>NC_140585.1:925848492-926590815 GCF_964204655.1 Triturus cristatus
AGGTATGCCTCATTACCGAATCGGTAAATACCGATTCGGTAATGTGGTGAACACATGCAAGGGTGGCAGGGTGTCACATTGACACCCTGTTGCACCCCTGAGTCGGCCATGTGTACACATGTGGCACACATACATGCCCTAAGGGCATGTATGTATGCCACATTGCACACTGCTACGCGCGTAAAAATGCATAAACACATACATTGATTATTTACCACCAACTATAAGTTGGTGGTAAATACCGACTCTTAAACACACCCACACACTCCCCCTACATCTCGATTTTGGTTTCGGAATTTACCGAATCGGTAAAATTACCGATTCGGAAAAGTTACCGATTCGGTAACATTACCGAATCGGTAATTTTACCGATTCGGTAAATTCCGAAACCAATAATTGTCCCCCTACATACCAATAGCCAAAATACCGGTCGGTAACGGTATAATTACCGAAAATCGGCCGTTACCGACCGGTATTTGGCTACCTACATGAGGCCCTTAGTAGGCAGGTTGGCTTCTAGGCATCCAAGGCAGCTACTTGCACAAAGGCAAGGCTTCATGTGATGACCCTCTATCACTGGGAAGCTGGACATTAGGCAGACACCAGGTCTGGCTGCACATCAGTCCAGTGAATAAACCAGCAGAGCATTCTCTTCCTTGACCAAGGAGAACTTGTAACAACAAGTGGATCTCATTTTTATACAGTCCAGGTAGACACTGTCTGCACCTTCAGAACCTGTTTGCAGTTGTGTAGAGTGTTGCAGGGTAGCCTCCAGCATAGAACACCGATAATAAAGGTACAAATGTCAGCTTTGTGCACCTGGCTACCATCAACCACATTGAACAGTGACAGGGGGAAATAGAAAAAAGTGACGGGCCTTGCCCAAAGTGTACCTTTCACCCTGAACAACAGGGACTGCAGTCGCACCCTTCACCATCTACCAAATGGCAGTGCTACAGGATGACTAATCCGAAGTTCCTCTCAGCAAAATTCCTAACTAAATTACTAAAGGAAGTTTGTCTCCTCGCTCACCTCTTCAGGTCTCCTACCTTCAGCTTCAGGAATGTCAGGAATAGAATTCTACTGTCTGAGAAAACAATCTCACCTCCAACATTGATACCAAAGGCCTCCATCACTTATACACACAAACCATGTGCCATACAGGCCATAGACACAAACAACATACACTTGGGCTGTTAGCGCCAGGATCAGAGCCAACACATAGAAGTGTAACTTTACTTGAGTGGACCAGTAGATCAGAGACACAGATAAAACGGTCTGTTCACAACTTGTAGAATAACAAAACATGTTACGCTGCCACCACTGCTGTACATGCTAAAAAAGTGTGAGGGACAGTATTCTACTGTCAATGTAAGGAGGACACACTAGGTGTGCCCCGCAAAATCACAAGACAGGTCCAGGGCCTTACTCACGCCAAGAGACAGGCCTGGGCCTTGCATTTGATCAGTGTAAAGCTAGAGACACAAATCAAAAAACAGGCTTCCAGCTAGTAGAAGTTGGGTACTCAGAGCGGGGGAACTCAAATATACATCATGCAGGGAAAACCCCACCTCAAAACCCACCACAGGTGATAGGCTGGTCATGGCATAATTTTGGCCATTCCTGGCATACCGTGGGCAACCATAGTATGATGGTGTCCTAATGCTTTCCTGACAGACTGATTGTCATTCTTGACAAATTGTCTGCATCACTGGCACAGGGGTGCCCACCAAATGGTATGATGGAAGTATTGGGATCATTCTTGGCACACTGTGGTAATCCACTGCACAATGCTGCCAGCCATAATGTATACTCAGCCACAATAGTGGTTATTCCTGGCACATTGTGCGCTTATGACGGTTTTGACAGTTATGGTGGTAATTACTGGCATATCTTATGCATCCACAGTACAAGGAGGGCAATGATTCTTGACATAGTGTAACCAATAATTGCACCCACTCCTTTTATATTCCTGCCCCCTGCATTAGGGAGGTAATTTAAGAGACGCTGTGGCCATCCATGGCATGGTGGAGCCCAGCCTGGGATAGTTCTGGTCATGGCTTATTGGTGGGGATTATTTGCATATTATCTGGATGGCATTACGGGTGGAGAGATTAAGCAAAACAATCTCTCCCCATCTGCACACAGAATTAAAAGGAACACTAACAACCCCACAATGGGACTTTTCCTGAAGCTCCTATGGAGCACCACAGGAATGACCTCACCACAAGGAGGATTTGAGCTGTAATTTCCCACAGGTGGTCTCCCATCTTCCTTCACAAAAGGTCACCTGAATGTAGGCCTCCAGGTTTTGGTGAGAACGTCCTCCCTCAAAAACCACCCAAAATTAGACCAGACCACCAAATGAAGAAACGTGCCTCTGCCAGCTAGGCTAGGCTATACATAGAGGTGTGCATGGGGCACACCTTTATGTAAATAAGTCGCAGCTCGGTGAGATTTCCCCGATGGGTCGCGCACGACAGGTTACTGCCCACACACTTTTTGTCTACACAGACAACAGTGGTCTGAATTGAGATCCAAAGATTGCACTGTTTATATTACAGTGGCCAAACATCTCATAACACTTCAAAATTGAATGAAGTCGAATGGTTGGTGTAGCACATTAACGGATTTTATCAACTCAAAGACTGTGAAAACATAATTGACATAGTTCTTTTGCTCAAATATATAGGTTTTGCTCCATAGCTATGTGATCAGTTTTTTTGTTCTTGGGTTTAGAATGGCAGGGCACCGTGAGAGTCACACTGTACTACTTATTGATTATAGGTGAGCCCTTCTACTGAAAGCTTACAGAGACCATAGGAATCATAGGGAGATGCCCATCAGCATACTGTACCTCAGTGGACTTTCAAGTGATTATTTCACAAAAATATAGAGGCACATAAAATGTTCCAATGAGTCAGCTGTTGTCATTGCCAAATTCTGAGGTTGTGGATTATCAAGGATGCCAAGTCTTGATTACCGCCTATGCCTGTTTTTTATGTCACCCTACACCCAGTCTTTCACTATTGCAGGTTATTTTTCATCCATTGTCAGTATTTTCGTAGCTTTTCCTCTTCGTTTTCTGCATTTCTCTCACTTGCTCTGGAACAAAGTCTGATAATGAAATACAATTCCCACGCCCCAAAATAAATGCTACACCCCACTATCTACAACCACAAATTAGGCACTATAATTTCTGATCAGGTTCACATGCACCATGTGACTCTAGGCCCCAGCACTCCAACTTTCAAAAACACACTTCCTCCCATGGGGAGTCTCTCACAAGGTTGCTCTTGTCTGCCCTGCACATGCCACACCACGACGATTAAATCCCAGGATGGCCATGGGGCAAATGTCCCCTTCAACAAAGAAACATATGCCCTTTTTGAGGCCAATAGTTTTTTCGTACTGTTGAAACTAAAGTTTTAGATACTGTGCAGGTATAGAAAGATTACTAAATATTGTACTATCCTCTTTTGGGGTTCCAAAGACAAAAGCTTGGGCAGGAACCCAATCACCACTTCCTGCTTCACTACTGAATTATTCTCTAGCACAATTCAGAATCAGCTGCCGATGGTCATTCTTTTCTCTTCGATAGTTTGCTTGTAATGCCCTTCGTGTGAAAACCTTGGACACATCTCTTATAGGTTTGCATTGCCTTGCAGGGCGTTCTTTAGTTTTTTTTAACCCATGCTTTACCTCCTGCCGGTCAGTGAGGATGGGATTTGCTTTCCTAACCCCTCCCCCGTGCACATGCTGGTTTTTACCTGGGCTCCAACTGGAAAGACGACTCATGTCACAGGCTCTTCCTCAGGGACCCTCCCACCTCTTCAGCTAAATGTGAACCATGCCTGTTAGAGAGCAGAAGGTTAAGAGCATCCTCCTGTTGCATCTTCCCTGCTTGTCCCAGTTATTGCATGGAACAAACTATAAGCGAGAACCTCTTGCCCTCGCTCATGTGCATCACCGATAGGTTGGGTCCTCCGACACTTCTAGGTGGACCTGTAGAGCACTCCATTGGTGGCATAACAGTGGCAACAAGGGGACGGCCCCTGTCTTGCCTGTTTAGATACAAGAAAATGTAAAGTATAGACCCCATAATGTACTCCCGTATTAATAAGTGCCTCTAATGAGGACTTAATACTCTGTTATTAGAGTAACAGTGCCTCCAATGGGCTGGTCCTCTGTTGCATCTGAGGGGAATCATAGGGAGCTCCCTCTGTGCTTTAACAGCTCCTCCAATGGTTGGGATCTCTGTTATCTCTTGGTGGACTCCATACAATACACCTGCTGGCTTAAAAATATCTCCAATGGGCTGGATCTTTAGAAGCTACTGAGTTGATTCTGTACATGCTATTTGACCCTACTGATATCCATCAACAGCAAATTCTACATTGACTCTAGATTTCATATGTCCACCCTAAAGTGGATAAGCATCTGCATGCACAATAGCATTCAGTCTCACACCCCATTCATGTGAACTTGCACATTAGAAGTAACAAGCTTCCCCCATTTCGTTTCAAACCCAATGCATCTCACCGAACAAGTCGCACAGTGACCATACTGCAATCAACACCATTTCAGACATGTGACCCAAGGAAGCCTAAGAACCTAATACATATCAGTGCACTTCATTTCCTCGCCGAGCTACAAAGCACTATATAAATAATGCTATCTGATCACCCAATTAGAGGTTTAGCCTCGAAATAGGTGTAGTATGCGCTATAAAATACAAAGACAATACACTCCCAGGGCGTTCAAATTCTTGAAATAATGATGCAGTGTTCAAATACAATGTTACTCTTCAATTTTCTATAAAAATAAGCAGCAAAAATTAATCTTCCAAAACAGAACAAAATTATAACATTATAGTAGACTCATTTAAATGTGGTATCTTTTACAGCTCTATTCTGCCATTCAGCAAAGGCAATTGCAGAAAAACTGGAGAAAAAAAACTAATTCCAGTGGCAACTGGTGACATTTGAAAGTGGTGAGGTGTAAACGTTTTATATGACTTTTATGTAGTGAGCAACACTAGCAAGCTTAATGGACAAATTTGGGGTCCAGGCTGGATCCTCCTCCAAAGAAACAAAATGAAAAAAAGATTGGAAAAGAGTGCATTTTAAAGCAAATTCAGTTAGTGATAAAGCAACGCTTATAAGGCAGTGGAGACAGATAGTTTTGCAATATTAAACACATAAAAAACTTCCCTATATGTAACTGCATCATGAACAACAGTTACTGTATTGTGCAAACTGTACAACGCGACAACTTCAGACTTTTAAAGTGTGTGCTTGCCCAGTGTCTCGCACTGCATGCAGCATCAACTTTGGAAGAAAATGCTCTAACCAGGCATCGGGAAGGACCCACAGATGCTGATTGCAATCAGTCATATAAAAATAAAAATATGTGAAGACAGGTCTTTAAGTGGGATGAAAAATTTGTTGACTATCTAAAAGAGAACACCTATAATAAATTTCTGTGATTCCTATAGTGTGCTTTCCGACCGATATTTTGGTTTCTCTCCGAGATGTAATTGCATCCAGATATATAACACAACAACTGACCTGTCAATACGATTGGCTTGTCAATGGTAAGCTGTTTAACATAAATGAGTAACAACAAGGATTTGTTATAAATAATTAACCTTCGAAATGTTTCAATCCTGAAATTTCAATGGTATTGAGTCCTTCGGAAGGAGTTTTGGCCTTCAGGTATGTGCGCTTTCATTTTAGATATATAGGTCATTTTTCCCTGCACATCTCATCCAGCTGCACATCTTCAAACACCTCTCTTTCCTCTTCAGCACCCTCTTTTCACTCTTCCCCAAACGCACTTCCTTGCATCTCCCTCACTTCACCACTTCAAAACATACACTGCACTCACTCACATTTAGGCAATTTATTTACATTTGCCCTGTAAATCTTTTGCCATCTGTGCACCCTCTTCGCAAAATTGCAATTACAACTGGAATACATGACCATTGTTCTGTGTGATCTGCATTTTTCCTCAGTAAACAGTAATGGCAGCAACTTCATTTCCAAACCTCCAACAGACAGTCAATCGGAGAGATCGCGAGCAATGTTCCCTCTAATTTTTTCCTCTCTGCGTGGAAGTTTAAAGTCACTGTACACTGCAGCTAAGGCTATCTGCACCAAGAAACCGACCATGCATGCAATGGTTGCCGGGTGTTCCACTTTAGGCCACACTGAAATGTGCTCATGTATTTATTGATTAGCATTCTTTAGGCTTAATGGGTTTGTAAACCACAATTCTGTGTTACACTTTGTGTGATGCATAGGGAGGATAAGACAGATACATCCTTTTGAAGATCCCACATGAAAAGATGCAGCAAGTGGCCAGAACAAAATATGTTAAATAATTTTTCCAATTAAAAATAAGTTATTTTTCAAACAATTGCATTTCATTTGACTTCTAGTACAGTAAATGTCAGCACTGAAAAATGAGGATGGCAGACCTGGACACCATAAAACATGGGCAGAAGACTGTTATAACCATTAAAACCTGATAAACAGCTGTGACATTACATCGAATACGTTGCATCAGATTGTAACTTCAGGAGCCATATTTCAGAGTGAAACGTCATTCTAGGAACCTGAGAGACTGAAAACTCATCAGGTTCTTGAAACCATACCATAATAATAAAGTGTGTGGTGTACCATAAATATACGCTTCCATCATCAGTATCTAGACAAAGTGTATGAATCAGTCTCCCTGACCCTAAATTCATGTGTACACACACTTTGATCGTGGGCCTTTGGGGAGGCCAAAGACAACACGTGGGTATATTTCTCTGAAGTGCCAGTTCAGAGAGAGTCCTACCGGTTTTCCACCTAGGAGCAGTGCTTTAAGTGGACTGAAATTGATGAAGAAGGTCTAAAAGAGGTAAGGCCAAAGAAGTGTAACTAAGAATCCTTTCCGAGAGACTTGGCTAAAAATACGTGAACCAGAATCCTATGCTCCACACAACAGCAAACCTAACCACTATTTGTGCGCCTTTCGGAGTTTTCTGTTTGCAGACATATCGCAAAAATGGTCCTATGCCTAAAACAAGCAAGACCTTTTGGCTTTGCTAATGCTTTTTACCTCAAATACATGAAAAACAATGATTTTATTGTGAAAATGTCTGCCTTTCACACCAATTTTCTTTGCAGTCTGCCACTTTGTTAGACACTTACATTTTTTCTCCCCACATCTTTATGAAATTCTCCGTATGCGTATCTCACACGTTATCTCTTTCATCTTCGGAACCGTTTTTGCACTCTTTCCAGCGTAAATTTAATCTCCACTACTTCAAAATCTACACCACACACACCACTGTGGCGTTGTGTTGTAAGTGCTGCAATTTGTTAACGTTCCGCAATGTCTTATTTTGAAAAGTTGGGCAACTCCTCTAATCATACCTCCACAGTTACAATTTGCATATATGTGAAAATCAATCTCTCTGTGTGCTCTGCAGAGAGGCCAAAGATTGGAGGTGCATGTAGTCTCAACTCCTTTAGGACCCACTGACAGACACTGTGAGAAAATGCCGCTGCATTCCGCCTCAACTCCAGAGCTCTCAATTATATCCCATCGTAACCATACACCCACAGTTTCTACTCAATAAGACATCTCGATGTGACTCATTTGACAGTATGCACTGTACAAGAGCCATGTGTACAGTCGTGTGTGTGTGTGGCAGTCTAGTGGTTGGAGGGGCGGAGTATCCGGGTAAGGGAGGAACAGGAGGAGCGTGTAGGGAGACGGCAGTTGGAGTAGGGACGGCGAAGTGGAAGGTTGAGAATAAAGGATTAATGTGATAGAACACGGTGTCTGTCGTTATTGGAATAGTATCCCGACACGACAGCTGGCGACGAGGGTGGGATGAGCGGTGTGCTCTCCTGAACCCCAACGTGCGACCTAATCTGCCCGAGCGCGAAAAGCAGAAGACGACGTCGGGAGCAGCGCTACGCGTGCAACTGTGTTCAGCGTCTGTCCGGAGAGTGCGGGGTGAAAGTGAGACCCTGGCCCCCTCCCCTGCATGGTCCCTTCCGAGCGAGTAACCCGCCGTGTGAGAGCCCCCCCCGCAAGAAGCGGAAGACGAGCGGATCCGGTGGAAGCGGCAGCGCAGCTCACCTGCCTAAAACCGACTGAGGCCTCACGGAGCTGGTGAGTGAGGCTCCCAGAGCATGACGAGTAGCGGGTGAACAAAGGCTGAGACACGTGTGAAGCCCGGTGTGTGGAGCCGGTCCGGCGGCCATCTTGAAACCAGGCAGTTCTATAAGGACACCCCCATTAAATCGGATAGGCGGCCATCTTGAAGTCAGGCGCCCAGGAGCTATTAAAGGGGATTGAACAAGCACGAGCAAAGGCAAGCACAAAACAAGCACAGAAATAAACAAGCACGAGCAAAAGCAGGATATCCTTGCAACAAACCCGAGCAAAGACAAGTAAAAGAGGTGAACGAGCGTGAGCAAAGGTGGCAAACACATCAAACAAGCCCAAGCAAAGACAAGTGAGCGGAGACAAGTCCACGTGCACAGAAACAAACAAGAACGAGCAAAAGCAGGATAACCTTGCAACAAGCCCAAGCAAAGACAAGTTAGTGGAGACAAGTCCACGTGCACAGAAATAAACAAGCACAAGCAAAAACAGGATAACCTTGCAACAAGCCCAAGCAAAGACAAGTGAGCGGAGACAAATCCACGTGAGGCGCAATGTCAAATCAGGGATCACCCGTACGCCAAGAGGCGAAACCCATTGTCATGGGACTGTCACACCTGCGCCCTCCAGAGCCGTTGGCGCTTGTGGTCGGAGGTAGCATGGGCCCCCGCTGGGAAGAGTGGATCGAAGATTTTGAAGACTACATCAAAGGCTCCAAAGTACTCGGGGATGAGGATCAACTGATTGCGCTTCGAAACCTCGTGGGAAGGACATTAGCAAAATGATCAAGGAAATCCCAGCTGCGGATGCAGGGACGTATGCCAAGGTACAGGAAGCATTGGACAAAAAAATTCGTACACAAAAAGAACGTAGACTACGAGCGATATGTGTTCCAGCGGGCGCACCAACAAAAAGATGAAGCGATGGGCACATACATTACTCGACTAAGAAGGTTGGCACGCCACTGCAATTTTGAAGCATTCTCAACGGATGACGCCATACGGCTGCGCGTCATTGACGGCTGTCAGTCTGAGACCCTCTGGAGAAAATTGCTAAAAAAAGTCACACCTTAGACGAAATCGAAGAGCTGACGAGAGTGCATGACCAGACTGAGGAGCAGGCCAAGGCCATGGAAGCTGGGCGCACGGAACGCCGAGAACAGATATGTCAGGTGCGAACCGGCCGCTCTCGTCGAGGGTCCAGGGAGCGAGGGCGGTACGTTCGGCCACCATCGCAACTCTGGGCACCGTCGACCGGACTCAGAGAGGAAGAGCAGACGACATGATCACGTGAAGAAGGAGGCAGCACGGAGATGCTACAGATGCGGGTATGACTTCCCACACTCCGGTGCGTGCCCGGCCATGGGACAGCAGTGCCGCAAGTGCGGTCGGAGCAACCACTTTGAAGCCATGTGCGGAGAGTATCGACGCGAGAAAGAAAAGAATTCGCCTGCAATGTCGCGGAGCGACACTCGCCGGCATCACGCGCGAGCGGTGCGTGATCGCCCAAAGTCGTCATCAAGGTCATCGCATTCCAGCAAAGAATCGCGAACATCGCGATGGTCGAGGAGATCACCCTCTCGAGATCGACCTCAGACGAACGTGAATACTCGGTGGAGTATGCGAAAATTATTGCTGATCCTGATCAGCTAAAGAAATACCCCCGGCTGGACATCAGTGTCGGTGAACACAACACAAAATTTGTAATGGACAGTGGGGCGTCGCTAAACTACATCCCAGTGACAGAATATAACAAAATGAACCCTCGTCCTCAACTGAGCCCGGCATACGTCCGTGTCTACACCTGGATGTCCAGGAAGCCACTTCCCTGCCTTGGGAAGTTTTCAACGACGCTGAGACACCAGACAACGTCTGTCCCCGCCGTGATTCATGTCATAGAAGGACCGGAGGCGGACTGTCTCCTTAGTCTGCCGACGGCCGAACGACTCAGGCTGGTGGAAATCCTATACCGTGTCAGCAATAACAGCGACATCATTCACAAATTCCCGAAGTTGTTCATGGGACTTGGCAAGATGATCAGAGGCCGGATCCGCCTCCACATCAATGAACAGGTCCAGCCGGTTGCCCAGCACCCTCGGAAAGTGCCATTCCACCTCCAACAGGCTGTGGAAGACGAACTGCAAGAGTTGCTGACGGCTGATATCATCGAACGCACAGAGGGTTCCACCCCGTGGGTGTCGCCAGTGGTAATCGTCCCAAAGAAAAGAACTCCCGGAAAGGTCCGGTTGTGTGTGGACATGCGGATGCCCAACACCGCTATCGAGAGAGAGCGTCACCCAGGACCCCATCTGAGCGACATGATAGCGGCGCTCAACGGTGCGCGAGTGTTCTCCAAGCTAGACCTTAACAAAAGGGTACCACCAGCTGGAACTCCATGAGAGCTCTCGATATATCACAACCTTCGCGACGCACCTGGGGCTATTCAGGTATAAGAGGTTGAATTTCGGCATCTCATCAGCCGCTGAGATATTTCAAGAAGCCATTCGCCAAACTATCCATCACATCCCTAACACACTGAATTACAGTGATGACATTCTGGTGTATGGGGCGAACGTCCAGGAGCATGACACAGCCTTGGACCGAGTCTGCCACGCGCTTCTGGAAGCAAATTTGACACTCAATAAAGAGAAATGTGAATTTCCCCAGTCGAAACTGAAGTTTTTCGGGCACATCTTCTCGGGGGCCGGGATGAAGCCTGACCCTGATAAAGTGAGCACACTAAACGACACAAGGAGCCCACGAGATGTCAGCGATGTGCGGTCATTCCTGGGTATGGCGAGTTACTGCTCGAGATACATTAGAGACTACGCCACGCTCAGCCACCCACTCCGAGCACTGACAAAGCAAGGACTGACATTTGAGTGGACTTCCGAGTGTGAGCGGGCTTTCCAGGAAATCAAACAAGCCGTGGGAGCAGCTGAAAGCCTGGCATACTTTAGCCCGGACCGCAAGACCGAAATTACAGTAGACGCAAGCCCAGTCGGCCTAGGTGCTATCCTGGCCCAATATGACAATGACTCAGATCAGCGTCACATAATAGCACATGCCAGCCGAAGTCTCTCCGACACGGAAAAAGCCTACTCTCAACCTGAAAAGGAGAGCCTTGCAGTAGTATGGGCCTGTGAGCACTTTCACGTGTTTATTTATGGAAAGCACTTCACCATGGTGACAGATCACCAAGCACTCGTCACTATCTTTGGGAATCCACGCTCGAAAATGCCGCCCCGCATTGAACGCTGGGGGCTGCGACTGCAGGAATACACATTCACCATTGTCCACAAGCCGGGGAAATCAGCCAACCCCACAGACTATATGTCGCGGCACCCCGAGGCATCCCAACTCCCCACACCGTCTGTCGCTGATGAGTACATTCACTTTGTGGTGGACCAGGCGCGGCCACCGGCGGTTCCCCTAGAGGTCATCCAACAAGCCACCTCGCAGGATGTGATGCTGCAAAGAGTGATCCGCAGGGTGCAGACACACCGATGGCGGCATGAAGAGCCCCATGAAGAGAGTGACCCGACAATGCGCCAGGAACTGCAGGCATTCAGGAATGGGAGCGATGAGCTGTCCATCACCACTGACTGTCTGCTATTAAGAGACCACAGGATTGTAATTCCCCGGTAATTGCGTCAAGGAGTAATCAACCTGGCTCACGAAAGCCACCGAGGGGTAGTTGCGACCAAGAGGGCCCTCCGTGAGCGCGTCTGGTTCCCGTTCCTAGACACTATGGTGGAACACACCCTGAAGGACTGCCCCCAGTGCCAGGTAGTGGGGCATGGTGACCCCCCGGCCCCCTTGCAAATGACGCCATTGCCCCCTGGAGTGTGGCATGAGTTAGCCATGGATTTCTACGGCCCGATGCAGTCGGGCAAATACGTTCTGGTAATCATCGATGAATATTCCCGATTCCCCATTGCTCAGTTTGTGCCATCGACCGGTGCAGCCACTACCATCGCTGTGCTAGACGAAGTCTTCACAGCCTGGGGTGTACCCAAGGAACTGAAAACTGACAATGGTCCTCCCTTCACCAGGCGGGAGTTCAGTGACTTCATGAAGCTAATGGACGTGCGACACTGGCGGATAACACAGTTATGGCCACAGGCCAATGGCGCTGCCGAAAGGTTCATGGCCACCCTCAAAAAGACATTCCAGCAGGCCACGCTTGACAAAAGAGACCCACAAACAACCCTCCACGATGTGCTCCGATCATACCGAACAACACCTCATGCCACCACGGGCAAGTGTCCGGCCACACTTATGCTGGGACGCCCTGTTCGAACACGGATACCTACATGGGAGGGAGCACTCCGACCTGTATCTCCAGGCCGCACGCATCAAGAAGTGATGGTGGCTGATAGAGCCAGAAAAGAGAACATGAAAGAGTATGCGAACCGCAGGAGACGAGCCCGGTCTCTCTCTTTTCAAGAAGGGGACTGTGTAGTGGTCAAGCAGGAGCAGAGCAAGAAGACAGACAGTCGGTTCAGAGCAGAACCTTTGACAGTCACTCGACAAAAGGGCACCATGTTGACTGCGGAATCGGACAGCAGACGCATCACGCGAAACGTGTCGCATTTTCAAAAATGCAGTCCTGCCCTGCAGGAAGTCCTTGAGCTGCGGCTAACAACGCCGAGAACTGAACGAACCGAGAAGCAAGCTGAGCGTGCCGCTAATCAGGAACAGGAAGATGGAGGCAACCTTGGAGCGGTGGCAGAAGGCCGGTCCCTCAGACCACGGCACGAAATTCGACAACCCAAGCGGCTAATTGAAGAAATATAAACTCAGGTTCTTTGTTTTGTTAACAAAGGGGGAGATGTACAGTCGTGTGTGTGTGTGGCAGTCTAGTGGTTGGAGGGGCGGAGTATCCGGGTAAGGGAGGAAAAGGAGGAGCGTGTAGGGAGACGGCAGTTGGAGTAGGGACGGCGAAGTGGAAGGTTGAGAATAAAGGATTAATGTGATAGAACACGGTGTCTGTCGTTATTGGAATAGTATCCCGACACGACACCATGCATACAAACAACAACAAATACACAACATTTGGAAAAACTAATCCGATCAAGTAATGCACTCAAGGGATGAAAGGCAGTACCATCTCCCCAGACATCCCCTTGCATGCGAGTTCAATCACCCACTGCACCTATCTACAAGGGGGTCTCTAATCCCGCTTGAAATTGCAGGTGCATTGCTGCCTGCACTGTGAAACATGGAGCAGCTTTGAAGCAGCCGGCCCATATATTACTTGAAAGCTCTGCCCCAGGGTAGCAAGAGTTTGCGGCTGACCTGAAGGGAGCACATTCAGCATATAGTGAGCACTTTCCCTGTTTACACACTGTGCAACTGTTTGACGGTACGCTGCAATGGAAACAGGAAAAGTGCGCCCTTATCATAATACGACCACGGGATGTAAAGTTTAGTAGCCAGTAGTATAGTTAGGATGCCACAGGACCTGGTGCAAGTAAGTAAGATTACCCCTTTGATTGCTGTTGGGACAGTAAAATACAGCAGCAATTTACTAGGCTTTTTTGACAACTCAGAGTAATCAAAGTATTTTTGGTAATTCCGCATTGTGATGTGGAATCAATGATAGTTACGCCTGCTCACATAATGAAGAGCAATGTAGTACAGTAACAGCTAATTTGGAGATGCAAGTGGATGCTTGAGCTGTTCATGTTCTTTTACATTTAGCGCTCTTGTACTAAAGCACAAAATGCATCCTCTTGTCTATTTTGGACAGGAGGATGCATTTTGCACTAAGAAAATATTAGAGCTATATGCGGAGAGTAAGTTGGGAGAAAAATCCTAGCTCAGCACATTTAGCGAGCATGAGTGGCTGCTCACGCGGCTAATCGGGATCTGTAGCATGTAACGCTATTTCTTAGTGCAAAATATATCTTCAGGTACACTTTGGATGGAAGGGTGCTTTTTTGCATTAAGAAAATAGCGTTAAATGCCTGGTTACGCTTCTTATGTAATTCCGAATAATTTTGCTGTAATTACATGGTTCAATTGGCCCTGGTGTCACTGCACCTGCTGCAGAAATGGTAGCTAGATCCCTGGTACTAGCATGAGCTCATACACAGTATATGAAAACAGTGAGCTGGTGCCTCCAAATGAAAATACTACATTTAGTGCTATGTAAATGTGTTGTTCCATTGGTGCAGCAGGTGCAGTGACACAAAGGCCAGAGTCCCGAGGGAACTACTGAAAACTGATTATTGCTGTATTTTACCATTCAAACAGTGGCCAAGGCGCCCAGTTTCTTCCTTGCAGTAGGGCCCAGGCCACACTAGCTAAACCTACATCAACTTAAATTACCCAAACATTCTAAGTAATTGTAGTGAGAAAATTAACATTAATGCTAAGAATGTGACATATTTAACATTTTCCTTTCAATACAAACTGGCACAGACAAGTTGGCTTGGCACCCTGACTCTCCAGCGCTTGATAAGCACTGTGGAAACTATGCACAGAGTAACAACAAAGCAAATGTTTGAGGTAAAACAGGAGACATAAATAGATACCCATTTAGTAGGTCATTGTACAAAGTTGAACCAGAAAACCAGGGATTAATCCTGGCTTCCCTGCTTTACTAAATTGAATGATCTTAGTGAAATATTTTATTTCAGCAAACCTCAATTTTCTTCATTTTAGGATATGAAGGCAGCTTCAAATGCATGTGTTAAAAGTATGCGAGGCGTACAAATGTCTTGGGTTTCATTTATTAGACTATAATGTGGATTTATTTCTAAGAATGTGGGCCACCTACAGGGTGCACATTACAACTCACTTTCCTCTTAGTTCACAAAGTGCATTGTCACCAGGGCACGGTACAGAAAAGGTTCCAAGTTCATGTTTAAAAAGTCTCACTTTTTTTTTTTAATACTTTTTATTGATAACAAAGACAGCGAGCATAACAGATAAATTGACAATGTGCCAATGTCTACCCTTACCAGTTCATCCATTTACCCGCCCCCTTCACCACACCGCCCACCAGCATTGTTGAAAAAGTCTCACTTTTAATAAGTGCCTCTCAGTGCAGCGATATCATGTGACGTATCAACGTCAAAGCTTCTGCATGCGCTTTTTATAAAAAAAAATTGAAGTGACTATCATATTTTACATGATTTGTTGCATGATTTACGTGGCCAACTTTTCAGCGCTCACTCAGCTTGTAAGATTGCTGAGACAGTCGGGCAGGCCTTTGCAGGGAGAAAAAACAGGCTGATTTTTATTCTTTTTTATTTTCACTCCCAGGAGTAGAATGGATGGGCCAAGAAAAGGAGAAGCCCTACCTACAGGAGCATCTGCTGCCAGTGCTCAGAGCACAAACTTTATGAAAACATTATCACCAAGTCTTACGTCGCTGGTCAAACAAACTTCAGACCCTTTGCAGCCCCACTCAGGCTCCCTGTGCCTTTTCAACATTCAAGTGACCTTCTTGTCATGCTTCTTGTATTTTAAAAGCAGCAGCTGCAATCAGCGTCTAACTGATATGGGAAGTGTGCGTGCCTCGCAATAGAAATTGCGCACTCAGGGAAGTCAGGGTGCACGCACACCCTACAGGGAACACTGTTTGCTAGGCTCGTAGGAGTAGCTGGCTCTCGCAAGATCATGGAGGCTCACGGAAAAAACAAGCCTCTCTACCAAAGACAGGGTTCCATTTTTATTTTGCGCTCTTGCGTGACGCCCGCAGGACTCTTGTGAACCCAACTGCCAAAATATACAATTATATTTGACCATTAATATCTCACAAATTACAGAACAAATTTACACCAAATCATAAAAAAAACACACTCTGCAGATAAAAGATCTGACTTCCTGCCATATTTGGTGTAATTCCTTTCAGCAGCATTTGCTGTAGCCATGTCTAAAGAAGTCTATGGAAAACGCAAGGGGATTCTACGTTTTGGGACCCCCTTTTTTTGTCCTCAGCCCTCGCTTCATGGATCACCCTAAAACTTCCCAAGAAGGAGCTGGGGATAGCCAAACTTTTTGTTAGGAAAGTTTCATGAAGATTCGTCAAATGGAGCCAAAGTTATTCGTAAACCAATAAACGCTCCGTCTATGAAAAAGTAGAGCTAACTATTACTATTTAGTGGTGACCGCTACTAGGTGAGGTGATAGATAGATAGATAATTTCATTTAACCATTTAGAGAGGGAGGCTGGGGGGGGCGACATGTTGAGGAAGGTACTTTGTCCTCCTGGCCCAAGTTGAAACTTTCTGAGACATCATGGAGAAGTTCTCCCTCCATGGCTCATCTCAAACACTTGAGGTCGAGAAGAAGCTAACAAATCCGAAGCTCAAAAGCAGAATACTTCAGGTTGCAACTTGACAATGCCAAAAACATCCAGCCAAAAACCTTTTCAAACTTGTCAAAAAACAAGCAGTCTGCAAATCTAACCATCATTCAATGGATTATGGGTCACTACCAAGCGAAGATTAATTCTCCACTTATTTAAGTGAAAAGACCAAGAAAATTTAATCAGACTGGAACTAGCCTCCCAGCACCTACTAAACTAGGTTCAGCCCCGTCTCCTCCCAGTGTAACACTAAGGAAAGATCCACTCCTACTATACCACAAAAAATAATGCTACTTGGAATGCTTTCAAACTCCCAGATGAAGCTCACAAACTCAAAACAAGAATATCAATAAAAGCCTCTAATCATTTTCATAATCGTCTGCTCGCCAAGCTCACCAAAGATCTCAGATTTTCCATTCTCTCACTCTGGACTAAGATGGTCAATGCATCCTTATCTCAGGGCATGATTCCTGATTGCTTAAAGATAGGACAGGATATCCCAATCCTAAAAAACACAAATGTGCACCTGTCTGATCGTAACAATTTCCATCCAATTACCAAAACATCCCAACACAAGCAAAGTTACTAGAGAAATGAGTGCACCTGCAACTCTGCAAACACATTGAGAAATTTCATCTCCTTGAGATCTTAGCACTGAAATGACTAACAAACATTGTAGATTATTCCCTGAGATTGCCTGATCAGAACGAACACCGATTGCCTACTTATTCTGCTTGATCTCTTCTTTGCATTAGATAGATCAAACATGACAACATGATTAACCTTCTGGTGAATAGGATGGGTCTATCTGGTCCCGTTCTAAACTGTTTTGCTACGTTCCTACATAACAGAGCACAAAGAATAAAAGACAATCAAACCCACCCTGACATTACTCCAGTCTCGTGTGGAGTGCCTCAAAGTTCCACGCTCTCACCCACGTTATTCAACATGTACATGGAACCTTTCACTGAAATTCTGAACCTTTCAAACATTCAATATAACATGTACACCGACGATACACAGTTGTACTTGAAGATTCTCACCCAAAGACATCATTGCTCTTAACTATACCCTATTGAAAACACAACAATGGTTAACCTGCATTCACCTTATGCTCAACACGCCCAAAATGGAATTCCTTTTGATCGCACCCCACAATCACTCTGCCCCCATACAAGTATAGCTCAAACAACTAACTGCTCTCAATTGCACCCCCCACGTTATTGACTATTAAATCACTAGGTATAACGTTGGATAAATACCTGAAAATGCAAGATCATATCAGTGCAACCATCAGGGGAGCCAATACCATTTATGCACACTAAAAAAAACAATCCCTTCTTGCCCCCTGATAACTTTCAGTTAGCAGTCCAATGTTTTGTCATCTCCCGATTAAACTACGGGAGTCCTACTATTGCAGGGTTACCTAAAGCAAGGCTGGCGCAGCTAATGGCCACACTGAACTCAGCAGCTAGGCGCATCACGGATTCCAGAAGTTCCAACCACATTACACCAGACCAAAAACATCTAATTTGGCTGCCGTTTGAAGCAAGGATCCAAATGAAGAGAGCCTGCATGGCGCACAAGGCCCTTCATCATGGAACTTATGTCTAATTGGCCAAAAAACTTGAGCTGTCTAGTGGTAGTCATTCCTAAAGTAGCGCCAACTCCCTACTGTTGAAATCTCAGAAGTTCAGCAAAAAGAAAACTTACAACCGCTCCTTTGCCGGTCTAGCCCTAAGAATACGAGACGTACTGCCACCTGAATCTAGGTCAAATCCCTGAAAACCTCCTTCAAAGAAGTAAAAATGCTTCTGTTGAATAGATTCCTTCAATAGTAGCTTGAAGACACTTAGCTTGACTATTTTCCTGTGGACACCTGTGGAGCCTAAATTTGCCAGGCCGATTGTCATATTTTATTCTATATTGCTGCTTACTTATTCCTGCTTGCATTTTTCCCTTTTATTTATCAATTGTCGGCATTATGTTTACGCTGTATAAAACTCCTCAAACATATAAAGCACTAGCGTTATATACTAGGGGAGGAAGAGAGTGTACAATCAGACAGCCTGAGTGAAACACAGAGAACCCACATCCTAAACCCCTGGTCCACTGGACTTCACACCAGGGCCGGCCAAGGGTGGTGAGGCTGCACTAGGCGCTGACCGGGAGGGGGGTACTGACCTCAGGTGAAGCGCTGTGTTTAGCAATAACTTAAGATTTAAAGTGTGTGTCCTGCTTTCTGGCAGCAATAAAAAAGTCAAGATAACTCTTGTGAGTAATGTGAGAGTTCTCAGAGTGTTGTCTAAAGGCAGATTTTACTCACCATAAACTAGCCCAGAGGGTTATTGTGCCTGCTGCAAAGAACATATCTATATTTTAGGTGGCTAGCCAAGTGGATTTGTTAAACCAGCCTTTACCAGTGGTTTTAAAACGAATGAAATGTATGCGAGAGAGGGGCTATGGAGAGATGTGGGGCTCTCTTGCAAGGTGGTAGTGAGGGAATTCGAGTTGGAGGTCTGATAATATGCCCTTGTGAATTCCCATAGAAGCCCAGGTTCTGGTGTGAACCTGGGCTTCTATTGGAATTCGCAAGGGCATATTATCAAGACCATTATCGCCGCTTTAAGCGGCGATAATGTTATCGCTGTTCCTTGATAATATGGCCACTAGTGCTTAAGACACCTTAACCTGGTACTGAGGATGGCCTGAAATTTGAACAGGTTGAAACGCCGTCGACACTGCAGTGCAACCCATGGCGCCAGCCTTATGGCTCCTGCAATTGCTTTCATTAATGTATGGGAGCCAATAAGAGTTTACTGTATATATTGATGTTTTTTCTGCACTGTTTCCCGCTATATATATAACCCTTCACTTGTGCCGTTCCCCTTTTATCTCACGAGCCCTATTGTGCACAGTTTTGTACAGGTTACATTTAACAGAGTGCTGTTGTTTTGTCTTTTGACCAAATACACAACACATTTTGCATTCATTGGTCTTCGTTTGTCTCCCTGTTCCCCCCTCCCTTGCAACTTTCTTTTAGCATGCTTTTATAAGTAAAACTGTTAACTAAATAATACCTGTGGACACATTGTTGCACGCTACATCACTAACAGCAGGGGAGAGGACACTGCTTCTGGGCGGAGGGAGGGGGCAAAATAAAGTATGCAGTGGCCAGATCAATACCGGCCTAGAGATGCTGCTGCAAACTTGCATGATGCTGGCCCCACAACAAAGTGGCCTGGCAGCCAAGACAGTAAGGCTCTTTGGCCCGCTTGACAAAAAATGACCCACAGGTGATACTTAGGCACTGGTCCATCGCCCAATGCCCAACTGCCCGCCTTCCCAATCTGATGCTGCCTGGAGGTACTGCAATATCTGGTTGACGCATGGAGCGGCAAACGTATTAGGTTATCCTTCTCAGCTGTTTTCCTTGTGAAGATATAAGCAATGGACATTGAAACCGGTCCCTTCCAGGCCCTGTAGTAATGTCCTTAAATTTTCAGGGGAAAACACTCACTGATTTCTGAATAATGAGTGTAAAACTGTTGATCTGTCAGCAATTCCTTAACATCACCATTGCATGGTAATTCGCGGACATGTTTTGAAATGGACACTTGGTCAATCACTGGGTATACCTGTTACACTTACTTCTGGCACTATTTGGCGTAAGCCATGTGCGGTCTGACATACTAGCCAAAAATGCTATTGTACCATACCATGTACTTATTCATCTGTTTGTTACTGAGTATGCTGTTTATTGAAAAATGGAAAAACTGTCAATAAAGATATTAAAAAAAAATAATTAAAAAAAATGGGTGTAAAACTGTTACGGTAACCATGTTGTTCCTGTTCACATGCTTTGCTTATTCTTGCATTCCTTGAGGGTTAGCTTTTTCCAGGATGTTATTTTTTTTTTAGTAGCATATTAAGAGCATATCATCACTTCTCTGCCTGGCTGGCATGCTTACAATAGTAGTGTGGCAGCACTATTCTGCAAGGCCACCATGTATGTAATCAGGCTATTGCATCACTTCTCTGATGGATCAATGTGCATCTAATAGGAGCATATTATCACTTTCATGAAAGGCTTTCATGGTTACAATGGGAGCCGATCTACACTTTCTGGTAAGATTACCATGTATACAATCATGATATAGCAGCACTTCTCTACGAGACCAACATGCATCTAATAAGAGCATACCAGTACTTCTCTGCAAGGAGGTTTTACACACATTAAGATTGTATCAACACTTTCTGCAATGCCACCACGAATATACTCCGGATATAGCAGCACTTCTCTGCAGGATCAATGCACATCTAATAGGAGCATATCAGCACTTTAATACTAGGCATACTTACAATAGGAGTGTCTCAGCACTTTTCTGTAAGGTCACCAAGTATTTTATGTATACCTGTAAATGTTACTGAGCAACTCTAGCGCTATAACTTTGTGTCTAGTTGCGCTATATAAAACTTAAAAATTAATAAATATATTCATATTAGCACTTCTATTCTAAGAAGAACATAGCAGCACTTATCCGTTAGTATGTCATGCTGACAATGAGGTACTTTCCTGCAAGGCCGCCAAGTAGATAATCAGACCATAGCAACGCTTACCTGTGGGAGCCGCGTGCATCAAATAAGAGCACATCAGCACTTCTCTGCACGGCTGTTATGTTTAACAATTATATATACACAGGCCTCTGCAGCACCTCCAAGTAATGGACCAATTTTGCACTTCTCGGCAGGGCTGCATTCATTTACTGAGACCACATGAAATGTTCACCCCAGGGCTGCCATATCAGCATTGCTCAGTAAATTTGCATGTCGGTATATTAGCGTCAGCAGTAGCTACCAACACAAAAATGCATAACTACCACGCCTACCACTGAATCATCAATGTAAATATATATTTCCTTTTCCTAACTCTACATTTACTTATACTGAAGGAAGGTACAGTGGTAGTCAGAGTAGTGGCTGCAATATGTCATGCGATATATTCTAGGAGTTATAATAAACCCAGCATTATCGCTAGATAAAATGATGGACGGAGTGCTGAAACTTTTCAAACACTCACCCACAATAAATGACAATGCCTTTTATTTTTGTGTTAATAGCAAAACCGATAAATACAAGGCATTGTCATTTACAATGAATGCCAATAGCTTAAACTCTCGCAAATGCGAGACCCATTGAATTGCAAATGCTTGTTTTCCCCACTTCGAGCACTGGGCCAACCCGCTCTCATCCATATGTTCTGTCCGCACCTTGTGCTGCCACAGCCTACCAAACGCCTGGTCCACTACAGTAGAGAACTCGGGAGAGGAAACAACGCACATCCGTGAATATAAGGCGTCGGTGTAACTAGAAAAGAATGGGGACAAAGTCAGTCGCGCAAGAGGGAGTTGACGGTACAGTCATACATACTGTTTGACTCTCCAAGAGCTTCGCCACTGCAGCACGCTGAAAATAATTAAATGAATGCGTGAATAGCCGGGGCACTTGTCACTTACCAAACAGCGTCCTCGCCTCCAGCCTTGGACGCCGAGAATGAAGTCACGTGAGGATAAAAGTCACGCGAGTGTGACCCTGGCGTGCTGGGAGATGTAGTTTAATGAGTTGAGAAACTCGACCCAATTGGCCGTTCCCTCTCTCGCCGAAGACGCAGTGTAAGGCAACAGTCTGGGAAACATAAATACGTAGTATTAATTTACCCCTTTAGAAGCAAATGTACGGAGAATTCTAAACACCGAAAAGGGGTACTCGTCGCTTGACGCGCATGCGGCAGACGCGGAAACTCGCTCTCTGGGTCTAAGTTCTTTTCTTCTAACAGGATTGTAGCAGAACCTGTTTCACCGTGGCAAACATATTGAAACTTGAAAGCGAGCCAACCATGCTCACGGATACGATCTCACAGTGTAAAACCACAAATACGTTATGAGCTCACCATGGGGCATATGTATGAAAGGAAAAATTTGTCGCAAACGCTGCGAATCGCAAAAAACAGCGTTTGCGACTGATTTTTCGCAATTTCATATGTATGACACAGTTCCACACAGAACTCTAAGAAATCGCTAAATTAGCGATTTCTTAGGTTGCGAAAAATTGAAACTGCGATTTTACTTGCGAATACTTAATTTGCGATTTCTTAGCTTAGCGAAAATCGCAAAAAAGAAATCGCAAACTAAGAAATCGCTAGCGCATGTAAGAAAAAATCGCTAATTGCGATTTCACGAAATTCGCAATTTAAGAAATCGCAATTAACACCAATTGCTTGCAGGTGGTAAACTGGTGCAAGGTACATAAACCACCCCACAATGCAACAGACCCACCCACAATGGCAGCAATGTTCGTGATAGCCAGGAGGCTGCGTATTCGGGCCCTTGCTCAGAGGAGAATGAGACAGGAACGCATATTCAGGCTGCGCATCACCCTGTTCCAGTACACTGAAGAGGACATCTATGACAAGTACAGACGGCACCCACAGACCATAATGGACCTGATTGAGGAGCTGAAACCCTACTTGGAGCACCCCACACGCAGGACACAAACAATTCCCACACATGTGCAGGTCCTGTGCTCCCTGCACCTCCTGGCGTCAGGGAGTTTTCAACGGGTAATAGCGGAGGTTGGTGGGGTGTCACAGAGTGCACTTTCGCGCTTCTTACATGCCTTTCTAGATGCAATGCTACAGAGGCTTTCACATCACATATACTTCCCCACCACCCAACAGGCATTACAGCAAACAAAACTGGACTTCTACCAGATTGCACGTTTCCCCCACGTCATTGGCTGCATTGACGGGACCCATGTGGCCATCACACCCCCAGCAGCAACTGAATATGTCTACAGGAATCGGAAATGCTACCATTCCCTCAATATACAGATTGTGTGCAACGCTAAGTATCTCATCACAGACATCGTACCCAAATAGCCCGGCAGTACACATGACTCTTTCATCTTCAGACACAGTGGAATACACAGACGTCTGAGTGCTGGAGAGTTTGGGGAGGGGTACCTGCTAGGTAAATACATGGCACACATCAATACATCCATTACATCACTTGAGGGGGGGGACATTGACTTACCTATTGTGTTTGTCCATGCAGGTGACAGTGCCTATGCAGTGCGCGACTTCATCCTGACCCCATATCTGGATCCTGCAAATGCTAGTGAGAGGAGCTACAACAGGGCACACAGATCTACACGCTGCGTCATTGAGCGAACCTTTGGAATCCTGAAGAGCCGCTTCAGGTGCCTGCATAAAAGTGGAGGCGCACTGCAATACAGCCCTGAGACCTGCTGTAAAATCGTGGCAAGCTGTACAATGCTACATAACATGGCAATGAGGAAAGGCACCACAATTGATGTGACCGATACAGACACATCGGATGACGAGCGCCCTGCTCCCCCTGCCAGACCTGCAGCAGGAGTTGGGGCAGCTGCTGGACGCCAGAGACGGACAGAGATCACACAAAACTACTTCTAGGTGAGTAATGATGAAATGAGACAACAAATCTTGATGATGTGTCAAGTGTTTAATCACACTTCACATGTAAGAAATAGTAGCTGTCCCCAGCACATGTTGTGCACACAGTGCAGGTAAGGCACAAGTAATTGTGCAAACAGCATTTTCAGGTTAATGCACCCGTGTTGCAGTGAGTGTCCCCGCAGATGTTCACCTCCTTCGGTGACGTCCAGGCTGAGTGCCCCCCATGGTGTTCCCTTGGCCTGCACCCTGTCTGGAACTGCGGCGTCTTTCCCCTGGCAAGGTGGGAGTGAGGCTGCTGCGACTTGAGGTGTCCTCACTCTCGGCAGAGGCCATTAGTGCGCTGCCACCAGCATTGGCTGTCTGCAGCTGCTCCACAGCAGTGGTTACCTGCGCAAGCCCTCGGGCAATATCCTGGCAGCAATGTGCCATGTCGACCTGCATTGTTACGCTTCTGCGTGTGAGGGTGCTGGTGGTGGTGCAGAGGCGGTTCACGGCCTTTGTGTAATTGTGTAGGCGTGCATTTGCACGTCGGCCAGCCCTGTCATTGGCAGCTTGGGTGTGCCTCAAAGTGGCACAGAGCTCATGGATTGCCCCTGCCATGTTCTTCTGGTCCTTGTGTATGCGGCATAGCTGCCGATTAATTGACCGCAGTGCTTTTCTTTGCAGGCGCTGTTCCTGCAGCATGCTCTGTTCCAGGCCTGAGAACACGGACCCTTCTGCTTCAGTTGCAGTGCTGCTCCTGGGCCTTGATCTGGATGTCTCCTGTGGTCTTATCCTTGGCGTTTGTGTGTCATGACTGGGCATATGTGGCACACCCTGACTCTGTCGGTGTCATCCCCTGTGGCAGGTACTTCGTCCTCAAATGGAGGCAGTGGGGGCACATGTGCGCGCTTCCTGCGCTGGATTGGCTGCTGCTCTTTGTCATCGCTGGAGTCCGCAGGGTCTGCAGGCTCCTCTCCCTCTGCGCTGTCTTCTTGTGCCATGCCATGTGCTGTGGATGTAAAGGGGACTACATAAGTTTGTGTTATTGTCTGCATGTGGCAATCAATAAAGTTACTACTTTTTTTTGGCTAACCTCTGACACTGTATCATTCACTTATCCCCAACTCACATGTTGCATTTAATTTTGTTAGTGTCATGGACACACAGTCAGACACAGTACTACGAGTCCCATGATGCATTGCTGGGTGTGCTGTAAGACCTGGCCTGGATTGACATTTTGGGAGTTTACTATGCGCATTTGGGGAAGTGTGCAAGGGATGGGGAGGAGTGCAGATTGATTTTGCATGCATCTTACCTTGACTGCTGGATGCAGGGTCGGAGCTGTCTATGTCAGCCACACCACCAACGCTCTCAGGCAGGAGAGTAGACTCCACAAGCTCCTCATGGGGGGTTGGCTGCTCTGCAGTGGATGGTCCTCCTCCAGTCTGATTGGCGTCCTTCAGTCTGGCTGCCACCCTCTCCTTGGACCTCTGGCGCATGTCGTACCACCGCTTGCGCAGCTCTTCAATGGTACGTGTGGTGACTCCCACTGCATTCACCTTACTCTGTATCTCTAGCCAGATTTTCCTCTTCCTGGCCTCTGGGACACGCAGTGCCTTCTTGCCGAAGAGGAGCTCATGGCTGCAGACCATCTCCTCAATGAGGACCTCCTGCTCCTTTTCAGAAAAGTTATGTTTTCTCTTCCTTTTCTCTGCATCCTTGCCCTGCTGTTGTTTGGTGGAATCCATTGCTGGTTGCTCTCTCCTGGGATGCCTCCTCACACTCCCCAAGCCGCCTCTGGGTGTGGCTCAGGTGAGCAGGTGCAGGAAATCACTCCAGTTTCCTGTTTGTGATGTCATCAGGCTGCACCTGGCTTGCAGATTCCCGTTTTTGCGATTTCTTAATTAGCGAATTTCGCTATTAAGAAATCGCAGAGCGGGTGTCTGAGAATTATTTGCGAGTTTTCAGGAATCGCAAATGATTAGCGATTAATTTTTTACATCCCGTTTAGTGAATCTGAATTTACGAATCGCAAAATATCGCTAATTAGGATTCGCTAAACGGGAGTTTGATACATATGCCCCCATATCTTGCCAGAGTATAGCGACCTACTCTCCGAAAAGCATTTCGACGCGCCGTCAGGGGTAATAAGCGCTTTATAAATACAATTACAATTGCTACTCCCAAAATTACTTCTGTTGCATTGTTTCTTTGTTGGACCTTACATCTTTAATTGCCCTTTGCAACTGCAGTTCAACAGATCTACATTTAATACATAGTCTTATTAAAGATGCACGATTGGCGTGTAGGTTCCATTGGCACAGCAGAGGCAGTGGTTATGGGCATAGGAAGTGTGGGGTACACCTCGCCCCCCCAGATTTTGTAGTGGAACAAGGGTGGAGGGGACCAAGGGACAAAATAATTCCCCTCTCTCTTCTGTCAGTTGCAGGGCCATTGGCACGTCAAATCACTACCTACAACGGCTCTGCACTTGACCCTTTTGTTCTGTAAAAAACCTCAAGGAATTTTTTCTCACCTCGCCCTCGCCACCACGGCTGCCTGCAATCTGCACTTCCAGGACAAAAGGAGAGAGGTAGTTTGTTGATGATTTTCTGCATCCTATCCCTCAGGCCCGAACCTACCTTATTTCACACTGCAATTCAGCCACTCAAAGGCTAATGTTTTGTTGAAATGAAATATTTTAATGAAATGTTCATGTTTTGTTGAAATGTTTATCGTGAGCAGCTGAACCTCTCCCCAGAACATAAGAACAATTAGTATCAGACATAGTCTAAGCACACATCTTGCATTACGGTCAGTTGTGGCAGCTACTAAGCACGGGTGATTGGGGGGGGGGGGGGGGGTGAATAATGAATATAAAAATAAACTCACCTACCTGAATGCCGCTGGGTGCTGCTGCTTCTGCTCCATCTCCCCCACGCCAACTGGTAGCTCGCAGCCTCCCAGAATCCACTGTCCAATCACAACACTGCTTACACCGCTGCCTTAAGCAGCGTTGTGATTGGTCTGAGCGCCGTGGTTCGGTGCTCAGAATGGGGCTTTGCATGTTCCTCACCAGACTGTGTAATGCAGCCTGGTGGGGAAGATGCGAAGTACGCATGACTGTTTGACCAGTCCTCTGGGGCCAGTCAAACTGGCATGCGGACTTTAGAGTGTGCTTTACACATGTCCCCCGCTCCCTGCCCCCTGTACTGGCCAGCTCGGCCCACCCACCCGGCACCCGGGCAGGAAGAAAAAAAAACCGATAATAACGCTAGTTATCATCGTTTTCGTTTTAATTTTTACACTGCTCGCAACGCCGTAGGGCTACGCTCCTCTGCCTTAGCGGAGGAGCCGCCACTGATTGCGTTGTGTGTCAGATGTGTTGGTCTGTCCTAGTATTTACACAAATAACAATTTAAATACTACTATTTTGTCTTATTTTGTTTATAGCACTGCTCAACCCAATTCAGGGTGGCGGTGCTCTTTACATCACACATACGCATTATGCATTGACAATAAATCCTATGTGTGTAAATCAATTGACAGGATATGTTACATAAGTTAGTGAGGGTTACAAGGTGTAGGAGTGCCATGCCCTTTCCTTCACAGGTCACTATGCTATATTAGAAGGATTACAATTTACAAACTGCAAGTAACTAGATGATCTCTGTGTTAAAAGCAATAACACACTTACCTATCTACATTAACCCCTTCAGTGCCCATGACGAGCTGGACTCGTCATGGGCCGCGGTGGCGCTGTGCCCATGACGAGTCCAGCTCGTCATAGACCCCGCCCGCTAATACAACGGCCGGCACAGGGCGGGGAAAGGGGCGGGCACTGAAGGGGTTAAATAAAAATCTGCCATCTGTGTGTCACATGATGTGCTTTTCGGAAGACATATTAACCCTCTATGCTACTTTGATTATAAACTGAGACTAGACAAAACATCTCTCTCTCCAGCAAGTACATTAACCTCTAAAGTTATCTTACCATTATTATTATATCCTGAGATTTACTGGGTTCAAAAAGATCTATGCAGCAGGTGCCTTAACCCCCTAAGATATTTTAAAATGCAGACTTTGCAACCAATTAAGCAGAACAGATATACTGCCACGTTTCTCCTTGTTGCTAATTACTTTCTGGTAGAAATGTAATAAAAAATGTGTAACTGGAGACCTAGATCTAGCGCCGGGGTTTCGTCACGTTTTTGGCACAACTCCGATGCAAAATCTAATTTGCTAAATATTGTAATGTGCTCAAATGTACTCATGCTAGATGTGCTTAACATATGTGAGGTCTTAGAATCTGATGCAATTTTTTGTGATATAATTTCCTGTGAGGCCATGGATTGTGATCAGGTTCTGCTCCTCCGTTATAGCGGAGGAGTGTCGCCCCACTGAAATTACTGCAAGGACGAACAATAAAATGTTAATGAAGGAAATTCATTGCCATTTTATTTTTTGTCACCCCGTCCCCAATGGAGCGTCAAGATGGGGGCGGGGCTGCTGCTGACAGGCAGCAGCAGAAAGAGAGAGAGCAGGGCACTTTCAGTTTAAAGTGTGCATATCTTTTTGACTGCCAGCCACACATGCTCACTTTAAACCTTTAACAGCTGGGTTAGAGAAAGCAAAAGCCTCCGGTGCTCTTCTGAGCACTGACAGAGGCTGCTCCCACCTATCCTGGCGCTGCTCTCATGCTGATGAGAGCAGCACCAGGATTAGCTTGGGTGTTTGGAGCCTGCCTGCCTTTTTCGAGGAGAGAAGACCTTCGATGAGGACATTGTGCTTTCAGGTAAGTGCTTTTAATTAAAAAAATATCCCACCATGCCCACCACCCTCGGGACATGCCAGTCGCTAGTGTTTGCAATGGCAGGCACTGTGATGTCACTTACATACTGCCTAACTTGGTTAGTAGCCCACTTCTTTTTTAGGTCTCGGCTAGGCAGCGCATGCGCTGTCTCGTCGAGAGATGCTGTATACAGTCTAGTGGGGGAAGCTCCGCCCACTTTCCAGCCTTCTGTTTGATTCGCTTGCATCATATTTTCTGCATTGTGATTGGTGTTTAGCTTTGTAATCCCGCCTCCTGACGGGCATGTCGTAATTTTTTCCCTTCCGGGGCTATCAGCCCCTTTACTTTATAAACAGTTTTGCTCCCCTGCCTCTCCCTGTTCCCTCCCTTACTTCGTGCCTTCTTCGACCATAAACACCTTCCCACCCCTGCCTGTTCGTGCCTTCTTTTACGTCTGCACTTCCATTAAAAATGCAATAGGACTCGCGTAAATACACGTCCTATTGCATTTTCAGTGCTTGTTTGCTTTTTGATTCGTAGGTGCATTCGCACTATTTGTCACGCGTGCGCGCGATGCCTTACATCGTACACATGCGCGACAAAACACCACACGCATGTCCGGCTTTTTTGATGTTCTTCCCTATTTGTTGCTTTGACCACTTCCTGGGCACCGATGACCTGGCGTACGCCGCGCACTGCCGGAGGATAGAGTTCAGCTGCAGGGGCACGGTGGTGGAGGTGGCGCCGGGCCACCATGCCAAGGAGGAAGCTGACGAGGTGCTCAGGCAGATGAGGACAAACGCCGATAACTACGCGCTGGAGTTTGAAGAGACGCTGTCCCACAAGCAGGTGTACACCTGGGTGGACGGTGGCAAACAGTACCCGTGCTGCGGAGAGACCGCCGAGCACTCGGTGTGCGCCAAGCCAGGACTTCCTGCAGTACTACAACCACAAAAAGTAAGTGAGACACTCTAGCTTTCACATATATAACATAATAAAAAGGGTGGGAATCAGCAAAGCTCTGTCGCTTACCGAACGGGCATGTACGTGTTCAAACCCATCGAGGTTATTGCACTGAAACCCCAAAAAAGAAAAGGGTACAACAGCATTCCAACTGGGACTGTTTTGGGGAGCTTGTACTTGAAACAGTATGCAACCAGATCATTATGCACACCTCAGGTATGCTTGACAAATAAATTACCCAAAACACAAATGCTTGCGGATGCGTTGCTGTTGCTGCATAAACCCTCAGGCCACTCCACTGGAAGTCTGGAGCTGGTGTCTGTCTCCCACCCCCTTTCCTCCCCAGCAGGCCGCCCTCCATAGTGACCACACCGTCATCCGCTTCATTCAACACGCATGCACAGACGTCACCCAAGGATTACACTGACACTTTCATTGTGGGTGAAGAACTGCTGCAGGTTTATTTCATACAACATAAGTATGACGATAAATGGGTTATCTTACGGGCGATCCAGGGCAAGCAGCCCCTCGCTGCTCCGCCCGCCTGGTGAGCCAGCACGCACGGTGGGTCGATGCCCGGCAGTGCGGCACATATTTATTTTCAGATCATCCACTGGGTCACGTGATCTGTCTCCTACTCCCGCCCCTTCTGACAGGGGCGGAGCGTGTGGTGGCACACCCCCGGTTGGTCAGGCCCCCCAACCGCCCGAAGGACTAACGGGGCGCCGTCGCGGTCTTCCCAGAACCCCCTTCGGCTCCTGGACCTTGGCTCGGGCACCCTTACTGTGCCGGACAGGGGTACCCTTACTGTACCGCCTGTCGCAGAGGTACCCTTACTGTACCCGTCTGCCTCCAGATCGCCCTGTAACTCCGCCTGCAACGCAAAAGAAAAACATTAAAACATTCCAATAACGCGCTGTCTCTGCCACGCAGGGTAAGCGGAATGGGTGGAATACGCGTGTCCGGGCAGGAGCGGCGTGCAGGAAGCAGAGGAGGAACTGGGCGAGAGGGACGCCTAAGTAGGGGGGGGGGCTAGCCTCGCCCCCCTATCGGCCCGCCTCCTACCTGCCCACTCATAGGGAGATCTCCTCCCTGGGCGCGGCCTCGCGCTCGAGGCATAAGAAGGAGGAGGGGGAAGGCTGCGACGGGCGGCCACTAGAAAGCTGCCCTGATGATGTCCCACTGCGTGGGACGCGGGTAGCGGCATAGTGACCACACCGTCATCCGCTTCATTCAACACGCATGCACAGACGTCACCCAAGGATTACACTGACACTTTCATTGTGGGTGAAGAACTGCTGCAGGTTTATTTCATACAACATAAGTATGACGATAAATGGGTTATCTTACGGGCGATCCAGGGCAAGCAGCCCCTCGCTGCTCCGCCCGCCTGGTGAGCCAGCACGCACGGTGGGTCGATGCCCGGCAGTGCGGACCATATTTATTTTCAGATCATCCACTGGGTCACGTGATCTGTCTCCTACTCCGCCCGTTCTGACAGGGGCGGAGCGTGTGGTGGCACACCCCCGGTTGGTCAGGCCCCCCAACCGCCCGAAGGACTAACGGGGCGCCGTCGCGGTCTTCTCAGAACCCCCTTCGGCTCCTGGACCTTGGCTCGGGCACCCTTACTGTGCCGGACAGGGGTACCCTTACTGTACCGCCTGTCGCAGAGGTACCCTTACTGTACCCGTCTGCCTCCAGATCGCCCTGTAACTCCGCCACAGCTCTGGGGAGGCTACCGTCGCTGCCAGAGCCCCCCTTCCTCCCTTCGCTGTTATAGGTGCCCTGCCCCTGCGAGCCAGCTTTTAGTGGGCTAAATTATGGGTCCTGTTCTGTAACCCGTAAATGACGGCATTAATTTGCAACATTACTCAGAAGCCCAGGGCAGACTAACAAAGGATGTCTTTTGGCCCCACTGCCGTTCAGCTTAGACGTGAATGGTGTTCCTAACTTTCTTAGCGATGCCACTGCAGATCTTCCTAACGTAATTATGGGAAGATATAGCACCTACCTATGGAGCCAGAACTGAACCCTAGCTGAAGTCGTCAACCCATCGATTCCCTTCATAACCTAGCACGAAGGGGGTTTAATTTCCACTTTGTCTACAAAGGCGATGTATAGGTAGCGCCATGGTTCCTGAATTGCTGCTGCTGCTGCGAGGATTGCATGATTTCTCAGCAGGGCAAAACATTTTAACGTAACTGCTAAATGGACGGCTTTTATCATGACTCCGGATAAAGCCAATATGACTGACTGAGCTGCCGAAGGATACATCTCTCAGCTCGAAGACCCCAATTTGTGAACGTATCCCACCTCCCTGGCTCCAAGGCAAGGCTGAGCGAGATGAACAACACCTAAATCTGTTTCTCAGGCTGGAAAATATGGCATGGGTAGCAAGGCATTGGTGAAATAGGCGCTTATGGACCTGCAATCCTATTAAGATTTTTCAATTGGCCATATTAGGTGCCTTCCTGGCTTGAAATTGTGTTCCCAACAGCTACAGCACAATAAGCAGGGTGAAGGTATGTGTGAGTTAACCACTTTACCTACGTATATAAACACAAGCTGACATCACGGGTATCTCAAATTCCTTCCTTTCACATCTTATTATCCTATTGTTTACTACAAAATGATCCATATCTTAGCAACATCTCCTCGTTTTAGCCTTTCTACTTTTAAATTAAGTTACATTAAATTGGAGGATAGAGTCTTATACTAGTCCCGCGGTCATTCCAATGTTTTCTTACTCTCCACTGCGACAACGTATCCAATTTCTTTGCTTGTTGAATAGGAGCTAGCTTTTGGACTTTATTGCTGCTGAAAGGGGGTTAATAGGTTTGCCTACGGTCCTTGTTATACCGGTGTTGCTGTGCTATAGGTAATTCGTTGCACCGACATCGCGGCTTGAAATTGAAACTTCTTATTTCATCAACTAATCTGTTGTGGGCCCCAGTTATGATTTCGTTCATATCTTCCTAGTTGGCAGTGTCTCTATCTTGCCAATACCTGGGTCACGTCCGCCTTAAATGATGACAATACATCTGGCTTTTCCGCTAGTCTTGCCCATTAACCCGTCAAATGTCTGTGGAGAGCAGCTCTCTCAATTATTACCATGTAGATGAGGGCATGCCATTCACGGGTGTCTGGTTGAAGTATGCTCAGGTAGTTGACACTCATTCTGGGGTGTCTGGTTGAAGCATGCACAGGTCATTGACACTCTCCCACGTGCAGTGCTGTGAAACGTTTGAAGTAGTTCATCAAATTCAGCCAGCCACCCCCTAGGTGGAGGCTTGCACTCCCAAACTTCTGCTAGTGTAAAACCCGGCCACACCTCTAGTTCAGAGAAATTTAGTAATTCACGACACTGACAACCCCAGGGGCCAAATACTGGGCTGTGTAAATGCGGCCCCAATATCACCAGGAACAATTAGCTTGGAGTGGATGGGTGTTAACCTAGACTGGCTGAAGGCAAAACCTTTGACAATCACTCCTGACAAGACGTGCCAACGCAGGTAGAAGACAGAGTTCTAAAGCCCGCCTTACTTCCTTTCCCAGTTCGACACAGTCGAAGAAGAATGCCCCGTCCAGAAAGGTCATGGCCTTATCACTGAAGCCTATCCCCACAGCATTCTCCGTAAATCTACAGCATTGCTTTGTAAAGCTTTTTCTGGTTCCACACTTAATTGTGGTCGATATGCTCTCCCTCAGTCTAAGACAAATTCCTAGCTAATCGTACGCCTGCCGAATTCCCCGGGCTGTCTGGCTTAATGCTTTACGCCTGGAATTGCCCCACCAAATGTAGCCTTGCACTGAACTTAAATTGGTTGTCTCAACTATCCTTTTAGAGCTCGAAACGCCCCCCGTGCTCCTTGTGCTTACTAAATGGACCCGCTCCTTAGTTTCCCAGCACACCATGCACTTACGTCCTGTATAGACTAAGCTGCCACTATGACTGGGTTGCAGAAAACCTTACACCAGCTGTTCCCGACTAGCAAGGCTAAATAGGAAAGGCAGCCACATCTCTTGACTTCAGCGTGGAACTAGTACTAATAAATACCTCCAAGATGTTATATCAGACACCCAGACCCCGGCCTTCAGCTTGTCTCAAAACAGCTCAGGCTGCTGACTTGTCTGTATGGACTAAGCTGCCACTGTGACTGTGATTTGAAAGAAACATTACACCAGCTGTTTTCGCGAATAACTTTACGGAAGGTATGTAAGACACACACCCCAGGCCTTCCGCTTGTCTCAAAACAGCTCAGGCTGCTGGCTTTCCTGAATCGACTAAGCTGCCAATATGAGTGTGAGTTGATGAAAAAATTACACCAGCTGTTTCCGAATAGCAAGAGCAAAGATGAAAGGCAGCAGCATCACTTGACCTAAGCGTGGAACTACACAATTATTTAATCAGTATTCCGAATTCAAACATTTAACCAATATTTTCTCATGTGACTATCTTATTCACCATCAGCCAGGCCTACTTCCATAGTAAAATCGCGAGTGGCTGGCAAAGGGTACGTTAGAAATATCAAAGCCATGCATGTTCAACATGAAGCCAGGTATGGAAGGAAAGCTTGGGGGCGATAGTGTGAATAGCGCTGGAGGCATCCAGTTCGCTGCTTTCGGGAATGAAACAGCCTGCAAGTTAAATTGTCAGTTTATGGTAGTGCTGCACGACCAGAAAGGTATCAGTGTTTGTGCGCTTTACCTGCGCACCAAATGACGCTACACCAGGGACACACTCTTTTCTTATTAGGCACGGGGAGATTAAGCGATTCTCCCAGAATCACTGCATATTAATAAGTAAGGCACTGAGACTTCGGGCCTGGTCCTCTCCGGCATATAGTAATGGGCCATGCACTAGCTAGTTGTGCAGGGAATGCATAAGTTTCAGTAGGTAAAGTTTGAATTCTGTTATTTACTGCCCGATAAACAAGTTTCATTGGGTATCCCTAGAAAATTATTCTTAGTTGCCGGAAAGAATTTGGTTTGTATCCTGCGCTATGCTGGTTATGATTAATGTAACTTAGCACGCCACTAAAAGTGTTGTACAACTCACGCACTCTCGCGGTTGCTTAGTGCGGAGAAGCACAAGCGTAGTCGATTTCTAGCCAAATTAACCCTCTTTGCAACACTAATCAATATAGTAATAATGTATGCTTAGTGGTGTGAATGCAGCTCTAGGATGAGCGTTCGTAGCTCACTGTTGACTATTAAGGGCTTTAAGATATACATTGCAAGTAACAAAAGGATGCCTCCTTTGAAACAGTAACGTGCTGACCTATTTACATCATACGCACTCTGGAATCTACTTGGCACACGCTCTTTGCAGCGGGCATATTTAGCCCTCTGCACTAAGTACACCGAAGTCAAAACCTCCACTATACAAAATCTTGACCTTTCTCCAGGAAGATAACGAATCACACGAGTTATCTTGACATTTGTGTGAGGCCTGGAATTGCCGTGGAAAGAAACGCAGCATCCGGTGCCATGACTGAAACAAATTACACAGTGGTGCACACTTTGTTCTAGGGGGCAAGGAGCACCGAGTATACGAGGGACCCCGAATTCCACCGTTCAGACTATGCAGTTTCCAACTGGAAATAGCTTCCTGGTCCCGGGGTGCGCCTGGCGGGCTATTGTAGAGCTGGGAGCGGCCCGGGGAAGGTTAGCGCTCCCCGGGTGCAGGGAAGGACAAAGCTGGGCGCTGCAGATTTAGTCAGTGCCAGGGAGGGGCAGCGACTTTGCAGAAGCCCCTCTTGCACGGGAACGTGTGGGCGATAAAAGTATTGAAAATGGAGAAGTGGGTCTAGCTTTTGCCTGTGTGACCCGTTGGTAGAAAAGCTTAATTTGGAACCCAGAGGCGCGAGTTCCAATCCCAGGTGTTACACAATTGTGTGCTCCTAGACACTTCGCCTTAGCTTCCTGTGCCTTGGTCCTCTCAAAACACAATTATTGGGGGCACAGTGACCGCGAAGTGCATTGCTGCGGCTCAAGCACATGGGCAGCTGGACATCGTCGCGCCAGTCCTGTGTTGGACCGCGTCACGGCGCCTTGTCTCAGCGAGGGATTCTCCTGTGTCGAAGTTTGATTTGTAAACTTGAGGATGCGTGCCCACCAAGAAGGTCTGCAGAGGAGCTCCGGTTGGATTACGCGGTATAACAGCTACCAACTGCACACAAAAGCTGCTTGAATTCTGGCCGCTCGTGTTGTGTCCTGGGCCCCTGCACTCTGCTTTTGCAGCGAACACGCATAACGCTTAATTACCGGAATTATACTGTGTCAATAAAATTTCGCAGGGCCTTTTGTCATTAGCGCGACACTATGGACTCATTAGAAGTTGCTGGGAGGATTCCCATAGACATGGGAACACTATGCTATATTGTAGTTTATGGAACCGATCTCTTCCAAATGTTAAACTTGTTTAGTCCTGTAGCCCCATCACGTGCCCACCCACCAATCAATGATCGATCCCACTACGATTGCAGGATCTATGAAAACAAAAACCCGGTGACCGGAAGCTGATGCTGCAGAAGGAAAAGGCTCCCAGCTGACTGGGCAACGAGGCTCGAACCCTGGTTCCCTGCACCGAGTCGGCGGTGCAGCCAGCGGACCACACCGCCCACGGGATCTCGTCACGCAGGTCCAGGGGGTGCTGTACCTAGCATCGTATTTACATTACGCATTCCGGCCCGGGGGGTTTAAGTGATTTGCCCAGAAACACCGGGTGTGGGCGCGGCCACGGGCTCTGTACATGGCCCGTATCCACATTACATATTCAGGTACTTGGGCCTTGCAGACTTACACAACCCATTCGCGCCATTTCCCCCGCACCACAAGGGGACCCCAGTAATCGGGCAAAGTCCATAACTACGCCCGACAAATGAAACCGGTCCACATCCCAACCAAGCCAAGCTGTCTAGTGATGCCTTTATATACTTGGGAATTCCTGTATTTAAATTCAATGTTGGAGCAGCCTGGCGGGGTTGTTCGAGCACTAGCGTGACCAGATTGTCTGCCAGTAGTGGTGATGTCAAAGTTGACACAATCTTGTCGAACCCAGGGATTAGAGTTGTTACTCTTTCTACTGCCACAATATCTTCACAAATTAATGACCTACAACCCCGAACATGGTGAATCCAGTGAATTGTCTTGTTCAGTAGGGAGTCTTTGGTCTCTATGACCGAGGCTTTGCTGGGTTTTGGGACTTTAATCATTGTAATGAGACCAAGACTGGCATCATCTTTGGGGGGGGCGCTAGAGGGTGCACAGCAGGAGCAGCTCCGCCGGCCGAGTACATAATCCGACCAAAATCCTGGTTATGGTATGCCATCACGCCCACGAAGAAGAAGCACCTAAGCATTAAAGGTGGCGTGGTGCTGCCCAAATTGAGTGGAAAAGGCGACGGGAGCAGCGATCTGAACTTGTGGCTGTGTTCAACGAGGAGAAAATAACGACTGCCGGGAGCGGCTGACAGTGCCCGACAGACTGCGACATTGCCGTAATGCATGCAGTGCGTGGAGAGAAGGGATCGGATGCCGAAATGAGATGGTGAAAAGTGGCAGACCCAATAAATATGCCTGAGAGACGATCGCGGGCCCGGGTACCTCGACAGGCGGTTGGCCGTGCAGGCAAGCAACCGCTGCTCCCAGAGTGGCAAGGAGAAAGCGAGGATGCAGAAGATCGAGGTGAGGAGAGCCGCGTGCGAAAGTTAGGTGCCGCAGAGACCACTGCGTGTGTGGAGAGTCGTGAAGTGCGGCCTACCTGAGTAGAGGTAAGCACATCGCCGGATGATCGAAGGAGACTCCAGGTGCTGGGAGCCTGGTAACATCCCGGCCGATGAACTGCGTGTGGCCCACTGAGGGAAAGGTGCGCGGCAGTGAGCTACAAGTCTAGTGCACTGCTGGGACTGGGCTGAGTGAAGGGACACTCTAGAGAGTTGCTGAATCCCGACCTGTAGAGCTTTCCTGGCCTGACTGAGGCGATCCTAGCGTTGAAGCATAACAAACACAATTGTCGATCCCTGTCCCGCAACTGACCGCCACCCTGCCGCTTCCGACCACGCGCGACCATCTCCGCCCCCCCCCGTGGTATCCGACCACAGGGCCCCTGTACTACCCGGGCTTAACCCAGGGACGGGGCCGGGGGGGGGGGGAGGCAAGAGCATGGACATACCGTAATGACTGGCGGCGGCGACGACGACGATCCCGACAACGACCCTGGCGGCGGCGAATACGCGTGTCCGGGCAGGAGCGGCGCGCAGGAAGCAGAGGAGGAACTGGGCGAGAGGGACGCCTAAGTGGGGGGGGGGCTAGCCTCGCCCCCCTATCGGCCCGCCTCCTACCTGCCCACTCATAGGGAGATCTCCTCCCTCGCGCTCGAGGCAGAAGAAGGAGGAGGGGGAAAGCTGCGACGGGCGGCCACTAGAAAGCTGCCCTGCTGATGTCCCACTGCGTGGGACGCGGGCAGCGGCATTCCTGTGCTCAGAGTCAGATTGCAGAAGCAGGCTGGCCGTGGCCGCCGTATCTCGCAGGGCTTCCAATTCTGCCAGCACAGAAGTACTTTGCTGCTGGGCCATCTGGACGGGAAGCGTCTGCTTACAATTTAAAGTATGCTGGCGGATTGGGCTCGTCCGGCCCTTGTGTGAGAGAGCCAGGGAGTAGCAGGAATCGCAGGCGGAGCCAGCCGCGGCGCAAGGGGCAATTGAACACAGCTTGCCTAACCTCCCCCGGTATGCAACTCCAACACGCTGAACAACTTCTGCAACTGTAAAGTACGGCGTGCGCCTGCTGCCTTTCCGGGCCGGGGGACATCTTCTATAATGCACTGCTTCAAAAATACGGAACCAGTGTCGAGTATCTGCTTCTTAACCCTTTCACAGGAAACCGCGGATCAGTCCAACTCTGGGCGTGCTTAAATAAACAATGATCTTGAATTGATGTTGCAACAACCAAAAGCAGAATATACTTTGCTGTAATTATAAAGGCCTTAATTTGTTTAAAGCAAATGTAAGTTTACGTTAGTGGTATGAGAACGTATGCAATATATCTGGAGTGGTTAATGTTATTATACTTTGAATCAACCCTTGTTTCCAATGTCCCATGTTTTAGTATTTTTCCACTTCTCTGCTACTGGTGAACCTCTCACAGTGTTAGTTTTCATTTTATGTGCTCATGTTTTGTTTGTGCAACACTACGTAAAAATACGGGTGTGACATGAAACACTACAAGTACAACATACTAAATCATAGAGCTGCAAGTCCAGAGACTGATTTGGGCATGTTAGTGAGGTAACTTCAGAGGTCGGAATAGTGGGTGAACAGCATATTCGAGGAGCGTCGATGCATTTACGAGGTGGGTGGACAGAAAAGGTCTCCTGCATGGCTCGGTAGAGGGGGCTCCCCTGGAGGGGCACATCAGTGCCTTCTCCTTTTCTGAGCGTGGTGACCGTCGGTTCACTGAACGGTGGTGGTAGGAACAGATGATAGTGGCAGGGCACGCCTTTTTACAGAAAGAGTTGTTTTCTGTGTTTTTAAATTGTTCTGTCATTTTCCGATAACAGGGTCCTTTGCTCCATCCACGTGGGGCATGGGTGTTGCTTGTGTGCGTAACTTATGTATATGCAGTAGGATGTGCATGGAGTTTGTGTGTCAGATTGGCTGTAGCAGCACAGGAATCCATTTTAATTCTTGCACTAGAGTGGTCTTCTCGTCTCGTTGCTCCCCTTTCCCTCTGGGCTTCTCGTCCTTCCATGCTGGTCTCTTCTCCCTCCAGGCCTCTCGTACTTCCTTTGCTGCCCTCGTCTCCCTCCAGGCCTCTCATCCCTCTCATCTCCCTCCATGCTTCTCGTCCCTCCCTTGTTGCTACACTCTCCCTCCAGGCTTCTCATCCCTCCCTTGTTGCTCCACTCTCCCTCTGCTTAATTTGTGCCAGCGGTTGCAGCACCCAACATAATGTGCTGCATGGATAAATACTTATAAGGTCCCAAAGGCGAGACCGATTGCACTGCAAATGCTTGTTTAGAACTTGTGCCCTGGTGAAAGAAGTATAATGGAGAACTGGTGTTGGTGATTTTGTAGGTTAGGCATCAAATTGAAATGTTTCCTTGCTTTATGAAGAGGCTAGTGTAATTCAATTGGAACTAGAGTAATTTGATCTAATTTCAAAGATAAAGACATACGTCTAATTTGGTATGTAGGACAGTTTTCAGTTGCAAGAGTCAGGCTTCTGAGACACCCACAAGGACGGCATGGCCGAAGTCCAGTCATGACAGTATTTTTAGTAGAAAAGAGACAAGAATGGCTTAATCTTTTCAGGACCAAGAGGTAATAGTTTGCCACTTTAAAGATTTTTTTTAGATGGAGGAGTCAAACGTGATAATGAGCGATGAAATAGCATGTGAGATTGATGGGAAGTCAACAATGTCTATGAGTCTATGAGTCTATGGGCTTTTGCATTTCATTGTCTGTTAATAAAATCCTGGCTGGCATGCTGATCCATTGTCCACCCAGGCATGCAGGGGGGGTTCTGTCTTACCTGGACGAGTTCTTTTGAAGTATATTTTGAAATACTTGAATTTCACGGTTCTACAGGACCTTAATATACATGTGGATGCATCTTCTGACCCACATGGTCAACTTCTTTTGGAGCATAAGGAAGAATGGGGTCACACGTTGAACTCCAGGTTATGACAGGACCAAGCAAGGACAAAGCATAACATCTACATAAGAAAGAAAACAAAAACTGGTAAGTATGTAAAAGGTGTCAGAATGTCTAAGCTCCCTAATAGGTGTATTAATTACCTAATGGTTTCCCTCCTTCGTGAACCGTCAATTAATCATGTAGTCGTGTGGTTGTAATCATGTAGTCATGTGGTTGAAGAAGTGCCTGGTCCTAATAGAAAAGATATTATGGTTTTCTTAGTCAGAGCAAACACAATGTTAATAAACAAATAAGAATTCACTAAACTCTTTAATGTAAATAAACGCCAAAAACAGATTGTAGAAGAATGTAAGCACTGCCTTAAGATCAGGCGTCTAACTAATGTATTTCTTTGTCTGCTTGCAGGTTCCTAAATCAGTTCAGTAAAGGATGGGACGGATGCCCACAGCAACAGGGAAACCAAATCAGATAAGTATTCAAAAGTTCAATCATTAATTACTAAATGACAGCGCAAAACGCTGTTACCGTTATGTTGGCTTAATAAAGCTTTTTTGTCCTTTCTTTTCTTTTGTTTGCAGGACAACTCGACCGGAGGTGAAGACGAAGATATGAAGGCAAGGGCGGCGCACCGAAGACTGGAGCATGTCAGTGATCCGAATGGGGAAGACGGCATGCCGAATACAAGAAAGGAGGTCCAGGAAAAGGTGACCGGACGCCGAAGACTGGGAGGCCACAGAAAGGACCTCGATGCGCGATGACCTGTAGGAGAACGAGGTGACCGGAAGGTAAGTCCTACGCCAAGAGGCGCGAAGCGCTGCCGCTCGGGGATGGGTGCGCTTTAACCTTTCCGGTCATAGCGCATGCGCGTTCCCCAGGTGGCGGCCATTTTTGTAGTCTTTTGCTTTGCTCCGGCTCCCGATCATTCGGCAGCTGTGACATTTAACCCCTTAACTGCTGGGTCTTTCCCCCCAGTGCTGAGCCCTTTTTTGGCTTTTGGGGTAGTTCGCGCTTAGGCCCCTGTAACATTTTGTCCACATATGGTATCCACATCAAATTTGCGTCCTTTTCTTCCAACATGCTGAGGATTCCAAAGGTACCCAGGGTTTATGGATTCCCCTAGAGGGTACACAGAAATTAGCCAAAATACAGCTACACTTTGGGTTTTTGGTGAAAAATTGGAATAAAAGTGCTGAAGAAGAAAGCATCTGTTTTTTTCCATGCAAATGGTATCAATAATGCATTTACGGTGATAAAATCACAATATTTCCAACTTTCAGGAACAGGCAGACTTTTGTTAGAAAACCAACATTTTCTACACAGTTTTGGCATTTTAGTGGGACATAGCCTATTTTTCTATTTTTTGTACTTTCAACCTCCTTTCAGTTAGTGCTAGAAATTGATGTAAAACCAATAATGGATCCAAGAAAAGCTCTACATTTCTGAAAAGTAGACAAAATTCTGAATTCAGCAAGAGGTCATTTGTGTATATCCGTCAAGGTTTTACTATAGAAAGTAACAGTTCAAAGTAAAACAACTTGAAAATGAGTGAAAAAAACTACTATTTGTGTCTGCATTTTCACCTGTAACTTCTTCTAAGTATGACAGATGTTTACAAGCAATATACCGTTATGTCTACTGGAGCCTTATGGTTGCAGGGGTATAGAGGACTTGTAGGTTCACTGTCAGGATCTGGCTCCCATTAACCCTGTTCCTATGGAGGAAGAAGAGACCCTGCCTCACTGGCCCACACCTTTGTTTTCTTTCTAGCCCCCAGGACCTCTGTACGAGATACATTACACTGGCGATGCTCCTGATGACCAGTATTGCGGTCCCTTTCATTTAAAAAACCCGGTAGCCAAGGACTTCTTAAGCCATGCCCCCTGGAGCTGGGAGCGCCCCACGCCAGCGGGGAAAGAGAACGCCACAGAAGGAACCGAGGGAGCAGGGACTCGGGAGGAAGCGGTCGACCAGACAGAGACAAGGGAGAACACCCACCAACTTCGAGGACGGGCGAGGAGTGAAGGTGACTTGGCGAATCAGGATTTCGGTGGTGAACACCACAGAGGAAAGCTAGGAGGCCAACGACACCACGAATCACCCAGCCGCGTTCCCTGAGGAACGTGGCTTGCACAGGTACGTGCAGAACTCCTGGAGAGTGAGAGGTGGGCGGGAGCAAAACCCCGGGGTATAGAGAAGGGAAACCCCTCGGGCACTCCCTAAAGCAATGGAGCCTTTGTTTTCTCTGCACTGACGGTGGCGGTCTCTCGCTCATACTTCACCCTTTCAACTGAAAGCAAACGGGTGTGTTGCCTCCCTCACTCCCTCTCCCTCACCTAAGTATTTGCACATCGCGCTGAACTTTTGTTTCTCTCATTTTATTTGGTGCCTTCCCTCCTGACAGGGCCGACTGGGACGGTGGTTGAAAGTCGAAGCCTTAAGGAACAGCCAAGTATTCCCCAAGGGGACGCTGGACATTTGTTTATTTTGGTTACCATATCGGATTTCATGTTACAATAAACCCATGTACTTGGCATAACTAGTCGTTTGATTCCTGCGGCACCTAACATTCACTAAGAATCCAAAGTGCCCAGAGCCAATAACTGAGCTGCGCCTAGACACCCAGGGGAATCCAGGATGGGGTGACCTAGGTGGCTTTTACCAGGTTCTGATACCCAGAATCCCTCGCGAACCTCAAACATTGTAAAGAAAACACATTTTCCTCACATTTCTGTGATGGTATGTTCTGGAATCTGCATGGATCCACAAAATTCCAGCCACCTCACATTCCCCAAAGTCTCTCAGTAAAAATGGTACCTCACTTGTGAGGGTAGGCCTTATGCCAGCAACAGGAAACAGCCCAAAATGCAACATGGAGACACCACATTTTTACAGTAAAAACAGACCTTTTTTGCAAAGTACCTAGCTGTAGATTTTGAACCCTAGTTCTGCCAGCACCAATGGAAACCTAGCAAACCTATACATTTTTGAAAACTAGACACCCAGGGAAATCCAGGAGGGAGTGACTTGTCTGGCTCTCAACCGGTTCTGTTACCTAGAATCCCTTGCAAACCTCAAACTTTGTAAAAACAAAACCACATTTTCCTCACATTTCTGTGACAGAAAGTTCTGGAATCTGCGTGCAGCCACAAAATTCCACCCACCCTGCAATCCGCAAAGTCTCTCAATAGAAATGGTGCCTCACTTGTGTAGGTAGGCCCAGTGCCTGCAACGCGAAACAGCCCAAAAAGGCAACGTGGACACACCACATTTTTACAGTGAAAACTGACCCTTTTTTTGCAAAGTGCCAAGCTGTGGATTTTGAACCCTAGTTCTACCGGCACATAGGAAAACCTAGCAAACCTCTACATTTCTGAAAACTAGACACCCGGGGGAGTCCAGGGCGGTATGGCTTGCGTGGACCCACCAAGCATTTTCCTACTCAGAATCCCCTGCAAACCTCAAATTTAGCTGAAAAAAATCACTTGTTTCTCAAATTTCTGTGTGGGAAAGTTGTGGGATCACTGGGCTAACACAAATGTCCTACCACCCAGCGTTCCCCCATGTCTCCCGATAACAATGGTACCTCACTTATGTGGGTGGCCCAAGTACCCGTGACAGGCAAGGGCCTAAAACTTATTAAGGAGACATTAAAATTGCCTATCACAAAACGACCTGGTTTTGCGAGGGGGGGGGGGCCTGGGTTTGGGCCCCAGGCTTGCGGCCATCTAGGGACACCTGCCAAACCCACACATTTCTGAAAACTAGACACCCTGGGGAGTCCAGGGAGGTATGGCTTGTGTGGATCCCCCAACGTTTCACTACCCAGGATCCCCTGCAAACCTCAAATTTAGCTGAAACAATCACTTTTTCCACAAATTTTTGTGTGAGGTCACTGTGCGGCACAAATGTCCTTCCACCCAGCGTTCCCCTTGTTCTCCCAAGTAAAATGATACTTATCAAAGTATAAAAATATTGAAGCCAAGCCTTCTGAAGGTGAGCCATAAAGCCACTTCATGGCACCAACCACTTTATGATCCATTCACACGCCATCCACGCACCACACACAAGACTTCCATACCACCAGCCATGGGCCCAATCAACCCAATCACTTGCACTCACATAAACAAAATGCCCTCATGCAAGGGCCCATCACATTCATACACCACAAGACATGAGTTTGACTACATTTTACCACCTGTCAAGTCTCTGCCTCCTTCTTCCTGAATGTTACCGAACGCATGCCAAGTGAACCTTTACTAATGGCTCCCGTGACAGCCACATGAGGCTCAGGAAGACATGTCTTTCATGCGCCTTTAGCGCACTCACTGTGCTAAATCCAACTCCTTCCAGTTTGTGGATGTAAGTTGGAGAGTGCCCGAGTATGCCGCAAAGCCATTTCTCAAACTGAGCAAGCATATCTACCTTTGAAAATAAGGCAACCATGCTGGAAATTTTCCAAAGCTTTCTAAAGAGACCATCATAAACTATGAAGAACGGTTGAATGTGAAACACGGGTAGTCCGTGACAACGTAGCATATATCCAATCCACCATTATGTGCAGTGACTGTAATGCACTTATCATACTGCAAACTGAACATCTGCTAAGTTCAGATGGAGGATGAACATGGCAAGCAGCATTGACCCATTAGTACTATAGTAAATTCAGTGCGAGTGGGGCTGCAATGAATGTGAATCCATGGGTGAAGATGAAGTCATGACGTGTATCTGCACTCCCTTTACTATCTGCCTTCTACCTTTTCAATATTCCTCAGAAAGGGCACCTACCATAAGCTGTTCTAACCCGTTCGTGTGTCTGTCCTCATCAAAGTCCTGACCAATCCTGTCTAATTGTCAAGTGACCCTATACTAATGTCTTCCATCTCTAGCTACTTGAAGCTTGAGAAAACGTTTGTCATGTGCTATTAATGCTCTCACTGTGCTAAATCCAACTCCTCCCAGTTTGTGAATGCAAGTTGGGGGTAGTCCAAGTATTCCAGTAGGCCATATCTCGAACTGAGCGAGCATATCTGCCTTTGAAAATAAGGCAAACATGCTGGGGTATATTGCCTAAGTTCCCTAAAGTAATAAGCCAAACAAATGTCCCGTGGGTCTCATTCACCAACACTTTTACTATGACAGCCTGACAACTCAATTACTAACTTGCCTCATACACAATGTTATTGAGAAAGGATACAGGATACAATATCTTGTATGATGATTGTCTTCACATCTTAAATTAAAGATGTGAAAAAAAAATTCATACAAGATATTGTGTCCTGTATCCCTTTTCAATAACATGGTTCTGATACAAGTTAATAATTGAGTTTGCACACTTTCAAAACAAGTAGAAATGTTGGTGAATAAGTCCCATTGGATACTTGTTTGACTTAATACACGTGCTTCGGTTCTCAATGGCAATCAGGGTGGTCCTTGTCAAGCCTTTAACTTTCTGCCAAACAGGGTACTCTGTGACAATGTGGCGCATGTTCTGTCCACCAGTATGTGCAGCGTGGGGACTATAATGTACTTGCCAATTGGCAAACAAAACAAATACCACGTTCTGAAAGCAGATAATGGTGTTGAGAAGTCCATGATTTCCTGAAGTAGACGAACAAATGTTCTGAAGCTGCTTGCCTAGTAAAGGAGTGGCCCAGAGGTAATAGGTATCTATTCACACCAATTGAAAGGTTTACCTATTGGCAGCTCCACCTCAGTCAATTTCCCAGTATTTTTCTTTAGTATGATACAACATAAAGCAAGTTGTAAAACAGAAGATGGCTTACTTGGGCACTGGGAAAAGTAAACACGAGTCTCCTGCCTCTTTCCCTGCATCGAGCCCACTTTACAACAACTACATGGTCACTACTTTTTGGGTCTTGCAGGAATTTAATCAGCAAAGTGTCACTCCTGCAGCCTTGCCACGTCCTCCAGAACACATGAAGTGGAGGCTGCTGCTTCTATAGCAGTGAGACTTTTAATCACAGACAACTGAAAGTCAAGGAAAGACAAGAGGGGCTGAACACAAAAGTCCTGACTCGACTTGGAGTCTCACATTTTGCTCGTTAGATCTACTCAACAGGATCCCACTGGGCGTCACTGTCTCCATATGCTCTCTTCCTCCTCACAGGGCTCGTTGGTCTCGACGCGCAGTCAGAATGCTTGTGTCGAGAGTCAGGCAAGTGGTTTTGACTTCTTGGGTGATGGCTCCTCACCTAGCAGGGAGACTAGTAGACCTTGATCCCCGGTCCTGATTGCAGAAGCTTGAAGTCTTGGTGATCTTCTTTCCACACTGATGAACAGCTTGTGGGTCTCATGCTTCCACTTTTATAGTCCATCCTCAGACACAGATGTGATTTAGAGTCTGGTTCTTTGAAATTTGTGTTGTGAATATCAACTTTTTTGATAAGCCCTCACCTCTGTCCTAACTTTTGCCAAAAGGACAGTTTGCCACATCATGAGGAGGGTCTTCAGATCCGATTGACCCGCAACACAGACCAAGGGATTAACTGGGGTCACATCTGGCTGTCAGCCTCCACTGAATTATGCCTCACAAAGATAAAAATGCCTAAGCCCTCCCCTCTATTATGATTTCCTAATCCTACAGTCATATAGAGCCACCATCTTTTCTGACAATGAGAGGAGGGCTAGTGAATACCCACAACTGTGTACATTTTCCAAGGAATATCCTAATTTGAGTAAATCCCTTTACTAGTATTAAGCAGTTAGAATAATGGTTCTACACGTAAGCTGTTTACACTTGTAATTCTGAAATACAGTCATTGCTAGGTTTAGGGATCAGTCCAAATTATCTTTATTTGTATGGTGTGTTGCTTCACTTTTAACATGGTGAAATCTCTTTTCACGAGTTACAAAATGCCACTAGAAAAAGTACACTCTAGTTTATACATAGGAAGAGAGCGGAATGCTGATCCCAGACATGGAGGCATATTACCTGGCAGCACAGTTGCAGTTTGTGGCTGTCTGGTTTGCTGCTGATGTCAGCACGGACAGGGAGCTACTACGAGGCTGCACTGAGGAAAGGAACCTGCCCAACCAACTCTTCATGACACTGCGAGCACTAAGCAGTGCCCCCTGTATAACTTGAGAAACTTTGCTTCTGTGGCAGAGATAGTGTAGGCTCTGGGGCGGGCACATGATGTATGCCATAGGGTTATTGATGTGGTGTGTGCCAGAATTCACCCACCCGGAACGTAACATAGACATGACAGACTGGAAGAGGAGGGGTTGCCTTAAACTCGTGGGCATATGGGACACAGATGCAATGAACTCCTTTGAGACAGCTCAGGCCCTCTTTCAAATCCCTTAGGGACCATACCTAAAATATTTTGATATTAAAGGGGCGATGCCAAGCTTTGTGGGGACACACAGACAGTCCCAGTGTGATCTGCCACTCTGGAACTACTGGTCCAAGCAGACCATAGCCAGAGAACTATGACATGGCTATAGACAGCCATCAGAGATAGCTCACACCAATGCCCACTGCATTTGCACGTGAAGTTGGAGACAGACTGTAACCAAGTCTTCACAGATACACAATGGAGACAAGCGTTACTATTGATAAAGGAGGTATCAAGCAATGCTAGATTTCGCTTTCCCCATGTTAACTATGTGCACCGCACATACATGACACCAGAAATGCTACACTGGCTAAACCCTGGTGCCCCAAGTGTGGTGACCTGGAGTCTACATATTATCACCCAGTGTGGGAGTGCCCTATAATTGTGCATATGTGAGGTAGTTGGTGGGGCGATACTTGGAATACACCACTAACTGTGCTGATGACCCCTCCTGTGTGCTCATTAGCTTTAGACAGTATAAAAACCAAATATAAAAGAAGAGATTTGGACCGCTTGTACTCTGGCTGGCAAAGCATTGTTTGGCTATCAACTGGCAGAGCACAAAAATTACATGGGTCCAAAATGTAGCAGAATGGACAACAGCAGAGGAAATCAGAATGTCACTGACCAGAACTGATGATAAGTTACAAGACAACCTTGAGCTGTGGAAATTGGAAAGCATTGTCATGCACACTGATTTACCCCCTAGACTAATGCCCACCATGAAACTTTACACCCCACGACACTCTACTCTGCAGAAACGAAGATTACTGTCTGCCTGCTAGGGGCGTGTGTTGTAATGGGTCCAAATTGTCTCGCTGAATGCTGTCATCAGTGTACAATATATGTTGTGTTGCCTTGTGGGACGAGCGACCGTGGAATACGTGTATGTTGAGTAACAAAACACAATTAAAAGATTTTTTTTTTAAATCCAATATTGGGAAGTGTGTGTGTGTGTGTGTGTGTCTAAGGAGTAAAGACCCTGCACTGTTTGTGTAGCTGAAGCCTACTATAAACATGTATTGGCAATTCCAGTTGACCTCGCGTTACAGTGGCGGCTCCTCCACTATGGTGGAGGAGCATCGCCCCACTGCTCTTGAGCAGTGCAAATAAAGGAAACATAAAATAAAAATAACTTTGAGTTATTATCATTTCATGTTTCTGTGCTGCTTTGCGGGCGGGCCTGCTCTGTTCCTGCAGCAGGGCAGGAGTGGTGTGCCCACTCTTAATTGCACATGACTGTTTGGCCGGCCCTCTGGAACCGGCAAAACAGTCATGCACACTTTTTCTGTTCTCCACACAGGCTAGCATGGAGCCTGCATGGAGAACATGCCCATGCCCAATTCCCTGGATAAGCGTCTAACCACGATGCTCAGACCAATCACAATGCTGCACTGCAGCTTTGTGCCTGGCCAGGGTAACCTGGCTGTGCTTCCTATCCATGGAGTCCGACGGAGGAGAACAGGAGCAGAAACGCAGGACTCGGGGGCAAGGTAAGTGTTTATTTAAAAAAAATGTTTTTAAATTGCACCCCCACCATATGGGCCCGCCACCCGCGAGCCATGCGGGCCCCCATTGCTCACGTATGAAAGTGTAAGCAACACTGACTGGCATTGTCAATGCTTGTTAGAGATAGTCTGGCTCAGGGCGCCCGACCAGAGAGGAGAGATGTGTCTCAGGGGCTTGAATAGTACACTCTGGTCACCCTCAGAAACAGAGGCTGTGGGTGACTGATAGTTGTCATAGCTCATATTCCAACTTGCTGTAGCTACCCAGCTAGGTTCTGGGCCGATGTGGAGCTCTACAGGGGTCAATGAAGCCCTAGGTAGCTGCCGGCTATGGCTACAATAGTTTCTTGAGTATGCACCTCCCATCCCCATTTACATTAGCTCTATTCAAACCTTAAGCCAGAAGGATAAAACTCTTTAAGAATATACCCAATTACCAAGGCGAGCATTGAAAAGAGTCTGCAATGATAAATGGCAACTTTGCCACACATGTGATTGCATGGCATAGATGGAAGGGAGGGATTCAGAAAAGAGAAGGGCGATTTTAGTTCCTCTTTAACTGCCCTTTGAGAGAGGGAACAAGGATACTTGATAGAAAAATAGGCCCCAAAGACAAAAGAGGAGGCAAGCCAAGGAACATCTTTATAAGGAAAGGTCCTTCACGGGTGGAGGGCTTGCCCACAGCTAGCCTCCCCCATGTCTCCCTCAGTATCAAGCCTGCAATGTCCAATGACTGAGGGATAATCTTGAAATAGAGGACATCTTATGGGCAAGTGGATTGTTCATTCAAAGCTTCTCTGTAGGTTCTATAAAAGAATATATCCTGGACAGTAAATGTACAAGGTGTAAACCCATTTGCTCATTTTCCCCATCACCTATACTACGTTGATGAACATCCCCTTATCCCAAACACACCATGTAAAGCTGCACCACCCTAGCCCTGATCAGCTTTCCTGTCCTGCCCTATGATTTCCTATCAGTAAACACAATAATTCACGAGTCCCTTTTGATGCATCTTTTTTAGGTCTCGCCTACGCAGTGCGCATGCATAGGAAAGAGACCTTTATAAATCGCTCCAGGTTTGCAGGCAAAAACGTGCATGCGTAGCATTGCTTTAAATGGCAACACGTGCACGTTTGGCGATTCCCTTGCGGGAGCGAGTGCCACCATATGTTAGTAATTATCGCGCTCGCTCTCGCAAGGTAAACGCTGCTTGTTCTCGGCCACACTCCCCCCCACCCCCTATTTGCACGAGGCGCGCGCGCTTATTTTATCTCCCACTATTCGGCGCACGTGCTTGTTTTATCTCCCACTATCCGATTCAAAAATGTCTGACACAACAAGGAAAAACTTACCCTATAGGCTGAAAGCAGACAACACACTTTCAACTCCACAGTGAGATGGCCTATTGAGCTAAACGTGTCGTTAAGCTTCTCATCGTCCACATAGAGGTAGTAGGCGATATACAAATGCTACAACACACTATATGAGCCCCATGACTTTACACGAGCCATTACACAAGCCATTTTTACCTACATACCAAGTGACAACATTGTGAAAGTTAGCTGTTCCCAGGTAATATAAATGACAGGCTCATATACGATTACTTTTTATGTTGTATTCGTTATTAAAAGTGGTTTATAAATGCCTGTTCAAAGACGGTGTTTCTGAGATACATCAAAGAGTGCCGCATTCTCTTACTCACCGTACAGATTGCAACATCCTATGATTGACGGCGCAGGTTTTAAAACCCACCCTCCCTGCCTTCTGATTGGTAGACTAGCTGTGTGACAACTTCCGCCTCCATGTGCGCCAGCTGTCCATTTGGGAACAATCCTGAAGTGCGGTTCCTCTGGATTAGGTATGGAACTGCGACGTCTGTTTACTGTTTGTGCTGTAGGTTCCTGTAGCCCACATGGAGGACCACACTGAGAAGCCCAGCTGTTGCACGCACTCAGTATGTGTTTCTCCGAAAAGCTGCGTCTTGATTACTACCTGGCAGGCTTCAGAACATGCGTTTCTGGTATTACGAATTCCGTGTTTCCTGTGCAGTTGAATTAGTAGTCCTTGGGAATGGTTCAGATGACCCCCACCCTTCAAACGTCAAAACTGTTTTTTTATTAATTTACACATCAATTAAAATAAAAAAGGCGATCCTTTAGTTTTCACTTACAGTATACAACGTGTGTACATTAAATTCAGGTACTTATTTTTACAGTTGTGGTGCACTCACTAATTATAAATGTTTATGCTAATAGCATTGCATCAGTCCTCAACTCTGATCACGCTCTCTCCCCTACGCAAGTGGTTTCTTATTTTGTATTCCGCTCTCTTCGGTACTCGCTCGTGTTTCTTGCCCTGAACTGCGCTCTCGGGGCAGCAGTGGGCGTGGCAGTATCGGAACGTCAAATTTACTATTCTGACTCAAGTCCTAGAAATATTTGTGGAAAGAGCAACTTTCCCCAAAATTCTCCAGGAGGCTTGTTTACTGCTTTGACTCCAGTCCTGGTTTATTTTGGGGAAAGATACATTTCCTAAGAATTTTTAGGAAGGGTTAAAAAGTAGTAATTTTGAATTGCATAAAATGGTACCTTTAAGGCACAGCTCGAGGCAAACAAGCATTGGCATAGCCAATAGGTCTCGCTTTTGGGACCTTATAAGTGTTTAGCCATGCAGCAGTTGATGTTGTTGCACCAAGGATATTGTGTTGCATAACTAAATACTTACAAGGTCCCAAAAGCGAGACCTATTGGCTATTCCAATGCTTGTTTTTATTGCACTCACTTATAAGGGAAGGTGGTAACTGGCTCTTCACCAAGGTTTTGGGTGAGAAAGTTGATGGAGGCTGATTTCACAGCACAGGGCAAAGCATATTTTAAGTTGATTACCTTTGATGAGCCTATCTAGTTCATTGTAAGGTTGAAATATCCCCTTGTGATCGGGAGCATATCTGGCAGTCGTGCTAACCAGTCTAAATGGGAAGGACCAGAAAGCCGCCATCAGTTCTTCCCTATTCCATTCTCCACTCAATGCTGCTTGTCAGTCCCCCGGGTCCACCCACGTCCTGGCAACCTGCAATGAAAGTGATCTATGACCCAGTATCTCAACCCCGCGTGGCCCAGGGGTAAATCCAGAGTGCACCAAGATTTTATATTTCCTCACCTACAAAGCCACAGTTGTCCCCCAACAAGTGGGTATTTTACAATGGGTTGATATTGGGGTTTTCCGAGGATGAGAAATGCACCACCACTTCTCTCTTTAACATGTTTATCAACCAGTTTCTGTTCCAGGATAGGATGTGAGCTCTGACCCCCCCCCCCCCCCCAGTTGCCAGCTTGCCGTGTGTGGCCATATTCTATATTCACCGAATATTAACCTATATGACCTGAATTTTCCATTTATGTGCATCTTGTAGTGTCAACTTCCCCCCCACCCTCAAATAACTCCCCTCTCCCTAATACCTCAGGCTGCAAGCATGAAACTATCCACCTCCCCAATGATTAAGGTGCCTGTTGCCCTCTCATTCCCAACATCAAACCTCCTTGTAAACTCTAGTACACAAGTCTCTTCTGCCGCTTCCTGGAAAAAGAAATGTTGATTGGTCTTTGTATGTGCATGGTTGTGACTCATTCTCTTCCTCTTATCTGCTGAACCTGCTGTGTCCACTACCAGGGTTCTAAAGGGTCTATCAGGTTGGGGATGACCCCATCGCCTCGCTCCCTTCTGTGCCCCTTTCACTGACATCTTGTCGTTAACCAATACCTCTTCTTGTTCCACCCTTTCAACCTTCTTGGAAAAATGCATTTCACTCCCATTTCCTGTTCTTTACATGTCACCACCCCTTGAGCCATTCCTAAGCTTCCTCTGGCGAAGCAAACAACTACAATCGTTCTTTGTTTAGGATTTTCAATTTGGCTTGAAAGATCACCATGTACTGCAGGCTCTGGTTTCGGAGTTCCATTTGACCTTGTCAAAGGATCTCTGTTTGGCTTCTACCTCTTGTGTCTTGGAAGATTATAATAGTAGGATTCTTAAACTGCAGTGAAATGTGGAAGCGAGCCACTTGCAGGATTGCATCATGGTCTGTGAATGTGGCTGGGATTGCCTGCAGCCCTAACCCTTTGGTGTTGTCCTAGGTATCCAACATTCCCTTTCGACAACAAAGGGGGGGGGGGGTGCGGGGGGGACTGCTCCTGGCTTTACTTTATTGACCACAAATTCCTCGATTAATCATTCCATTGCAGTTCCCTCTGCCTACTCTGGAATACCTATCAAGGGTATATTGTTGCACCTAGAGCTCCTGTCTGCATCCTGTTCTCTTACTTGTAGTTGGTGTGTTGCCGCCATAAGATGCCGATCTTCTGTTTGTAGAGTTCTGATGGAACCAGCATACTCTTTTACAAACGTCCATATGGAGTAAGTTAATGTTTACTGCCACTGTGTTGATCTTTTTTTCTAGGGTGGATCTGGTTTTCTTAATTGCGAGGAACAATTTTCTTAGCAATAGGTCTTTTTCAACCGCCCTCAGCGTACTCTGGGACCAGCTGCGACAACCCCACATCACCCGGCACCCCCTCTTATGGCGTATTTGTCCATTTTGTTTCTTTGTGCCATATTTTGCCCTTCATCCCAGATGATTATGGCTTATAGTGTAGGTATGTGGTCATCCCTGGTATCAATGCTAAGGGGAGCTCACTCAAGTGAGTCCTTGGATGAATATGACTCTGATACACTGGTGTTGACCATTTTGTATCTTGGAAGGAAGAGGTGTGTGTCATGATTGATTGCTGCATTAATGCTTCACCTAGCCTGAGACCAAGGGGAGCAAGGTTTTGGGGCTCCAGGCCCACACAGCAACTCTACAGCATTGCAACCATGGCCCAGAGCTCCATGCCACCACAGGGTATATCTGCAGTGTCTCTGGGCCAGACACAGTATGGTTTGTCTCTGCATTCACCCTTCAGGGTGCCCCCAGAGGCCCTGCCCAACCTGGGCAGGATCTCTTAGTCCAGGCCCGTCGGGGTCAGCGGAGGCCAGCAGCTATCTTGCGCCGCTCTGTTGCTGCAGGCGTGCTGATCGAGTGTCAGTTTTCTTATGTTGCATTGTCTCTCCATGGCTGCCTTAGCGGGCCCAGGTTTCTTCACACCTTCTGCTGCCAGGTCCTGTCATCAGCGCCTGGGGAAATTCTGTATAGATGCAGGTGCTAATCGTCCTTGACAGGAGCCCACGCTTCGAGCTTCATCATCTCATAGCGCCGTAGCCATGCTCCTACATCTTAATGATGGTTAATTTCTTTAATATACTAATTTTTTTTGTAAGGGTTTGTTTACAAGTTTAATAATTGAAGAATTATTTATTATTTGTTCTTAGGTATATTGAGTGGGTTGTGTTTAAGGGCAAGAAGAATTCACAAATAGTGTAATGTGTCAAATTTTTTTATTTAATTTTTTCTTTTATTGTGGAATTTATTAATGATAACTGATTTCATTAATATTCTTTTAGGTTTCAGTTTGAGGATTTTATTTTCATTTAAAAATATTGTGTTACGGGAAAAGCTAGGTAAAAGTGTGAAATACTTGTACATATCACATAATTTATTTAATTACTTATTATAACTGATTAATTTAACTGGAACTCTGAAGTGCAGTCGAAATGCGTAACTGGAATAAACAAACTACATAGAGGAATATCCCCTGAGTGAGCTCTTGAGCTTTTTGCATTTATGGGAATTACGATGTCTGGTGTGCTCCGCCGACAACAGCGCTCCAAGTTCCATGGGACATGGGAGAACAGAAGGTGCTAAACTATGAAAGGATATATATATTTATTTATTTTTCACTGAAAAAAACATAGGTTTCAGGGACGTTATAGTTAGAAATTAGCATTTAAAAAAACATTCAAATTCACTGGAAAAAACATAGGTTTCAGGCACGTTATAGTTAGAGATTAGCATTTAAAAAACCTTAGAAATTCACTGAAAAAACCATAGGTTTCAAGGATGTTATGGTTAGTTGGACATTTCACTTGTACAAAAGCATAGAAATTCCGCCGTTATAGTTAGTTCAGCTAACTATAACTCACGCCCCCGCAATGCACTGCTGATGACGTCACATATTACATCATTCATGACATGGTCAGTGACATCACTGATGACATCTCAAATGAAGGCGGGAGAAAGTATTTTGCACTAAACCTGTCGGACATTACTCATTATTCTTGAATGGCATGTTTTTGACTCGAGCAAGTTCTAGTTTGTGCCCTTCTTGAACAGCTTTAGCCCCAAGATCTTTGGCGTGTTACATCAGTTGGCCTTTCGAAACTGCTGGGAATGGCAATTGTCTATCAAAAGGTGATCCATTTGGAAAGTATTCAGCTATTTCACTCCATTGAATTGGAGTGGTCTTACATACATAATACTAAAAAGCATTGGCATAGCTAATAGGTCTCGCCTTTGGGACCTTATAAGTGTTTAGCCATGCAACAGTTGATGTTGTTGCACCATGGCTATTGTGCTGCATAACTAAATACTTATAAGGTTCCAAAGGCGAGAACTATTGGCTATGCCAATGCTTGTTTTATTTATATTTGGAGGAGAACCCCTTCCCCCGGGGCCGGCCTGCCTTTTATTATTATTTTTTTTGTTTGAAAGGGGAGGGGGACTGCGTGGCCCCCCTCCCGGACCACTTCTAGCCCCGGGTTCCCCATCCCCTGGGGCCGGCCCTATCCGTTGGGGACCGTGGGGGGAGCCCCAATTCCCCCACGGTCCCGCCAGCTCCCCGCCTTCTGCGGGAGCCGGCATTGCTTTTCCACATTGGGAGCTGCTGACATGCAGCTCCCCGTGTGGAAAAGCAATCTGCTTTGGATTTTGGAAGCGAGAGCAGGAAATCTGCTCTCACTTCCAAAATCCAAAGCAGAGTTTGCTATGACAGGGCGTCTCCCGCCCTGTCATAGCAAACAGCAGTATCCCGGGGGTGGGCATACCGGGATACTGCAGGAGCCGGCCCTGGGGGTTGGCTGTCCCCAGGGCCATCAAGGGCTCCAGGAGAGGGGCCGCATGGACCCCCCAATTTACATTTTTAGTTCCCCGGGGAGGTGGACCCCCACAAATATTTAAGATTATTAATGTGTGGGGGGCCTTGGAGGCCCCTCACACATTAATAAAAAAAGATGCCATGTGGCGGTCCCCGGGGCTGCGGGAGGGCCGCGTGCCCTCCCACATATTATTAACATAGCCTCGGGGAGGTGGTGGTCCCTGGGGCTGTGGGGGCACTCGTGGGCCCCCGCAATTATAAATGATGAATTGGGCAATGCCCCCGGGACCTGGCCCACCGGGGGCCTCATTTAAATGAAGCGCTTCATTTTTCATAATAATTGTTGTGGGATTCGTGACCCCATCGCAATTTCCACCGAAATTATAAGAAAAAATATGCTTTTTTTTGGCCCTGGGGGTCCTTGTGGGATACCCCGAACAGGCCTAGAGGGTCAGGGTGTTTCTACCCTGCCCCCTTTTCTTGTTTTTTAATGTTTTTTCAACTGTTTTCTTGTGACTCGATTCTACCGAGTCACAAGATGACTGCCAACAATTCCTGGTTTGGAGTGTTGGCAGCCAATCACAGTGAAGCTCGTGGTCGGGAGGGCTTGTGAATCTACCGCTGCCCTAGATATCGAAACTTTTTCTTTTTCTAATTTCTCAGCCACTACTTAACGAATTTACACCATTTAACAAAAAGGACTCTTTCTGAACCAAGGGTTACCTCTTTGCCAAATTTGGTGTAATTCCGTTCAGCAGTTTGGGCTGTAGCTTTGTCTAAAATTTCCTTTTTTTTTTTTTTTTTTTTAAATTTTTTATTGGTTTTTTTCCGTACACATTACAACAAAATAATTTGCACATATCATTAAACAATACAAGGGAGGAACATTGATAGAATAAAGAACCAAAGACCCAAGGATTTACACCCTAAAACAATCTCCCTATGTTCAGGGAGTCTCCTTCCATCTCCTCACAGGTTCCCATATACGCTTACCTAAGGCTCTACCCTTTTTCCCCTTTCTATCATATATCCCTTTTTCCAAATTATACGCTGCTAATAATCTGGCCAGCCATTGATGGAATGTTGGAGCTGTCTTATCCAACCAGGCTGATGCAATACATATTCTATAAACGGACATAGCCACAAACAGAAAAAGAGAGGAGGCAGATTCCTCCTCTACCCCTCCTACTCCCAGAAGGATCCATACTGGTGTAAGGACAACATTAATTCCTAAACTTATATCTAAAAAAGATTCAATAGCCTTAATCAGAAGATTGAGATGGGGACACACTGCAAAAATATGAACAATATCAGCCTCACTACTATTGCATCGGGGGCAAGTAATTCCCGTCGTGCCCCCCCATTTAAAAATCCTATCGGGAGTATGGTATAATGAATAAATCGTCTTGTAATGCTGAGACTGTAGGGCTGCCGAGCAAAGTATAGTCCGCCCTAATTCAAGAGAGTCCTGGAAGCAGTCCTGATCAATCTGAAGTTTATCACCCCATTTCTTTCCAAATTTTTCCAAATCATCACTTTTTAATAATGACAACTCAGCATAAATTTTCTTTATGGAACAGTCTGCTCCAGACTCAATCATGTCGAAAATCCTATTTTTACTAAACCCAGCTAACCCACCCTTCTTATTCTGCAGATAACTCCGAACTTGTAGAAACTTAAAGAAATTATTCCTAGGAAAACCATACTTCCCTTGAAGCTCCGAGAACTCCAAGAAACCTTGATCTCCCGTAAAATCCCCAAATTTACAGATCCCCCTCCGTCCCCAATCACTCATAATCCTGTCCGCAAATATCGCTACTGGAAGAGAATTATTCCCCTTGATCCTAGTGTAAGCATTGAATCTACCCATCCCAAGTTTTTTACTCAATGCTGCCCAAATTTTATATCCTGCTAATAGTGTCTTAAATTTTGTTCGTTTATAATACCCCGGGTCTGTATATTTCAAAAAACAGTTGCCAGCATCTTCCCCTATAAGCAATGCATAAATATCAGTTGAGTCTGATTTAATCTGAATATCTGAATTGTCTCCTCCCATCAGCCCCCTCATATATTGTATGGCTGATGCCCAGTAATATAACTTAAAGTCCGGTACTGCCCAGCCCCCCCTATCCCTGGATAGAGATAGAAACCGTAATGCCCTCCTGGTTTTCCCTTGTGCCCAAATAAATTTATTAATCAAGTGTTCGATTGCAAGAAACCATTTACCTTCGAATAACAAAGGAATTGTCCTAAATAAATAAAGAAATTTGGGCAGAATAAGCATTTTAATCACATTTGATCGGCCCACCAAGGAAAGATGAAGATTGTGGATCCTGTCAAGATCTTTCTTACATTTTACCATTATTGGCTCAATATTTTGCTTCACGATCTTTCCTACATCTGCCGAAATGTTAATACCTAAATAGATCGCTGAATCCACTACTCTCCCATCATTACAGGTCGTCTGACTATTCTTTATTATCTGTGTCTTAGAGCTGTTTAAAGCGTATCCAGAAATCCGTCCAAAGACCTCAGCCTCCATTTCTACTTCCAACATTGTTCTAATTGGGGAGGGAGAGACTATCGCCACGTCGTCTGCATAGACCAGAGTTTTACAGAGCTGACCTTGAATATCAATCGGAGCAATTTGTTCATTTAATTCAAACCTGCGGATCAGCGGATCAATATAAACTGCAAATAGCAAAGGCGAGCATGGACACCCCTGTCGGGTGCCTCTGTTAATCTGGAGAGGCAGTGTATGTTCTCCATTAATTCTGAGCTGAACTATAGGTGACCGATAAAGTGCCTGTATTGATTTAATGAAGCCTACCCCAATACCCCACCAAGCTAATGCAGCCCAGAGGTAGTCCCAGGAGACCCGATCGAATGCCTTCTCTGCATCTAGAAGGATAACCGACATAGGGTCTCCTGAGACTTCCGTTGCGTCCAGTAAGGTAATTATTTTTCGAACATGGTGCGCCGTCCCCCTCCCTGGTATAAACCCATGCTGTGTAGGACTGACCAACTGTGCTATTATCTTGGAGAGTCTAATAGCCATCACCTTTGAGAATATTTTAGCGTCTGCATTCATAAGGGTGATAGGCCTATATGAGCCTGGTTCCAGAGAAGGCTTGCCCTTTTTTAAAATCACCACCATATCTGCCCCGGCCCATGATTCTGGGACAGAATATCCAGACTGAGCCTGCAGGATAGTATCCACTAAATCAGGAATTAGTATATTTTGGAATATTCTATAAAACTCAGTGGGAATTAAATCAGGCCCCGCAGCCTTGCCAGAGGGGAGACTATTAAGAGCCACTAATATTTCCTCGACTTTAAAAGGTGCATCAAGTGCCTCCCTGTCCTGATCAGACAGGTGCGGAGGAGTTAAATCCGACAGATACTGCTGGATGTCTGAAGGAGCTCCTAGCTGATCTTTACTATATAATTTACCATAGAACTGTCTAAAAACCTCTTTAATTTCGTCGGTATCTGTGACTTTACCTCCTTTACGGTCAGAAATCTCATTAATCCGTCCTGCCGTTGTTCTCTGTCTAGTACGAATAGCAAGTATACGACCGACCCGCTCACTCAACTCATAACATTGTTCTTTTTTTGAGAGAAAAGTCGCAGCTGTCTTTATAGCAAGCCCCTCGATAAGATCTGCCTTGATACGAACTATATTAAGTAATACCAAAGTCGGGGAACCACCAGCTCGAACCAGAAGGGCCAGCTCGTGTTCCGCCCCTGCAAGAGCACTAACCAATTTATTGACTCTGGCCTGCTCTAGCTTTTGCTTATGCAGACTATAACTTAACGTCTCTCCCCGTACCCCAGCCTTAAAAGCGTCCCAAATCATCCCCGCGGAGGTACTACCTCTATTTATTTCCCAAAAGGTTTTTATCCATCTATTCATATGTTTGATATAATCGTCATCCTTAAGTAACCTCCTCTCAAATGTCCAGGACCGAGACCTTCCTCCTCTTTGTAATTTTACTGTTAAAACCAGTGGATTATGATCCGAGACCAGCCGAGGGAGTTTTTCAATCTTACAATTAGATGATAGAGAATTTGAAATAAAAAAATAATCCAGCCTAACACAGACCCTATGGGGGGCAGAATAATAAGTTATACCATCATCCAAAGGATTCAGACGCCCCCATGCATCAATTAAAGAATTATGATGTGCCATATTAATGATTGCTCTGGATACCTTTTTCTTCCGTCCCCGATATTGCTGTCCCTCGTCGATACCTAGTCCACCGATCCCATTTATATTAAAATCCCCCGCCAAAATAACAGGTTCCGGCCATAAGGCCAATTCGGAGTCCAAATATTGAATAACACCCGGATCATCTTCGGTGGAACCATAGACTGATCCAATGGTAACTATTTGGTTATTAATTAAACTCTCTATCAAGACCCATCTCCCCCATTGATCCTCCTTCTTTCTGATGACCTTAACATCACTTCTTTTGGGCAAAATAGCCACCCCCCTAGTTCTAACCCCCTGTCTTGAATAAGCCAACAATGAGAACCCGAGTAATCATCCTGATGTTATTTACCCCTTTGTCAGGCAGAGGTCTTTTGATCAGTAGTGTAGCTCTACTCTGTTTAGATACTTTTTCCTTAGCACTCAAAAGAACATCCTCCGGGTATCCCCTCTCTCGAAATCTTTGTAACATGATCTCCTGTTCTTTTTCGAAACTACTCATCGAGCTGCAATTTCGTCTAGCCCTTAGTAGTTCCCCATAGGGGATACTCCACTTAAGTTTTGGGGGATGGTGGCTCCTGGCATGTAGGATGCTGTTGCCAGCTGAGGACTTCCTGTATAGGCTAGTAGTTAAAGCCCCATCCTCAATCCTAACTAATACTCTCTTAAAATTATTATTTAAAAAAAGATATTTTTTTCAAATTGTGCACTTGCAATTGATGTAATTCTCACTGTGAGGGGTTTGTTAAGTTTACTTTCTATTGCCAGGCTCGGGTGACGAGCAACATTCAGTCCTCTTTTTATGTTTATTACACACGATAAATAGTGGTAGAGTGATTTACAATGGTGGCCAGTGAAGAAGAGCGTCTGCTCGAAACGCGTTGCCAATAAATCTATCTTTGAATGACCGAGCCTTGGAGTGCGAGTATTCTTTTCGGATACAGCCTTGAGGAGTTTTCACTAATATATATATATATATAAGAATGGGGTCCCAGCAATCTGGAGGCTTCTAATAACTTAGTTAAAATTCTGGTCAAATATGCTGAAATTGATAGGCTTGCACTGATCACTGAAATAGACAAAATAGACGAGCAATTGGTGAAGTTTGAACCTAATAACTATATAACCAGGTCAAGAAAGGAAATGCAAGAACGCCTCAACAAACAGGAAGAGAAAATCAAGGCCCACAAAGTATATAAGTTCACTCGCGATAAAGAGGACTACGAGCAGGGACGTATATATACTTTTGCTCGGAAATACGAGAACACGAAGAAATCTAAACTGAATGAGAAGTTATCTAGCACAACAGCAGGCACAGGATCTATGTCAAACACACGCGCTGATGCAGTTTCAGTGATCAGTGACACTGACTCAATGACAAGCAGCATAACATCGGATGATGGCAGCACCAACAGAACAGGGGCAGTGGACAAATCCATGATCTTAGATCTTGGAGAAGAGATACATTGTTTAGTGTTTGATCGTCACCAGATATTAAGGCCAAGGAATCCACAAAAGAAAAAAGAACAAGAAACAACGCAAGAAGGCGCGAATGCCGCAAAAAGCGGAAACGGCTACAAAAAAATCAAAAAAGCAGTACTGGGGAAAAAAACAATAATTGATGACAACACTATCATAAATCTATCTACAGTTACTCTATCTGAGGCTGAAAAACAACTTTCAAGCCTCGGTTTGTCTTTTTGTCCCATAAATGACTTTATTACACGCGTACACGCATTGATGTTTTTTGCTACATCCGTAAACTTAAGTTGAAAAAGTTCTTCAGTATAAAGGATGGACTAAAAGACCAGGAACTCAGTTCAGAAAATTGTTCCAATACTGATCTTTCAGCATCGGATACTGCCACCTTGTCAACCATGCACAAACTTAGTCATAAAAATACAGTCAATGAACAAGTCATACAAGAAAGTGGATCTACACAACAAAGTCTATCGAAAGCAGCTGTCAGACAACTGGGAGCCAATATAAGTCCATTTAAGCTCAAATCGAGCTTTGTACCTAACATGCCAAAGCATGCTACCGTCATATTTCAAGATGTAATAGTAGAGGATCTTAAAAAAATTGCACCACCAAATCAAACATCGTAAAAGATACAAGAGCAAACAGGAGAACCAATATGCAGAATTAATGAAGAAACTCAGTAATAACCATCAAATTGTGGTCACCACATCTGATAAAGGGGGCAATATTATGATCTGGCCACAAAAAGATTACATCGCGGAGGCACATAGACATTTGAGTGATCCATTGTGCTATGAAAAATCCACATTGAAACATTACAACGCCGCCAGAGAAAGCCTAAAGAAAGCCCTTTCCAAATGGAAAAGAGAAGGCATGATCTCTACTGAGGAGTTTCGCTTTTTACATGTTGAGCATCCTGTATTGCCGAGACTATACCTCATTCGCAAGGTTTACAAAAAAACGGTGCCGGTCCCAGAGGAGGCCAATTACATCGGCCATCCAGAGTATGGGAGAAAACATCACACAGTATATTGACTTTTTCTTGCAGGATTTAGTAAAGAAACTTCCAACCTATATTAAGGACACAGGAGATTTTCTTAAAAAGATCAGGAACGTCCCATGGTCAGCGGATTCGATATTCAGTACTTTGGATATCGAATCCCTTTATACCAGCATATAACATTCTACTGGATTAATAGCACTGGAATATTTTCTGAGTACTAGATCGTTGGAGTGCTACAGCCATAACAAAATGATTGTGGAGCTGGTATCTTGGTGTATAAATAACAACTATTTCCTGTTTGGCAATGACATTTATTTGCAGAAAAGGGGAGTGGCGATGGGTGCCTGCTTCTCCCCCAGCTACGCGTGATTGCACGTGGGCTGCTGGGATGAGCAGGTTCTCAAGCGCATTCACAGTACCGTATTTTCTGATCATGTTTTAAAATGGATGAGATACATTGATGATGTTTTTATTATATGGAGAGGGGACGAACAAAGTGCAATTGACTTTATCAGTGCAATCAATATTAATCACGTTAATTTGAAATTCACATCTCAAATAAGCAAGGAAAGTGTGGATTTCCTAGATGTTAGAATTTATATATGTGAGGGGGAAATAGCAACTACCCTACACAGGAAAAGCACTGCTGGCAATTCCACTCTGCATGCCAGCAGTGCTCACCCTAGACATGTAGTAAACAATATTCCTTATGGTGAGCTATTATGTCTTAAGCGCATCTGCAGTACTGAGGAAGATCTGGTTAGGTGCACTGATCAGGCGCTTGCAAGATTCAAACAAAGGGGATACAATGAATCTATCTTGGAGCAGGCAGTAGTGAAAATGAACGCCAAACCGCGGGCTTCCCTTTTAGCAGACACTGAGGTCGAAAATACTGTTATGGAGGATAAGGACAACAATTCTGTTCCCAGATTTGTAACAACTTTCAATAAACAGGAAAGGAAAATTTGAGCCATTATTACACGCAGTTGGCCGATACTTCTTACTGACGGGGTTTTAGCTATCAGGCTCCCCGCCTGTCCGACTATTATGTACAGAAAAGGGCCCTCGATGAGATCCCAAACTGCCAAGAGCAGCCCGGAATTAGAAAAAGGCAAAATGTGGTTACAACCCCGGCCAGGATTTGTTAAATGTTCCAGCTGCAGGGCATGCAGGTTTGGAATCAACACCACACAGCATGTCACCCCCTTCAGTCCAGCCATAATCACCATTAAAGGGAGTTACAACTGCAGGACCGAGTATGCAGTTTATGTCCTGACATGCACCTGTGGCTTGCGATACGTGGGCAGCACCAAGTTACAGGTGCATGTCAGAATCCTCCAACATTTACGTGCCATTGTAAACAATGACAGTTCGTATCCTGTGGCCAGACATTTCAAACAAGAACACAGCAATGACTTACAATGTTTGAAATATTTAGTTATAACGGCCATTCCCAAACCCCGCAGAGGAGGCGATAGGGATAAAATGTTGAGAAGGATGGAATCCAAAATGATACTTGAATTGGATAGCAAATTCCCTAATGGTTTGAACAATACGGAAGACTTATATCACTTCCTATAAGGAATAGCAGCTGTAATACATTGTATTCAGAGTCTGGACATTTTGTTGAAGGGAGATTGGGTTTTTCCATCTAGATGAGTTAGGCCTCCTTGCAGCATGATTGTTTTTAAATACACATTTTAATCCTATTCTTTTACATGGGGTTTTATTTCATTCAGCACTAGCACCTTATAAATTATAAATTAATATTTATCAGGTGTAACATTTGATTCTGGTCATGTCATATTTAATATTTAGTATTATAAACAGTTATTATAACACGAGAGTAGAAGAACTATCAACCATACATAAATTGTAATGTTTGCACATAGGTCCAAGTTTACAAACTAATTGTGGTTTTGCACTCTATTATCATCTAGCATTTATGCAGTGAATGAATTTGGAAATATGCTCTTTACATATTGATTGCTACGTTTGCACATGGATCCGAGTTTACATAGAAATGCGGCATTTGCACATATTTGCTATGCTTGCACTGACGTCTATGTTTACAGCATTTTGCGTTGTTTTGCACATATTTATGACAAGCATCTATGCAGTAATTGATTTTAACAATTGCTTTTGCTAACAAGATTTTCTGATGGATTCACATAGAGATGTGATGAAATGATCCTATATTTTGCATTCAGTTTCATGTTGTTGCTCCAAACCAAAAACAGCATTTAAGCAGCAATTGCTTGTATGGTTTTATGGATTCATTATTATTTTTATACTATCACATTCAAAACGATTTAATGTTTTATCGTGTTGTGAAAACAGACTGACCAGTGTCTTTCACTTTGATACATGTATAGTATGTTGTCTATGTCAGTTGATCACGTGGTGTGTACACAGCAAATTTAAAAAACATGGCGGGCCGTATCTGGCTATCTGTGAGCAAGGACATTCCTGTCCGAAACGCGTCAGATTGCATCTCTCTAAATAAATTACATCAGTACCTATACCTGGAGGATTCATGTCATCTCTGTTCGCCTAACAGTTTGGGGAAGTGCGGAGACTTCGTTTGTTATATATATATATATATCCCATGAGGGATGAATTGATCAAAAGTAGCCCAGAAGTAATGGAATCTACAAATTGGTTACAAACACATACGGGTTTTTTTAACTGTAAATCATGTAAAGCTTGTCAACAGGGAGAGAATAAAACTACGTATATTACCCCCCTTGACCAAAAGAAACATAAAATTGACAAGCTACTCACTTGCAAAACTGAGTATGCGATTTATGTCTTGTCATGTCCCTGTAATTTTTTGTATGTTGGAAGCACAGAGCTCCAAGTTCATAAAAGAATACTACAACATTTAAGGGCTATAAACAACCAAGATAACACCTATCCGGTAGCCCATCATTTTAAAATCAAGCACGACTCTAAAAGCAAGGAGTTAAAATACTTTGTAATTGATTCCATTCCGGCTAGTAGAAGGGGAGGCAATAGAGAACAAAAATTGCGACAATTGGAAACAAAATATATTCTAGAACTCAATACCAAACAACCATTTGGCCTCAACACCACTGAGGATCTTTTTACATGCCTATAAATATACTTTACAGACAGTTGACAGTAACATTATGGGAATATTTACAAACGGGATTTTAACATCATAGTTATTTATTTATGAATGATGCGGAAACATTTTTTTATACACATATTTAGCCTGATGCATTTCTGAATATTTAAGCAGATTTTATCTATTTTAGATTATAATATATTAGCTTATTTAATATTTATTATCTTTGTATCTATTTATTTATGTGTATGTAGGATTTATGATGTGCCTCATATTTATAAATGGATATTTTATTTATATATATCCCTCTAACTTATATCCGTCGAATATTTAGTTCCCTTGAATATTTATTTCCTTGAATATTTATTTCCCTTGATATATTTATTCCTATGCTGACATTTTATTGGACTACTGAAGTATCCATACCCTTTGCATTTGCACTTTATATCTATCCAGAACTTAAAAATCTATAGGGAGACCCGCTGGAGCTCCAGCGAGTCATTACCCCTTATGACAGTCCCACACAAACCAATCCAATGTATTTATACAGTTACAATCCCCGATGTTTTGGCAATACCTATGCTTACCCGTAACCCCTTCCGCGCGGCGCGGATTACCGCGCTGTGCTGAAGGTTCTATTGCGCGGGCGGGGCCATGACGGAGCGATTCCGTCATACGCACAGCGCAACCAATGCGCATGACGGAACCACTCCGTCATGCGCATTGAACGGGTTCACAGTGAATATGAAGAAACCTCTCAGAAAATAGAAAAACTCGTTTTTTTACTCTGCACGTTTTCTAAAAATTTTAATCTAATCCAGAGGTGTTTATTGTACCATTGGCGGATATAGATGTGTTGCGAAGACTGTTACTTTTGTTATAGTGATTTAACAAATATTTTATATCTTGTCCTCTATGAATAATAGCATTGTGATGAATGTTTTTGAGCTCCTGATCCTAATAACACATACATTTGTTCTCTATTTAAACAGTTGAATGTGGCAATAACAGGAGAGCACATGCAAACTGATTTGTAGTTTTTTAGAAAGTCTGTCTTCCAGCTTCATTGCCTTTGTATGCTCAAAACACCAATGAACATACCCGTATTTCAACATTATATAAGCCAATGGATTTTGTTTTGCTATGTCATGTGATCAAGGCCCGCGGGAAGGGCTGAAACGCGCCATGGCGACCTCTTGCACCGAATAAAACTTCTCAGCACTTAATGAAATGAAAATAAATTTATAACACACAAAACTCAGCCCAATGGGCATCAAGGCGCCTAACATTATATATTGAATAACCATGCAATGCTTAATAATAGGCTTTCCCAAAATACCAGGTCTTGAGAGCTCTCTTAAAGAGGGGCAAGGATGAAAGGGCCTTGAGCTCGCAGGGGAGAGCATTCCATAGTCAGGGGGCCACTGATGCAAAGGCTCTACCTCCCCCTCTTGTCTTTTTAGTGCGGGGAATAACAAGGAGGTTCTGTTGAGAAGATCTGAGACATCTGCTGGGTACATAGTTAGAAAGCAGAGATCCCAGTCCGTCGGCCGGTCCTGCTGTAAGAGCCTTATGGACTAGGCAAGTAATTTTAAAAGAGATGCGTTGCTCAATGGGTAGCCAATGAAGATTCTTCCTGGCTAATGTGGCGGAGGTGGAGCAAGGAAGGTCCAGAACAAATCTCGCTGCTGCATTCTGTGTTACTTGCAGGCGATGTACCAATCCCTTGTTAATCTCAGTGTATAGCGCATTGCAATAATCTAAGCGAGATCCAACCAATGCTACCACTGTTTGTTTTCTTGCCTGCGGGGATAAGTAATGTGCTATTCTACGAAGGATTTTTAGAACTCCCCAGCAGGTAGCTACAGTTCTATTGATCTGTAGGTTCATGGCCAGCTCAATGTCAAAGATGACCCCCAGGTTTCTTGCCGACTGTGAAGGGGTCGGACAGGTTCCCAGTGATGGCGGCCACCATTCACTCGACCAGGCGTCCCTGTCCTTTCCGAATATCAGCAACTCGGTCTTATCGCCATTCAGCTTCAAGGAATTGAGCGTCATCCAATCGGCAACCGATTGCATGCAACTCCTGAAGCTGAACGCTGTGGTGCTGACAGACCGTGACAGGGACACCATGATCTGAGTGTCGTCTGCATACGACACTACCTCCATCCCCTGAGATCTTACTAGTCTAGCAAGTGGGGCCACATAGATGTTGAATAGGGTCGGACTTAGAGCCGACCCTTGTGGCACCCCACATTGCAAGGACTATACAGAGGAGAGGTATTTGCCCATTTGGACCCTCTGCTCCCTAAGCTCTAGAAAGGAGGATAGAAGGTGAAGGGCGGGCCCCTCCACCCCCAACTCCCTCAGTCGAGATGTTAAGACTGAGGGAGAAAGGGTGTCGAATGCAGCGGTCAGATCCAATAAGACCAGCATCGTGGTCTGTCCTTTGTCTACCTTCATCCTGATGTTGTTGGTCACAACAGTGAGTGCAGACTCTGTGCTGTGTAGTTTTCTGAAACCATGTTGAGTCTGATCAAGGAATCCAGAGGAGTCCAGGAAGGCAGACAGATGATGGTTCAGGTGCATCTCAAGCATTTTGGCAGGGGCAGGTAGAAGAGAAATAGGTCTAAAGTTTTTTAGCACTGCAGGATCCGAAGAGGGTTTCTTCAGTAACGGCCTGACGATGGCCCTCTTCCAAGCCGAGGGAAATACACCGTGCTCTAAAGCACTATTCATAACCTCCAGGATGTAGGGAAGGAAGGTGTACCTGCATTCCTTCAGAGTTTTAAGCGGACATGGATCCAAGGGAGAGGAGGACTTCGTCCTATTCAGCAGGAGGTTAAGATTTTCCAGAGTGACAGGAGGGAATTTGCTAAGGGTCTTGTCAGGATCCTTTGACCATGTTTCTAAAATTGACAGATCCGTGGCTATATGTGTTCCCAGACGCTTCCTCTGTATTTCCAATTGCATGGAAATGTCTACAATTTTCGTGTGAAAGAAGCTTGAGATGTTGTCACAGAGCTCCTGAGAGCCTATTATAGGATCAGGTGTCTGTAATGAGCAGAGGGAATCTACGATTTTGAAAAGTTCCCTAGATGATGTCAAGGATGTAGTAATGTTGGAGAAGTGGTCTTGTTTGGTTTTGATAACTGAGGTCTTATAAATCTTTAGGGAACTTTTGTACAGCTCTCTATCCTTAGTGTCCCATGTCCTCCTCCACTGTCTTTCCTGTCTTCTACATCCTTGTCTCATCAGCCTAAGTTGCTCCCCAAACCACGGGGCAGAGGGTTTACGCCTCGCAGCATACCTAGGGGTGGCAGGAGCTAAAATATCCACAGCCCCAGAAATGCAGTTGGCTAGTTCCGAGGCTGCCTTCTCTGGGTCTGAAGTCAGGGAAAAGGTTCCGAAAAACGGGGCCAAGGATTCATTAGAGATATTTTTGTAATTTCGCTTACATTCTCTTGAAGAAAACTCCTTCATGGGAAACTCTATACTAGAGGTAGTAAGTACAATAGGTACTGCTAAATGATCAGTCCAAACTAGCTGTTCCGGTGGGCCTGTCATGATCCGGGAGTCATTAGAAAAAATTGCGTCCAGCGTATGGCCTGCTCTATGTGTGGGTTCCCTGACCAGCTGTGTGAAACCGCAAGCATCTAGGGGATCAATCAAGGATATAGTATCTTTAGATGTGATGTCCTCTAGATGAAAGTTAAGGTCCCCTAGTATGGTGAAGTGCGGTTTGCCTGCGTAAGGTTCTAATAATCTAAACAGGTCACTGCTGAACTGTGATCTCAGCCCAGGGGGCCTATACATCAGAATCCCTGAGAATGACGAGGATGGTGATGATGAAATACAGAAATGAAGGGCCTCAAAGAGGTCTGATAGTTTTGACAGAGCATTAGTTCTACAAGTGAGATGAGACCGGTGAAGGATAGCTAGGCCGCCACCTCTACGTTTAACTCTGTCTAATCTCTGTAGGGCATAGTTCTCTGGGATGGCTAGGAGGAGATCATGTCCTGATGTGTCTGTGGCCCAAGTCTCCGTGATAAAACCCCAAGCTGGATTTCTAGCTGTCACGAAATCGTGAAAGTAGATGTTATTTTTGATGATGGAATGGGCGTTGATCAAATAGCCTTTCTCAGCAGTGGCCTCATTAAGCAGTTGGCGAGGAGACTGAACATTGTTATTAAATTCGGGGATAGTGGATAAGTTAAACCTGCATGTACCACATAAATATCCTTCCCGGAGAGCTTCCGGGGTATGTCTATGATGGATGGAGAGCGAGCTAGGTTTCATAGCAAGCAAATCTTGGATGGTATATGAGTGAGTTACCTTGGAGGAAAGCTCTAGATTCCCCTTACTCAGCCCGCCCTGCAGCCCGTCCTCAGCGCGGACGGGCGCAGACGGGCTGAACTCTGGCGTAACTCCGGCGTCGACCCGGCGATCCCGCTGCGCGTGACCGCTGCGCGTCGCCATGGCCTCCTTTAAATGCGCGGGCGGAGCCCTTGTGACGCCTATAGCGTCCGGATCGCCTTCCGGCGTGCCTCGCCTGTAGTAAGATGGCCGCCGCCTGGCTTCAGAGTGTAACTGGAGTGAAGTGTAACCCGCAAAATAGCGGTGCGTTTAGCTTCAGAGCAGCTATTTTATCGTGCAAGTATGTGGTCAAGAATTTTAAAAACAGGGGAAATGCAAAATCATACAAAATGAAATATACAAATCGGGTAGTTTAAAAACGCCTAAAATTCGGCAAAGCAATCTTATGCTGTCTTCCTCAATCAAAGTAACCCTGGTTATGGTAATGGTGGTCCGTATCTGTTTGTTTGTTCTGGACAATACATGCCAACTGAGCGGAGTATTTGTATATATATATATATCACTGAAAAAACCATAGGTTTCACACACGTTATAGTTAGGAATTAGCATTTAAAAAACCTTGCAAATTCACTTAAAAAACCATAGGTTTCACACATGTTATAGTTAGCTGGGCATTTTCCTCATGAAAAACCAATGAAATTCCCCCGTTATAGTTAGTGCAGGCAACTATAACTCACGCGACCGTAATCCGCTGCTGATGACGTCAGATATTACATCACTGTATTTACACATTTATATACCCATGTCTTCTTCCTTTTTTTTTTAGCTATACATATATATATATTTTTTTTTCAGAAAGACACATATGTCATCAGTGATGTAATATCTGACGTCATCAGCAGCGGATTACGGTCGCGTGAGTAAACTGCGACACTTCACGCAGTTCGTTCCGTGCGCGCACGGTGAGCACGCGGTGCGCTTTGCGCACCTCGCGCCCACTTTACGCAGTTAGTGCCGTGCACGCACGGTGCACTTTGCGCACCGTGCACGCACGGTGGGCACGCAGTGCGCTACGCGCACCGCGCGCCCACGTTACGCTTAATGGGCCATGTACGCACGGTGCGCTTCGCGCACCGTCCGCACAAGGAGGTTGGATGATACGCTTTGTTGGAAAGGGTTTTGGCATAAACTGTTATGTTGTGATAAGCAATGCACGCATGCTGCGCTGCGCGCATCGTGCGCACACGGGGGGATTGACATTGCGATTTTATTTTAAGGCATTTATGGCGTGCGCGCACGCTGCACGCACAACACGGAATTATTTTCATTTCTATACTGCGCGCACGCTTCGCGCACTCTGCGATTTACCGAAATAAATTAAATTTTTTTAATTGCCCTTGGGGGACCTCCTGGGAAGCCTTGACCCCTGCTAGGGGGTCAGGTACTGTCCAGCGTGCCCCCTTTACATGTTTTTCTCCTTTGTGTTTCACCCCCCTCTCAGTGCGAGAGACAAAATGGCGGCCGACACTTCCTGGTTTCGACCGATTCGAATGTTTACTAAGATGTAACAACCAATCAGAAGTGCGTTCGCGGACGGCCGAGTGCGCGCACCCTGCGCGCACGCTGCGCGCGTATAGATATATATATTGATTTAAATGCTATTTTCTCAGAAAATACTGAACAGATTTACACCAAACCTGCAAAAGGCACCAAACGGACCTTATGGCTACCTCTCTGCCAAATTTCACGTAATTCTGTTCAGCCGTTCGGGCTGTAGCTGCGACTAAAGTCTCTATGGAAAAATGCATGGGGAAAACGCGTTTTGGGACCCCCCTTTTTTCTCGGCCCCCGCTTGACGAATCACCCCGAGACTTTCAGGGTAGGAGCGGAGCGGAGCGCCCCATTAGTTTTGAAAATTTCGTGAAGATTCGTCAATCAGCGCCAAAGTTATTCAAAATAGAATTTTGAGATTTCCTATGGAAACTCGGTCCTAACTATAACTATCTACTGGCGACAGCCAGTAGATAATATATATATATATATATATATCAGGACACAGTTGCTCAGCAGCAGGGGCGCACTCGGGAGGCAGAAATCATGCATAGGCATCAACAGAAGCTCCCATCAATGGAGCACGCCTGACGCGTTTCGGAATAGGTTCCTTAATCATAGGCTGACTCGAAATTTTGCTGTGCTAATGGCATCTTTATTTTAAATATCTTCCCACCAATGGGGTTCTTTGCCCCAGCGCCTGCTGGGAGATCCCAGTGTCTGCTGGGAGATGTGGTCCATAAGCCTGCTTTAAACCCAAATGGGAATCGAGACGAAGTTCCAATAATGACAATGAGAGTCTCCGCTTATGCCAAAAATCCAAGCAATGTCTCCCCACAATAGGGCAACGACCAATTTCGTACCCTGTGATCCCTCGTCCATTTCAGGGTGGTGCAGCCCCTCGCGCCCGGAGCCGGCGCGTTTAACATCAGGACACAGTTGCTCAGCAGCAGGGGCGCACTCGGGAGGCAGAAATCATGCATAGGCATCAACAGAAGCTCCCATCAATGGAGCACGCCTGACGCGTTTCGGAATAGGTTCCTTAATCATAGGCTGACTCGAAATTTTGCTGTGCTAATGGCATCTTTATTTTAAATATCTTCCCACCAATGGGGTTCTTTGCCCCAGCGCCTGCTGGGAGATCCCAGTGTCTGCTGGGAGATGTGGTCCATAAGCCTGCTTTAAACCCAAATGGGAATCGAGACGAAGTTCCAATAATGACAATGAGAGTCTCCGCTTATGCCAAAAATCCAAGCAATGTCTCCCCACAATAGGGCAACGACCAATTTCGTACCCTGTGATCCCTCGTCCATTTCAGGGTGGTGCAGCCCCTCGCGCCCGGAGCCGGCGCGTTTAACATCAGGACACAGTTGCTCAGCAGCAGGGGCGCACTCGGGAGGCAGAAATCATGCATAGGCATCAACAGAAGCTCCCATCAATGGAGCACGCCTGACGCGTTTCGGAATAGGTTCCTTAATCATAGGCTGACTCGAAATTTTGCTGTGCTAATGGCATCTTTATTTTAAATATCTTCCCACCAATGGGGTTCTTTGCCCCAGCGCCTGCTGGGAGATCCCAGTGTCTGCTGGGAGATGTGGTCCATAAGCCTGCTTTAAACCCAAATGGGAATCGAGACGAAGTTCCAATAATGACAATGAGAGTCTCCGCTTATGCCAAAAATCCAAGCAATGTCTCCCCACAATAGGGCAACGACCAATTTCGTACCCTGTGATCCCTCGTCCATTTCAGGGTGGTGCAGCCCCTCGCGCCCGGAGCCGGCGCGTTTAACATCAGGACACAGTTGCTCAGCAGCAGGGGCGCACTCGGGAGGCAGAAATCATGCATAGGCATCAACAGAAGCTCCCATCAATGGAGCACGCCTGACGCGTTTCGGAATAGGTTCCTTAATCATAGGCTGACTCGAAATTTTGCTGTGCTAATGGCATCTTTATTTTAAATATCTTCCCACCAATGGGGTTCTTTGCCCCAGCGCCTGCTGGGAGATCCCAGTGTCTGCTGGGAGATGTGGTCCATAAGCCTGCTTTAAACCCAAATGGGAATCGAGACGAAGTTCCAATAATGACAATGAGAGTCTCCGCTTATGCCAAAAATCCAAGCAATGTCTCCCCACAATAGGGCAACGTGTGGGGAGACATTGCTTGGATTTTTGGCATAAGCGGAGACTCTCATTGTCATTATTGGAACTTCGTCTCGATTCCCATTTGGGTTTAAAGCAGGCTTATGGACCACATCTCCCAGCAGACACTGGGATCTCCCAGCAGGCGCTGGGGCAAAGAACCCCATTGGTGGGAAGATATTTAAAATAAAGATGCCATTAGCACAGCAAAATTTCGAGTCAGCCTATGATTAAGGAACCTATTCCGAAACGCGTCAGGCGTGCTCCATTGATGGGAGCTTCTGTTGATGCCTATGCATGATTTCTGCCTCCCGAGTGCGCCCCTGCTGCTGAGCAACTGTGTCCTGATGTTAAACGCGCCGGCTCCGGGCGCGAGGGGCTGCACCACCCTGAAATGGACGAGGGATCACAGGGTACGAAATTGGTCGTTGCCCTATTGTGGGGAGACATTGCTTGGATTTTTGGCATAAGCGGAGACTCTCATTGTCATTATTGGAACTTCGTCTCGATTCCCATTTGGGTTTAAAGCAGGCTTATGGACCACATCTCCCAGCAGACACTGGGATCTCCCAGCAGGCGCTGGGGCAAAGAACCCCATTGGTGGGAAGATATTTAAAATAAAGATGCCATTAGCACAGCAAAATTTCGAGTCAGCCTATGATTAAGGAACCTATTCCGAAACGCGTCAGGCGTGCTCCATTGATGGGAGCTTCTGTTGATGCCTATGCATGATTTCTGCCTCCCGAGTGCGCCCCTGCTGCTGAGCAACTGTGTCCTGATGTTAAACGCGCCGGCTCCGGGCGCGAGGGGCTGCACCACCCTGAAATGGACGAGGGATCACAGGGTACGAAATTGGTCGTTGCCCTATTGTGGGGAGACATTGCTTGGATTTTTGGCATAAGCGGAGACTCTCATTGTCATTATTGGAACTTCGTCTCGATTCCCATTTGGGTTTAAAGCAGGCTTATGGACCACATCTCCCAGCAGACACTGGGATCTCCCAGCAGGCGCTGGGGCAAAGAACCCCATTGGTGGGAAGATATTTAAAATAAAGATGCCATTAGCACAGCAAAATTTCGAGTCAGCCTATGATTAAGGAACCTATTCCGAAACGCGTCAGGCGTGCTCCATTGATGGGAGCTTCTGTTGATGCCTATGCATGATTTCTGCCTCCCGAGTGCGCCCCTGCTGCTGAGCAACTGTGTCCTGATGTTAAACGCGCCGGCTCCGGGCGCGAGGGGCTGCACCACCCTGAAATGGACGAGGGATCACAGGGTACGAAATTGGTCGTTGCCCTATTGTGGGGAGACATTGCTTGGATTTTTGGCATAAGCGGAGACTCTCATTGTCATTATTGGAACTTCGTCTCGATTCCCATTTGGGTTTAAAGCAGGCTTATGGACCACATCTCCCAGCAGACACTGGGATCTCCCAGCAGGCGCTGGGGCAAAGAACCCCATTGGTGGGAAGATATTTAAAATAAAGATGCCATTAGCACAGCAAAATTTCGAGTCAGCCTATGATTAAGGAACCTATTCCGAAACGCGTCAGGCGTGCTCCATTGATGGGAGCTTCTGTTGATGCCTATGCATGATTTCTGCCTCCCGAGTGCGCCCCTGCTGCTGAGCAACTGTGTCCTGATGTTAAACGCGCCGGCTCCGGGCGCGAGGGGCTGCACCACCCTGAAATGGACGAGGGATCACAGGGTACGAAATTGGTCGTTGCCCTATTGTGGGGAGACATTGCTTGGATTTTTGGCATAAGCGGAGACTCTCATTGTCATTATTGGAACTTCGTCTCGATTCCCATTTGGGTTTAAAGCAGGCTTATGGACCACATCTCCCAGCAGACACTGGGATCTCCCAGCAGGCGCTGGGGCAAAGAACCCCATTGGTGGGAAGATATTTAAAATAAAGATGCCATTAGCACAGCAAAATTTCGAGTCAGCCTATGATTAAGGAACCTATTCCGAAACGCGTCAGGCGTGCTCCATTGATGGGAGCTTCTGTTGATGCCTATGCATGATTTCTGCCTCCCGAGTGCGCCCCTGCTGCTGAGCAACTGTGTCCTGATGTTAAACGCGCCGGCTCCGGGCGCGAGGGGCTGCACCACCCTGAAATGGACGAGGGATCACAGGGTACGAAATTGGTCGTTGCCCTATTGTGGGGAGACATTGCTTGGATTTTTGGCATAAGCGGAGACTCTCATTGTCATTATTGGAACTTCGTCTCGATTCCCATTTGGGTTTAAAGCAGGCTTATGGACCACATCTCCCAGCAGACACTGGGATCTCCCAGCAGGCGCTGGGGCAAAGAACCCCATTGGTGGGAAGATATTTAAAATAAAGATGCCATTAGCACAGCAAAATTTCGAGTCAGCCTATGATTAAGGAACCTATTCCGAAACGCGTCAGGCGTGCTCCATTGATGGGAGCTTCTGTTGATGCCTATGCATGATTTCTGCCTCCCGAGTGCGCCCCTGCTGCTGAGCAACTGTGTCCTGATGTTAAACGCGCCGGCTCCGGGCGCGAGGGGCTGCACCACCCTGAAATGGACGAGGGATCACAGGGTACGAAATTGGTCGTTGCCCTATTGTGGGGAGACATTGCTTGGATTTTTGGCATAAGCGGAGACTCTCATTGTCATTATTGGAACTTCGTCTCGATTCCCATTTGGGTTTAAAGCAGGCTTATGGACCACATCTCCCAGCAGACACTGGGATCTCCCAGCAGGCGCTGGGGCAAAGAACCCCATTGGTGGGAAGATATTTAAAATAAAGATGCCATTAGCACAGCAAAATTTCGAGTCAGCCTATGATTAAGGAACCTATTCCGAAACGCGTCAGGCGTGCTCCATTGATGGGAGCTTCTGTTGATGCCTATGCATGATTTCTGCCTCCCGAGTGCGCCCCTGCTGCTGAGCAACTGTGTCCTGATGTTAAACGCGCCGGCTCCGGGCGCGAGGGGCTGCACCACCCTGAAATGGACGAGGGATCACAGGGTACGAAATTGGTCGTTGCCCTATTGTGGGGAGACATTGCTTGGATTTTTGGCATAAGCGGAGACTCTCATTGTCATTATTGGAACTTCGTCTCGATTCCCATTTGGGTTTAAAGCAGGCTTATGGACCACATCTCCCAGCAGACACTGGGATCTCCCAGCAGGCGCTGGGGCAAAGAACCCCATTGGTGGGAAGATATTTAAAATAAAGATGCCATTAGCACAGCAAAATTTCGAGTCAGCCTATGATTAAGGAACCTATTCCGAAACGCGTCAGGCGTGCTCCATTGATGGGAGCTTCTGTTGATGCCTATGCATGATTTCTGCCTCCCGAGTGTGCCCCTGCTGCTGAGCAACTGTGTCCTGATGTTAAACGCGCCGGCTCCGGGCGCGAGGGGCTGCACCACCCTGAAATGGACGAGGGATCACAGGGTACGAAATTGGTCGTTGCCCTATTGTGGGGAGACATTGCTTGGATTTTTGGCATAAGCGGAGACTCTCATTGTCATTATTGGAACTTCGTCTCGATTCCCATTTGGGTTTAAAGCAGGCTTATGGACCACATCTCCCAGCAGACACTGGGATCTCCCAGCAGGCGCTGGGGCAAAGAACCCCATTGGTGGGAAGATATTTAAAATAAAGATGCCATTAGCACAGCAAAATTTCGAGTCAGCCTATGATTAAGGAACCTATTCCGAAACGCGTCAGGCGTGCTCCATTGATGGGAGCTTCTGTTGATGCCTATGCATGATTTCTGCCTCCCGAGTGCGCCCCTGCTGCTGAGCAACTGTGTCCTGATGTTAAACGCGCCGGCTCCGGGCGCGAGGGGCTGCACCACCCTGAAATGGACGAGGGATCACAGGGTACGAAATTGGTCGTTGCCCTATTGTGGGGAGACATTGCTTGGATTTTTGGCATAAGCGGAGACTCTCATTGTCATTATTGGAACTTCGTCTCGATTCCCATTTGGGTTTAAAGCAGGCTTATGGACCACATCTCCCAGCAGACACTGGGATCTCCCAGCAGGCGCTGGGGCAAAGAACCCCATTGGTGGGAAGATATTTAAAATAAAGATGCCATTAGCACAGCAAAATTTCGAGTCAGCCTATGATTAAGGAACCTATTCCGAAACGCGTCAGGCGTGCTCCATTGATGGGAGCTTCTGTTGATGCCTATGCATGATTTCTGCCTCCCGAGTGCGCCCCTGCTGCTGAGCAACTGTGTCCTGATGTTAAACGCGCCGGCTCCGGGCGCGAGGGGCTGCACCACCCTGAAATGGACGAGGGATCACAGGGTACGAAATTGGTCGTTGCCCTATTGTGGGGAGACATTGCTTGGATTTTTGGCATAAGCGGAGACTCTCATTGTCATTATTGGAACTTCGTCTCGATTCCCATTTGGGTTTAAAGCAGGCTTATGGACCACATCTCCCAGCAGACACTGGGATCTCCCAGCAGGCGCTGGGGCAAAGAACCCCATTGGTGGGAAGATATTTAAAATAAAGATGCCATTAGCACAGCAAAATTTCGAGTCAGCCTATGATTAAGGAACCTATTCCGAAACGCGTCAGGCGTGCTCCATTGATGGGAGCTTCTGTTGATGCCTATGCATGATTTCTGCCTCCCGAGTGCGCCCCTGCTGCTGAGCAACTGTGTCCTGATGTTAAACGCGCCGGCTCCGGGCGCGAGGGGCTGCACCACCCTGAAATGGACGAGGGATCACAGGGTACGAAATTGGTCGTTGCCCTATTGTGGGGAGACATTGCTTGGATTTTTGGCATAAGCGGAGACTCTCATTGTCATTATTGGAACTTCGTCTCGATTCCCATTTGGGTTTAAAGCAGGCTTATGGACCACATCTCCCAGCAGACACTGGGATCTCCCAGCAGGCGCTGGGGCAAAGAACCCCATTGGTGGGAAGATATTTAAAATAAAGATGCCATTAGCACAGCAAAATTTCGAGTCAGCCTATGATTAAGGAACCTATTCCGAAACGCGTCAGGCGTGCTCCATTGATGGGAGCTTCTGTTGATGCCTATGCATGATTTCTGCCTCCCGAGTGCGCCCCTGCTGCTGAGCAACTGTGTCCTGATGTTAAACGCGCCGGCTCCGGGCGCGAGGGGCTGCACCACCCTGAAATGGACGAGGGATCACAGGGTACGAAATTGGTCGTTGCCCTATTGTGGGGAGACATTGCTTGGATTTTTGGCATAAGCGGAGACTCTCATTGTCATTATTGGAACTTCGTCTCGATTCCCATTTGGGTTTAAAGCAGGCTTATGGACCACATCTCCCAGCAGACACTGGGATCTCCCAGCAGGCGCTGGGGCAAAGAACCCCATTGGTGGGAAGATATTTAAAATAAAGATGCCATTAGCACAGCAAAATTTCGAGTCAGCCTATGATTAAGGAACCTATTCCGAAACGCGTCAGGCGTGCTCCATTGATGGGAGCTTCTGTTGATGCCTATGCATGATTTCTGCCTCCCGAGTGTGCCCCTGCTGCTGAGCAACTGTGTCCTGATGTTAAACGCGCCGGCTCCGGGCGCGAGGGGCTGCACCACCCTGAAATGGACGAGGGATCACAGGGTACGAAATTGGTCGTTGCCCTATTGTGGGGAGACATTGCTTGGATTTTTGGCATAAGCGGAGACTCTCATTGTCATTATTGGAACTTCGTCTCGATTCCCATTTGGGTTTAAAGCAGGCTTATGGACCACATCTCCCAGCAGACACTGGGATCTCCCAGCAGGCGCTGGGGCAAAGAACCCCATTGGTGGGAAGATATTTAAAATAAAGATGCCATTAGCACAGCAAAATTTCGAGTCAGCCTATGATTAAGGAACCTATTCCGAAACGCGTCAGGCGTGCTCCATTGATGGGAGCTTCTGTTGATGCCTATGCATGATTTCTGCCTCCCGAGTGCGCCCCTGCTGCTGAGCAACTGTGTCCTGATGTTAAACGCGCCGGCTCCGGGCGCGAGGGGCTGCACCACCCTGAAATGGACGAGGGATCACAGGGTACGAAATTGGTCGTTGCCCTATTGTGGGGAGACATTGCTTGGATTTTTGGCATAAGCGGAGACTCTCATTGTCATTATTGGAACTTCGTCTCGATTCCCATTTGGGTTTAAAGCAGGCTTATGGACCACATCTCCCAGCAGACACTGGGATCTCCCAGCAGGCGCTGGGGCAAAGAACCCCATTGGTGGGAAGATATTTAAAATAAAGATGCCATTAGCACAGCAAAATTTCGAGTCAGCCTATGATTAAGGAACCTATTCCGAAACGCGTCAGGCGTGCTCCATTGATGGGAGCTTCTGTTGATGCCTATGCATGATTTCTGCCTCCCGAGTGCGCCCCTGCTGCTGAGCAACTGTGTCCTGATGTTAAACGCGCCGGCTCCGGGCGCGAGGGGCTGCACCACCCTGAAATGGACGAGGGATCACAGGGTACGAAATTGGTCGTTGCCCTATTGTGGGGAGACATTGCTTGGATTTTTGGCATAAGCGGAGACTCTCATTGTCATTATTGGAACTTCGTCTCGATTCCCATTTGGGTTTAAAGCAGGCTTATGGACCACATCTCCCAGCAGACACTGGGATCTCCCAGCAGGCGCTGGGGCAAAGAACCCCATTGGTGGGAAGATATTTAAAATAAAGATGCCATTAGCACAGCAAAATTTCGAGTCAGCCTATGATTAAGGAACCTATTCCGAAACGCGTCAGGCGTGCTCCATTGATGGGAGCTTCTGTTGATGCCTATGCATGATTTCTGCCTCCCGAGTGCGCCCCTGCTGCTGAGCAACTGTGTCCTGATGTTAAACGCGCCGGCTCCGGGCGCGAGGGGCTGCACCACCCTGAAATGGACGAGGGATCACAGGGTACGAAATTGGTCGTTGCCCTATTGTGGGGAGACATTGCTTGGATTTTTGGCATAAGCGGAGACTCTCATTGTCATTATTGGAACTTCGTCTCGATTCCCATTTGGGTTTAAAGCAGGCTTATGGACCACATCTCCCAGCAGACACTGGGATCTCCCAGCAGGCGCTGGGGCAAAGAACCCCATTGGTGGGAAGATATTTAAAATAAAGATGCCATTAGCACAGCAAAATTTCGAGTCAGCCTATGATTAAGGAACCTATTCCGAAACGCGTCAGGCGTGCTCCATTGATGGGAGCTTCTGTTGATGCCTATGCATGATTTCTGCCTCCCGAGTGCGCCCCTGCTGCTGAGCAACTGTGTCCTGATATATATATATATATATATATATATATATATATATATATATATATATATATATATATATATATATTCACTGAAAAAACATAGGTTTCAGGGGCGTGATAGTTAGCTGGACTTTTCTCTCGTACAAAACCATTGAAATTCCCCCATTATAGTTAGTTCAGCTAACTATAACTCGCGCGCCCGCAATGCACTGCTGATGACGTCACATATTACATCACTCATGACATGGTCAGTGACATCACTCATGACATCACTGATGACATCTCAAATGACATCACTGATGACATCACTGATGACATCATCCAGTGAATTGTGTTTTTCTGAAAATTACGTATGTTTTATATATGTATATCTCAAGGTCGATGGAAGAATACATGGGTATATAAGTGTCTAAATGGATGATTTGTTTGTGAAAAATTGATTGTATAACTGACTGATTAAGTGTATCTTAGTGAATACATGGCTTAGTGTGTAATGTTTAAATATGTAAATATCTGTATCAGTCTCTCACTTTGTGTATAAGTGGCTGCATGGGTTGGTGAGTAGCTACATGAGTGTCTATATAGGATATTAGTTGGTTTTTTGAGTAGCAGTATGAGTGTCTGAGTGTCTGTATGGTTCGGTGGGGGGTATTACGTAGTGCATAGGTGCATGAATGAGTGACTCAGTGTTTGTATGTGTTGAAGACAGCATGTGTGCAGGACTGTATGGGTGGATGAGTGCGTGCATGAGTGTGTTAGTGAGTGAATGACTGTCTCAATAGTGTCTTTATGAGTAACTACATATGTTTTAAACTAGTATATGTGACTATTGGTGTATATAAGTGAGTATATGTGAGAGTGAGAGATTGGAAGAGTTCCTGTATGAATAAGTATGTGTTTCTATAAGTGATTTTTAAAAGACTAAGTATGTGTAAGTTTCTGTAGAAGTAAGTGTGGTGGTGTGCGTATAACTGTATATGCAAGTAAATGGATGTTTGATTCTTTATAAGCATGAGTGACTATGTGTGTGAGTAACTCTATGGATGAGTGGCATTGTGTAACAGGATGTATCGGTGTATGAGTACATATGATGAGTGAGTATATGTATGAGTGACTGTATAGGACTGTTGGTGAATGAGTGGATGTGTATGTGGATCTTAGAATTACTGAATAGGTTGTTGTAACTGGTATTGGTATGTCCATTGTTTTGAAAATTTCAGTTTCCATTTTTGAATGTGTGTATCGAAGGTTATATTAGGGGGAGAGGAGGTCTACCACTCTATCACAAGGATGATGTCATCAGTGATGTCATCAGTGATGTCATTTGAGATGTCATCAGTGATGTCATGAGTGATGTCACTGACCATGTCATGAGTGATGTAATATGTGACGTCATCAGCAGTGCATTGCGGGCGCGTGAGTTATAGCTAGCTGAACTAACTATAACGGGGGAATTTCAATGGTTTTGTACGAGTGAAAAGTCCAGCTAACTATAACGCCCCTGAAACCAATGGTTTTTTCAGTGAATTTCTAAGGTTTTTTAAATGCTAATTCCTAACTATAACGTGCCTGAAACCTATGGTTTTTTCAGTGAATTTCAAAGGTTTTTTAAATGCTAATTTCTAACTATGCCTACAGAGATAGGACATGTGAAGAAAGAAGAAAAAACGCACAGAAAAAAAAAAGAAATGCAGAAAGAAGCAACAGAAGTCCTCAAAGACGAAGAAAAGTGCAGGAAGAAGGATAACGTGCAGAAAGAACAAACAGTAGAGCAGAAAGAAGCCTTGTTGCAAAATCATCCTGAACCCTCAACTTTTTCAGACGGATACTGGTGGTAACTGAGTCTAACTAACCAGTCCTAGAGCCAGTGCTATGTTAAAAGACACTCAGAATACGGTGAAAACACCTACATACACTAGGGAACACTATGCGTTGGGGTCCCCCTGTGATTAGCATGACCCCCTCTGTAAGCCCCTAGTATATAATAGGGCAGGGGATTAAAACTACCTCTTAAAACTCGCCACAGGGCGTGTTTGCACACGTCACCTCAGGTCCCGTCCCCTTCCTTCCCCACTGAGTAAACACGCCCTGTGGCCGTTTTAAGTTGGGAGATTAAGTCCCCTTGATTCCTGAGGGTCCCTAGGGTCCAACTAGACCACTAGGTATCTCCAGTAAGCGCCACAAAGCTGCGTTGCAGAGAGGTGTAAAAAGGGGCATGGCCTCAGAACACCTGTCTGCAACGCAGCTCCCTGGCGCGAACTGGAGATACTTGTTGGGCTAGTTGGCCCTCAGGGACCCTCAGTATTGAAGGGGAATTCATTCTCCAACTTACAACTGGCCAGGGAGTGCGTTTGCAGAGTGCTGCAGGGAGGGGGCGTGGCCTCCGGCGCGATGCCTGTCTTTTAATCATTTTATTTTGTTAAGAAGGAGGGCTGTGTGGCCCCCCTTCTTTTTCTAATGTATTGGCCCTGGGGACCCCATCCCCCAGGGCCTGCACCCTAATTTTTTTTGTTGAAATTTTTTTTTGGGGAAGGGGGCCCTGTGGCCTCCCTCCCAAGGCCTTAATCGGCTCTGGGGACCCCAACCCCCGGGTCATGGCCTTTTTTTTTTTAATTCTTTAGGAGGGGGGCTGCGTTGCCCCCTCCTCAGGCCACTTATGGCCCCGGGGACCCCATCCCCCGGGGCCGGCCTTTGTTTTTTATTATTTAAAAAAATATATATTTATAGAAACACCTAGGACATGCTGGACAAACCGTATGTACCTATCACCATGACGATTTGCGTGATATTCATTAAAAGGCGACTATGCATACAATGAATCCACGTGGAGTGTATTTACACCGCTAGTGAAGCTCTGACGTGTCTGACGCCCTACCTTGCCTAATCCCGGCGCCCCCGCCGGTGGGTACTCTCCAAGTAGACACCCTTGTCGTTTATTTATACAAACATGGGTAGCTATTGACGGGCACATTTAATACACACACACACCAAGCCATTCAAAGGGGATTCGACAAAAAAACGACCAAACTATGCAAGAAACCCCCCTCACGGTTAATAAAACACACATCCACCGCCGGATGTGTAATACTTTTTATTTTACTCTCTGGAAAGGAGACGAACCTCACTTGAGAGTCACAGCGTGCTCCTGGCTGAGCCCAATGCTGTGTTACACCCACCAGTGCCCGCCGAGTGCCACACACCTCTGTGTTGTATTCCACCAGCTAGTGCGTATGCTATGACACTCTCTAGCCCATGTGCACTGTAACACCACCCCGTGAATATGTCATGCCACACTTGCCTTTGCACGGGTTATATTGCCCCATCTAACGTGCCTTCCTCGATGCCTATGTTATAACGCACAGCGCTATGCCATACATATTACAATCTGGGATCCATATCTTTGTCACAGTGCATATGCAACGTTACACTCCCCAGCACATATTTTATATTACAACTTTAGAGACTAGTTAGGTTACACAACACTGCCCTGTGCATATTACACTCCAAGGCGCATATCGCATAGCACGCGCTAGTGCCTGTGCTATCTCGCGCTCTCCAATGAATCTGTCATTGCGCACAATGTATTGCATATTATTATGCTTTCCTGTTTTCAGTTTCTATTTTTGGTAAATTCTGGTGGTGTTTTGTCAGTGTTTTCCAGTGACTTCAAAACCTGAAAAAATCAGTGCTTTTCAGTGGTTACTCATTTTCGCGCCATAAAAAACAACTGAAACGGTGTTTTACCAGTGTTTCTGGAACGCTTTGCTTTTATTATTGCTGGCTTTCTTCAATGATGCATGGTATATAGACAGTGTACGTACAGTGCATATGAAGTCCAAATACATGTTTAGAAGTCAAATTTATTGTAGTACACCATACAATATTTCTTCAGTGATTCTTTGGTCATTCGGGCTCTCTCTTTCCTTCCCATGTACACTTTTATTTAGGAAAAGGCCCTCTTGACATTGGCACTTGAGACTGGCAACGCCAAAGCAGCCAGTACACAATTTGCCAACTCTGGCCACTGACGTAGCTTTCCATGCCAATACTGGTGCACCTCAAGGTTGACATTCTCTGGGCCAGGTTCTGCGACATATGTATTGAACTGGGTGCATATGGCCTCAGAGGTATTAAAGAGGTCAAAAATGAAGCTGTATTTTTCAAAGTCCGGAGAAAATTCCCCTTTACGGAAGGGATCTAACACTTGTGCAGAGTACCACAGTGAGGCTTCATTGGCTACAAACGCCATGGTTGGTGAAGGGACATTTCTATGCATTATAGATAGCCATTTCTCAGGCATGGTAAAATAACATTTCCTGAATTGGTCCTCAACACATCTTTGCTTACCAAGTGGCAAGCATTCTAACAGGGAACATGTTGCAGTGCCAAAGTCACTAAAAGTGTCGCCTAGCCTACTCTCGTGGAGATGTTTGACATCGACGCCAATTATGCTGAACACTTGGTGGACAAGGGTGTTTTCTGACTCTAGTTTTTTGATTATGTCCACTACAGCAGTCATGTTTTCCTGTAAAACTCTAAGGATGCAATACAGTGTACTTTTTTTGACATCACTATCAATATGCACCCGAAGATCTTTCTTTGCTGCCACACAAAACACAAAATGAGAAATATTTACGTTTGAGTTTCCGCGCATAACGAAACAGTGCGCCTGAATGGACTACAAAATCAATAGCATTCTTCATTAGCTCAGAAGATTGTAATGATGCCTTCAGCATACCATCTAACAAGTGGCAAGGATCTCTCACAGGGAAACACTTCAGCTCAGGTATTACTTTTGACAGGTCATCACATAACTTTTTCATATACGTAGCTGAATCACTGCAAATACAAACACTATCACTCCAATCTTTGTTGAACTTGGTAGTTCATTCCAAGTGACACTGCATTGCATGTTTCCAGTACAACTAGATCTGCCATGATGGTACGTCTGTACCATCCATTTTTTGCATCACAAAATGTGATTAGCACTGCCACTGCTGGGTCGCCACGCTTCTCTGGATTTTCATCAATGGTAACAGAGATCTTTACATCACCTTGGAGTAACTCTGAAATATGTTCAATGTCTGCAAGGAACACCTCTGGTAGGTATTTCTCATACATCTGTGTTGCTTTTGGTAATGTTTTGCATGCTGGTGCACGCTTGCGGAACAGATTCCCAATCGGTCCATCGGCTTGGTATAAGCTGGTTCCAGATTGCACTAGGGCACGTACAAATTCATGTGCCACATCCTTTTCTTCCTCACGTTTTCTTTTGAAGCGTGTCATTGTCTCAGCAAGAGACATCTGGCATAGGCTGTCGCTATTAGGTGGCTCTTTCAATTTCATGTGGGTCTTGGTGACAAGATGTTCAGCAATTCGGCTCGCAGTCTTCCCAGTTACTATTGGGACAGTCACTCGGCAAAACCTGAAGATTAACATCTTTTGCCCACGCACTTCTTCAACCATGAAATCTTTGTTTTCTAGAACATAATCTTCTGCCGTCTTTATTCTGCGGGGCATGTTGTTCTGAGCAAACTAGATCAATACAAAAAAAACACTTAGAAACCGGTAGCGTACTGTTGAGGAAATAATGAGAACGACAACATTTTCAAGGTCAGGTGACTGCTGTGCAAACAGGGAAGAGCGCACTTCTCATAGTTCGTTTTAGAATCAATGTGTTGCCATTTGAAGAAAGTGAGCATGATGGCACGGCTCTGAGTAAAGCCAGGCTGGTTTTCACTGGTGTTTTTTCCCCTCAGAGATTTATATGGTGCTAACTCGACCTGAAGGTATTGAAGCGCTTCACAGGAGCACCTGTTGCGTTACATAAGGGCACATTCATTTTTGTTAGTGACGGGTAGATTAGGTGATTTGCCCAGATTCACAGGATGTTGAGCGTCATTGCCGATACTCCAACCTCGCCAGATGTGAGGTCGACTGCCCTAACCATTAGACTACATCCTCTCCTGCTGTTATTTTCAAAGTTTATGGGAGAGTCTATGCTTTAAGTGTCAGAGTTTGTGAAGTTGAAATCTTGCCAATTAGCCAAACAATGCCACTGTTTTAGTCTTGATGGTTATGCTGCTTATTGCTCTTCTGCATCCCACTTCCCATTATCTTTCCATCCTGCATGCTGATCAGCTTCATTACAGACCCTGCATTTCAAATTACTCTGTTAGTACGGCACATGGCAGCCATTTGGCCAGAGCCCTGAAATACACCACCTTGCTGATGGGCTGAGCTTCTCTCCCCCCATGTTAGCCAGGCAGGGGGCCCTTGCTCACGGGCCGCATTAAGAGTTTCAAGGACATTTTAAAAAGCACGAAAACCACTTGAACATGCCGCCGCTTTCCCCGGCGCCCACCCCCCCAGTCGCCCAATAATTTATGAATTTCCTGCCTACTTAAAACATTGCAGGGGTTCCCCGAAGGGGTGCAATAACAACAAAGCCTCGTTACGTTACGACCACAACAGCTCCTCTCCCCCACGAGGCTTCACAATACTAATATAGGATACAATTCAAATAATCTACTGAGTACTCACCTTTTCTGTAATTTACGTGCACAATGGACTAAAGGGTTTGAACTTCACTTAAAACTGCTCATTTTGCTCAGTATAGACCCTAGGGCGAAACTCTCAATTTATTGTTATAAGGGTCCAAATATCGCAGACATCTGGGAAACACTCAAAGTGATGCTGCATCCGCCAAGCCCTGATTTAGCACTCTGTCTTACATCCTGTGACATCTTTATCACACTTTTTACGTCTGGTGTTTCTTAGCGCCCCTCTAAAGGGACACCAACTTTCCCAACAAATAGTTCCCTCTAATTTCACACACTGCTTCTGTTGCGTGTTTACTCACTCATGCTAGGTGGACATGCCAAATATGTTGTACCGTTGGTGGAGCCGAAGACACACATATAGAGGCATAAAGAGGTTCAAGCACATTTTAAAAAGTACGCAAAACACTTGAACATGCCGCCGCTTTCCCCGGGGGTCCACCCCCAGGCACCCAATAATGTATGAATTGCCTGCCTACTTAAAACATTGCAAGGGCTCCACAAAGGGGTGTAATAACAACAAGGCCTCGTTACGTGCATGGTCATTTTAACCCCTTCAGCGCGGCGGGAATTCCCCCGCGGTGCTGAAGGGTTCGAGCGCGGGCGGGGCCATGACGGAACGGTTCCGTCATGAGCACAGCGCAACCGATGCTCATGACGGAACCGTTCCGTCATGGGCATGGAAGGGGTTAAAGACCTGGGAATTAACCGGGTGCAGCCACAGGCAGGCAAACGGCAGACCACAACAGCTTCTCTCCCCCACGTTAGCCAGGCAGGTGGCCCTTGCTCACGGGCCGCATTAAGAGTTTCAAGGACATTTTTAAAAGTACGCAAAACACTTGAACATGCCGCCGCTTTACCCGGTGCCCACCCCCAATCGCCCAATAATTTATGAATTTCCTGCCTACTTAAAACATATCAGGGCCTCTCTTCCTTTCCCTCTCCTCTTCCCCTTTCGCTGTGATGCATCGCCTCTCCCCTCTCTTCTTTTCCTGTGCCTCTGTCTACTCTTTCTCTTTTGCTGTGATGCATCGTCTACTGAGGCTGCATAATACTAATGTAAGAGACAATCTACTGAGTACTCACCTTTTCTGTAATTTACGAAACTCTCAAGGGGTCCAAATATCGCAGACATCTGGGAAACACTCAAAGCGATGCTGCATCCGCCAAGCCCTGTTTTAGCACTCTGTCATACCAGTGGCGTCCGGGACTATCCCTCAGATTGCCCCCCCCCCCCGGGGGGGCGGGGGGGAGGGCATGCACTTCAAAGAGGTCTGAGAGACACGTAGTATCGCCGCTAATAGTTACCTTGATCCTGCAACTTACATGCACATACATGACACGGATGAGGCAGCTTAAAAACAGTCACCACCACAGAGCAATGCCACACAACAAACATGCACAAATATTCTTGCCACACATCGGGCCCGGCTCCAGGAATTTTTGTTTGGGTGGGCCAAGGGTGTATTTGGGTGGGCTACTGCGGGCTCGATTTGTCGCATATATGTCTGGGCAGGCCTGCTTCAGGGCCCTCCTTTATCTCTTCTTAGTCTTATAAGAACCAGTAAAACTCACTCTTTTCCAAATCTCTTTCTAAATATTATCACTTTCCATGTAATGTTCCTTTGATGGGAAGAGGAGGTTTCTGAGGTTGGAGTATCAGGCAAGTAATACTACTCAGGCTCCATCTGTTCGAGCCTTCATGGAGGATCCCTCTTCATTACTACCTCCACCTGACCCCGGACTCTGCAACGCACTCCCTTACAGGCTCCCTCTGTGCGAGCCTTCAGGGAGAATCCCTCTTCATTACTACCTCTACCTGACTCTGGACTCTGCAACGCACTCCCTTACAGGCTCCCTCTGTGCGAGCCTTCAGGGAGAATCCCTCTTCATTACTACCTCTACCTGACTCCGGACTCTGCAACGCACTCCCTTACAGGCTCCCTCTGTGCGAGCCTTCAGGGAGAATCCCTCTTCATTACTACCTCCACCTGACCCCGGACTCTGCAACACACCCACTTACAGGCTTGATTATCCACTACTCCTCTCTCCAGTGCACCTTATCTCACAGCTGACCTTGGGCCCCAGCCCCTTATCAGGCACCATCGGGCTCCACTTTGCTTTTTTCCGGTAAAAACATTAGTAAAATCACCTTCAAACTTAAAACATTGAATATAGCAGTAAATATAATTAGCACGCACTTTAAAGTATGTTCCACAGTAGCCCTTATGACCCGACTGCTAATTAAATAAACAAAAACAGAAAGGCCATGACAGGGCCGGCTTTAGCGCTGATGCAAAAGTCTTTTTTGGCGCCACACCAATAACCTCTTTCTCCGTAAATACCTTTACTACCACCTTCCAACAGGGCCCCTCATCCCTCCATGCCCCCCCCCATTGACCTCCTCCTCAGATTCCCTCACTACCTCACGCCACAAGTGCCCCTCATCTCCCCATAGCCACTCCCCCTCATGACCTCCTCCTTGGACTCCCTCACTGCCACCATCCACCAGTGCCCCTTATCTCTCTGTAGCCTCTCCCCCTCATTACCTCCTCCTCAGACTCCCTCACTACCACCCTCCACTAGTGCTCCTCATCTCACCCTAGCTCCCCCTCCACACCATGACCTCTTCCTCGGATTCCCTCACTGTCACCCAGGGCACAAGTCCTAAAAAAATGGGGGGACGCTGACGTCACAACAGCAAGTGATGTCACGAAAGGTGGCTTGCACCATCAGACTCATTGCCTCCCCTCGCTCACCCCTTAGATGCCATTGCATCAGAGAAGCCAGCGCGTGAGCAGCGTTCTGAATGGGCTCCGATCTCGCCCCAGAGAGGCCAAAGAGTAAATGTGTGGCTCCATTTGCTCCAGTAATCGAGCTCCCGTTAAAATAAGTGAGGGGACGCCATCCACCCGCCTGGTACCCCGACTCGAGCCCTGCAGTCACCCTCCACCAGTGCACCTCATCGCTCCACAGCCCCTCCAACTACCTCCTCCTCAGATTCCCTCACTGCCACCCTCCACCAGTGCCCCTCATCGCTCCACAGCCCCTCCCACTACCTCCTCCTCAGATTCCCTCACTGCCACCCTCCACCAGTGCCCCTCATCGCTCCGTAGCCCCTCTCTCATATGCATTTGTTGTTTAGCGCTACTCATATCAGTGTAGTGTGTCAGCACTTTACACCACGAACACATTATACAGAGACAATGAATCATACAAGTTTGTAAATCAGTCTACAGGGAATGTCACATAAGCCAATGAGGATTACAAGGTGTATGAATCACATGTCCTCCATACTGGTGGGCAGTATATTTTGAGAGGGTTTGGTCTGGGGAAAAACAACCTTAGGATTTAAAGAGTATTCCATGGGGGTCAGCTTTACTGATAAAAATGTATCTTTGCCCAAACATACTCATTTTAGCAACATTAGAATGATGAAAGACTGAGGAAGGTCTAACTATATCACAAAACAAATCTATCCCATTCATGTTTGTTTGCAGCTCTTTGATGACAGTTCATTGGTCGCTGTCCTATGTTAGGATTGTAACTTCTGAACTGCAAGTAACACAAGGATCTCTGTGACAAAGGCAGCAACCCACTGAGCTTCCACATAAAATACAGTTCATCTGCATTTAAAAACTACTAACAGACAAATGATTGCTCTCCAGCGGATCATTAATCACCAGCGTTATTGGGGCATCTTGTATTGTCTTATTGTTGTCCTGCATCGGCCATGATAATGATAAAAACTGTTTAAATGAAGTGCACACCAAGTATGTGTCCTGCTTTCCCTGTGCAGATTTTTAAAAGAAAAACAAATAGTAACACATTCTCTTTCCTACTACTCCATTAGTCAAACTTTGGGTCACAGCCTGATGTGATAAACTGCTGCAGGGGTCAGGAAAGGTGAATAGGAATAAACAAACTTCTTTTGTCCTGTGCTGCATAGAAAAAGAAATATCCACGCAGCAGAACAGTAGGCAAAGGTTACCGTTGTCAAAGAAAGGTTTTTTTGTCGCCTTGGTGGGCCTGGCCCACCCGCTAGAACCGGGCCTGCACCCTACTCAGAAGACAATGAAGTAGTGTTTGTGGCGTGGCCGGTGTAGGAGCAGAGTCAGCGTGTCCGCGCTCAGAGCTGAGCCTTGTGCTCCTCAGTAGACGGAAATCTGGAGTGGGATAATCAATAGACCCGGATGTATCTGTGGCAGCGACTGTCGACTCGTGTGTGCATCTCCATACGTGAATTTGAGAGCACATCTGCATGTGCACACATTCTTATGTAAGCATGTGGAAACGAGCACTTCTGTCACTACCGTGCCTAAAGGCCTGTCACGTGCTAGAAGTGTACTTTGGGCAGAGGGTGCGGGCACGGCGTCACCAGGAGGTGTGGGCACCTGTCGAGGCTGCCTTTCACTTCCAGAGCCTTTGGTGTGAAGGGAGGGGCGGCCCAGCCCTGTGCGTGTCATTTGGGTCACCCCCCACTCTCCCCCCATCAAGCACAGATTACCTGGTGCTGTGCACACGGCACCCGTGCATGTCTGGGAGCCAGAAGCTGGGCAGGACAGCAGGCAGCAGAGGGCAGGACAGCAGGCAGCAGAGGGCAGAACGGACAGGCAGCAGAGGGCAGGACAGCAGGCATCAGAGGGCAGGCAGAGCAGCGCCCCCGCCTGCAGCGCTGCTCACCAGGTAAGTGTCACGGCTATTGCGTGAAGTGTGTCATTAGACTGCGTGTAAACCCTTTAAACTCCACATGATAAAAACTATTTCAATGAAGCGCACACGAAGTACGTGTCCTGCTGGGCCTGCGCGCATATTTTTAAAAAGAAAAGAAACACATTCTCTTACCTTCTACTGCACCAAAACGAATTATCCACGGACGCAGCAAAGCAGACTGCCCCAGGCCACAAGGTCCTCACGAGAGTGCGTAGTGGTGAAGCGCGTGACGCGTCACCGCTACGTTCTCATCGCGAGGGCCGGGCAAAAATGTAGCCCAGGGCCATCATTGATAGCGCTGGCGCGCGCTTTTCAAGATTGACGGCCCTGGAGCAGCAGGCTAGGATGCGACGTCATTGCGACCAGTATACGCGGACGGCGCCGCGCGGGCAGATTAAGTGTCTAAAACATTATGGTGGCAATTGCAGCAGCAGGCGCTGACGCACTGGCGCACTCAGCACTACAACCAAGGTCAGTGCGCGCAGTGCGCAGCACGCTGCTTGCTGCACTCAAACTGGGCTGCCCGGCCGCGGCGGACTTTATAATTTATTTAGTGACACTGTGTCCCTAAATAAATTATAAAGGCCGCCGCCCTAAATATAGTGCCGCCTGGGGCAGGCCGCCCCCACCGCCCCCCCCTAGCTACGCGCCTGTGTCATACATCCTGTGACATCTTTATCACACTTTTTACGTCTGGTGTTTCTTAGCGCCCCTCTAAAAGGACACCAACTTTCCCAGCAAATAGTTCCCTCTAATTTCACACACTGCTTCTGTTGCGTGTTTACTCACTCATGCTAGGTGGACATGCCAAATATGTTGTACCGTTGGTGGAGCTGAAGACACACATATAGAGGCACCAGAACATGGTGAAGGTTAATAATAAAAAAAAGTAAAACACTTTATTAAGAAGAAGGTAATTCTGTCATCTCAGTATTTTTCACAGAAGTCCAAATTCTTCCGATCCCTAATAACCTCGGAACACGCCATCCAACAACAAAGCCTCGTTACGTGCATGGTTAAAGACCTGTGAATTAACTGGGTGCAGCCGCATGCAGACAAACTGCAGACCTCAACAGCTCATCTCCCCCACGTTAGACAGGCAGGGGGCCCTTGCTCACGGGCCGCATTAAGATGTTCAAGCACATTTTAAAAAGTACGCCAAACACTTGAACATGCCGCCGCTTTCCCCGGTGCCCACCCCCAGTCACCCAATAATGTATACATTTTCTGCCTACTTAAAACATTGCAGGGGCTCCACAAAGGGGTGCAATAACAACAATGCCTCGTTACGTGCATGGTCATTTTAAAGACCTGGGAATTAACCGGGTGCGGCCGGAGGCAGACAAACGGCAGACCACAACAGCTCCTCTCCCCCACGTTAGCCAGGCAGGGGGCCTTGCTCACGGGCCGCATTAAGAGTTTCAAGGACATTTTAAAAAGTATACAAAACACTTGTGCATGCCGCCGCTTTCCCCGGTGCTCACCCCCCCAGTCGCCCAATAATTTCCTGCCTACTTAAAACATTGCAGGGGCTCTACGAAGGGGTGTAAGAACAACAGCACCACATACATTACAGATGGTAAGCACTTTATAGAACTGCACAACACTCCCAAAATTTACCTTGGATGGCTCAAAATAAAATAGGCCTCGGAACACTGGCGGTCGTCGTCTGGTCGTTGTCTCGTCGTCCCGGTTGCCTGAAGTGTGGTGAGGTGTGTGGGGCTAAACAAACTCCGGACAGTATTTTCAATGGCACCTTGCCACACCCACCAACCGTGCCAACCAATGTGTTTCCCCTGAATTTAATGGGGGTCCGTGATGCACGTTCGTAGCTGCTTCCTTCTCGGGCCTAAATTGCAGTTTGATCTGCAGTGCTTTGGCTCCATCAAGTGGACAAGTAGTGCAACTGCAATGAAAATCAGTGACACTTGGTTTCAACCGGGTCAGCTGATTTTCATCCGGTAGGGTACTGTCGGGCAGAGTCGGTTTTAACCGAATTCCGGACAGTATACATATTATATTTCACGCCCCGGTTCATCTTATTTCACACTTTTTGGTACATAGTTTATACCATATACTATATCTAGTTTGCATTTTCAATCGTGCTCTCAGGACTATGTTCTATATAACACTGCGTCCACCTACCCTTTTCACGGGCATTACATTTTGCGATGGGGGGTGGAGGGTCAGGGGGTGTTTCTGCCAAGTGAGCCCGGAGTCACAGTCACAAACGTCCTCTTCTTCCTGAATAAAAGTGAGATTATGCTGCATACTTGTTCATATTTTAAGTAGTTCGCACAGACACACATTTTAAAAACAATAAAGTTCCTAATACCCACCTTCTCTGAACAGTTAGCTTGCTGCCCCACCCACCTCCTCCCTATCCTCTGTTGTCTGAATCCATGGACTAGCCTCCTCCCTCCTGCCATGTATGGTCTGATGTGCTGCCACTGCCCTCCATTTAGCACGATGTACCAGTCCACTCCTCCTGCCCTCCATTGCCCAATTCTATGGCCCATCATTGACCTCCTGCTTAGCCTCTGTGCTTAGCTTGCTGCCCCTATTCTCCTACTCCCTGCCCTCCGATGTCTTTGTGCATGCCCCTGCTCCATCCTTTTTGTCCACCATGTTCCATGGACCTGCCACTCCTATCTACTTTGAGTGTTCTGTTGAGCAGCCACTCCCCTCCCACCTGCCTAGCATTGTCAGATGACTGTAACCTGTCCCTGCCACCTCCAACCTGCCTGTCCACATGCCATGGCCCTATGCCCTTCCTCCTGTCCTCCATGGTCCATTTTACTGCCACACCCTTCTGCCCTCCCTGGTCTGTTGTGCTGTAACTGCTCCTCCTGCCTACCCCACGTGGTCTGTTGTGAGATCCCTTCCCCTGAACTCTCTTGTCTGTGCCCAGGTCCTGACCCTCCCTTCTATCCTCCATGGTCCTTTGTGCATGCCCCTGCACCCTCCTTCTTGCCCATCATAGCCATTGTGCTGCCACTGACCGTCCCGCTTGCCATGCATGGTCTTCTGTGCTGCCATGGCCCCTCCAACCTTCCCTGTGTGGTCAGCTAGCTGCCCCTGACCCCCTCCCACCTTCCCTCCATGGTCTATGTGTATGCCATCATAGTCTCACTGTTGCTCTCCATGGTGTGTCTTGTTTCTAGTGCCCATCCTGCCTGACCTCCATGGGCATCTTGCTGCTCCTGCCCTGCCCCCTTGCCCCCAGCCCTCTGTTTCCATGTGCAGACCCCTATTCCCTCCCTCCTGGCTTGTCTGTTCCATTGTAATGCCTGATCCGTCCCTCCTGCCCTTTATGGTCTGCTATGCTGCAGCTTTCTCTCCTGTCTATCCATTATGGTCAGCTAGCTACCATTGCCTCTTTCCCCTCTGTTCTCTGTTGTCCATGTACATGGTCCTGTCCCCTCCCTATTGCTTTCTATGGATTTTTGTGCTGCACTCCCGTCCCGCATGCCCTGTGTGGTGTATTGTGCTGCTGCAAACACTGATGCCTGGCCTGTAGGGTCAGTTTGGTGCACCTCTCCATGTCCCTCCTGTCCTCTGTTATCCGAGTCCATGTCCCTACCCCAATTCCTCCTGCCTACCATGATCCAATGTACCATACTTGCGAACATTTTGAACTTGGTAAGAGGGAGATTTTGAAAAAAAACTGGGGTATTGATTTTCCCCTTTGAGTTACATTGAAAAAGAGGAGATTGTAGACAGGAGACAGATCAAATAAAGCCCATTTGAGCTTAAAAACATTGGACATTTCCTGGCTGAAACGGGTCTGTTGGCATGTATGGTTGTACTACCACTGCCTCTTCCTTCTGCCCACAATGGTCTATTATATTGCCACAGCCTCTCTTGCCAGTCCTGTATTGTTGGTTTGTTGCCCCTGCCCCCCTTTCCACTGCCCTCCAAAGTCTGTTGTGCTGCCAGTGCCCTTCCTGCCTGCCCAGTGTGGTCAAATTGTTGTCTCTGCACTCTCCTACCTGCCTTCAATTTTCAGAGTCCGTGTCCCTGGCCTCTGCCTCTCAACAGTATCCCAATGAACAACTAAATTGCTAACATTCTATATTTATTACAAAAGTGTGGAACGCCTGACGTCATCTTGATGTAATCAAAACTGTAATACCTAGAGCATTTCCTTTAGAAATTACATATATGAGAGGGTCTTATTTGCATCAAAATTACAGTTAGTGCTCTAAAAAACTAAAATGAGGACATATTTTCTGAGTTTTCAAATAGCGACAAAGAACTTTTAAATTATTTGTAATCTGTATGTTTTTTTATCCAGTTGACCACTTGATTAAATGTTGCACTTAGGGGAGAGGATGTGGTGTTACTTCCAGAGCTGCAGACTTTGCAACTGGGGAACCAGGTTGGAGTTTCTGCTTCAGTTCAACATTCTGTGATTCTGGTCAAATCACTTAATCTCCCCAAGTCTACAACCAAAATGAATTTGATCTTGGGTGATGTAACCAATGCTCATGTAAAGCACTCCAATACCTGACAAGTCTGCACTATATAAAACTGCAACTACACAAAAAATAAGTGTTTTGCACACTTCTGTCATTGGGCTACATGTGGGCTACATCTGGGTGATATTTGTGCTGCATTTGGGCTCTTTTGTCTCTGGTGGCCATCTTGGGAGATTTATTTGTTATGAAGTTTCCTAATTTCCTCATTTACTGCAGTCTCCTCAGTAGGAAATGCTTTCAGTTTTTTACTTTGATTCCATCAAGAAGGTATTCAGATATGTCACACATTTGCCATAAATTCTGAATGTTAGCACTCTAGTTGCTCATTAGATCACTGTAGTAAAGCTACTGCTCACCAGGAAGGCTGCTGCTGGTATTAAAAGTGCATGTTTCAGTCAGCATATCAGAATTTTTTAATGAAATAGAAGAGGATTTGAGAAGTCACTCAAAATGTGCCCTAATTTGTCTTTCTTCAGCACTAATCATAATTTCTATGGCAAAATGAACCCCCTCATTGTGGTCCTTTTTAAATTAAATGTTTTAAGTGTTACCAGTTTATTCCAAACAAGATGGCTTCAGGTGTGCTGTACTTATGTCATAAGTAAGACAGTAAGCGCTCTAGTTGTTCTTAAGAACACTCTGGGACATTCTGTCATTGGGCTATACTTGGGCTACATCTGGGTGATATTTGGGCTACATTTGGGCTCTTTTGTCTCTGGTGGCTATCTTGGGAGATTTATTTGTTATGAAGTTTCCTAATTTCCTCATTTACTGCAGTCTCCTCAGTAGGAAATACTTTCAGTTTTTTACTTTGGTTCCATCAAGAAGGCATTCCGATGTGTCATACATTTGCCATAAATTCTGAATGTTAGCACTCTAGTTGCTCATTAGATCACTGTAGTAAAGCTACTGCTCACCAGGGAAGTCCTGCTGCCGGTATTCAAAGTGCATGTTTCAGTCTGCATGTCAGAATTTTTTTATGAAATATAAGTGAAATAGAAGAGGATTTGAGAAGTCAAAATGTGCCCTAATTTTTCTTTCTGCAGCACTAATCATAATTATTATGGCAAAATGAACCCCCTCATTTTGTTCCTTTGTAAATTAAATGTTTTAAGTGTTACCACTCTATTCCAATCAAGATGGCTTCAGGTGTGCCATACTTTTGTCATAAGTAAGACTGTTAGCGCTCTAGTTGTTCGTTAGAACACTCTGGGACATTCTGTCATTGGGCTATACTTGGGCTACATCTGGGTGATATTTGGGCTACATTTGGGCTCTTTTGTCTCTGGTGGCCGTTTTGGGAGACTTATTTGTTATGAAGTTTCCTAATTTCCTCATTTACTACAGTCTCCTCAGTAAGAAATACTTTCAGTTTTTTACTTTGATTCCATCAAGAAGGCATTCAGATGTGTCACACATTTGCCATAAATTCAGAATGTTAGCACTCCAGCTGCTTATTAGATCACTGTAGTAAAGCTACTGCTCACCAGGGAAGTCTGCTGCTGGTATTGAAAGTGCATGTTTCAGTCTGCATTTCAGAATTTTTAATGAAATAGAAGAGGATTTGAGAAGTCACTCAAAATGTGCCCTAATTTTTCTTTCTGCAGCACTAATCATACTTTCTATGGCAAAATGAACCCCCTCATTTTGTTCCTTTTTACATTAAATGTTTTAAGAGTTACCACTTTATTCCAATCAAGATGGCTTCAGGTGTGCAATACGTTTGTCATAAGTAGGAGTGCTAGCGCTCTAGTTGTTCTTTAGAACATTCTGGGACGCTGCAGTAGAACACAAAGGAATCAACTGACAGTCTCTACCTTTGTTGGATGTACATGTTTTACTGAGAATGTCAGACTTCATTCTCACATGACTGAGAAAGATAATGTGAATTTACAGAAAATATGCTCTCAGTTTAGTTTATAGATCACCTTCCAAACCTCTGTGGGAAAAGCATGAGAAAATAGTTTTCTCTCAAACATGATTCATGATATCACAGCAGAAGGCTTTTTCACATGGTAAAATCACCTTAGAACACACCACAATTCCTAAAATGAGTATGGTACCATCAACAAATGATTTATAATGTAACTAAAGTCTTAAAACCTTCTATTAACTGCAATGCTTTTTAATGAGGTGCTATCATGTATATTGGTCCCAAGATGGCTGCCAACACTTCTTGAATGAAGTACAGACAGCCAATCAGATCTCACGATGAGATGTGTGGTTAGGCTCCGCCCAGATATATCTATCTTTTTAACTCTAATTTTCTCAGGAACTACTGAACGGATTTATACCATTTAAGCAAAAGGCACGAGTCTGAACTGAGGACTACCTCTTTGCCAAATTTGGTGTAATTCTGTTCAGCAGTTCGGGCTGTAGCTGTGTCAACAGGTCCTATGGGAAAATGCATGGGGAAAATGCGTTTTGGGACCCCCATTTTTTCTCGGCCCCCGCTTGACGAATCACCCTGACATTTTCAAGATAGGAGCGGACCGGAGCTGGCCAAAAGTTTGGAAAATTTCGCGAAGATTCGTCAATCGGCGCCAACGTTATTCCAAATAGAATGTTGCGGATTTCCTATGGAAAATAGGTCCTAACTATAACTACCTACTGGCGACTGCCAGTAGGTAATATATATATATCTCCAACTCACAAAGTTGCCTGCTGTAAGAGGACCACACCAGGTAAGTTTTCAATCTTGCAACCATTTATTGAGCGACGGCAAGGCAGGAGCAGATATCCCAATAAGTCTGGCGCCGATTGACGAATCTTCGCTAAATTTTCCAAACATTTGGCCAGCTCTGCTCCGCTCCTACCCTGAAAGTTTCGTGGTGATTCGTCAAGCGGGGGCAGAGAAAAAAGGGGTCCCAAAACACATTTTCCCCATGCAATTTCCCATAGGATCTGTTGCCGCAGCTACAGCCCGAACTACTGAACGGAATTACACCAAATTTGGCAAAGAGGTAGTCCTCAGTTTAGACTCGTGCCTTTTGCATAAATGGTGTGAATCTGTTCAGTAGTTCCTGAGAAAATTAGGGTAAAAAAGTTAGTGATATGTATGGCCGGGGAAGATCCGCGCACCCTGACGATCACACGCTGAATGCTAATTGGCTGTCGAGTGTCTGTCTACATTCAAAACCAGGAACTGTTGGTGCCAATTTTCTGCCTCGGTAGAAGCGAGGCTGAAGAAGCAAGGAGAATAAGTGTGTAAAACATATAAAGGGGGCAGAGTGGAAACACTCTGACCCTCTAGATCTGCTTAGGGGGTCCCAGAAGGATCCCCTGGGGCCCCCTTTTTAAAAAAAAAAAAAAAGACGGCGAAATGCGCGCAGGGTGCGCACATCCTATCGCATTGGGTGCACGGATTCTCTCTCGTTGGGTGAGCGGTTCCTAACGCGTTGGGTGCGCGGACCAAGGAAAAAAAAAATGATATTTTTGGGAGATAAACATCAAGCTTAAGTGTTTTGTTCTTGAGTGGCTCTAAAAAGAGCCGTTGTGTTCATTGAGAGTTTTTGGTACTTATAAGTAAGTACCTATACAGAGTCTAAAGTTGTTGAGGAAGACTCGGTTTCCTTCATCAGTAAAGTGTACTCCATCTCTCCTATACATCTCTTGCATATGAAAGCGCAGATTTTTATTGAAAATGGACCCCATTCTATAGTCTCGGAAAAGAGCAGAAACAGATTTATTCACATGTTTCCTAGCTTTCTCAATTTGTGGACAAAAATGATCGGACCAGTTCCATTTCTGCCTTTGGCATATGTTAGAATACACAAAGGCAGTTTTGGGGAAAAGTGAAATCAGTTCTGCAAAGGTGTTCTTCATGAGCATTTCCAGACCTACCCCAGTCAAAGTGCCTAGGTCATTGCCACCACAGTGCACTATTATGAGGTCAGGGTGTTGGATATGCATGAAGGATTTCACCAATGGCATCAATTGGTGCCACTTTAACCCTCTCTGTCCAATCCATTTAATGTCTACATTTGGCAAACCTATGTTGTTGTGAATGCCTTTGTTTTCTGCATACCTTTGGCTCCAGAAAATATAGCTGTGTCCCACAATCCACACTCTAAGCATCTTGAGAGGAGGTCTGGATGCACTCAGATGGTCTCTATAAATGAAATGGCAGTTTGGAAAGTAAGATTTTTCTAAAATGGTGCCTAAGATGCAGTTTTGAAAAAAGAAAAAAGACAAGAACTCATTGGTTGTTTGACAACCTTCTACACTGAAAGGTAGGGTGTATATTTCTGTTTTTTAAACGCATGATTCTTATTGGTTAACAAAAACTGATTGTAAGGAACATTATATATGATAAGCTGATATGTTGAAAAGTCAAGCACACTTGTTGCCTTGATTAGCAACATTGTGTGCTGAACTTGTGACCTGTGTGCTCAGTACAGTGTTCCATGACCTGTTTCTATGGTAACAGGCAGAAGGCAGATTGGGGGAAGGGATCAAATTTATGTCATTTGGAAAGGGTTGAAATGTTTAACCAATAGAAATGTGTGTTTGCTTTTGAATTTATGTGGGAAGGAATGTGATTTGATGTTTACATGTATATGTGTGGAAAATGAGAGGGAAGCTTTGCCATTCTTTGGTTTTGCTGAGAGGTGCACAGTGCAGAGATTCTGTATAAGAAAATCTGGTGTGTGACTGATATCTGGTGTGTGACTGATATACTTCTTAATCTACAAAACAACTTGAAAGGTGAGTTACTTAATTGTGAGGGGATGTATGTAGACTATTTTGATTTTAATCTGACTAATGTATTTCTCCTGCTAAAGTGTGGGGAGTAAATTTTTTGTCTACAATCTTATTGACAGTGTGTGTGCATGTAGAAGCCAGTCTGTGATAAGCATTTGTGTTTTTCATGTGTTTACAGACAGATAACTGTGCTGTTTTTATATTTTGGTAGAATTAGAAACCAGTCATTGTTTATGAATTTGTGAAATGAGTTATGTTTCTACACTAAAATGTAGTACTCCTTCTAGATAAAGAAATGTGTTTTGGTATAGTGCAAGAGATAGTGTTTGTCTAGAATCACACAGTGAGTCTGTGTGCATTTGGGAACCACTGTGAGAGAAGCATTTGGTAACATCGTGTATTTGCTGACAGATAACTGTTTTAAAACCTGTCTTGTTGTCAAGTTTTAGTAGCATTAGAAACCAGTCTTTGCTTATGCATTGATAAAATGAGTCATGCTTTGACACTAATATGCTGTACTTTAATATGTAGATTGTGTGTAGTCCCATTACCCCTTGCACAGTAGTGAATGAGTTTTGGTAAGCTGCTAGGGATAGTGTTGCTTGCCTAGAATCACACTGTGAGTCTGTGTGTATTTGGGTAAGGATTGTGAGAGAACCATTTGGTAACATCGTGTATTTGCTGACAGATTACTGTTTTAAAATCTGTCTTGTTGTAAAGTTTTAGTAGCATTAGAAGGCAGTTTTTGCTTATGCTTTGATTAAATGAGTCAGGCTTTGATACTAAAGTGCAGTTCTGAAATATGTAGATTGTGTGCAGTTCCCTTACCACTTCCACAGTAGTGAATGAGTTTTGGTGAACTCCTTGGGATAGTGGTGCTTGTCTAGAATCACACTGTGAGTGTGTGTGGTTTTGAGAACCACTGTGAGAGAAGCCTTTGGTAACATCATCTATTTTCTGACAGATAACTCTTTTAAAACCTGTCATGTTGTCAAGTTTTAGTAGCATTAGAAACCAGTCTTTGCTCATGCATTGATAAAACGAGTCATGTTTTGACACTAATGTGCTGTACTTTAATATGTAGATTGTGTGCAGTCCCCTTACGCCTTCCACAGTAGTGAATGGGTTTTGGTAAGCTGCTAGGGATAGTGTTGCTTGTCTAGAATCACACTGTGAGTCTGTGTGCATTTGGGAACCACTGTGAGAGAAGCATTTTGTAACATCATGTAGTTGCTGACAGATAACTGTTTTAAAACCTGTCTTGTTGTCAAGTTTTAGTAGCATTAGAAGGCAGTTTTTGCTTATGCTTTGATTAAATGAGTCAGGCTTTGACACAAAAGTGCAGTCCTGAAATATGTAGATTGTGTGCAGTTCCCTTACCACTTCCACAGTAGTGAATGAGTTTTGGTAAACTCCTAGGGATAGTGGTTGTTGTCTAGAATCACACTGTGAGTCTGTGTGCATTTGGGAACCACTGTGAGAGAAGCATTTGGCAACATTGTGTATTTGCTGACAGATAACTGTTTTAAAACCTGTCTTGTTGTCAAGTTTTAGTAGCATTAGAAGGCAGTTTTTGCTTATGCTTTGATTAAATGAGTCAGGCTTTGACACAAAAGTGCAGTCCTGAAATATGTAGATTGTGTGCAGTTCCCTTACATTCAATTCAATTAAAAAATAACTTTATTTCGGTCAATATGACCTCAAAAATACAGATACAATACACATTGATACATAAAAAGACACATCAAAGATCAATTACATATGGTTAAAAGAAAAAAAAAAGAAAGAAAAAAATAAAATCAATTATGAACACTATTGGCACACATGTGAAGTGAATGGATTACATGCTCAGTTAAAAAATGCCTACAATTCTTATAGATTCACGAAGGGAGAACAAAAAGGAGCGAGGATCACAGAGGGTTATTCAAGGCAAGGAACAAGGATTCACCTTTGGAAAGTGCATAATGCAAATAAATAAATAATTTACTTAAAAAGGATTTCTAAAAAAAGATGACCAATATTCTTTACTACAGATGATAAGTCCTAGCACTAAGAGCCCCCTACAATGCAGGCTACTTCTGCACATAATTTTTTCTCTTCTACAATAATTGCAGGAGTAGATTGATAAATTACAATTTCCCTATAACATGATTAATGGGTCAATGAACATGCTCAATATAATTTTAAGACTGACGAGAAAAACACATCCTGGCTCTATTTTAGGGGTGTTTTTATGAATATCCTATGTGTACACCACATGGAAAATAGGAAACCTGCCACTGAGTAAGCAATCGGGATACTGCAATCATTTTTCAGTATCCTGAAAGCCTCAGAGCAACGTCTAGTACCAAGGTTCCTACAGATTTGGACCAGCCATCGTTTTCTTGCCTTGTAGTAGCCAGGACAGCTAAAAAACACGTGAAGTACTGACTCTTCTGGACAATCGCATGCCGGGCACCTCAAAACTTGCAAACCCCCCCAGTTGTATGTAAAACAACGGAGAGGCAGAACCCCATGCCTAAACTGGAGGTAAAGCTTTCTAGCAACTGCCGGCTTGATGTCATCTAGGGCCGGCTCAAAGCTAATCCTATCTTTGATATCTAAAAAGGCTGAGGTTACCTTGCCTACTCGGGGGCAACTATGAAGCTGTGCCATTTTGTACTCTTCGTAATGGGCCTTTAATGATTTCCTGGGGAGTAAGGAGCAGGCAGACTCAGGATCGGCCCAGAGTTCCCCCAGCCCCATACTGACCAGCATGTGCTTTATGTACGCGAGCCACAGGAGCTTGCCAGCCCCCCTTAGGTTCATTACTTTTCTTGTTTCCTCCTTGTATGATAAGAGTTCTGGGGTGACCCACAGGCGACGCCAGTACAATAAGGGTTTAAAATTGGTTACATCAGCAATTGCCATAAGGCCCAGGTCTAATCGGAGCGGAATTAACGGTGTGCTCCGTGGGAGCTTTAACAGCTGTCTCAGGAAGTTGTTCTCTACCTGCGTTAGGTTCTCTGGTCTTGTGTAGCCCCAGAGTTCTGCACCGTATAACGCCCCTCCCCGGGCCTGGGCCTTATATATTTCAATGGCTGGGCTCACTGGTTTCTGGCTAGACTTACAAAAGACCTTCATAATGCCACCCGATGATTGTAATAATTTTAATGATGATTTTTTGATTTGTGCCCCCCAATCCATAGTTTCTGTGATTGTAATGCCGAGATAGTCAAAAGAGGAAACTCTTTCAAGGGGTTTACCATTTAAGGAGGGGTGTGCTCTTGTGCTTTTAGGACTGTTACACACCATAAATTTGGTTTTCTGTAGATTGATTTCTAATCCTCTTTCACTACAGAATGCTTCAAATTTATTGAGTACCCTCTGGATCCCCATAGGTGATTTAGATATTAGTAAAGTATCATCGGTAAACATCATTGCTGGGATTTTCTGGGAGGCTAACTTGGGTGCATCGAGGTCTTTCTCGACTAATAAATAATCTATCAAGCCATTGATGTAAAGACTGAAGAGAGTGGGGGCGAGCACACAGCCCTGGCGAACACCGCGTTTAATCGGGATGGGTGCAGTTAACTTAACTTTCCATCCTTGCCAAACCTGATTTGGACAACGTTATCCTCGTGCAGCCGCTTAATGAGATGGGTAAGATATGTTGGAATCCCCATCTCATGGAGGACTGTCCAAAGTTTTTCCCTTGGGACCAAATCAAAGTCTGACCTCAAGTCTACAAATATTAAATAGAGGCTGCCACCCTCAAGACACACGGTCTTCCAGTGTAGCAATTGAAGCCTGAGTATTTGGTCCAAAGTGGACAGTTTTCCCCTAAACCCTGCCTGTAAAGGGGATAATATCTCCCGTTCCTCCATCCAGGTTTGTAATCTAAACAGCAATATGCGCGCTAAGATTTTTTGCGTAATGTCTATCAGGGTAATTGGCCTATAATTTTTTGGTAAAAGCGGTGAGCCTTTTTTATAGATGGGGATTATTTCTGCTCCAACCCAACTGGGGGGAAGCTTCATGCCCTGGAGTATGGCATTAAATAGCACCCAAAGATATGGAGCCCAGACAATTGGTTCACTACGAAAAAGATCCCCAGGGATTTTGTCTAGGCCGGGTGCTTTTCCTGGGGCAATTTTAGCTAAAGCTCCCTTGATTTCATTTAGACTTATGCTCATACTAGAGCTATCGTCATAGGGTTCTTTAGTTTCCCTCAATTTGGAGGAATGGTCAATCCCCATGGGGCATCCCTAAGATATCTCATCAATCAATGTTTCTTCCTTGGAATAGAGAGATTCAAAATGTTCCCGCCAGACTTCTTCATCCAAATTTGGGTCTACCAGTGATTTAGCACCAGTACTACCGGTGTTGACAACTTTCCAAAAGGTCCTCATGTCCCTGGCCCCCAAGGTACTCCTCAGAGCATCCCACTTATCCTTTTCCCACCCTTTTTTAGCTTCAGAAATAGCCTCTTTATATACCGACCTGGCAGATTTAATTTGCAGGCGATCATTAGCCTTGACGGACGCTACCAGCGATCTTTTGGCTTTGCGGCATTGATCATTATACCAAGGGTGGGGGGGCATCTTGCTAGGCTGATTTTTTTTGGCGGGGTAGAAGAAGTCCAATGTGACTTCTCCTAATCTAGCATGGTTTGTTGTGACCAAGTCAAGATCTATACCTGCTCCTTTATGGGTTGTTAAGTTGGATGCCGTCAGGACTACCGGGACCAGGGCTTCATATAAAGTACTTAATTTATCTTGCGATTGACTGAAATCGGTCCATCGCACTCTTCGCCTACAATTGGAAAGTGTCAATCTGGCATCAATAGAGTTATCTGAACTAAGGACGTTACCAGGATTAAACTCCTTTAGTTCTAGTACTAGCGCATGATGGTCGCTATCTATCCGTGGAACCACCCTAAAATCAATTAACCTATCCCAGGATTTGGAGTCAATTAAGATGTAGTCTAACAAAGAGCCACAGTCATTTCTGTGGAAGGTATGACTACTTGATGTTTCAGACAAGGTTCTACCATTACAAGCTCTAAGGGAGTGATTTAAAACAAGGCAGTTCATCTGAATCACCAGAGGTGACCATTTTTTGACTGGTAGACATCTAGTCTCCGGGATTGCCCAAAAATGATCCTCGTCATATAGGCTATCCAGGAGCATTCCCTCTAGTGGCTCGAACTGACAATTGAAATCCCCTCCCAAGATCACCATATGATTTTCAACAATGGTACCTAAGAACGTAGTTAATTCTTCCAATGTAACAGACTCCTTTCCTAGGACGGTCTAGAATATACATTTAAAAGTGCAACGGAAATCTTTAAAGGGAACTGGAGTATAGCACATAGTATGTCATTCGATCCTGTGTCGATCTGCTTGGCCGTACATCCTAAATGAACTCCCACCCATGTTCTAAGGCCTCCGGAAGGTCTCCCTTTACCCCCAGATGTTGCCGGGATACTAATGGTGGCAAAACCCAACTTGAGGACCTCCCCTCTAGCCCATGTTTCCTGAAACATGCAGATCTCGAATTCACTAATAAAAGAACCCCAGTTAGGATCATCTAACTTATTATTTAGGCCTGCAATGTTCCATGATAGAACCCTTGATTTTGAACAATTAGGGGGATTCGGTGTATCAGGCACTTGGGGGGGTACTTGGCATGCAGCCTTTATCTTTCCGCTTGCATCCTAAAAATATGACCCCGTGGGTAAACAAAATTTAGGGTTATCTCCCCGAACCGGATCGCCACCTTCGAGGGTGCAATCAGGGGAGCCGCTCATGCTCCCACAGGTTGGGCCCTCCCCGCGTGGGATACATGGTCCTATATCATTAACCTGGCTCTGGGTTTCTGTTTGGGGTGGACATATTTGTACCTTAATAATGGAGGAGTTTTCCTTTAGTCAATCTACTCCATCCAAACAGCTAAATCTATTTACAGTGGGGATATTAAAAATAGGTTCCTTTTGCCAGTGCTGATGAGTTAACTCACGGTTATTGGGGTCATCTCTCCGGCCCCACTCTATATGCCTGGTACCATAGTAGGGCCTGTTGGGGGGGTAGAAGTAACCCAAAGGGAGTATACCACCCATTTTTCTCTCATCCTCTCTAGCTAAGATTTTTTGGGTCATCGACGGATTTCTAAAATTAATTATTATGCAATCTCCATGTACATCCTTATATCGTCTGCCTATCCATCCCACCCTACGTGTGGTTAGAATCTCTTCCACATCCTCATAATTAAAATGTCTGTGGTTTACAAGCCAGTGAACACATTTGTTTTTTAATTCTTGGTGGGATTCAGATTGATCCCTTCTGAGTTCAGGGATACCTGCAAGGATGAGGGCGTAAGGAGTTGATGCGGGTGGCAAATTTATGACTGGAGGGGGTAAAGAGTGATTGGTGGCTTCTATGTTTGTAGAGACACATTCCCCAGCCTGCCTGTTGTTTGAATGTTGTAGCCCTGTAGATTTATTCAATGGGGGTGGGCAATTAGCTTGCTTAGAGATAACCGGTTTGGACCTTGCAGGGCCATCTCTAGTGGCCTCCGATGTGCGAGTCTCCCCATTTGGTTTTAAAGGCAGGGGTTGTTCATTATGTTTGAGGCTAGGATTAACCAGTGCATTGCTTATAGTGGTCTGCACTCGAGACCCGCATTCTAATCTAGCAATATCATATGTAACCCCCCTTGTACTTATCCAATCATTAAAAAGTACAGACAACCCGTCAACCCTCTCATGTAATGATCTAAGTTCGTCCTTAACTATAGCCCTCATTTGGATCTGCAGATCCACCACCAACTGTGTAACCCACACCGGCTGATCACTTGTGATTTCCCTGCTGTCTTCTAGGTTCCCCATCCCAGATTTCCCATTATCAGAAGTCTCACCCTGGGGCTTCTTCCTTCTTACAGGTGCTTTTGCCTTGGGTTTGGGCTTGGCTTTTCTGCACGGTTGTTTTGGGGTAATAACCCTGGATGACTCGGGAATAACTACTTCTATTATTGGTGTTTGGTCACTGGGAAGGTCAGTTATAAAAACCCCTGAAATTTGTAAAATGCTCTGGTCAGTTGGTGCAATTTCTAGATTTGGGGTTAGGGACAGTCGTCTCTCGGTCCGCTCTATTTCAGTTGCCACGGCTCCTAGAGCCTTTTCTAGCATCCTGTCGATAGAGGTGGGTTTAGTGCTTGATTTGGGCAAGACCGGGCCTGTTTCTTCTCAACGCATACTCTTCCCCCCATTCTGAAATATTTTTAAGGTTAGACTCTCGCGTTAATTATTAGATTTAAGCTTTAGGTGGACGCTAGAGGTTCCTCTTAAAAGCACTACTACGATGCTCTATAGATGTGCGCAATTACACAAATACTTAGTAAGTGAACCAGTGCTAGAAGATATTATCTGAGATCAGTAGGGTAAGCAAAGGAATCTACACATACAACGTTTTCAGTGTTCTCAGTCCAGAGTCAGATGTAATGCATTCTGCGCCAACTGGGTACCAATAAAGGAAAAGACAATTTCAAATGTTTTGGCAGTCTGGAGTACACGGCCACACTACCTTAAATACGGGTCCCAAGGATTAAGAGTTAGGGAGCAGGCCCAGCCCAGCCTCCTCCGGCCTCTGACGGTCTTGGACGGGCGCGCGCGCCCCGCGCTGCGGGACGCCAACCGCACTTTTATGCGCCTCCTGGCGCGCTGTACTGGCGCTGCTGGTCTCTGTAGTCCCCCGTGCGGTAAACAGACCTTTGTCTCATTAGTCTGAGACCCAAACACGGAAACCAAAACCACTTCTACTTTGGAGATTAATTGGTTGTGAAACACCAGAAATCCCAGCAGGTTATCCAGAATTAAGGGTAAAAATAATAAGAACCACCTTCTTTTGATGGAAAATACCTTGCCAGGCAAAAACCGCTACCATGAGTACGTTCCAAATGGTTTCTGTGGATTATACTACAAATTGACGGTGGTTCGTGAATGCATCCAAACATGCCACAAAACAAGGTTAATGGGTCCAAAAGGGATCAGAAACGAAGAACGAAAGCGGAGAAATCCACACCAAGTGTCCGGTACTCCGCGTTTCCAAAGTACTTATCAAGGTTTCAAAAAGTGAAAGAAAGTACCAGCAAGGACTCAGCAAGGTAAGGAACCCGTATTGTCCAGGAATCAATGATCATTGTATCTGTAATGTAATACGGAGCAAGAACACATTGAAAGCAAGACATCCCCCAGAACGCTGCAGGCACAGTCCTTCCGGTGGTGGTGTCAGTAGCCCCGAAGATGTCAGTCCTTCCCTTACCACTTCCACAGTAGTGAATGAGTTTTGGTAAACTCCTAGGGATAGTGGTTGTTGTCTAGAATCACACTGTGAGTCTGTGTGCATTTGTGTAAGCACTGTGAGAGAAGCATTTGAGTAGTTCATTTCTTTGAATATGCATAACTGCTTAAAAAATGTTCTGTTCTCAAGTTTAGGTAGAATTAAAAGGTAGTCATTCCTTATGTATTCACCAAGGAACTGTCCTTGCAATACTGTAAACATTCAGTTAATATTCAAGTAGTAATGGAGTGAGGCAGGCTTTTGCACATGCATTGATTCAAATGCTTATCTACTATGCATGCAGTTCTCTAACCATCTACATAGTTCTCTTTCATACCTTTAATTCCACAGTCAGTATCCATACACTTCAAGCAAACACCCTGTCACTCCCCATGTACTCCTCTAGTGACCCGTTCAGCACCATGTACTAATCCATTCACTGTGCAAAAACCCAAACACTTATAAATTCTCCCAGGCACTCTCTTTGCAGTACTTTAATCATTCAGTCAGTGTCTAAGTACTCATGGTGTGAGCCAGGCCTTTCAACATGGACTGCTTTAACCCCTTCTATGCCCATGACGAGATAGTCTCGTCATGGAGCACGGTTGCGCTGTGCCCATGACGAGACTATCTCGTCATGGACCCCACCCACTAATGAAAGGCCCGGCACAGGAGGGGGAAAGGGCGGGGCACTCAAGGGGTTAAACCCTACACAGTATGCATACAGGCTTCTAGTCACCTACACACATGTCTTTCACTTCTTTAATTAACTAGTCAGTATCTATATATTTCAATAAACATCTTGTCAGTCATCTTGCACTCATCCAGTGACTGATTCAGTACCATGTACTATTCTCTTCACTGCGCCAGAACTGAAAATTTAAAAGTTTTACTCAGGCATTGTCCTAGCAGTAGTCTGATGATTTAGTTAGTTTCCAAGTACTCATGTTGTGAACAATGCATTACCACATAGACTGCTTCAAATGTCTGTGCAGTATGCATTCTGTCTTCTAACATACTATACACTTGTCTTTAACAGCTTCAATTCCCCAGTCAGTATCCATGTACTTCCAGCAAACATTCTGTCACACCCCTTGCACTGTTCCAGTGACCCATTAAGCACCATGTAGTAATGCATTCAGTGCGTCAAAACTGAAACACTTATAAATTCACCCAGGCACTCTTCTTGCAATAGTATAATCATTCAGTCAGTACCCAAGTACTAATGGAGTGAGACAGGCCTTTGCACATAGATTGATTCAAACGTGTTTCCACTATGCATGGAGGCCTCTAACTACCAACGCAATTGTCTTTTACACCTTCAATTCCCCAGTCAGTATATATACACTCCAGCAAACACCCTGTCACTCCACTTGCACTTCTCTAGTGACCCATTCAGTACCATGTACTAATCCATTCACTGCGCCAAAACCCAAACACTTATTAATTCACCCATGCACTCTCCTTGCAGTACTGAAATCATTCAGTCACTACACAAGTACTCATTCAGCGACCCAGGCCTTAGCACATGGACTGCTTCAAACCCCTATCCACTATGCATGCAGTCCTTCTAACCACTTACACACTTGTCTTTCACACCTTCAATTCCCTAGTCAGTATCCACACAGTCCAGCAAACATCCTGTCACTCCCTTTGCACTCCTCTAGTGACCCATTCAGTACCAAGTACTAATCCATTCACTGCGCCAAAAGCCAACCACTTATAAATTCACCCAGGCACTCTCCTTGCTGTACTCTAATCATTCAGTCAGTACCCAAGTACTCATGCATTGAGCCAGGCCTTAGCACATGGACTGCTTCAAACGCCTATCCACTATGCATGCAGTCCTCTGACCACCTACACACTTGTGTTTTACACCTTCAATTCCCCAGTCAGTATTCATACACTTCTAGCAAACGCCCTGTCACTCACCCAGTGTGTCTCCTTATAGTACTCTAATCAGTCAGTTAGCATGTAGTCTTTTAGTGAGGTAGGCTTTAGGGCATGAACTGCCTCAAAGTAGTATGCACTATGCATGTAGTGTTTTAACCATTGTCACACCTGTGCTTCAGGGCTATAGTTTCTTAGTCAGTTTTTATATAAAATGTGTTTCTACAGTAATAGAATAGTATAAATTTGAAAGTTATTAATATACATTTATTTGTGATTCTTTTTTACAGATACTGTTTTTCAACGTTAAAATAGAGAAATCATGCCAGAAAAAAAAAGAAAAAGAAAAGAACAGAGACAGGAGGATTACTTGAAGAAACATCAACCACAAGTATTGAATGTACAAGATAATGTGGCTAAAAGGAAAAAATCTTCTGGTAAGATCACAAAGCAATTTATTAAAAATGTTTGTAGGACCAAACAGAATGTACATAATGCTGGAACTACTGAGAATTTTTCCAGTAAGAAAAAAATTCAAATTAAGAGGAAAAGCAAAAAAGGAAATGGTCAGTCAAAGGAGATAAAGTATGGTAAAAGAAGGCAAAATCAGTATAAGGAATTACGCAAAAAAATATTTTACAAGAGAGTAGTGCATATTTTGCTGAAAGATGTGAAGAAATATAAAAAGAGAGCTTTATTTTATAAAAAGAAGAAGCATATTGAAAACATTGTGGAAAAGGCTTTTGAAGTAAAAAGGAAACTATTCATTTTAGTATTAAACAGAATTTGATCACTAGATAAACCAATCCATGTAATGAAGGCCAAAAGTAGGAGGAAAAGAGTTAATAATAAAAAAAAAAATTGTGATGATTTTTTGGGCGAATGGAAACACAGTTCCAGTTCAGAGCCTTTTTTTAACGAAGAGAGTTATTCACTGAGCGAAAAATTATTGTATGCAGTTGACACCAGTGTTAGAGGTTATGAGGTTAGCGACGGTTGTCCAATTGAGAAAGAGAAAAATGGTTGAAAGAAATGCAGAAGAAGTGATAGCTGATGAAGTTTTAGGGAGACCTGCTAAAAACCCTGTGTACACTTGGGATTGCAGTAGTATTTGCAGTGTACGACAGGAATCTATTGAAAAATTATGTCGTTTTTTACGAGCCTATACTAAAAAAAGTGTAAAACAAAAGATTAAGCTGTTGCAAGGACTAGACCCTTGCAGAGTGAGAAAACATACTGGGGATTTTAATATAGTTCTTGATTCACAACTAGACCACCCCTGCAGCCGGGGAGACACATGTGGGGCCCGCATTGTACTCTTGAGTGAATCTGGGAACTTCACTTGGTCGACATGTGAAAGGCGCATCACCCAACCGATCGTGACTATAGATTATTTTCTAATGTACATAGAACCTTCTCCTGACTGGACATGTCCCTCACTCAACAACTCAACCTATAAGCCTTTACTGACAGTCAGATAAACACTCAGGTTCTATTGGATCATGCCCTGGTTACAGTTGTGTGGGTCTTGGCCCCTTGCTTCATGGGACCCTAGAGTCAGACATGCCATTGGGGAGGCTTTGGATCACTATTTAGAGGAGAATGATGAGCACTCCACTCCTCTCACTACCAGGTGGGATGCTGCCAATGCAGAGCTGAGTGGTGAACTCATATATCACCCCTTAGGGTTCTTCAGCCGCAATGCATAAATGCATCTCACAAATTTGATCTAGAGGCTCAAATACTCATGGCAAAGTTTCTCTGAAATCTTACCGGGCATGACATAAAGCCAGGGGAAACTTTAGCAGCTACTGATGCGGGAAACCACTCGTTGTATGTTACAAATTAAACAAACATATTATGAGACAGGAATAAGGTGGGTCGGCTACTCGCTTATAAACTGAACAACTCCTTTAACTCCGGTACAGGATTCAGTCTCTTGTTCTTCTAAATTTAAAATGTAGGAGTAGCAATAGAGAGCTTCCACTTCGCAAAACGTGGGTATAAAAATAAGTTAAAGGAAAGGAAATCGGAGTATATGAGTTAAAATTGGCAAACTTAGCTTGAAGTGATAGGCACAAATAACATTAGGAAATTTTGGCAACTGGTGCGGGAGGGGAATGTGCAAGGGGAAATAAGGTATTTAGTGGGAGAAGATTACTGGATTAACCACTTGAACAATCTGTATGATAGTAATAGGGTAGATGAGAACCTGGAAAATATGATTAAGGGTGGTGTAGAAATAGAGCTACACTTCTCCATCCAGAAAACAAAAGAAACCATCCAATCCCTAAATTTAACCAAAGCAGCAGGCCCAGATAATCTACCGGCAATTATGTTTAAAAATTATGTGGATTGGTTTGCGCGTTTCTTTAATGTCATTTTCCAAAAAGTCTTGACTTCTAGGAACTTTCCTGAGAGTTGGAAAGTGGCAATAGTGAGACCAATATATAAAAAGATTGATGTCACACAGCCCAAAAATTATCGCCTAATTAGTCTGTTGGATGAGGGGAGAAAGTATTTTTTTTAAAATACTGTTTGACGTAATGAAGGCCTGGGTAGAGCAAAACAACCTAACTCTGATAGAGCAAGGTGGTTTTAAGGAGGGCCACTCAACAATAGATAATTGCCTTATTCTATGGGCAATGGCAAACAATGCAAGTGAGCTGTGAGGCAGATTGTTTCGCTGCTTTGTTGATTTCCCATCCGCCTTTGATTTGGTTGATCGTAAGCTACTGTGGGATATGCTGAGGCAGCTCAGTATAGACAAGCCGTGACTTCCACTAATCCAGGAATTCCATTTGCGGAATTGGGCCTGGGTAGTTTTAGATACCCATGGGCCGTGTCAAAGAAAGTACAGATAAAGAATGGTCTACAACAGGGCTGTGTCTTGGCCCCTTATTGTTCTCAATGTTCCTGTCTGGCTTACCAAATATGTTATGTAAAACTGGTGGTTTATGCCCTAAGATGGGCGGGACCCATATCCCATGTCTGCTATATGCCAATGATCTGGTGATAGTGGACATGACGGAAATGGGTCAGCAAAAGAAATATGACGTTTTCACAATTATTGTTTAAAGAAATGTCTTACGGTTAATTTTGACAAGATCAAAATAATGGTGCTGGGGAAAAGAAATGGGGTTCTTAATTTACATCTGGGAGAGGCCAAAGTTGAGGTGGTGGACAAATATAAATTTTGGGTATGTGGTTAGATACCAAATTAAATTGGAGGGACCACATAGAATTGTTAAAATCACCGGCACTATCCTCAGTAAGGGGCCTAAAACAGTTCAAGCAGAAATGTGGAGGGCCGTCTTTATGCCCCATTTTGTTGGCCTTTAACACAATGGTCTGCACTCAATTTCAAGACAGGTGGAGGTATTATATTTAGTTGGTAAATTGGATTGAAATTTTGAAGAGAGTAAATGTGTGAAACAGCTCCTTGCACTTCCACCATCACTTATGATCCAGACTGTAAGGGCAGAATGCCAACTTACAGCCTGAAGTTACCTGGGGCTGCAAGCTACATTGAATTTTTGGCAGAGATTGAGTAGAGAAGGTATCCTCAAAATATTGTTTGTTTGTAAAAGGGAAATAGAGGAAACTGAACTGAATTGAGCATCCCAAGTTAGAGGCACGCTACCTAAGATCTGTGTCAAACAATCATTAGCCCGCGAACAGTGGAAGTTAGGGCAGCAGATCCCTAAGCAGGAGCTAAGCACTATTATAAGTAAAAATGCTAGAGAGGAGGATTTGGTCTACATGGGGAGGAAACTGTCCACGCAGTTCTTGGTAAAAGGCTGGAGCAATGATCATAGATTCCCTTACATCGAGTCCCTGCCAAGCCCTAAGCTTAGGAATGCCACAATGAAATTTAGGGTTGGACTTAATCCATTCAATGCAGATATGACGAAACAAGCTACAATAAGAAACCAACATGGCTTGCGTACATGTGGGTTGAAAATAAAATATAGTGGCCCACATATTTTATTGGATTGTTTGTGGTTCCTAGCTGAATGGAAGGAGTTCATAAAACCTCTTTTTATTGCTTATAAGAGCATTAATAGAGTTTGAAGACCTTAGTCTGTTGATAAATATGAGTTTTTCAAATGTTGTATGTACAATAAGAAGATTGTAAATTGCAATACAGGTGTCACTAAAAGAGCTGCTAATATAACTTGAAAGGGCCCGGAGGGCTGGAATTGTGTTTTTGTATTACTTGCTGTTAGTTTGCTATTTTAGTATGTATGCAGAAATGTGTATTTTACTTTTATTTAATTATTTCCATATTAGTCATGATTTTAGCATCTATTTATGGATGTTTTTACAATAATGTTAAAGTATACTGAACAGACTTATTGTTCTTACTTCTTGGGAAATGCTAACCCACACACAAGATATTTTCCTAGCCTTTCTTGATTACTATCGGTCTCTCTATGCCACGGAACTCACTTCCGATAGGGATCCAGACTATTTTTTACAAGATATATTCTTCCCAACTATTTTACCTAATTTGATCCATGCTCTAGAAGAGCCGATTTACCTCTAGGAGGTCAGAGCGGCAATAAAATCCTTCCCTAATAGCAAGGCCCCAGGCCTTGTTGAGTTTCATCATAATTCATTCTTGAAAACCTTCCAGGATGAATTACCTGTACCCTTGATCCAAGTCTTTAATTTTATCCTTTCCTTCGATGCAGCATGATCACTGATTCCATGATAGAATCTCACACGGTTTGATACTCAAGCCGAATATAGATGTACAGCACTGTGATTCATATCACCCAACAGTCCTGCCATATTTAGACTTTAAAATCTATACTAAAATCCTATGCACCAGTTTGGGGTGAATATGGCCTCATTTGAACCCCCCATCTCAGGCTTGGTTTATCTATGGTAGACAGACGGGAGGAGACAACATTGGACTGGCACTTAACTTCTGCCAAATACTGAGGATAAACCAATATCCAAATGACCCTTTTATCTTTGGACGGTGAGAAGGCTTTTGATTGGCTAGACTGGTGCAACCGATTGCTATGCACGGCGCCGATGTTTGGGGCTTTTTTCGAATTGCAAGGCTATACAGTGTGTGGGAACTAGATTCTGTAGAAAACGTTTGTCTGTTCCCATTTCTGCCTCGCACTATATGTGCATATTTGTCATAGAGAGCTTCGCCTTCTGTATTTAGCTGATCGCATTAAGGCCCGTCCCGTTCTACTGTGGCTTGCATTTTGGAAGAAAATTGAGGCTGGATATTATAATGGATTTTATAATTGATTGTCTTTCTCTGGAAAAAGGTTTACTTATTCCGTGGCTGGCCTATAGGAAAGATGAATATTGTAAAATTTGAATGAAATCTGCTTTTACAGAACCGTCATCTTGCACTAACATAGACAAAAGAATGGTAGCACATGCACTTAATGCCCATGATCAATCCCAGCATTTGTGGGATATGTCAACAAAGCCAAACGTGTCTGCATAAATAGGGCTATGTTAATTTGACTGTTCAACCGATTATGGGGCATATTATCAAGGACGGCGTTAACAATATCGCCGGTTTAGCGGCAGAAAACTGCCACTAAAGCGGCGATAATGAGCTTGATAATATGCCCTGGAGAATTCCAATAGATGCCCATGTTCACACCAGAACATGGACTTCTATTGGAATTCTCAAGGGCATAGTATCAAGCCCGTTATTGCCGCTTTAGCGGCAATTTTCTGCCCCTAAACCGGCTATAATTTTTAACGCCATCCTTGATAATATGCCCCTTAATTTGGTATGCACGAAGTAGATGGGAACAATCTTTGCTATTTCGCTTCCGGTGAGACATGATGAAATATCTGTTGTGTTTGCCCCAGGGCTTTACCAATAATCCAGAGGCCATACTATGCCCCTGTGATAATGTATCAGGCCAATAAATGCTTCTTTTACTTTTTTTCTGTAAATTTGATGTAAAGTACATAAGGTTGTTTTTAATGACTTTTTAAAAAGTATTTTAGTGGTATTTGTCAATGTAGGCCCGCTCTCAAACTGCTAAAGACTGTACCCAATGATGAAATTGTTCTGTATATTGGGGCCTTTTTAAAATCCGCTGTGCGTGTTCATAGGTCTATGCTGTCTTAAAAAATATTTTAACACATAACTTTCAACTTTTAAAGAAGTAATTTTGATGTAATATTATGAATTATATGTGATGTGATATTGTATGTGCTTTTATGGACATTTGCATACTTTCGAATAACGTTTTATGATGATGATGATGAGGAACACTTGCACAGTAAATGCAAAGGGCCTCATTTATGAGGCCCTACCAGCACTATTGCGCCGCCGAAATGTCACTTTTTTGACGTTCCCGTGGCGCAATGTGCCACTGGCATATTTATAAGTCCACGTAAAGCCACGTTACATGGCTTTTCATGGCCTTATAAATGTGGGCCCCTTTCACGCAATAAACTGCTTTTTGGCACTGTTCCAGATTAACAAGAAATCATAAGTCTGAGGAGCACCAAAAGCTTACGCCTCCCCAGGGGAGGCGTCAGAGAGGCACAACAAAGAGAAATATCTTTATTTCTCCTAATTTTTCCTCATTCTATGTGTGCTCTTATGATTGTTTTTGTGCAGGAAGGTTTCCCTTCCTGCACATTAATAATCATCCCTGCAATGCAGGCACCCTTGCACCATGGTGCAAAGGTGCCTGCTTTGGCGCACGGTAGCCCATTGTGCGCTGACGCAGGGGAAATGGACAGGAATGCGCCATATCCAATAGGTACAGCGCATTCCTGCCCTTTTCTTGTGCCATACGGCAGTGCAGCAGCAAGGCCTGCTATGCTGCCCTACAGCACAAAATCTATAAATGAGGCCCAAAATTTGGAACAGATAATCACACTTAACCATTATTAGCAAACACATGAGTTAACACATTGTAATGAATTAATTTTGCTTAAATGCTGATGCAATTTGAGTATTGACTTGAGGCGTTAGGGCTAAGAAGCCTGTTTGCACATTTAAACTCTTGTTTTTCATGCGATGTTTTTCTCCTTCTCCCCTGTGTAAATGCTGTATTTTTCCAGAAGCCTTCCATTAGCTAGTGAATAGGCATTTGCTTTGTATTAGAACAGCTGATAGTGAGATTTTCACCAGGAGGAGAGGAGATTGAAGGATGCATGACTCGTGGGAAGACATGTCTGAACCACAAGATTCTGTTCAAAGTAACAAACCAAGGACATGGTTGTGTATGAACCATTGTAAAGACATGAGAAACTGGGGAGGTTACCTGCTCCCAAAGTTCAGTGAAGACTGATTGGTTCCCGAGAGTTAGAATGGGAAACATTTTGTCCGAGTTTTGTTAAATTATAATAGAGCATGTTCCTAATTAGGGGAGGGCAGATCTTAGAGATGCTTGCTGACTTGGAGCTGAGAAGACACTTCAAATGTCTGCTAATCTCCACTACTTGAGAGCTATGGCTTCATGCCCATGCATTCCTACTCTGTCATCAGACACCTTGATTTGGCTTTTATGAAGCTGACACCTTGGGGTCAATTACGATGTCGTCAGGGAAGGCTCCGAACAGCAATCGATTTGGTCGAATCCGCCTTTCCGACCGACTGGGACGCGTTTCTCAACGAGCAATTACGATGGCTGGGAAGCGTTCGAACTGTCCGACTCGGTTCCGAAAGGCATTGGGAGTAACTAAGTTTGTCGGTGCTGAATCGTAGCCGTCTACAGACCGCGTTTCAAGCCGAATTATTACGATGTCAGATTTGGACAGCCTTTCCGAATCGGTTGTTCCAAAATGAATCGGCTGCCAGAATCTGACTTTGGGGGACCGTAACAGGCCCCCCTTCACCTGGGGCCCTCCGAATCGGGTCCATGGGGGTACCCATGGGACTCCTCTTTCTAACCATGCACAATGTGGCAGGCATCATGGAGTGCCCGCCACAGGGTGCAAGGTATTCCCCAACCACCCCTTTCTTCAATGGGAGCATGTGTATTGGTTCGGAACACAGGCTTCTATTGAAGTGAATGGGAGTCCGACCGAATCATATCCGGAAGCATTCGGATGCATCCAAATCCCTTGGTCAGACTCCCACAATCCATGTCATTGGGAAAGCATTCCGGAACCGATCTGCTCGAAATGCTTTCCTAACGACATCGTAATTGACCCCTTTATCTTAGTTTGCTTAAAATAAAAGGCCATTCTCACCCAACCTTCATTAATTTAATTTAGGGACTTTACTTTATGGAGCACACTTGCTGTTTATTCTGCATTCTATTTGCAATTTTCACCAATGTACTATTTTATCTTATTTTGCAATATTCACTTTAAGATTATTTGAAGCTGTAAGAATAATTCCAAAAATGTAAATACTTACTGAACTAATGGTAGATTTGAATTAATTTGGAAATAAAACCCTTTGAAAGTCATTCCAGTTCTCTTTATCATTTCCTGTAAAGTCCCAATTGGTCTTCACTGTTATGGTAACTAATGTAAATGATAGCTCCTTATCTATTCTCATTGTTGACTAACAAAGGTCCATACAACCAATGGCGGAGATTATTTGATTGTTTATACACAAAGTTTGAGATACAACTATCCTTGCTCCGGTAAGTGTTATCAGAGTGATGTTTAAAGTTACAGGAGAAGAGGAGCTCAAATCCATTAGAAAATGATTCAACTCGCCCCATTTTAGAATTGCCAATGTTCCTAAACTCTATGGCTGAACTGTGAAGATTGAAGGAGATTAGCATTGTCAAAGACATTTGCAGTGGTGGAGGGGTGAGTATTAATAGGGCTGGGTATTGCAATTGTCTATGTTGAGCATCTGGTGTTGTGTTGAAGTTGCATGTTTTGCGTTTTGGTACTGTCTATGGTTGAATTGATTAAACGCATATACACGTTTGTTGCTGAGCAGTTGAAGTTCTTATCAGGCTTGTCTCAATCCAAGATCACAGGATAGATAAGAGGTATTATGTTTTTTCTTGTCTGCTGAATGTTTGTGCTGTTGGTTCGTGAGGTACCATCGACCAAACAATTGAGATGGGAACCATGACATATTGCTGTGATTGTACTAATAGTGATTGGTGCTATTAGATTCTATTGTGCAAAGGGGAAGCTGCATCAGTCAGGGTGACTTCTGTGGGTCGAGATTTCATCTATGTGTGTGTGAAGGTTAGAAAGTGTAAATTATCCTGCAAGTGATTACTTTGATTTCCTTAGTGGAGCACACAAGGTTTCTTTGTTCAAACGCTTATGTAAAGTTGTGTAATTTTATGTACGAGAAAATTGTAAAGGAGGGTGAACTGCTATGAGGAGTGAGAGTTGCATTAGAGAGAACTGCACTGGGATAGGTTGACTGGTGCAAAGTATTGTGCTGGGATTTGTTGATGAGTCATCAGGTGTTGTGCTGTGATAGGTCCACGAAGGGAAGGACTGCACTCAAATTGGATCCATTTTGAGTTCTGATTTTAACAAAATATTGAATATATTTGCATTGAATTTGAGAATGTTATTGTTGAATTGTTGTAATCATGAAGTAATACAGACCCCCTAAAGAATTATTGAGGGGTGATATGCAAGTCCCTATCTGTGAAGGCAAGGAAGCTCCACCGGAAGGTACACCAGGCTATCACATGGTGATAAGCATAGGGCTACATACTTGTTTGTGGCTGTATGGCACAAAATCACCGAAAAGGAGGGTGCATTGAGATTTCCACAGTATGGCACACTTGATCTAAAGGCTATTGAAAATGTGAGGAGAATATTATATGACATGAAACCACCTACTAGACCTGCACAAAATGTAGCATTAAATGCTTGGGGGTGTGCAGCACATGCAAAAGAGAAGGAAAAATATCACAATAGAGACAAGAGAGTGGTGCGTAATTATGCTGATGCTAAGTGTGATCAATAACAGCATGGATGGAATTAATGTGTAGTTGAGGGAGTTAGAATGTACCCTGCATTGACAACGGAGAAACCTAAAGAGTATCAGAAACAGGGAAATTAAAATGCCGATACTGCAAAGAAATCTGGTACTGATAGTGATTCTGGAGACAATCTTTTGGATGTTTTGTTGTCCTCACATTTACCACCTTATGTTGCTCCATCTTCAGATTCACATAGGGCTACAACATCCAAGGGTGCAGTTGCCACAGCCCCTGTTTACCCAAATGTGGCTCAGAGTAGGAGACCACTCACAACTCTTTCAATTGCAGCTGCACCTGCCAAGACAACTACTACTGTCATTGCTCCGTTATTTCATCTTCTATCTTGACTGTTCCTACACCAATGTCACAAGTCATATCAGTTCAGACTTTAGCCATTCCTGTTGTATCTACACCAGTTACCATTGTCGCAAATCCTACTATTTCAGGACCTGTAGGTGGAGTAGCCATGACAGGGTTTATCCCAACATCACAAAACTCAGCTCATTGCCTGGACCCCACCACAAAATGTCCCGTTTCTATTGAAAGGTAGAACACTTGTTTTTATGGCTCTAGTTACTCATTTATTTATTTATTTAGGAGTTTAATATAGAGCTGGCCAGACCAGAAGGTATCGGAGCACTTTACAACATTTGTCAAATGACAGTCGAGTATACAATGAGTGGTAATAGTAAACACAGTGATTAAGGACGGTTCATTGATCAGCATATGCCACGTAGCATTTGAATGCAAAGTAGTAGTAGTAGTAAGGGGGGTTAAGGTGTGGGTCAAGAGGAAGATGCTGTAAGAAGTTGTTCTTATCATAGTGACTGGATCCTCAGGTGGGCGCGGTTCCGTTTTGTGGGTCTGTTGTCCCTTTGTGAGAGATTGATTGAGGAAGAGCACTTTGAGCTGGCTTTTGAATTTTTTGAAGGAAGGGTTAGTCCTGATATGTACTGGGATGGTATTCCAAATTTTGGGTGCATTTCCAGAGAAAGATCGGGATACGGTTTTTTGCTTGCGGGTTTTTGGGGTGATGAATAGTAGAGTGTTGGTGCTCCTGAGATTTCTTGTCTGCCCGCTTTGTTGAGTTTGGCGGCTTGATAGGTGGGTTTACCAGTGTGCAGAGCTTTGTGGGTGAGACAGGAAGTTCTGAAGTTAGCACGCATTTCTATTGGGAGCCAATTTAGCTCTTTGAGAGCGGGGGAGATGTGTTTGAATTTCTTTACTCCGGTCACCATTCTGGCTGCAGCATTTAGGGTTGATCTGAGAGGAGCAAGATGTGAAAGAATAAGACCAATCAACAATGAAATTTTACCCCCATGGTTTGAGGAGACTTTGGGGAGTAGAGAGGCAGGAGAGACTGAGTCACCATCCGCAAGTCAATGTCAAATTAGACTCTCAGACGTACCAAAATTAAAGGTGGGATTGGAAGAAATAATTAGGGGATGCTTAGACATCTGAATCAATACCAGGAAATGTAGATGATATACCTGGGTAAAGAGATTACTAGGAGTGCAGCTACCACACATGAGAAACTAACTGATTTGGCAGGAAAATATTAGGTAGATCTCTATAAGAGTATTATTCATTTGCAGAAAACTTTCAGGGCAGAACTAGATGATGACGCAATTGTCACCATGCAATCTTCAAGTTACACATTGCCAAATTGATTAATTACATTCTGAAATGGAGCGATTTTGACAGACTGGAGAGCAAATTAGGGAAAAGGCAGGGAAAGAAAAAGAAGTAACCAGACAGTGTAGAGGTAAAAGACAAACTGCCGACAGCAACCTCATATGAAGATGAGACCTTGAAATTCCTTATGAAAGAGATACCAGATGGACGCTATGTTCACGTACCATCGAGTAGAGGTGATCTTACGACATTCATGACCAACTTCCCTTAACTGAGGGATAATTCTGCTCAATGGTATATGCAGGTTGACAGGTTTGTTAAAATTCCAAAGGCTTTGTAGACAGATTTGAATACCTTTTTTGACATTCTGTACTGAGTGATCCATGGGCTGAGTGCAAGATAGTCGTACATGGCCACGTAAAGAACCCCCAAGGGTATGACAGAGCATTATGAAATGATTACTTTCTTGAAAGGAAAGGTTTCGCCCAGAGACACTGATTGCTTAAAGATCAATAAGATGACTCCGTAAGCTAAAGAATCAGTGCATACTTACTATGAATGATTATTACAGGTATTTAAAAAGCACAGTGGTCCACAAAATTGAAAGGAGAGATAAGAGAAGCTTTGTGTCACAGTACGTTCTTGGGTTGCGCCCGGAGATCTGTATGCATGTACAACAGATTGTGATCTGTTGGCATACTAAACCTTTAGATGGGATTTTGAGGTGTGCTAAATACTGTAGTGATGAACAGGAGCAGGTTATGCTTGCTCAAACAAAGTTAGCTCAGTAGGAGATTTCAAAATAAGCCATATATGGGAAATGCTGGTGGAATGCAAGGCCTTGGTCACCAGAGTGAGGGTTAAATGATGCAAGGTGGAGTTGACATTTCACAAGGTAGAGGTCGAGGTGTTTCAGTTTATTCAAATTCGGTTGCAGGTGTTGGGACATTGAAGAGATCGACTCCCTGTCATTATTGTAACGAGCTCAGACACTGGAAGAGGGAATGTCAACAGAATCCTAATAGAGTAAGTAGTGATCGGCAAATGCAAAATGTTAATCCATCTCAAATGCAGAATGTCCCAGTTCAGCAGCTGCAAATTCCAAATCAGTCACAAGCCTCAATCATTCTGGTCTGGCAAAGTTCCAATGGTTCCACAGAATTTAGGTAAACTCAGATTTAATGTGAATCAAGCTCAAAGAACAAACCCAAATCCATTTAAAAAACAGAATACATTTCAGCAACTCCCTATTTTTGAGAACAAGAGTTTTGACTTCGACAATTCACAATGATGGTGCCTGATTGGGGAGGAAGACTGCATATTGGCACGGTTTCAGTTGAGGTAAATGGCCACCAAGTGTCATCTTTGATCAACACCGGTGCTATCCATTCCACTGTTAGAACAGAGGAAGTCCCTGATCGGGAAAGAAGATCCAAGTTAAAGGTGTTACAAATAAGCAAATAACTAACCCTGTCTCAAAGAAGGTCCCTGTAAAAATAGGTTAATTTGAATCGTCAGTTTGTTGTGTGGGATTCAAGTCCTATATATCTATTAGGAAGGGATCTCTTGTGCAAGTTATATTACACATTTTACTGTACACAGGATGGTGTAAAGTTTCAAATGCATGATGAACATGTTGAATTTAAAATGACCACACAAGGAACTGCTGTTGAATAGTTCCCTGTGAGAATGGTAGAGGACTTTCCTCTTGTGTGAAACCTGAAGTATGGAATTTTTTGCAAAAGTCATTGGACTTATGAAAGATGTAGAACCTGTCCGAATAACAATTGACCAAATGCTAAATTTCAGAGACCGCCATCCTACAATCTGATAAACAAGTCATTGACTGGAATCACTCTAGTGAAGGATCTTCACTCAAGGAACTTTCAAGCAGAGTCAGAAGTCCTTGCAATTCACTGAACATGGGCTTGCAAAAGCCAAACAGCAAATGCAGGATGCACAGGACTTACCAAAAATGTATAGTAATAGTAATTCCATGTTGTCCCATGCTACCGAATCCAGCTACAATATTGTTTCAGATTCCTTGTGGTGCCAAATGATTCACCATATTGGATCTTTGCAAGGCATTCTTTTCCATACCATTGCACAAGGACAATCAAATTCTCTTCTCATTTAAATTTCAAAACCAAGTTTTGGCAAGGTGCCGAATCCCTACAGGGTATAGAGAAAGCCCCTAGATCTTTAATCAGATCTTGAAAAAGAATATTGAGACTTTACAGATACCTTACAATTCAGTAATTGCGCAGTATATTGATGACCTATTTGTGTACCCAAGAAGCCTGTAAACAGTATACAATTGCCCTGTTAAATCATCTGGCTGTGAATGGACAGAAAGTGTTTCTGAGTAAGTTGCAATTCTGTCAGAAATAGGTCCAGTATTTATAACTTCTCGTTGAGAAGGGGGCAAGGCAAGTGTATCAAGTAAGCATTACGGCAGTTTAAAAAATGAACACACCAAAAATGCAGAGAGAAGTCAGAATGGTTTTGGGAATGGTGGGCTATTGTAGACAGTGGATACCCAACTTTTCCTTAGTAGCCTAGCCTTTACTGAGGCTGACGTACACAGATCCGCTCATGCCTATGCGGTGTCCTGCTCCTGACATCAGTTTTAGATGAAGAACTTGATAGTATTTTTTCCATATTCAGTTTCACAAGTATATAAGGAGCAATTAAGATGGCAATCAGTTGGATTTAGAAAGGCTGTTGATAAGCTGAAATGCTTCTCTGTTTAGTGTTATTTGATGGATATTCTGTGTTGTGTGACATATTGAAAACAATGAACCCTTTCTGTGCTGTCTAATGCAATAAATGAGTGGAATAACTCGAGCCTTAGAGTGCAGGCTCTCACTCTTAATTTTGCTTTGAGAGTTTGTGTCAATATATGTGTATATATATATATATATATATATATATTCACTTAAAAAACCATAGGTTTCACACATGTTATAGTTAGGTGGACATTTCACTCGTAAAAAACCAATGAAATTCCCCCGTAATAGTTAGTTGAGATAACTATAACTCGCGCGCCCGCAATCCTCTGCTCATGACGTCACATATTACATCACTCATGACATGGTCAGTGGCATCACTCATGACATCACTGATGACATCATCCTTGTGATAGAGTGGCGGTCGCGCGAGTTATAGTTATTTCAACTAACTATAACAGGGGAATTTCATTGGTTTTTTACGAGTGAAATGTCCACCTAACTATAACATGTGTGAAACCTATGGTTTTTTAAGTGAATTTGCAAGGTTTTTTAAATGCTAATTCCTAACTATAACGTGTGTTTTACCTATGTTTTTTTCAGTGAATTTGTATGGTTTTTTAAATGCTAAGTTATGTATTTATTATTATATTTTTTTTTATGGTTTTTCACCGTGCGCGCACCCCGCGATTTAAAAAAAAAAAATGTAAATGTTTTTTTCTGCCTTCGGGGTCCTTCAGGGACCCCCTGACAAAGGCTAGGGGGTCAGGAACTCACTACCCTTCCCCCTTTTCACGTTCGCCACCTTCCTTTTTCACTCTCGCAGTCAAAACAAACAAAATGGCGGCCGACACTTCCTCATTTCGACCGATTTGAATGTTGACTGACATGTAACCACCAATCAGAATTACGCTCGCGCAGGTTAGGGTGCGCGGCTATAGATATTTATGTACTTTAACTGCAATTTTCTCAGGAACTACTGAACAGATTGACTCCATATATGCAAAAGGCACATCCCTGACCTGAGGACTACCTCTTTGCCAAATTTCAAGTAATTCTGTTCAGCCGTTCGGGCTGTACCTTCGACTAAAAATGCATGGGAAAAACGCGTTTTGGGACCCCCCTTTTTTCTCGGCCCCCGCTTGACGAATCCCCCCAAGACTTTCAGGGTAGGAGCTGAGCGGAGCGCCCCATTAGTTTTGAAAAATTCGCGAGGATTCGTCAACCGGCGCCAAAGTTATTCAAAATAGAATTCTGAGATTTCCTATGGAAACACGGTCCTAACTATAACTATCTACTGGCGACCGCCAGTAGATAATATATATTACCTACTGGCGGTCGCCAGTAGGTAGTTATAGTTATAGTTAGGACCCTGCGAAAATTCACGAAATTTTCAAAATAGGTGGGGCGCTACGCTCCGCTCCTTCCCTGAAAGTCTCGGGGGGATTCGTCAAGCGGGGGCTGAGATAAAAGGGGGGTCCCAAAACGCGTTTTTCCCATGCATTTTTCCATAGGACCTTTAGACACAGCTACAGCCCGAACGGCTGAACAGAGTTAAATGAAATTTGGCAGAGAGGTAGTCTACAGGTCAAGGAAGTGCCTTTTGTAGGTTTGGTGTAAATCTGTTCAGTAGATTCTGAGAAAATAGCCTTTAAATCAATATATATATCTGTGGCAGCGCTCCGTGCGCTTACCGTGCGCTTACCGTACGCGTACGGTGACGTGCGCGAGCGCGATTCTGATTGGATGTTCGATCCAAGTAAACACTCGAATCGGTCGAACCCAGGAAGCGGCGGCCACCATTTTCTCTCTCGCACTCTGAGTGGGGCAGCAAAAACAAAGACAAAAAACATCTAAAGGGGCAGTATATTGAGTTCATAACCACCCAGCATTGATGTAGGGGTCCCCAAACAACAACCAAGCCCCCCCAAATTTTTTTTTTTTTTTCGAAAAATCGCCGTTTACGCTTACCGTACGCGTACGGTAAAAATAAATTTAAAAAAACATATTATCCACACTATCCCCACCCCGTGTGCAAATTTGAGCATGGATTATGTAAAATTTAGAAATTACTAAGAAATACATTTCAAAACGATGCGCATAATATGTCCCCCATGTGCGCACGGTGCGCGAAGCGCATCGTGCGTACATGGCCCATCCCGCGTAACGTGTGACCACCGTGCGTGCACGGCACTAACTGCGTAAAGTGCTCACTGTGCGCGCACGGTGCGCGAAGCGCACCGTGCGCGCATGGAACGAACTGCGTTAACTGGGCGCGCACGCCACGAACGGCGTAAAGTAACTTAGCATTTAAAAAAACGTACAAATTCACTGAAAAAACCATAGGTTTCACACACGTTATAGTTAGGAATTAGCATTTAAAAAACCTTGCAAATTCACTGAAAAAACCATAGGTTTCACACATGTTATAGTTAGCTGTACATTTCACTCGTAAAAAACCAATGAAATTCCCCCGTTATAGTTAGTGCAGGCAACTATAACTCACGCGACCGCAATCCTCTGCTGATGACATATGTGTCTTTATGAAAACAAAATATTTGTAATATATGTATAGCTAAAATTTAATGGAAGAAGACATGGGCAAATAATTGTCTAAATACAGTATTAGCATCAGCAGAGGATTGCGGTCGCGTGAGTTATAGTTGCCTGCACTAACTATAACGGGGGAATTTCATTGGTTTTTTACGAGTGAAATGTACAGCTAACTATAACATGTGTGAAACCTATGGTTTTTTCAGTGTATATATATATATATATATATATGTATGTATATCCCACAATACTTCACCACCACGATCTCCTGGAAGGACGAAGACAGACCCAGGTATCGTTGCAATTAAGATTTTATTTTCGAATGGCCTGCACCACCGCCATTACGCGTTTCAGCCTCGCAGAGGCCTTGATCACATGATACGCCAATGGAGAATCTTTTCAAGTAATTAAAGTGCTAGTGCTCAACACACATGGAAACATGCCCACAGGTCATCATAGACATAGACAACATGTTGTCATTGGTATAGACTGTTGCGATGCAATATATGTCGATGTGCATTACAGTACAATGATAAATATCATAGTGCAAATAACGCAAACTCCATAAATATTTATAAATACATAAATAAACATTCAGAGTATAACTATAGCATAGATAAAATCCGATATAAATGCTAAAATCCAGAGCTATAAATTCATATATTAAAACCAATGCGAATGACCCAAATAAAAATATATATATATATATACATCTATATACATATATCACTTATACAGTCAGTCACGCACACACAGAGTCATCCAAACAGGCACTCATACACCCACTGATTTACCAATACACCCTTATATATATTCACTGAAAAAAAGAAAGGTTGCAGGGATGTTATGGTTATGATCAGGTTTCACTTGTACAACACCAGTCAAATTCAGCAGTTATAGTTAGCAGAGCTAAATATAACTAAATAAATATATAAGGTGTAGTGCTGAATCAGAGGGTGTATGTGTGCCGGTATGGATGATTCAGTGGGTGCATGACTGCCTGTATAAGTGAGTGAAGAGATGTCTCAGTGAATGTATGGGTGAGCTACTGGCTGTGTGAATGTCTGTATCAGTCAGTTGGTGTCTAAGTGGCTGTATGGATGTGTGAGTGGGTACGTGAATGATTGTACAGGTGATTGATTGGTTGTCTGAGTACCTGTATGGGTGTCTGAGTGTCTACGTGGTTGGGTGGGGGTATGTGTGACTGTCTGTATGGATGAGTAAATTGGTGAGTCAGTGGCTGTATGGGTTAGTGAGTGTGTGTGTGAGGGGCTGTATAGATGAGTATGTGTATGGCTGTGTAGGTGAATGAGTGGATGTGTTAGTGGTATATGGGTGAGTAACTGGGTATGTGAAAGGCAGTATAGGTGAGTGATGGGGTATATGAGTAACTGCATGGGTGAGTGAGTGAATGTGAGAAAGGCTGTATGGGTGAGTGCTTGTGTTAGTAACTGTATAGCTCAGTGAGTACATGTTAGTGTCTTTATGAGTAAGTAGTGTGTGTGTGTGTAACTGTATGGGTGAGTAGGCGGCTGTGTGATTGTATGGGTGAGTGACTAGGCGTGTGAGTGGATATATCAGTGGCTGTATTAGTGACTGAGTGGATGTATGAGTGGCTGTATTCGTGACTGAGTGGATGTATGAGTGGCTGTATGGGTGTGAGTGGATATGTACATAGATCTCTGAATCAGTGATTCTTGACTGAAATATTTCAGTATTGTATGTGCTTGGAGGGTCAATCTGGTTCCAACTACTTGGCTCAGAGTCTTGGGGTATGACCCAGTACTGGGCTTGTGCAACAAGTAGGTAAAATTAGTATATATTGCAACAGCTATAGCTCGATCTCTCTGACTACTAAATTGGCGAACACACATAATCCCCTCAACAAAGGATTGGCTACACAAAATGAGATGAGTTAGAATTAGTGAACAGCTATATGCAATATGAACTGTTTGAGTCAGGAAATTCGAGAAACTATGGGGACAATATTTCAATCTGAAGACGTAGGAGCAGTTTGAAAGTGGTCTGATCAAATATGATAAGCTCTTCTCCCTTCTCCTATTGTAGGTACTATATGAGTTATTCTCCCTCTTTTTATCTGGTCAACTGAGCGTATAGTATTTATAATATTCTTAGCTTTGATGATATTTTCTCACCATAAGATACACCCTGAGTATTTATTGTATTTATATATTATTAAATTATATCTATTGAAGACTTCTATGTGTAATTTATGATGAATATTTACTGTAATTTATATCTATGATATTCAATTCAATTCAAAATATCTTTATTTTGGCCTATATGGCCATAAAAGTACATTTAAAACTACAATACATTTCATACAGTTTAGTTTTAAAAAATGAAATAAAGTGCTGTAGAATGCAATATTTAAAGGGTCTCAGAAAGAACATTAGTATATATAAAACTACTCAATTTTTATACAATAAAAAGGGATAAAATTGCTTAAAAGGTTAAAAAATCCAGTTTAACCAGGCTAGATTTTAATACAGTTAAACGGACACACCACATAGAGAATAAGAATCGGGAAACTGAATACACAATAGGGAGGCTGGTATCATATTTTAAAATCCTGTAAGCCTCCACACAATGAGTTGTCCCGAGATTTCGGCAGACCTGTTGAAGCCATCGATGCCTAATCTTCTTGTATGTCGGACAAACAAACAATACATGTTGGTCCGTTTCAGGAGTGTTATCACAAACCGGACACCCCTTGGACTGTGCACCCCCCAGTTATTTGTAAACGCACGGAGTTGTAGTACACCGTGCCGAAATTTCAAAAAAAGTTTTTTAGCTAGGGGGGGCTGAATAGCATCAAGAACAGGTTCTAACCTGTATTGGTCCTTCACTTCTAAAAATTGTGCAATCAGTGTACCAGTGGTGGAATTCCCCTTGATCTGAATTTATCTTATATTCTCTGAAGAGCTTTGAAAGAGCCTTCCTGGGAATTGTCGGGCAGGATACTTCAGCGTTAGCCCATAAATCACCCATCCTTAGAGCAACTAAGGCATTTTTAATATAGGCTAACCATGGGATTTTACCTGCCCCCTGCAAGTTTAGGACCTCCTTCATCTCATCCTTAAAAGCTACTAACTCTGGTGTGCACCATAGACGTCCCCAGTAGAGAAGGGGCCTCTGGGCAGCTTCGTCAGCAATTGGACCGACCCCGAGATCCATACGGAATGGCGTCAATGGTGTACTTTTCGGGAAGCCTAGAATTTGTCTAATAAAGACATTTTCATTCCTAGAGATGGGATCAGATGATTGATGGCCCCAGATTTGTGTCCCATATAGGGACACCCCCCTTGCTTGTGTCTTAAAAATTTCCATAACCGGGCCAACCATTTTATGAGTGCTTTTCTTGAGCATCTTGGCCAAACCCCCCGAAGTTTGGGCCAGTCTTAAGCTGGCCCTCCTAATTTGCGCGTGCCACTGCATTTTATCAGTGAGGGTTACTCCTAGATAATCGAAAACTATAACTTTTTCCAGTGGTTTCCCATCTAAGCAGGGATTTGGACGTGTGGAGTTACCTGCATTAAAAACCATATATTTGGTCTTTAAAGAGTTTATCTCCAAACCCCTACTTTTGCAGAATGACTGGAAAATATCTAGGGCCCGTTGAATTCCCATCGGGGATTTAGATAGTAACAAGGTATCTTCGGCGAACATCAGGGCCGGAACCCTGTGTTTCGCCAACCTGGGGGCATCCACAACCCCATTATACCAGGAGTGGCCCTTAGACACCTTTTGTTTGGATTTTACAACAGGGAAGAAATTATTTGCCAGATCACATACTAGGTCTTGATGATTTCTCCCTATTTCTGCTAGGGCTGTATTAGAAACTGGTATATAACTAAGCTGATTGGCGACCTCAAGGTATGGAATAGCAGTTTTATAGAGGGAGGCCAGCTTATCCTGAGAGTTACAAAAGGCCCCCCGTTTCACTCGTCTCCTACAACCAGTCAATGTCAACCTTGACCCATTTAGGTGAATACCTGCTTGAACACCCAGGGAAGGTGATGCCATCTCTAAGATCAAGGCGTTGTGGTCGCTATCATATCTAGGTATAACCTTAAAATCAATCACCCAACACCAGGATTTAACATCCATCAGGATGTAATCTAAAATGGAAGAACTTCCAGGTCTATTATAAGTATGGTTTGATGGGGAATCAGATTTAGTTTGACCATTACAAGCCCTAAAAGAATGGGTCAATGTAAGAGTGTTCATTTGAAGCACCAAAGGGTTCCAGGCTCGGGTTGGTGGAGCATTTAGTTCTGGAATAGAGTACTGGTCTTCCTCATCAATATTGCCCCCAATTAGGTCCTTCAGTGGTTCATACTGGCAATTGAAGTCACCAGCAAGTACCACCAGGGTACCATCAGCGATGGTGTGTAAGAAGGTTGACAAATTCTCAAGAGTTGAAGACTCCTGGCCGTAGCTAACTGGACGAGAATAGACATTAATTATGGCTATTCTAATCTTGGTGGGCAAACTCAGGATGACACAGAGTATGTCACATCAAGATGTGTCAATCTGTTTTGCAGTGCATCCCTAGTGCACAGCAACCCAGACGCAAAGTCCTCCCGCAGGTCTTCCCCTTACCTCACTCGTGGCTGCTAAGCAAAAAAGTTGTGTAACCCAATCTATGGGTGTCCTCTCTGGTCCAGGTCTCCTGGAACATGCAGATGTCATTTGCATCAATAAGGGATCCCCACTTTGAATTGCCCTGTTTTGAAATCAGGGCCGCAATGTTCCAGGATAGAACGTGAAACTTGGGCTTGTTGTTTAGAGATTGATTTATATTACTGTAGACTACTGTAGTTGGCTTGGTACTAGTCCCGGTGGCAGAATAAACAGGATTAGTAGTTATAAATACTGGGGTCAGCTGCCGATGGCCTATGGGAGTTTGTACTATCGTTAATGGTGTACCTGATACAATGTGATTTAGGGGGGGCCTCTCCATTCCTTCACTATGGACAGTTTCTACTCCCTCAGCCCTCCTTGCTGTCTGTTCTTTTTTCCTTGGTTCCGAATTTGATTGCTGTATAGATTTTAGTCAGTCAACAGAATCCAAGGGAGCAAATCTATTTGCGAGTGGAAGGTTAAAAGATAGTACATTTGTGTAGTCATGCCCCTAGTGCAGTTTGGCTCATACAGACGTCTTTGCCCTACTCCACAAACTGCCCTTGGGTTGTTATCTGGTGCTGATCTCGGGGGGTAAAAGTACCCCAAAGAAAGGGGCCTAATGCCCTCTTCATACCTATGATGGGTTCACATTAAGAGTGTCCTAACAATCTGTGGATTTCTAAAATTAATCACAATGGTATCGCCATCTAAATCTTTTATTCTTTGGTCTACCCACCTCACCCTGCACGTGAATAGAATCTCGCTCGTATCCTTATAGGAAAATTGAAGTTGTTTTGACAACCAGAAAATACATTTATTTTTTAGCTCGTAATGCGATTCCCTTTGTTCCTTTTTAAGTTGTGGCACTTTTGTTAGAATCAGGACATATGGTGTAGAGTCAGGGGGAGGTTGATACATGGTAAGTCTGAGCTATCCTCTAATACCACATTTCGCAGATCTTGCCCCTCTCTAGTTCTGCTCTTTGTACCCAAGTCTTGCATGTTTGTTTCTGCTTGGGGTTCTTCTACTGGGGATTTTTGTTTCCTACCAGTCTCCCACCTCCGTCTTGATTCCTGACTTTTTGGGCTGGTAATAGTAACCACATCTTCCCTATTACTCTGAGCTTGTGTAGTCGAATTACAAGTGGTTTCTAAAACATGGTCTTTTCTTAAGTGCGCTGGGTGAGCCTTCATTCACATGCCCCCCCAACCCTACATTCCCTGCAACCACATCTTCTGCGGGTTCCTTGGCTCCCTTCTTACAGGTTTTCCCAGCTTTTGCAGCAGTTTTGACACTCCCTCCTTTTCTTACATCCAGAGGAGTATCCCCAGTGTGTAAGTCCAGAGTTGGCGCATCATGTACTAAGGCACGGGTTCTAATTTGGGCCCTTGGGGGGTCTGGATTGGTAATTGACAGAGCAGATTGCTGTTCAGTATTAAACATGGGCTGGGCTAAATCTGGCGTTATTGATAAATGTCTTTTGGTCAGTTCAATCTCATTTGAAACCACCCCTATAGCCCTCTGGAGCATCTTATCAATCGAGGCAGGCTGATGGCTTGATAGTGATTGCGCAGATTCAACAATTTTTTTCCCTAGGCAGGTACGCCTCCCCATTTTAGTTGGCCAACGGCAACGTGTTCAACTTTGCCAATCTCCTTTTGGATCAATTTGGCTGGTCAGTTTGGAGAGGGAACAAAAGTTCAGTCACAATATAATATGTTCTGCTGGGGGATTCTTCTCAGAAAGCGAAATTAAAACAAATTATAAAACTCTAAGTCATTGAGTAGATTGTTCTGGCATATATGGATCAGTTGTGCAGTAAAGACACCCACCTTATGGAACATTTCCTCCACAAGTCCGAAAGCAGCAGGATGATCACACTACAAAATCAAAGGGTATAGCCAAGACCGGTCTCCTTCGGGCTCTGACGGGCAAAGCCCGCCCTTGGCCCGGGCTTCCCCTGGTGCTGCCCGGGCACACCCGCGCGTCCCGTGCCACGGAAGTGCAGCCGGACTCTTAACGCACCTCCTGGAGCGGTTGCGGCGTAACTGGGTGCACGAGGCTGAGGGGATTGTGGTCCACTGGTCAGCTATTCCCCTCACGGCGGTAGATCGGAGGAGTGGCGGTGGATGGCCATTCCCCTCATGGCAGCACGTAAGCGAAGGTGGCTGTTCCCCTCACGGCAGCAGTGGATACTGCAGACTGGCTTCCCGTGCCGCGGAAGTGCAGCGGGACTCTTAACGCGCCTCCTGGCGCGGTTGCGGCATCACTGGGTGCGCAAGGCTCAGGGGATTGTGGCGGTTGTGGTACCCCGGTCAGCCATTCCCCTCACGGCGGTAGATTGGAAGAGTGGCAGTGGATGGCCGTTCCCCTCACGGCAGCACGTATGCGAAGGTGGCCGTTCCCCTCACGGCAGCAGTGGATACTGAAGACTATCTATGATATTGCAACACCTGGATCCTACTAAAAATAATAATTAATGTCACTGGCCGTGTCAGGAGTGATGTTTTATGTGAGTTCATAAGCACTGCATTGCGGGGGCACGAGTTATAGTTAGCTTAGCTATCTATAACTTCTGAATTTGACTGGGTTGTACGAGTGTAACTATAGCGTCTCTTTAACCTTTGAATTTTTCAATGAATTTCTAAGTTTGTTTTTATTCTGTTTCCAAACTATAATGTTCCTGTAACCTTTGTTTACTTTCAGTGAATTCCTAATGTTTTTTTAAATTCCATTTCCTAAGGGGCCAACAACTCCTGTTACCTCCAGTAAGTCTAACACAGCGCGATTGCTTAGAGTTCTTTGGAGGCCAAGTCCCCTTTCTCTACCACCCTGCAACCATGCCTCCTGGCACACTGCTGGCTGAGGGATGAAGTACCCTTGGCTCCAGAGGGCCCTGGGGGCCAACTACTCATCCTGTTACCTCCAGTAAGTCCCACACTGTGGGATTACTGAGAGGTGTTTGGTGGCTGCACCCTCCTTTTTTCACCTCCTGGCGCACTACTGGTTGGGGGATGAAGTCTACTTTACTCCTGAGGGTCCTTGGGGGACAACTATCCCTCCTTTTACCTCTAGTAAGTCCCACACAGCTGGATTGCTAAGAAGTTGTTGGAGGCCACGCACCATTTCTTCACCACTCCGCAAACACACCCCCTGGCACACTACTGGTTGGGGGAAGAAGTCCACTTTAGTCCTGAGAACCTCAGGAGGCAAGGAGACATCACCCCCCCACTAGCAGTGTGTTGAGAGGCACGTTTGCAGAGGGGTAGAGAAAGGGGGCATTGCTCCCAACCACCTCTCAACAATCTCACTGTGTGGGACTTAATGAAGGAAATAAGAGGTCTTGTTGGCCGCTAAGCATGCTTAGCAGCCAAGGGAACTTCATCCTCCAATCAGCAGCGTGCCAGGAGGCACGACTGCAGAGAGGTGCAGAAATGGGGTGGGGCCTCCAGCGTTGTGCCAGTAGCAGTTTCTTTTTTTTTATTAGAAAGGAAGGGGGCACATGTGGCCCCTCTTCCATGGGCCATATTTGGCCTCCGGGACCCTATCCTCCAGGGCTAGGCATTTTTAGAATGGGGAGTGGACCGCGTGGCCCCCCACCAGGATCCAGACATTTCTTTTTTTTAAATCATTTTTTTAATTAAAGCGGAACATTTTGACCCCACAGACCCCATCCCTGGGCTTGCCCTTTATTTTTATTTATTTTTTTGATTTATAAATCAACGGAGGGGGCCTCGTGGTCCCCTCCCGGGCTTATTTTGTCCCTGTGGGCCCCATCCTCCAGGGCCTGGCCACAATACTGTTGCCCTGGTCCCACCCAGGGCACCAAGTCATGTTCATTTGGGGACCGCAGGGGGAGCTGCCGGCTTCCCATGTCCTGCAGAATCCGGTATTTCTTTTGGACAGAGGGAGCTGCTGAAAATAGAGCTCCCCCTATTCAAAAGCAATTCTGCTCCGCATCGTGCAAGTGAGAGCATTTTACATGCTCTTGCTTGCACAAAGTGGAGCAGAGTTTGCAAGCTGCAATGTCCCGGGAAATTGCTGGAGCCGGCTCTGGTGGGGTGGCCCCAGGGCCATTATTGGCCATGGGAGGGGGACCGCGCCGCTTCCCTCTATTATTTGATTTGGCCCAGAGGAGGTGGTGGTCCCTGCATTGTGTTTCATTAAAGCCTGGGGCGGTGGCAGTCTCATGGGCTGTGAGGGGTGTCAGCGCTGCCCCTGCATTACTTACATTTAAAGCCCCGGGGAGGTGGTGGTCCCCCGGGCGCCGTACACCTCCTGCACTCAATGTAAATTCAGCGGGGGTCAACGTGCCATCTGCATTTTTCAAATTAATACCCCAGTGAGGTAGCATCCTCCAGAGCTGCGGGGGTGTCCATAAGGCCTTCCGCATTCTTTTAGGATAAAACCCCAGGGAGGTGGCGGTCCCCAGGGCTGGCAGGGTCCAAAAGGCCCCCCAATTATAATTAAAGATGCCCCAGGGAGGTGGTGGTCCACAGGGCAATATTCATCCTGGAGGTGGGACTTGCGCCCTCTCGATTATTAAAAAAATGCCCCAGGGACCTGGCCCACCCATGGGCGGATAATGAACAAAGGGAGAGAGCCCACACTTTGTTTATTTAAAAAACAAATTGCCTAGATCCGTGGATCCCACTGCAATATCTAAAAAAAAAATGTTTTTGCCCTATGGGGTCCCACTGGCACTGCTCCAAGAGGCCTAGGGGGTAAAGGTGTTTCTACTCTGCCCCCTTTCCTTTTTTTTATATTTTACATGGGACATCGTGGGACCGAGTCCCTAGATTGCTGCCAACACTTCCAGGTTACAGTGTTGGCAGCCGATCAAATTTCAGTAGCATTTCAGTAGAATTTTGGGCTACCAGATATCTGTATTTTTTGTACTTGAATATCTCTAAAAGTACTGAATGGATTTGCACCAAATTTTTAGAAACACGCTTTCTGGACCAACATCTAGCTTTCCACCAAATTTGGTGTAATTCCGTTCAGCTGTTTGGGCTGCAATCATGTGAAAAAAATGAAAAGTTCCCATAGACATAATATGGCGAAATCACGTTTTGGGACCCCCCTTTTGTCTTGGCGCCCGCTTGACGGATCACCCCGAAACTTGAACATGGCAGCTCCACCAAAACAGGGACAGTGTTTGAAAATGTCATGAAGATTCGTCAAGCGGCACCAAAGTTATTGGCAAAACAAAAAACGCTTTTCCTATGGTAAGTTCAGTCCTAACTATAACTACCTACTGGCAATGGCCAGAACGTAATATATATATGTAATCTGCTTTATACAGTAGTCAATTTAAAGAATCAAACAAAAAGAACTGATATAATATAAAATATATATTTTTAACAATTGTGTTACATTATATAAGATTTGCTCAATTTACATTATATTAATGGTCAAAATTAAAATATTTAAGATTCACTACTTTAAACTATATACATATTAAGAAACAATATTTGTGTATGTTTTGTTTAAATTCTGTTTGTGAAACGTAAATGGCACAATTACAGCATTCAGGTTCAGCATAATACGTAACATCACACATGTCGGATATCTTGTTCCATGATCAGTATATCCGTAGATACACGTTACATTTGCATGCACATCAGTACATACTTTAGCATCAATAACATTATGACAGTTCCGGTTCAGGAGGTAGCGTTGGCAATTCAAGTATTCCACCCACCCCACAATTTAATCCATTTTTTGGGGCAACCCCTCCCCATATATACAGTTCTCTCTGCCACCATGGCCCTGTCCACATCTTTGCACCAGTTCGTATGTGTCGGTGCTGTCGCCCCCCCAGTGTTGGGTAATGTTTCTCTTAGCCAGCATCATCCCCAACGTCTGTGCCATGGAGCTAAGATCTGTTGCTTCCCAGATATTTAGAATACATTGTTTGGGTTCTGGGGGAATTGGTTTCCCGCTAACTCTAGTAATGGTGTTCATAACGGATTTCCAGTACGACTATATGTTGGGACACTCCCAGAGTGTGTGGAAGAAGGTTCCGATCGCCCCACATTGTCGCAGGCAGAGCTGGGTAGGAGCTTTTCCTATTTTGTGAAGTGTGGTTCTGGTATAGTATATTCTGTGGAGTATTTTGAGCTGTACTAACCGCAGCTTAGACGTGATCGCTACCTCTCTGGGTGACGCAAGCGCTTCCTGCCAGTCGGTGTCATCCAGTTCTTCCACCCCTTCCCCCCATTTGTCTCTAAGCCTTTGCATGGGGTCGGCCATGTTGTTGATAATCTTACGGTATGTCATGGAGATCGCATGTGTTATCATATGGTCCGTTAGTAGTCTATCCTCCAATGGCGAGGCCTCGGTGGAGTGGTGCCGGGGGAGGGTCGCTGCCTCTAGTGTGTGTTTGATCTGATGGTAGCGGAATAGTTCCATTGGTGCCATCTCGTATTGTTTCTGAAGTTGTTCAAAGGGGATCATCGTTCCCCACACCCAGAGGTCCCCTACCCTGGATATCCCTATGTCGTCCCAGTGTTTGAAGCCTTTGCTCCAGCCCAATCTGCCTAATTTATCCATGATCTTAGAGGGGTGTTGCTTGTGTTATCTTATCATGCCAACCTAATTTTTAGCGCACGATGTTCCATACTTGGAGCACGTGGTTCGTCGGGTTTGTCAGGGTCCTAGTCTTGTTATAAAGGGCCCGGTACATGCCCTCCTCTCCCAGTTCTAATCTGTCAAGGCCGTAGGCCGGGTCTGTATGTGGGACATGGAGCCAGCGATTAATAACAGTCAATTGGGACGCCCAATAGTATACTTGGATACTTGGGAGTGCTATACCTCCATTGTACCAGGTGCGGAACAGCTTTGCCATAGCTATACGCGGTGGCTTATTATTCCACAGAAGTTTTGTGACTTCTGCGCCTATTGCACGGAAGTTGGATTGTGGGACCAGGAAAGGGGTGTTTTGGAGGGCATATAAAAATCTCAGCAGTGCCATCATCTTAAAAAGAGCCGCTTTCCCAAACAGTGTTAGTGGGAGTGTTTGCCAGTGTTTTGTGTCCGTTTGTAGTCTATGGAGAGGATCTTGGATGTTTAGAGTCATAAAGAACCCTGGGTCATGGGTGATATGGATTCCCAAATACTTCAAAGTGTCTCCTGCCAGCATTATAGGACATCTAGCCGGAAGTGCTAGTGGAGACCACCTCAGGACAGACATCACGGACTTAGTCCAATTGATTGTGTATCCTGAGTGTCTGCCATACGAGTCACAGATGTCCAAAAAACATGCAAGAGAACGTTTAGGAGAGGCCAGGTAAAGGAGGACATCGTCAGCATATAAGGAAATCCGGTCTTCGCAGCTCTCCGTCCAGCGGAGTCCGCGAATGACAGGGTCCTGTCATATCCAGGCCGCCAGGGGCTCCAGGGTGAGGGCGAACAGGAGCGGGGACAGCGGGCAACCCTGCCTAGTGCCGCGATGGAGTGGGAACTCCTTGGATATATGTCCGTTAGCTCCGACATGCGCAAGAGGAGCAGCGTAAAGCAGTTTCACCCAGGCTCAGAATTTAGGCCCAAACCCTAATTTCTCTGGGACAGCAAATAGGAAAGGCCACTCGACCGTGTCAAAGGCCATTCGGGCATCTAGGGAGACTATGATGACGTCCTGTTGTATAGTGTGTTTGCATCCCAGTACGCTGTGGAGATGTCTCAGATTGAGGGCTGTATTTCTGCTTGGCATGAACCCTGACTGATCTGGGTGTATCAATATGGTCACGTGTGGCGTGAGTCTATTGGCCAGAGATTTAGCCAGGATTTTGGCTTTGGCATTAATCAGGGATATAGGTCTGTAGGAGGTGCACTCTTGAGCCAGTTTGCCAGGCATTTTAATGGCCACTTCCACGATATTCGCTGATCTAGTGGGAGTTCTCCTCCATCCAGAGCAGCCTCATACATTGCCACGAGGTGGGGCGTGAGTACTGTTGCATTTCGTTTGTACCACTCTATGGGTATACCGTTTGGGCCCAGGGCCTTCCCTGACTTGGAGATTCACGATAGCGATCGCTATCTCATCCGTGGAGAGGTCCACTTCTAATAATTGAGACTCCACCTCCGTTAGTTTGGGAAGTCGGATATCACGGAGGACGTCCTCGGCGTCCGCCTGTATGGTAAGTGCCGAGGTATAGACCTGCTCATAGTGATGTGCTAAAAGGTCTACCATGTCCTGTGGGTTTGTTACCGTTTGTCCCGTAGGGAGCTGCAGTTCAGCAATCCACCGGTCTGCCTTGTCCCGTTTATCGAGCCATGCCAGAAGTTTACTGGCCTTCTCGCCGACTTCGTAGACAGTGTGTTGAGTCACAGAGATTCACAACTTCGCCTCCTCCCATAAACAGTCCCTATATTCTTGTTTCTTGAGAAGCAGCATGTGGGCGGCTTCATCAGAGGGGTCTTGTCCATGGGCCTTTTCCCGGTCGTCAACCACCTTCTCAAGTGTCGTCACTGTCTGGGCTTTTTCCCTTTTATGGTGGAAAATTAGGGAGATAGCTTGTCAGCGAATCACTGTTTTAGTGGCTTCCCATAGGACTAGTGGAGATGTGACCGAAGACGTGTTCTCTCTAAAGTGTAGTTTGGTAGCGTCAGTCAGCCCCTTTCCAATTTTTGCAGTCTTAAGGTATCCCGGGTAGATGGGGAATATGCGTTACTGTGTGATAGTGTGCCATGTATACAGAGCGCTGAGAGGGGAATGGTCCGAGATGCCTCTCGGTAAGTGCCTAACATCAAGGACGTGTCCGTTTTCCCCCGCCGGTATGAATATGTGATCTATCCGGGACAAACTGATGTGTGCTCCAGAGTGGGATGTGTACTGACGTGTCTGTTGAAAACGGAGTTGCCAAATGTCTATCAGGCCCATGGTGTCTAGAAAATCTGCAAAGGCAGTGCACGTTTGGTGCTGTTGCTGAGGAGGTGTTCGATCTAGTGTGTCATCCAGTGTCGCAATGAGGTCACCACCTATTATTAAATTACCCTGCGGGAGCTGAAGCAGGAACGCGCTGGAAGCGCCAGTGAGTGGAGCGCGGGGGGATGTACACCGAGACTATATTGATAACCCGACCTTCCCATTGGCATAAAAGGGCCGCGAAACGGCCCTGATCGTCTGTGTAAGTGCGGTGTATAATAATCGGGTGTTGTTTTCGGACTAGGTTCCCTACCCCCCAGAAACCAGGTCGTCCCCATGAGATGGGTTTCTTGTATCAAAGCTATAGCCGGCGCCTTACGCTTTAAGTATTGCAGGATCAGTCCCTGCTTGAGCTTATCCCAGAGACCGTTGACATTCCAAGAGATTATAGGCAGGTGCTGTGGGTGTGTTGTTGCCGTAGCAGAGGAGTCAGACAGTCTGGTCATAGACAACATGGGGGATGCGTGTTGCGGAGATTTCTACAGTCATAGCTGAACCGTGTGCGTACATATGTAGTGTGTCAGTGAACAAACGATAATAAACATTACAAGTAATACAACAAAAAAAATCAGAGAAAATTGTAAGTCCCTCCCCTCCCCCTGCCTCCCTGCAATACGGATTTTGAACTACCCGCCACCCCAACTTTGCAGAGCGCCTAAATCCCATTACCCGGTACCTTTGTAGGGGGAGAGGTGAGTTCTCGTGGTGGTTCCCCCGGGGGCTATCCGATAGCTACCTCACACCCATTCAGCGATCAGATAGTACCCTGACAATGCTGTGAAGTGCGGCCATCAACACGGACCCACAGAGCAGGAGTAAGTCCATACTTCCCATTGTTGCAGCAGGGCACCATACTAGACTGCAGCTTCATCTATTCAGGTGCCAGTAGTACAGTCAAATAATCTGCCACTTCACAATTTATCACAGCCATTGAGTAGATTTGAGACATGCCATATTAGGCGAGAAAGGTGCCTCCAAGGTCCAGTTAGTCCTCATTTTGCTGTGCCTCCGTCGCTGACGTCTGTTTCGACATTCCCGGTGATTGTGATCCTTCAGCTCTTCGGTTGATGTTTCATCCCCGCTTACCACGAGGTGGAGCCTGCCGCCAACCTTCAAGTCAGTCCTGTGCCTCCTCCGGCATGGGGAAGAACCATGCCTTCCCGTTTGTCACCACTCTGAGCTTCGCGGGGAATATCATTGAGTATTTAAGTTTGCGTTTTCTGAGTTCTTGTTTTACTGCGATGAAATTCCGCTGCTGTTTGGCCACCGCCGCTGTATAGTCCGGAAAGAAGAAGATTGTGCTTTCTTGATAGCATATCGGGTGGCCGCTCTGGCTGTTTGGAGGATGACGTCACGGTCACGAAAGTTGAAGATACTTGCAGTATGGGCCAAGGGGGCCGGCTCAAATGAGAAATAGTTGGAAAGTCCTCTGGGTTGTAGATGATTTTTGATCAGGTCCTCTACAAAAATGTCCATCGCAGGATCCCCTTCTCCTTACGGCACTCCCACGATATGTTGTTGCGGTGGGAGCGGCCTTCGTAGTCATCCAACTTTGCCGCCATGACCTTACTTTCCGTCTCTAGCTGTTTTACTTGCTTTTTTAAATCAGCCGTGTCAGAGTACAGCTCAGTGGTCGTGGTTTCCACCTCGGTTACTCGAGAGCTGAGGTTTCTAAAATCGGCGCGAATCAGGGAGAGTTCAGTAGGGACAGTGTCGATGCGGGATTCCAATGATGTATGGACCTTATTAAGCGTGGACATGGTATCAGCTAGTGTGACCTCCTTCCCTGTGGAAGGGCCTCTGCCGGCTGCTGCCTCAGCTTCAATATGATTGTGTTGATCTTTTTTCAGTTTGGAATAGGCGTATTTTTCTATCTTATTTTGGTGGGACACTCATTGGCCATGACCCCCCATTGCGTCCAGCTCTGTCAGTTTAAAACAGGGCTGTTAACTGTGATCTACTAGCCGATGGTACTCACCGCCGCCTGTCCGTACCGTTTCACCACGTATGTGGCCTGTCGGGTTTCCCACCAGCCAGCTGCTGTTGCGTTATCGCCGTTGGTGAGAGCGAAGTGGTTGTTCCCCTTCTCTGTCAATGAGCTGTCCCTCTGGGCAGCTTCCAGTTGACGGACTTCGGAGCCCCAAGGAATGGCAGTTGTGATCGGGTATATTTTTCCCTTATTCGTTGGGGGGCTGGTGCACTAAGCATCTCTGGGCGAATGTTTGTAGTCCGCTCCGAAATCTGTCGGGGTCAGCAGCCGACCACAGGCCCCGTCGTGTGGCTCCGGGGTCAAGGCCTCCGTCAGTTCTCAATATGTCCACAAATTAATCTGCGGGCCGGAGAGATCCGCATCATAGGGCCCCACAGCCCCACTATGGCCCTCAATAGGCCAAAGCCGCGTCCACTCTGTGGTTGCCCGAGTCAGAGCGGCCTACCTGATGTCAAACGCAGCACACTCCTTGTCGCCGCGGGTCGCCGAGCGTCACAAATCAGGGCTTCTGCAGCGGGCCTCCAGTGCCTCAAATCCACAGGCCCCACCGTTTCAGAAAATGACCGGAATACCTCCTCGGCGATGTCAGGAGGAGGTTGTGAATGTTTTTTAATGATATTAGTGTTGTCTGATATTTTTTTCCGATATTTTTATACTTGCCATGAGACGTATAGGAAAAACATATTTTTGGAAACAATATTTTTGACACAATATTTCTGTTAAAGGATATTATTGATTCCAAAATTATGTTAGTGATCCTAAATAAATGCAGGGAGAAGAACCCCTGTAACCATGAGCCACATAGGTAGAGCAGGAGTAGATGCCCGTTAGTAACATGCTGAGATACATCCTGGTCATAGTGTGCATTTTCTCTTGATGGGTGGAAGCCTACACAAAACAGAGGAATGACATTCTCATTGTAGTCAAACTGGTGTTACGAGAATTCATACCACGGTGAGGATATCCAGTTTCTCTGGAGTCAGATAGAGGAACTCATTGTAATAGTGAGATTCTTAGTGTGCTATGTGTGACACTACTATTGGAATAGAGATTACATTGTAACTACTGACCAGAAGTCTTCAGGAATAGTTGAGCAACTCAATGGTACACTGAAATCTTGTTTTGACAAAGTATGAGCATCCGCTTCTCAAAAATGGCCGTATGTTTTGCCCTTAGTGTTGATGAGTCTCTGAAGCACTCCTGACAGAAGAAGAGGATTGTCACCACATGAAATATGCATGGAACGTGCCATGAGGCTGCTTGCTGTGCCTGCAAATACACTTGTAAATATCACAGATTACATGGTCCTTGACTACTGCAAAGACTGGCTGATGTGGTCTGCTCTGTCTCTCACCAGGTTGGAACTGCTACATCCATCCAGAGTCAAGATCAATGTCACAACTTTAGACCTGGTAACTGGGTTATAGTACAAAAGCACATTTGAAAATCCTGTTTGGTGCCAAGGTGGAAAGGACCCTACCAGGTGATCCTGATCACCAACACTGCTGTTAAGTGTGGTGGGTTACCTAACTGTGCATGCCTCCTATTCCTGAAACACTGCCTGGGCATACTTCCATCTGCATACCACATGCCACCTTGGTTACGTCCCCTGAAGCCAGCAATTTGCCGGCTCTGCAGGGAGGGGGAGGAAGATATAGTGCACCTACTAACTAAATGTGAGGCCCTAAAACAGGATCGACTGACCCTGTTAAGACATTTTTTCAATAAGAAATCCATTAGAACCTGCAGACAAGCAGTGCGAGAATCCTTCTCAGGTGAGGACATACAATTAAGCTGCCATCTGGTAAAAATACTTTTCCATCGTAGAAGCAATTATAAAACGGCAGGCAACCCAGCTCGCAGACTGCATCACAACTTAATGGATTACGGGGTCTGTGTCGCCACCCTAAATGAGAAGTCCAGTAGCGTTAAGACCGGCACATCATGGACTTTAAGGACTGTGTAACTGTTTTAAATGGGGACCTTTGTAATGTTAAATATGTCAAGTCAAGTCAAGTCAAATATCGTTATTCGGATATAAAAAACATCCATAAAAGTGCATATAAATCACAACAATCATCCATAAAAACATTTAAAAATGTGTAAAAGATGACTTTATTAAACTTGAGATGTGGATATTTCATAGAATACGAATATCATAACAGAGACAATAAATCCACAGTGGAAATACAATATAATTAAAACTAAAATAGGCCACAGTAAAAAACAAAACATGGCTAGTTAGCTGTGACATGTGCAAGGGAACGATCGCTAGTGCAAAGATGCAATGTGCAAACGGTGCAAGAATAATGCAAACTTGTCAGAACATATTCATTGTTGCTCGGGATCGAACAGCAGAGTGAAAGAAACGACTGACTCTAAAGATTACATCATCAGAGCTTAGCATCAGTAAGTCTCTAAATGCTAGATTGAAATCCGTCAGAAGATTCTTTTTAAAATAGGGAATTAAGTAATATTTGGTGTATTTTGCATAAAAACCACAAAAAAATGTGAAGTGTAACAGGCATTGTTTGCCGCCTAGGTTACAGGGACAGCTTATATATTCCAAATTTTTGATAAAGCCTAAAGGGAAGCAAAGGAGATTTTTGATGCTTCCATCCCTGAACCGAAACAACAAACTCCTATTCCATTTGCCCAGTTTCTTTCGCAGGTAACCCTGGGGCATGTTTTGGGGCCTACCACATGATTCCAAAAGAGGGGTGTACCTTATAATAGCTGGCTTTACAAACTCAATCTTTTCTCTATTTTTTCGGTACAGATCGTACAACGCCCGTTTTACTAAATTCTTATGTGTGCAGTCAATGGTTTGAGGTGATAAAAAGAGGTGCCTCATCTCCATACTTACTAAGCTTTTCTCGACTGCCCTGAGCCAGGGTATATAATTGGCCCGCTCGCATTTTAGGCAGTCCGAGATGATATCACGGGTCAAGGAAGCAGCACTGTTCTGCCATATTTTCAACCAAAACAGGGCGGGTCTGGATCTTATAAAGTCTTCTATATAGGGGAGATTCAATTCTCTATGACACACGTAAGATGGTGCCGAAATGACCCCCCCCAGGACCCTCCTGCAGAATCTGTTCTCTTCGGTCTGTATGTTAATACAGTTCGAATACCCCCACACCTCTGCACCATAAGTCCCTGTCGGTAAACACTGGGTTTTATAAATTTGTAACAGTGGTGAGATGACTTCAGCATGTGTAGGTTGACGGAGGGTGATTATGGAGTTAATAGCTTTACCCAATTTATATCTCCCCCTGGCGACATGAGGTTGCCAGGATCCAAAATCGGAGAACAGCAAGCCTAAATAGGGAAAAGTGCAAGTACTATTTAAAACGTTGTTCCCCGACATGATATGACGAATTCTGTGTTTCTTTGGGCCACAGGACATTATGTAAGATTTTTTAAAATTGGTGCATAAGCCGAGATCGGCCATATATGAAACAAAGCCTGATAATAAAGTGCGTAATGCATTGGGTGTGCGGCCCAGAAGGACTGCATCATCCGCATAAAGGAGTGCGGGGAGTGGTTTACCGTTGATGTATGGGACATCGCTGGTTAGTTTGCACAAAGAATTACTTAATTAATTTATGTACAAAATGAAAAGCAGGGGGCCAAGAAACAGCCCTGTCTGACCCCCCTGCCGATTAAAATGTCACCCGAGATTTCGCCATCATTGTTTATTCGAACACGGGCTTTCAAGTCACTGTGTAGGTGGGCCAAAAAATAAACCAAGGATTCGTCTAAACCATAATTCAACAGGACTGACCATAGACGAGAACGATTATCAAAATCAAAAGCAGAACTTAAATCCATAAACCCTTGGGGATTTTTTGGCAATGGTGTATTTGGCCAATAATAAGTTTAAATTTAAACATTGCTCCACGGTCCCTACATTACTCCTAAAGCCTAATTGGCATGGGTGTAGGATCATGTTTTCTTCAGCCCAGGTTCTGATCTTATTAAAAATAACCCTACCTAGAATCTTTAGGGTGTTATCTATTAAGGATATTGGGCGATAACAGCCAGGGTCAAGTCTGTTGCCTTTTTTAAAAATTGGCACAATGATGCTGTTGGACCAGGAACTTGGGGGTGGAGTATGAGATAAATTATTAAAGATGTTACACAATAAAGGTGACCAAAAGTCAGGCTCAGATTTTATTAAATCGATGGATAGTCCATCGGGACCAGGTGCTTTGTTCCCCGCACTTTGTAGAATGGCATCTTCCACCTCCATTATAGAAATATTCAGGGGCCGATTACGATCCTGGAAAAACCCGGTACAAACCGTGGGTCGGAGTTTTTTCTCCGTCCGACTCGTACCGGGTTGTAAAACTTTACAAACATGCAATTATGATTCGTACGGAAACACCATTTCCGTACGAATCGGAAAAAAGACCAACCGACAGAAAAATACATACAAATGTGATCCGGGACACCGCGGACGTGACGTCCGGACGGAGTTAGGCATGTTTTTACGTACCAGCAATTACGATTCGCACCGACTGCAGTCCGGATGGGAAAATTTTTACGGCACCTTAAAAGTGCCGGAAAAGCTAAGTACGCAGCGTTGCGAGCTGATTAGGGGGCCCGGTACGCGCCGTACCCCCCCCGCCCCCCGTATGTACGGAGCGTATCCCTGTACCCCCTAGCCCCCCGTATGTACGGAGCGTACCCCCCAGCCCCCCGTATGTACGGAGCGTACCCCCGTACCCCCCATCCCCCCGTATGTACGAGGCGTACCCCCACCCCCGTATGTACAGTGCGGACCCCCAGCGCTACGCGCTGGGGGTCCGCACAGTACATACGGGGGGCTGGGGGGTACGGCGCGCCCATCCGCGGGGGGGCTGGGGGTACGGCGCGCCCATCCGCGGGTGGGCTGGGGGTACGGCGCGAACATACGGGGGGCGGGGAGCGGTACGGCGCGTACCGGGCACTTGTTTGGACATCTCCATGGTTGCTATGGGAGTTCGCTCCGGACGGTCTTTTTTCCATACAGTTGTACAATCAGACGGATGGGACGGATCGTACTTGCGCATTTGGACTTCAGTTTTCCCATTTGTACGTAAAAATGTCCGGGGACGTGTCGGAGACTTTTCCCGACCCGAGGACGTGTGGGGGAATTTTCCCAATGCGATTTGTATGGACTTTTTCCCATACGAATCGTACTTGGCAGTTTGTACGGCGCTTTTACCATTTGTACGGAAAAAAGTCCAGATTCAATTCGGTTGGGGAAATTTTTTCCAGGATCCTAATCGGCACCTCAGTGTCTTGAAGGGCTGAAAAAATTCCGTGGGAGGATACGGCGCGGCATATATATTGGAAAAGTGCTCCACCCACAAGGTGGGGGCAATATTAGATCCGAGTGATCTCAGATTCTTAACCTCACTCCAAAATCCAGCGGCATCTTTCAGTGCCGATGTACGCACAAGGGATTCCCAATGGTCTTTTAGAAGCTCTTCCGATTTTATTTTTAAGGCACGCTTATAACTTAACCTTAGTGTCCTCACCAGGGACTGGTCCCGTGGTTCGACTATAAGGCCGGCCCTTAATTCCCGATTAGCTTTGGAGCATGAGGTATCAAACCACCTTGTGTTTTTAACGTTATTGGCTGGGGCTGGTTTAGAGATCTCCTTTTTTATGGCCTTACACAGCCCAGTAAAGGCCTCAACAATGTCATGTCCGGGGCTATCAGAGGATAAACCCTGTTCACAGCACTAATTGCGAAGCTGTTGCATTTACTATTAATCTCACCCAGAAACAAGCTTTTAAAGGGATACTTGTGTACAGACCTCCAGGAACACGTACTAAATTTTTAGCAGCCCTTACAGAAATTACGGAATCGGTAATAGATTCACCATGCTATACGATTCTTGGGGATTTTAATTTCCCGCTTGAAAACATGGATAATCAAGACACAGTCCAACTCATCGCTGATATGCAGGCAATAGGACTGCAGCAGCTGGTGAGGGGCCCCACGCATAATGCTGGCCACACACTGGATGGTGTATTTACTAACGATCCCAAAATTGAGACATCAGTATTATTTCCTTTGATATGGACTGATCATCAAGCTATAACCTTTAGGATTAAACAGTTACCACTCAAATTTTCTCAGAATAAAGTCCGTCCGCTAGTGGGGGCACGGAGGTGGAATAAGGCAGATATGCCGTATTTTACTAATCTCCTGATGTCATCTATTCCAGAAAACACAGGTGATATTGAGACCATGTCCGCAAATTTTCAGGATTGGATCCTAAAGGCAGCCAACCAAGTGGCACCTGAAAAACATTATCGCCCCAATAGAGCTACGCCATCTGCCCAATGGTACACAGAAGAACTGCGTCTCCAACGCCAATACTGTAGAAACCTTGAAAGACGCTGGAGAAAAAATTACAGTCCCTCTGCCAAGCAAGAGTATAAGAGCGCTCTAGCTATTTATAAAAAAGCCATTAACACGCAAAAAAATCTTTTTTATACTGGCCAAATTGAACAAGCACATAATTCATCTAGGATGCTTTTTCAAGCCGTGAACTCTCTCTCTAGTCCAAAGGGACCTATAATTGACAACTCGCAGGAATTATGTGACTCATTAGCCACATTTTTTAAAGCCAAGATAACGGATATTTATTCTACTTTTTCTAAGGAACAGTTAGGAAAAACTGATGTTACATCCATCATCCATCCAATACCCAGCAACTCCTTTTTTGATCAATTTCAGCCAGCTACTGAAGATCAGATCAGTTCACTTATCTGTAAGATCAAATCAGGTTCTCCACTTGACCCTTGCCCTCCTACAATAATGAATAAATTACAGAATGTTATCACACAACCACTAACTGAAATATGTAACACCATATTTAAATCCGGTGCCTACCCAGAGAGTTGGAAGAAGGCCATTGTCAAACCTTTAATTAAAAAACCCTCCTTGGACCCCACTATTTCATCCAACTATAGGCCTATTGCTTGCCTCCCTTTTACGTCTAAAATCATAGAGGCCATTATGAATAAACAGCTCTCAGAGTTTATTGAACATCATAAACTCTTAGATGACACTCAGTTCGGGTTCCGGAGGGAACACGGAACTGAGACAGCACTAATAAAAGCCTCAGACGAAATCAGAGAGATTATGGACTTAGGAGGAGCTGCAGTTCTTATTTTATTGGACCTATCGGCGGCTTTTGACACGGTCGACCATACCATCTTGGTCGACCGTGTTGCAACCTTTGGGATCAGTCATTTGGCCAAAGATCTTATAGCCTCTTTTCTATCTAACCGCAGACAGGCAGTAAAGCTGGGCGATTACTATTCACCCACTACTGAATTACCTTGTGGGGTCCCTCAAGGATCCTCGCTAAGTCCCACACTTTTTAACATTTATGTTTCGGACTTGGCGAGGGTCATTAAATCATATGGGATGCGTTTAACTACCTACGCTGACGATACCCAGCTCGTGCTGGCGGTTTACAAGAATGGCCCTGTGGTAGCAGCTGGGTTTCAGGAGGGTTTACTGGGTGTACAGTCATGGATGCACAGTAACTGCCTGAAACTTAACGCGGAGAAAACTGAGGTTATGACCTTTGGCACAATCCATCCGGAATGGTCTCACATATGGTGGCCTAGTCAGATCGGCCCGCCTCCAATACCAGCAACCAAGGTCAGAAATCTGGGAGTGATTTTTGATAACAAGTTATCTTTTGGATGTCATGTTAACAAGGTCGTTTCGGCTACCTTCTTTGTATTGAAGAAAATAAAAAAACTCTTGCCGTACTTACCAGTCTCTGCAGGAAAAACGCTAGTTACCACACTAGCTTTTTCAAAATTAGATTATGGAAATGCTCTCTTCCTTGGCACATATAAATACATCTTAAACAAGCTCAGTCCGTCCAAAACATGGCAGCACGGATCCTGCTTAACATCCCTAGGCGACATTCCACTTCTGCAGCCATACGCCATCTTCATTGGCTAAGGGTTGAGAGCAGGATTAAATTTAAGGCCCTTTGTATAGCCTATAAGGCCATTCATCAAATAGGACCTAAGTTTTTAAAAGAGGCTTTTCAGGTGTATATCCCTAAAAAAAATCTGAGATCAGCAGCTAGCCATCTTTTGACTGTCCCCCGCACAAGAACGGCCACCTGGGGTGACAGGAGATTTCTGGTAGCAACGCCTGTGCTCTGGAATTTACTTCCTTTGCACATTAAAACTGCATCCACTCTTATTAACTTTCGCAAATTATTAAAAACCTGGCTTTATAATCAATGAGAATGCGGTCTGATCTGTGCTGTAATCTGGAGTATCTCGCTGCGCCTAGACACCTTAGGGTATTAGTTGCGCACAAAAAATCTCATAAATAAATAAATAAATAAATAAATAAACAAACAGATACTAATATAGGGTGTTCCTTAATAATACGAGCTAAGACCCCCTTATTGTCTATTCCCTTCCAGACCACCCTCAGTTTATCGGTCGATGCTACTTAATTTTTTGCCCCGATTTCACTACTGTTCCCTTGTTTTTTAATAGATTTAAGGCTAAATGAGATTGGGTAATGGTCGCTGTACATAGTACTGATGACTGCCGCCTCTAATAAAAGGTCCACGAGCAGGGAGGATAAAAATACATAATCTATTGTGGTTGAACACCCGCGCCCGACATACTTGGCCACGGGTCCTTTATTTGCAGCAATGTTTGCCATCTCCATAACATTGACTAAGTCCTGTGTGGCTAAATGGTCAAGCAATTCTTCGCCTCTTTTACAAGGAGGGGTTCTAAAGTGAATATGTGCATTAAAATCACCTCTCAAACAAATACCATCAAGTTTACCATACTTTTGGCCGTCTACAATTTCATCAATAAAATCAAACAATCTTATAAAATTTGTGTTTGGATGAGTTGTGAAATCGTTATTATAAAAATTAATTAAACATAATTTTATCCTACTGGTATAAAACAAAGCCTGGAAATTCATATCATTAGTTTGCAAGGATTCAACTTTATCTCCTGCCCTGATCTTAACCCAAATGGATAATCCCCCACTAGGTCTGCCCATGGCCGGAATGGGTACGATCTGGTTGTAACAGCTGTAACCCTCAAAAAGCAAAGGACAAGTGCACCATGTTTCTTGGAACATTAAAATGTCAAAGTTGATAACCCAATCTGCCCAGTCTCTGATTTTCATTTTCGAATTGAGACCGGCGATATTCCAGCTCAAAATTGTCAAATTATCGGACGGTATGGAAGTAACAGAGGCATGGGCAGTTATTTTAGAATGGGATGGCGACACTAACGCTCTAATGCCATTAAGCACCGTTGAGGTGGAGCAGGTTGGCAGTTCGTCCACAGGGTTAGATGTATTAATATGATCTCTAGCTACTATGCTTGAAAGGATAGCTGAGGGTCAATCCAGAGTGCCCGGCTCGGATAATACACTGAATCTGTTATATAATGGATACGGTGGTGGGGCTGGGCTAAATAATCTCTGGGCGGGCCTGTAAAAATAACCCAATGGCAATAGGGTTATGACAGTTGAAGGGCTGAAGTGGGTATTGTTACTACTAAGAATAAATTTAACAGTGGTAGGGTGTCTAAGGTTAATTACAATACAATCTCCAGGGATGTTCTTAAATGAGGGTCCGACCCAGCTCACCCGGCGGACTGACAAGATTTTACTCGAGATGTTGGGCCCTACCCCTTTGTGTTTAGTCAACCAGTCGATACACTTGTTGTTCAACTGGGCCCAGGACTCGCCTTGACCCTCCCTGAGCGGTGGTACACCCGCCAAAATTAAGACATATGGGCAAGCATCAGGGGGTAAATGAAGGGCCGTCCCCAGATGTTTTGTGGGCCTAGTGACGGCAACTTGGCCCTTGTCTGAGCCAATGGGGGCAGATGCCCCCAGCCTCATAAGGGGCACGGTGGGTCCGCCCTTTGAGGTATTGACGGCCACACCAATGGGGCAGGGTGGTTCGGCTGCTACAGCCGGTGTATGCGGTAATGTCATGGGAGATTGAGTGTTCCTGACAATGTCACCCCTAGATACAATGTTAGATGTAGGTGTGCAACTGATAATGTTAGGCCTATCACCCGAAAAGCCCTTGCTGGCGACTTCCAGATCTTTCAGTAGACGTTCTCCCTTCATTAGATCAAGACTAATAACCCCTTTCCTTTTTGCATCTTCATTTTTTACCAGGTTTTCCAGTCTATCTAACCTTTTAAAATTAAGATTAAACTGTTTGATCATTTGACTTTCCATTTGTTTAAAAATAGTATCAACTATAGTCTCAATAAAATTCTCATTTGGCTTTTTTAGAATGACGCTTTCATTTATGTGCTCAGTCTGTGTACAGGCAGAGTTATGTCCTTCTTTAGGGGAAGTTGTATCTGGAGCCCCCACAACAGGTTGCAAGGACTCATTAATAGTGCTGGCTCCCCCTGGATGTTGTTGCTTCCCTCTAGTCCACATGCTCAGGGGGGTCGTTGGCTCTTATTACGAGAGAGTTGTTTCTTCTTATTAACTGTTGGTTTTGAAGGGCCTCTTTTCCTTTTCTCTCCAGTAGTCTTGTTACTCGGGGACAGAGGAGGGATAGAATCGTGTGCAGCGAGATCAGGTTGTGAATCAATAATAATAGGACAACAGCTGCTCCCTGATAACGTAGTCACCGAGTTAACCGAGTTAGGTTTTATAACTGTAACCACAGGGAAAAGCGGCAAACAATTAGTGGCACTTGTTTGCTGGGGTTCTGGGTGTGAACGTATAAGATCCATAGACATTCTCCTCTCAGTATTGGCAATTTCATTAGTGACCATGTTAAAGGCATTATCCAGCATGCTTTCCAAAGACGATGGGAGAACAGGAGGGCCCACAGATGCCTGTGTGATTGAGCTAGCATTTCTTTTCCCCATAATGGTTAAATCTGAGCTCACCTTCGTAGCAGATTAGATGGGTGGCCCGCCCGACCACTGCTGACCTCTGAGGGCCTCAGAGGGCCCGCCCTTTGCCCAGGCTTAGCCCGGCGCAGACCCGCGCACGGTCCCGCGAGGCGGTGGCTCAGCTGTAATTTATGCGCCTCCAGGCGCGAGACTGCGGGATGCGGCTTACTGTTCTGCCGCTGGGGATGCTGGGAGACATGGTCCCCCTTCACACGGCGGCCGCGTTAGAGTGGCGGCGGCGGGAGGGAGTCAGGCAACGGCCGTGGAAGTATGCCCAAGGAAATGCGGGTAGGGTGTTGCCTCAAACAGTGTCAGCTTTCATGTGAAAAAGACTCGCCCGCTCTGCCAGTGGCTCAGCTGTAATTTATGCGCCTCCAGGCGCGAGACTGCGGGATGCGGCTTCCTGTTCCGCCGCTGGGGATGCTGGGAGACGTGGTCCCCCTCCACACGGCGGCCGTGTTAGAGTGGCGGCGGTGGGAGGGAGACAGGCAGCGGCCGTGGAAGTATGCCCAAGGAAATGCGGGTAGGGTGTCGCCTCAAACAGTGTCAGCTTTCATGTGAAAAAGACTCGCATGTTAAATGTCTTACGCTAGGCTTAATACCTTCACCAACCCTCTTTTTCCAAACTCTTCTTTTTGAAATACTAAAAAAGCCCTAATGCATAACTCCATCACAAACCTCTGTATATATCACTATTCAACGTTCAACTATCTTTAATGACGGCATCGTTCCTTACTTTACAGCAAGATTCTCAGAAAACTTTACTCTCAGCACATAGCACTTTATCCTCTTGCTATCCAGGCCGAACAACAGCACTTTCAGTACACATTATTTTACCCTGTCATAAGACAGGCAGAATACCGTCGCTCACCGTCATTATCTAGAAGATGTTTTACTCGCTGCTGGCACTTTGCACCTTTTATTTACAAGAAGCACTGCTTCCTGTTCGGCACCTCTAATCAAACAGTTGCCAGGCACCAGACCAACGTTGCCTGGCAACTCACTGTCATAAAACAAACAGAACACCCGTAGAAGTAACACTTGCTGCCACACACCCTGCACTTTACTCAACATGCGTGCCTGCCCAATATTTCTTCTCTTTTGCTGCTTATAATTACTTTCAGGTCACACATCATTGAATTTTATTGTGTTTTAACAACGATCTATTTTAAGTCACAAAAAACGTCCCAAAAAAAATGCCGCAGCCCTCCACACTGATAACACATGGCTTCCCTGAGGCAGATACATTTGTTTCACTTAAGGACGACTCTGATTCTCAGGTTTCTATTGATCTCAGTATTTCAGATGATACGGATTCAGGAGAGTCCTCTACTGCGCAAAAAGTCCTTTACAGTAAGTTTACTACACAGAAGCGTAGAATAAGATCTAAAAATAGCCCAGTCAAAACTAACTCCGCCACAGCACGCAACCTGGAGTGGGACTACTCTGCCACAAGTCTGGTACAAGAGAATAGCGGACAGGCGGCAGCAGGAGGATTAACTACACTACTCGGGGATACTATTTCTCCTTCACTGGATTTGGTATACCAAACTTTGAAACAAATGCAGAGCGAGGCCAGATCTGAAAGCAGGAAGGCACTTCAAGCAACAAAGAAGCTTCAGGCTTCCATACGTAAAACGAACAAGCTTTGTACTGAAGTGGCCGAAAGGGTTACCCAAGTGGAGGACAGAACGATGGCTTTGGAGGTGGCAGTTGATGAATTACATGAGTCTAAAGCACAACAGGAAAATCAGGCAATGGATGTCTGTTGGAAACTTGAGGATTTTGAGAATCGTCAAAAGAGGAACAACGTTCGCTTGCTTCGGATTGCGGAAAATGCAGAGGTTGGAAACATCTTGTCCTTTATCGTATCCTTGTTGAAAGGCTCCTTTCCGGAACTCGCACACTGGAATTGGGATATGGAGGTTCAACGGGCTCATCGTTTCCCAATGGCACAGAAAAAGAGGAATTATCCAGATGGACAAGAAGAGCGTCCCAGGGTAATTCTGATTTTTATCGGGAACTTCCTGCTTCGTCAGGCCATAATAGATATGGCTAGACCAGACGCTAAACGTTCTTTTGAAGGACATAGTTTTTTTGCAAGGCCGGATTTTTGCCACGCCACTGTGGAACGAAGGTGGGGGCTCCGACAATTGATTTCTGTTTTTCAAGGGTTGGGCTGTGAAGCCTATCTACTTTTTCCCGCCCGCCTTAAGGTTATGGCCAAAGGTCGGGTTCATATTTTTCACTCGGATATCAAAGCTCATGAATTTATTCTAGAGTTGAAAGGGGCTTAACTGCAATGGGTTTTCAGATATCAATCTTTGGCGTAGTCTGTTGCCGTCTGTGGTTGGTTGCTGGATGTATCCTAGATGTTAGGGGAAGCGGTTCAGGAGGGGTTACGGTTGATTAACTGCTTTTTACTTGTTATGGATTTGCCGTATACCGATTCTGCGCATTACATTATGAGGGGGGTGTTACAGGGGTTTTGTTTCTCGGCTATGGTGATATATATTAGCACGGGGCGGGGAGTACACAGTAGCTTGAGCAGTATGTTCAGCTGTCACACATAGGTCTTGGTTGACCTATTTGCCCATACGGGATGTCAGGGGGGGAGGGGGTGGAGGGAGATTCCGCTCTGGGGAGGGTTTGGGGCTGGGGTGGGTTACGGGTACAGCACAACATTGTCTTTCTGATGAGGATATTTGGTATTACAGGTTGTAGAAAATATATTGGAAATTGCTATTTTGTACAAAAAAGGAGTTTAGGATGGCATCATGCACTGGGAAATACAGGTAAATTTATGACTAAGGAAAATTATACTATGAATTCCAGTCATCTTAGAATCGTTACCATAAATATTTGCGGGCTTAACGACCAGGCTAAGCGACAAAGGGCGTCTGTTATTCTGAAATCTATGAGGGTGGATATCTTATGTGTCCAAGAGACTCATGTAGAGGGTAGCAGAGAAGGGTTCCTAGAACAACTTGGATTTCGTTTGCTGGGGGCTACTAAACAAGGGACTAAGACAAGAGGGGTCGCTATTCTTACTCGTAGGAAGGATATAATCGTCAAAAAGAAGATTTCAGATAGGTGGTGAGGTGGGTAGTAGTACACTGTGTATTTGCTGGGGAGCATTTTACTCTCTGCTCCCTGTACGGCTCCACCGCTGACGACTCGGAGGCCCTGGAGCACTTAGATGACGAGTTAAAGAATTGGCCCACCCCACTGTTATTGTGCGGTGATTTTAATATCAACGGGCTTGGTGGGCTGTGGCGTAATACTGGTGATTTATATGTTGGTCGCAAAAAGAAGGTTTTTAAGGCCTTAACAAATATAGTAAGAAATCACAGACTGGTAGATATATGGCAACAGCTAAATGCCCAGGATCCTGGCAGCACTTTCTTCTCTGCCCCACACCAGTCAGTCTATAGACTTGACTATTTTTTTGTGGCACAATCTTAGTATCCTAGGATACTATTTGATCATAATCCTCTTGTCCTCACTTTAATATTTACAAAAGGCGGGCGGGTTGAACGGACTTGGACTTTCGAAAGAGGGCTATTATCAGATTCGGGTTATATCTCCCATATGAAAGGCTGGATAAAGACCTTTTGGGATATAAATAGATATAGCGCTAGCGCCGGGGTTGTCTGGGACGCTTTTAAAGCTGGTCTACGAGGGGAGACAATTAGTTTTAGTGTGTCCCGACAGGCGAAGGAGGCGCATAGGGTGGAGGCGCTATATAAAAATCTAGCGAGTATTGAGAAGGAGCTGGTTGTAGCCTTAAACTCAGGTTCAGCAATGGAAGATGTCCTGCTCAGGCTTGCCTGGGCTAAGGCTGGAATTGGAGATTGTGCTGCCGAAAAAGCCACCAAGCTCTTTTTAGCTAAAAAGGAACATTGCCATGAATTTAACCAACGGGTTGGCCACATGCCGGCAGTTAGACTTAGACAAAAATGGGTATCGAGCGAGATAAATGAGATCAGAGATGTACATGGGAAGATAGTAACAGACCCATGTGAGATTCAGGAAGTATTCCGACTCTTTTACCAACGGCTATATGATGCCGGCCCCCAGGGACAGACGAAGTTAATCCATGACTAGCTCAATAAAGTACCATTGCAAGGCATTGAGCACAAGGATAGTATGAAACTCAAAGTTATCTTGAGCCAAGAGTAGATTTACTGCGCGCTGAAAAACCTTCCTTCTGGTAAGGCGGCGGGACCTGACCAGATTCCTTTGGAATTGTATAAAATATTTCTGGAAGAAATTGGACCATATTTGGTCGACATAATACAACTTGCACCATTGGGGGGCTCAGTCCCCGATTCTTGGTCACGTGAAGATATTATAGTAATTCTAAAAAAGGGTAAACCACCCCAGGACCCAGGCTCGTATCGGCCAATCACTCTTATAAATGCTGATGTAAAGATCCTGTCTAAAGCTCTTGCAACTAGACTCAACACCCTTATTGGAAGAGTAATTCATCCGTTTCAACATGGTTTTATCCCGGGGAGAGGGACCACCCAGCATATCCGCAGGGTAATAACATTATTCGATGCAGCAGAAGTCTCAGGAGACCCTATGGCTATGCTGCTTCTGGATGCAGAGAAAGCCTTTGATAGGGTCTCCTGGGATTATTTATGGGAGGCAATGAGCTGGTTTCGGCTAGGGCAAGGGTTTATTAAAGCCATCAGTAGTTTATATAGAGATCCAACTGCCCGCCTTAAAATCAATGGGAAATATACTGCACCTTTTGGGATTAAACGAGGTACCAGGCAGGGTCGTCCTTGCTCACCCCTTCTATTTGCGATATATATAGATCCTTTAATTCGGCAATTCGACTCTTCTTCGGAAATTTTGCCTATGATTTATCAAGGGCTAGCTACAAAGGTTCTCGCATATGCGGACGATGTAGCTTTGGTTACTCCTAATCCCCTAGCGGCTATAATTGCAGTAGAGGAGATAGCCTTGGCTTTTGGCGAAATGTTGGGATATGCCCTGAATAAACAGAAGACTCAGATAGTAGTTAATAGCGCAATTAGCCGCTCTGACCCACGCATGATAGACTCAGCGGTCTATCTGGGGATTATCATAACCCCAGATTTGGACAATTTAGTGGATGTAAATATTGACCCTGTGGTCCAGAAGGCTAAAACAGACCTCGATAGATTTCATAACCTGCACCTGTCACTGGTTGGCCGTTGCAACGTGATTAAGATGGTAACTTTACCAAAAATACTGTACCTGTTTAGGGCAATACCCTTAGAATTTGAGAAGAAATGGTTCATTGTTTTAGATAATATCGTCAAATGATTCATTTGGGCGCACGGCAAAACAAGGAGGGCCCTACGCTTTATGACTCTACCTCTGGATAGAGGGGGCTGGGCAGTCCCAGACTTTAACTATTATTTTGGGCCGCAGCCTTTCAATACATGTGCGAGATGCTTGGTGGCAAACATGAAGATCCTGCTATGGAATTTTGGATCCCAGACGCATATAGGTTACTTTTGGGGGCAGATGCAGAAAATTGCTTTTCGAAATTTAGCAAGCCTAGCTACTTTAAGAGAACCAAATTCAAAACTTTGTTGGCAGCCTTTAAAATCTGGAATGCTTTTAAGAAGAAGTCTGGTTTGGGCCGAATGAATTTCTATACTCAGTTATTTGGTAACCCTTCGCTGCCAGAACTTTTCTCGGATCAAATTATGGTGGGTTGGGTTGAACATGGTCTTATGAGAATTGGGGATTTAATAAGTTCAGACGGTTTCTACCAATTTAAGGAAATTCAGGACAAATTTAGCACAGATACCAGGATTTTTTTTAAATATCTGCAAATTATAAGTTTTCTCAGTAAAAAGCTGCGTGGCTCTAATGGATTTGGAAGTCTTAAAATCATGGACGTCATAAGTAATGGGGACGGCTGTACTATTAAGGGAATTTACAGTGAATTGATAGCATCTAAATCGGATGATTTAAAAAAACATTGCAAAAAATGGGAAGAGAGGCTGGGGACTGATATAGACAATTTTAACCAATCCATGGTTCTGGGTCAGACTGTTTTATGCTCTGCGGGGCTTCAGGCCCAGCATTATAAAACACTTTTTTCTTTATACTATACCCCGGCAAAGATTGCACAATGGGGGGGGCCGGAGGGCATTAGATGTCCACGGTGCAATTCTTTAAATGCCGATCTAGCTCATATGTTTTCTACTTGTCCTCGCCTAGATATATTGAAAATCTCCATCTCTATATTTCTTGAGTCCACCCTGGGTATTAAAGTCAAGTTAATATCAGCCCTGATACTTCTTGGTGTGGATAAAACCCAGGCTCAAATTGTCTTTCACTGGTTTCTTTTCCTTGCCATGGCAGTGTTACAAATTTGTGTAGCCTCGGCTTGGCTCGACCAAGCGGCCCCAACATTCCAGCTCTGGCTCGCTCGGCTCCTCTCAGTATTTAATCTTGAGAGGGGAATTTATGAAAAGAAGGGTAAGCGAGTAAAAATACTCGGAAGACAAATATGGGCTCCCATCTATAATTGGAGGGAAACGTTGAGTCAGATTGGGCCATAGCACTCTGGGTTGGCCATACTAAGGAAATCGAAATAACATAATCTTGTCCTTGTTTGGTCTTTCTATTGTTAAATATAACGCAGATTGATTTGATTTTTTTCCTTTTTTTTCCTTCATTGTTTTCCTCCTCAGCTGTAAAACTGTATGTCATTTTGATATGTTGTGCTGTACTCAGAAAAAGAAATAAAAAGATAAAAAAAAGAAAAAAAAAAGAGAGGGATTTAATGTATGATTGTAAAGGTTTTAATTAATTGTACACTAAACTTAACTTTAATTGTAACCATTCTCCCAAAGAGTGAGATATCCACTTGATGAGGTGGTGACAGCTGAAACAGGTCTGTAAACTCCTGGGCATGTGTTTCCTGAAGGACCAGAGAGGGGTGTCATTCATCAGAGTGCCTCATACATCTAAGTTCCTAAAATCAAGAGTGGTGTGGAAGCATCTCCTGAAGAGAATGATCAGAGTCCTGAAAATGAGGACCTTGAAGAACCACCACAAGAGCAAAAGAATGACTCTATTGAAGGAACACGTGTAAGAAGTGGGAGACCTCAAAGGAGAGAGGAATGGCTAAAAAACAGCAAGCAATTATGATCTAGTTCGTCAGTTGAATGCATACCACAAACCATCAGTGAATCTAGTGGTGTAAACAATACAGAAGAAGATCAACCAACTCCTAGTGGAACTAAGAGACAAAGAGTAACTTGTCGCAGGTGTTCTGTATCTGAGTGGACTTATTATTCAGACAGAGTGCCATATCCAACTGTTTATGATCAGAGTGAACTGAGAACAGAACCATGTGAATATCCTAATCATGCCACATTATCACAGCACGTGATTCAAATCCTTGAAACAAATTCAGAAATAAGCTTGACTCATTTGACATTTGAACGATTCAAATCAACAGTAATTAAATCTTCTACTATGAACTGTGTCTGAATGGGGCTATTGAGTAAACTGTGACAACTGATATATGAAATCAATGATTATTGATTAAGATAAATAAAACAAAATAAAAAGTATAAGAAAAATTTCCCAGGGTTCCCTATGCTGCCGTAGAAGAGTGGGGCTGACATTTTCAGAAGAAAATGGAGTAGGTCTAGGGATCCCTCACAAAGATTGCCGTATATATATAAACTGAATGAAATAATTGCAGAATAACAATAGGTTTTGCTCATTTTGCACACGTAGAAACGAACACAGAATTTCAAGTCAGCCTGCTGCTATATTCTTTTTAACGTCTGACTTAGACAAACAGGCTTCCTCAGCAAGGCTAGATGTAGGGTACTGATTGCTGTGACCTTAGCGGTTATTGGGTTAGCATTAATAATCCTCTCAGCTGATATGAGTATCACTCCTTAGATAGATACCCTTAGATTTAATCCTGTACCTATATCTCCTGCACATACAAACAGGCTTTATTGTAGATGCTTCAGAGGGGGGATTCACATTGAATGTGTATTCTAGATTAGTTCAAAATACACACATGCCGTAGATGCCAAGGATTGCTATTTTTGCGCACACTTATCTGCTTCAGCCACTGAGGATGTGACGTACCATCATATTCAGTAGCGGCCGGTGTATGGGCAGAGTGGCAAGGTGGGAGCAGGGGTGGGGGTAGGGGTTGGAAGGGCCGAGAAAGAAAGAAAAAGAAAGAAATGACCTCATCGCCGGTCTTCTGCCCCTCTCGTGGCTCCACTCCACGCAGAGGATCCCAGCTTCCCTGTGGCCAATCCTAAAGCTGCTCTCATGCATGAGAGCAGCTTCAGGATTGACCTGAGCACCCTCAATTTGTGCTACCCGGGAGACTGGAAGCCTCTGCCTGCTGTCTCCAACCCGACAAGGCAGCTCGGGTTGGAGACAGCTCAGTGCACATGTGGGTTTGGCCGGGCTAAGACAGCTGGCCAAACCCACATGTGCACTGATAGCAGTGCCCACCACTTCCCCTTGTGACTGCTCCCACGATTGCCCCGCCCCCAGGATACGGCACTTAGAAGTTGAAAAATAAGACAATAATATACCTGTTTTATTATCATTTTATTTTTCAACTTTTTAAGCTGCTGGCGAGCGGGCAACGCTATTCCGCTGTAACGGAGGAGCCACCAGTGATCATATTCCACTTTCATATGCAGTTATCGGTAGTATATTGCTTTTACTTTCATTTATAGGCAGAACTGTTTTGAATATTAGTTTTCCAATTATGAATTTATCCTTTCGGCAGTCCCTCTTCACATGAGAATGAATTCTCACCCACAGGCTAAGAAGATGGAAACAACTTGGTTTTTTTTCCAGATCCCCTACAAAAATAGATACATTCAAGGCATATGAATGTAATTTGTCATACTTAATTAATCCATTAGTTTCATAGGAAAGGAGAGCTCACATGTTTCACAAGGCAACAAAACAAGAGAATGTTTTAAAGAATGTGTGGAAAAAGGAGGAAGATGAGTATAAGATGGAAATTATATATCCCTGACTGAAATTAGATGAAAGGAAAAAGGAAAAGCTATGCTTTTACAAGAGAAGAAATCGCATAAGAACTAGACACTTGGGAATAAGTAGCTGTGAACATACATTCAAAGTTCTTGCACGGTCTGTTTAAATATTAATGAGAGAAGAATCAGTTGTCCATGGAGTATACTTTATACTCTGGTAGGATGCAGTTCTCCAATTGCATGCTGATTGGGGAGGTGTTAGTTATTTAGCTTTATTTATTTAAAAAATGTATCATGTGACTAGCTTAGAATTTCCATCTCAACAACATAGGAGTAGTCCTAAATGACAAGAAAATCAGAAAGCTTTATACAGTAAAGGATAAATTAGCCACTAGCACATCTGGTGCTTTGCTAGCAGTAAATAAATGCAGAACTTGTGGCTATTAGATCAATGGTTTTGCAAGATCGATTATCTTTGGACCTATTGTTGGTGGAGAAAGACGGAGTCTGTAAGATGTTCAAAGCCCAACATTGCTGTTCATACATACCAGACAAAAGTTAGATGAAAAAAGAATTTGCAAAGAACATTTCTGAGTTAAAACCTGAAATAGGATACTTATAAATAACTAGTGTTGTAGTAACTTTATGTAAAAGGTGCTTCAGCTATATGTAGTTGGCTTGGTTGTATTGGACATTTACTTTTACGTGTTATACTAAAGCCTATACTGATTATTGAAATTTGCTTGATATGCTTATTTGCTTTATAAAAGGAAGTTTGTTGTTATTTAGTAAGAAAGAAAAAGGCAAGTGAGAGAAAAAATAAGATTGAAAGAGAAAAAAAGTAAGGTCTACAAAGAAATGGAGGAGATTCAAAACTTAAAGGACAAGATGGGTGACTCAGCAAAGAAAGAAGATGCACCTTGAAGAGACGTGTTAAAATGTGATGGCTATTCTACTCATCAGATGGGGGGAATTGATAGGGTGAAATTCTTCATTTTGCTAATTAAACACATGTATTACAAAGTGCAATTGATAACATTAAATAACATGCATAGTAAACTCAACATTTCTAATAAGAAATCACACATGACCATTATTAGCAAACACTTGAGTTAACACATTGTAATGAATTAAATTAGCTTAGATGATGATACCATTTTGAATACCAACTGTACACGTTAGGTCTTAGAGGCCTGTTTTCATATTTAAACTGTTGTTTTGCACAAGATGTTTTTCTCTTCCTTCCCATTGCAGATGCTGCAATTTTCCAGAAGCCTTCTCTTAGATAGTGAATAGACATTTGGTAGTATTAGAACTGATAGGAGATGGCAGGAAGCACAACTCATGGAAAGAGCTGGCTGAACCACAAGATTCTGTTCAAAGTAACAAACCAAGGACATGTTTGTGTATGAACCATTGTAAAGACATGAGAAACTGGGGAGTATACCTGCTCCTAGAATTCGTTGAAAACTGATTGATTTGTGGAAGTGAGAATGGGAAAAATGTTGCAATTACAATTTTGTTGAATTATAATAGCATGCATGCCTAGATTAGGGGAGGGCAGATCTTAGAGATTCTTGCTGACTTCGAGCAGAGAAGACACTTCCAATTTCTGCTATTCTCTGCTGCCTGAGTGCTAAGGCTTCATGCCTATGTATTCTTACTCTCTCATCAGAAACCTTAATTTGTTTTTTCCGAAGCTGACACCTTATCTTTCTTTGCTTAGAATAAAATGCCATTCTCACCCAACCTTCTTTCATTTAGTATTGGGACTTTCCTTTATCAATCAATCAATCAATCATGGTATTTGTAAAGCGCGCTACTTAACCGTGAGGGTCTCAAGGCGCTGAGAGGGGGGGGGGGGGGGGGGGGTGGAGTTGCGCTACTGCTCGAAGAGCCAGGTCTTGAGGAGTCTTCTGAAGGCGAGTAGGTCTTCGGTCTGCCGTAGCTGGGTAGGTAGGGTGTTCCAGGTCTTGGCGGCGAGGTAGGTGAAGGATCTGCCGCCGGAGGTTGTTCGTTGGATGCGGGGGATGGCGGCGAGTGCGAGGCTGGCGGAGCGGAGCTGGCGGGTGGGTGTGTGGAAACTGAGTCTGCTGTTCAGGTAGGCTGGTCCGGTGTCGTGGAGTGCTTTGTGTGCGTGGGTGAGGAGTTTGAAGGTGATCCTCTTGTCGACGGGGAGCCAGTGTAAGATTGTCAGGTGAGGGGTGATGTGGCTGCGGTGGGGGACGTTGACGATCAGTCGGGTGGCGGCATTTTGGATGCGCTGTAGTCGTCGTAGGTGTTTGGATGGGATTCCGGTGTAGAGTGCGTTGCCGTAGTCCAGCCTGCTGCTGACGAGGGCCTGTGTCACCGTTCTTCTTGTTTCGGTCGGGATCCACTTGTAGATCCTGCGAAGCATGCGGAGGGTGTTGTAGCAGGAGGAGGAGACGGCGTTGACCTGTTTGGACATGGAGAGGGAGGAGTCGAGGATGAATCCTAGATTGCGTGCGTGGTCGGTGGGTGTCAGTGCTGTCCCGCGAGTGGTCGGCCACCAGGAGTCGTCCCAGGCCGAGGGGTTGGGTCCGAGGATGAGGACCTCCGTCTTGTCTGAGTTCAGTTTCAGCCGGCTGCTCCTCATCCAGTCGGCGATGGCCTTCATTCCGTCGTGGATGTTGGTTTTAGCAGTGCGTGGGTCCTTGGTGAGGGAGAGGATGAGCTGAGTGTCGTAGGCGTAGGAGATGATGTTGAGGTTGTGGTGGCGGGCCACTTGTGCGAGGGGGGGCATGTAGATGTTGAACTGCGTTGGGCTGAGGGAGGAGCCCTGGGGGACGCCACAGATGATGTCGGTGGCTTTGGATCGGAAGGGTGGGAGTCGGACGCTCTGGGATCTGCCAGAGAGGAAGGATGTGGTCCAGTCGAGGGCCTTCTCTTGGATACCGGCTTCTTTAAGGCGAATGAGTGCGATGGCAGACTGTGTCGAAGGCAGCCGAGAGGTCTAGGAGGATGAGGGCTGATGTTTCGCCGGTGTCTAATTGGCGCCTGATGTCGTCTGTGGCGGCGATGAGGGCAGTCTCGGTGCTGTGGTTTTGTCTGAATCCTGATTGGGACGGGTCCAGTATGTTGTTGTCTTCGAGGTGGCGGGTCAGTTGCATGTTGATGATTTTCTCGATGACCTTCGCTGGGAACGGGAGCAGGGAGATGGGTCGGAAGTTCTTGAGGTCCTTGGGGTCCGCCTTGGGCTTCTTGAGGAGGGCGTTGATTTCGGCATGCTTCCAGCTTTCCGGGAATGTCGCTGTTTCGAAGGAGATGTTGATGACCTTCCGTAGTTGGGGGGCGATGGCTGCGTCTGCCTTGTTGAATATGTGGAGTGGGCAGGGGTCTGTCTGAGATCCTGAGTGGATGGAGTTCATGACCTTGCGTGTCTCGTCGTCGCTGATGTTGGACCAGGAGGTAAGGCGGTTGGCGTTGTGGGTGTTCGGAGGAGGAGTGGAGTCTGGCGTGGTCGGGTCGGTTGTGGTGTTGAATCTGTTGTGGATGTCAGCAATCTTGCGATGGAAGAAGATGGCCAGTGAGTCGCACAGTTCCTGTGACGGCGGGTTGTCGTTGGTGTTGGCGCTGGGGTTGGATAGTTCTTTAACGATGCGGAAGAGCTTTTTGCTGTCGTGTGCGTTGTTATCCAGGGGTTCTTTGAAGGAGGACCTCTTGGCTGATCTGATGAGGTGGTGGTGTCTGCCAGTGGCGTCCTTGTGGGCTGCGTGGTTGTCCGGTGTACGTTCGTGGAGCCATTTCTTCTCCAGTTTCCGGCATGCGCGCTTGGAGGCCAGGAGCTCGTCGGTGAACCAGGTGGCTCTCTTGCTGGCGTGGCTGTTGGAGGGTTTCTTCAGTGGGGCGAGGGTGTTGGCACAGTCGTCGATCCACTGTCTGAGGTTGCGGGCTGCGGCCTCTGTGTTGCTGGGGTTGGTGGGTGGGTTCTGGGAGAGGGTGGTGAGCAGCTGGTCTTCGGTGACTTTGCTCCAGCCGCGAACACACTGGCTGCATATTCTGCACTCTATTTGCATTTCTTACCAATGTACTATTTTATCTTATTTTGAAAATCAACTTTTAGATTATTTGACCCTGTGAGAATAATGACAAAAATGTAAATACTTACTGAAATAATGTTTGATTTGAATTAATTTGTTAATAAAAACCTTTTTAAATCATTCCAATTCTCCTTGTCGCTTCCTGTACATTGTTCTTCACTGTTATGGTAACTGATGTAAATGATAGCTCTATATCTAATCTCCTTGTCTACTAACAAAGTTCCAAACAACAAATGGTGGGTATTTTTTAATGTTTATAAACAATTTTTGAAATACATGAATCCCTGCTCCTGTACTCGGGCGCACCCTTTGACTCCTGCTCTCACCATGTGTTCGTTAAAGGACTAGACGTCATCAGCACAGCCCTCACTCTGAACCTGATGAGTCAATCATCACAGTCACCTACCTGAGTAACATGCCTGAAACATGCAACAGTACTCCCCTTCTTCAAAAAACCCTCGGCAGGCCCAAACGTGCTAGCCAACTACTGACCTAAATCCCTGCTATCTTACCCGGCAAAAGTAATGGAAAAGATTATAAACAAATGCCTAGAAACCCACCTCATTGACAATCACCACCTCAACACCATTCAATTTGGATTCAGGCCTAACCACGGTGCAAAAAACATCCATATTTTTTCCATGGATGACATACAGATGACCATGGACAGAAATGAGACTGTGGCCCTCACCCTACCAGATTTTTCTGCAGCCTTTGACACAGTCTCCTACTCCATTCTTATCCAATCCCTGTATGAAACTGGTCTCAAGGTCCCACACTTCAATAGATTTACTACTTCCTGACAGACCACACCTAGTCAGTCAGCCAAGCCCGCTTCACCTCAGATGCCTTCAATCTCATTTTCCGAGTTCCACAAGAATCCTCACTCAGCCCCATTCTGTTCAATGTCTACATGACCCCACTCACCAGCATCACCTGAGCCCATGGAATCACATAATATCTTTGCTGAGGACACCAAGCTCCTACTCTCCCTGACCATTAAGATGTCAAAGACCCAGACCATTTTCTCTGCCCGCATGACCAAAATCACCAGATGGTTGAAAACCAACTGCCTCAAGAAGAACACAGACAAGACAGAAGTAGTAATTTTTGAAAAGGCATCTTGTTCTGGGACTCTACTTGGTGGCCTGCCAAACCGAGACCCTTCCCCCTTGTGGCAACCCACACAAAGAATCTTGGAATAGTAATCAACAACCAACCCAACATGACATGCCAAGTGAACGCAGTCTCCGTCTCCTGCTTCCACGCACTCAAGATGCTCAAGAAGATCTTCAAATGACTTCCCACCAACACTTGCAGAACTGTCACACACGCCTTCATCATCAGCAAGCTGGACTATCGCAAAGCACTCTATTTGAGAATCAACACTCAACTGACCAAAAGACTCAAAAACTCAGTGACCAAGCTCACTTTCAACTCCCACCCTGCATTCACATCACCCACACCTCAAAGAGCTCCACTGGCTCCCAATCCACAAATGAGCCCTCTTCAAACTCCTCATGGACACATACAAAACCTTACACAAAATAGACCGCATGTACCGCAACAACTGCACTAACTTCCACAAATCTACCAAACAATTCCGCTCAGCTGAACTCCTACTCACAAACACCTCCTGCATAAGCAAAAACAGATCTGGCGGTCATACTTTCTCTTACCTTGCTCCTAAAGCCTGGAAGAACCTGCCCCTGCACATCAGAGCCACCTCTTCAGTTGTTGAATTCCAGAGGAAACTGAAGACCGGCTCTTCACCTGGCCCCGACCCTGGCTCTGCCTATACAGTTCCTGCTTGAGTGCCAGGATACCCTCTCGGCTGCATTGGGACATTACATCTCTGCCCTGAGTTCTATTGGAAGGACTGAAGCACAGGCTTCCACCCGGGACAGAACGCAGATGTTGCTTCTATGTCCAAACCGGACTGCTGCCATTACTGACTCTCCTCATGTGCTACCTGATTCTGTACTGCCTGCCACCTGGCACAGCATAAGACTCAGGCTGCAGACGTGGGTTTTGCAATGATGTGCACATAGTGCACAACTGTGTTAAAGTAACACATAAGTCATAACACTTGATTGGCCTGCTCATTGCAACTTATAAGTTATTTTTATTTATTTTATTTTTTTGCAGCCAGCCAGTAGAGCTTGTCGGGTCTCCCCCTGAAATTTAAATGTGGGGTTTCCCTAGACATTAGATGCTGCGAGGGCCTTCGCCACACCATTGGATTGATGCCTCTGCCAATGACTCCTTAGAACTGACTCAGGTGAGAGTCTGACTGACTGACTTCCACCTCCTTTATCATGGATTAAACCTATTGTAGTAAGAGGAAGAGGAGAAACATTTACTTACAGAAGTCTGTTAAGTTTGAGACTGTAGGACTAGGCCCTCTCTGCAGGGTCATCCCCAAACCTTTTGCCTTCACCCTTCTGTTTTCTCAACACACATTTATTGGCTTTTAGGACTCTGTGCACTTTACCACTGCCAACCAGTGCTAATGTGCTTGTGCTCTTACTTTTAAACGTAGTAAAATTGGCTTACATCCAATTAGCACCGTTAATTTACTTTTAAGACTCTAGTAAAGTGGTACTATATGTCTCAAGGGCCAAAATAGTTGAAAGAGAAAATGGAGGAACAAGTGCAAAGGATTAAAAAGCTATTCACAATATGACTGAACAAATACATGAATTAAACCATTATAGCTATAATTAAATAGTAATATATTAATGCCCTTTATTATTCTTGAATTCGTTCATTGAAGTAATAGAATAATATAAAGTGAATCAGGAATATAGATGAATAGATGAGAATACAATATCTTATATAGGTAGAAATAAAGCACATTGATATAAGATAGAATATAAAAGGAGGAGTGAGATACTATAAAATATAATGAGATTAATTAGATAAATTTAAAGAGGAGATATCCAGTGGGGTAAAGGGAAGGGTAAGAAAGAATAAAAACATTAAAGAAAAACAATACTGAACTAAGAGATAGAGATATCTGTATTGGAGGTATTATTATCAATAACGCTACCACTATTCATATTTAAGAAAGGTGAACAAACCTGAAGAAATATGTCAGTTTGATTTTGAAGATTATAAATTACTCTTTCATGCGATGCTGTGTGTATCATCGTTGTCAACCATTCTTCTTGTGAAGGAGAGCATGGGGATTTCTAGTGTTGTAAGATACATATTTTTGCTGTAGCCAGTGCTGTATGGAAAAGACAGCGTTGTGGTTTAGAGAGCTTTGGAGAGAGTCATAAATCGTGGAGAAGAATAATAGCAGGGATAAGTGGAAGACGCAAAGGCATTGTGTAGTGTAAGACTTTACCCACATATGTCCAGAAAGATTGTATCATTGGATATTCACATACAATATGAGTTGAGTCACAATTGGTGTTAGAACATCGCCAGCAATTAGCATGGGAAAGTAGCCCAGCTTTGTGCAGTTTCACCAGAGACCAGTGCCAGTCATGAAGGATTTTAAAGAGACAGAATTTTAATCAAGCTTCATGAGTTCCTTTGTCTAAATCTTCTATCATTTCCTCCCACTCCCCTGCAGTGTAAGATATTGAAAGCCGAGCCTGCCATTTGAGTTGTAGTGTCTGTGATAAAGGTTAAGAATAAAGGTGCATTGTAAAAATGTTATGAAGACCAGATAATACTCCTTTATGTTTGCTACAAATATTTAAATATGATACTATTTGTGGGATTTGAAGTGCCCAAGAAGATAAACCTAATTGTTTTTTCAAACATTGTTAAAGTTGGATATATTTCAAGGATCAAATTCTCCTCTTAATTGTGTGAATGATTTAAAATCACGATTGTGAAAAATTTGATCCAATGTTTGAATACCTGCTGACTTCCATAATGGCCAGAACAATATTTTCCTATTGATACGAACACTGGTATTATACCATATGGGTGACTTTTCATGAATGTTTGGATTTAAAGCTAATAATCGGAGTGCCCGTTGTCAGGATTTGTGCATAGCTGATAAGATTGAGTTTTGGGGTTTCTGACGACTAATTCTAATACCATATAAAGTGGAAATACCTGGGCCCAAGGATAAAAGGTGTCGTTCTATCCCCGGTAACATATATGATAACTGAGAAATCTGTAATGCTAGAGTATAGTGTTCAATTAATGGAAGAATCATTCCCCCATAAGAGTGGTGAGCTCTTAATTTTGCCATGGCTAAATGAGGTTTTGCTGAGCCCCATACAAAGGGTTTTATCTTGGAGTCTATAAGTCACAGCATAGATAAGGGAATGTGGAAAGACAGCACACCTAGAGTATATAAAACATGTCGGAGAGTGACCATTTTAACAGCTTGAACTCTGCCCCACATGGAAAGATTTAAGATTTTTCATTTATCAAAATCACGTTGCATTTGGGCGATCAGTGGATTCAGGTTGTCTGTAATCATGCATTCCATACCTTTGTTTACTAGAATACCCAAGTACTTAAGGTGTGAAGGTTGCCAATGGAAAGGGAATCCATGTATAGCTACTTTGTGGTTCCTTTTTTTCCCCTGATTATCTTAATGTGAGCCCATTGATTATCTTATTTAATCTCAACAGTTTTTTTCCCCCTGTTGTAATCTCCTCTGGTAGTTTCTGGGCTTGTATTTCGGAAGAAAAATAGTAGGTCCGTTCTTGGTGAATAACTTTTAGTTTAGCCGGATTCTGTAAGAAGGCAGATGCTCCTGTTTTTTTAAATGGAGTTATGAGTTGCCTGAGCCTCCATCTTCTTTCCACAGTAGCGTGCGCAAAATCTGGTTTGGCAAAATAAGAAAAGCTCTCCCATTTCCTCTTCATATTGGGTCTAGCCAAGTCATAAACAGCCTGCCGGAGCAAAAAGTTCCCAAAATATATTAGAATCACACGGGGATATGCTTGTGTATTTATAGGACGCTTAAAGATTGACAAGGGAAATCTATGTACTCTCTGTATTTCCTTATCCCATTCCCAGTGTGCTAATTCAGGTAAGGAGTTTTTCAGTAGAGTTATTGTAAATTTTCTAATGACATTTCCTTTGCTATTTTCTGGAATCCCTAACAATCTCAAGTTGTTGCGGCGCTGTCGATATTCTGCCTCCTCTAGTTTCCACATTACATCCTTCAGCATGTTATCTTGTGAGGATGTCTGTTCTTTCAGTATATCCACTGTATTTTCAAGATCTTCTGTGCATTTTTCCACCATACACAACCTCTCTGAGATCTCTGTGCACATTTTTCCTACTTTGCGCATAGTACCTTGTAATTTCTTTGAGGCTAACCGTGCTTGACGATTTTAATTTTTAATATCGTCCTAAAAAAAGGCCTCAGGGATTGAAAAATCATTGAGAGGGAGGGCTCTTTGGCTTCATCTAACACTTTCTGCGCCGGCTGGCCTGTCGGATGTTCTCTAGCTATTTTTCCTACCCCTTTCGAGCTATTAGAGGGTAGTAATTGCGTGACGAGTAATCCCATCCAAGCTCTCCTCCTTCGTCACCACATGTTTTCTTGTAGTTGTTTCTTTTTCCAACCGACCCCCTTTTTGTCTTCTTAGGTTTCCTTTTTTCATCTTGTTGACTACAGTTACTTGTAGATGAATCCTCGCACTCCACCTCATCACTGCTACTAGATCGTCCAATATCTGAGTCCATCATCTCTTCATTCAGGGAGTAGAATTTTTCCATGGAGTCGGGGGAGAGATATCCTGTCTCAGAGCTTTTTTTCTGACTAGCCCCTTTATTGTAAGTTCCTTGTTGTAACTGTTTGGATATATTTCCCCACTCTCTGGTATTAGTAGTTTCCCTAGTCTCTCTAGTTTTTTCAGGGGTATTATCCTTCTCCGGAGTCATATCTGTGATGCTGTTCTCTCTTTGAGGGTCCCTGTAAGGTTCCTCAGGTGAGCCTAATATAGTGTTTTCGTTACAGGACCCCCAGCAGGTCCTCTCCTCTGCCACAGGTCCTGGTGATATAACCAGTGGGGTGTTCTAGGGATTCTCTGTGTTTGTCACTTCCTGACTGCCCACATCGTCTATTTTATGCTGTGTACCCAGCTCTTTTTCTTTCTCACAGTCAATCAGTGGAAACATACTGGTAATTATGACTTGTTTTTTCTCGCCTTGGCCCCCCTGAGACATACCTTTCAGTACGTTGGTTTTAGGAAGAAGCTCCGCTTTATCCTTTATTTTCTCCTGTTTACTCCACTTGCCGGGGCGTGTCTCTGTCTTCTTAGCGTCCGTTTCCACTTTTGAATCGCTCTCTTTCCGTGTAGTTGATAGCGTGTTCGAGCACGTCTTGCCGCGTCCTCCTCGCGCTGCCATCTCCGTGTCGTAGTCTCTGCAGGCTTCGCTGCCTTTTCCGGCTTCCTCGTTGCTGGGCAACCCCAGCCGGTAGCCGTCACAGCTTCTCCCCACGGAAGCTGTCAGGAGAAGCCGAGCGAGAGATTCCCAGCGTGCGGAGCAAGCTGCCAAACATCGATGTTCCCCCTGCCTCTGGGGTCCATCAGGTCTATGGGTCCACCGAGTCCAGTGAGCAATTCTCATTTCTTTTTTCGGCACCACTTCATATTTTCGTATTTTCGCGGTCTTGCGAGTTGGTTCAGTTTATCTTCATCGCTTTGTCTGCCGAATAGCGATCATTTTCATCAGCATTTCCCCAGCTGCCCTGCTCGGTAGTGAGCACAGCAAGGAGCGGAGGTGAGTGATTACGACCTCACTCAGATGCCATCTTGCCTCCGTGATGTCAGCTCCTTTGTGGTTCCATCGGAGATGGGTAATGCTTCACTTTTGTCCCAGTTTATGTTATAACCTGAGAAGGAGGAAAACTTGTCTATGATTAGGAGTAAAGATGGTAGGGAGCGAGAGAGATTGGTGAGAGTGAGTAGTATATCATCAGCATATAGATAAAGTTTGGATTCACCTGTAGGGAGATGTATGCCCGTGACTTCATCTGATTTATGAATAGTGGCCACCAAAGGCTCCATTGCTAAAAGGAAAAGAAGTGGGGATGGAGGGCATTCCTGACGAATTCCTCTTCGGATTGGAAATGGATCAGATAAAAAACCTCCACTGTTTACTTCTGCAGAGGAACTGTCATATAAGAGTCATACTTTATTAATAAACTGATCCCCTAATCCGAAGCGTTCCAGCCCTTTGAAAAGATATTCCCACTCCATGCGGTCAAAAGCCTTTTCAGCATCTAATGATGAGGCTAATGCATCTTGCAAAATGTTTTTAGCAGACCATAATGTATGTGCCAATGTGTGTACATGATTTCTGGATGAACGTCCTGGAACAAATCCCACTTGGGTTGGGTGAATTAAGGAAGGTAATACTTTCTTGAGACGAAAAGCTAGAATACTGGCAAATATTTTGATATCACAATTATAAAATGAAATAGGGCGGTAACTGGCACAAACTAAGGGATCCTTTCCAGGTTTAGGGAGTACTGCAATTATTGCTTTGTTGGAGAGGGGACCTAAGAACTTATCACGTTCTGCCTCTTGGAATGCAGCATGTACAGAATCAATGACATTATGCCCAGTCCAATGATAAAATTCATCTGGAAAACCATCTTCTCCGGGGGCTTTATGATATGGTGAATTGGATATCGCATGTGCAATCTCATCTCTGTTAATCTCTCCCTCAGAAAGACTGGGGGATCCACTTTCGAAAGAAAGTTAGTCAGTCCTTCTGAATCTATTTGCACCCCTGGTGTGTGGAGAGCTTTGTAAAAAGAAGCACATTCATTTACTATGTCTTGTGGCCGAGTAAGTATACTACTTCGAGTTGACTTAATAGCTGTGATGGCCATAGCTGCTCCTCCTTGTCGTAGTTGTGCCGCTTATAAGCTGCCTGCTTTTTCTCCTTGTTCATAGTGTCTCCCTTTCATTCTTTGGAGGGCAAATTCTGCCTTGCATGTAATGAGGTTACTTAATGCCATTCGGACTTGTTCTAAAGATTTACGGTTTTGTAAGGTTGGTGTTGTGGTATATAAGCCGGTGTACGATAGTATGTCCTGCTCTAGTTCTTTTTGTCGTGTAGCATTTTGTCTGTTAGCTAATGCCGCCTCACGCATTAATTGACCTTTAATCGAAGCTTTAGCCGCGGCCCACATTATTCTACTTGAGGTCACAGAACCCTGATTTGTGGAGAGGTAATCTTGTAAGTAAGTTTGTAATTGAGATTTACCCTCAGGAGATTTATGTCGCTGTATGTTCATGCGCCAAGGTTTACGTCCTGGCCTAGGTATACCAACTACCAGAGCTAAGGAAACCGGGAAGTGATCAGATAATGCTGCTTCTAAGATGCAGGATTCTTGAATCGATTAGACCATCCCTTGAGACACTAAAAAATAGTCCAAACGAGGTAGAGTGCCATGACTAGGAGAGGAGAATGTATATTCAGTATTAGATGAGTGAGAGAGACGCCAATGGTCAATTAAGCCGTTGTCTGCTAATATGTCATCCATTAATGCCCTGTCTGCAGCATTATTTCTGTCTAAAGGGCCTGTTTTATCTAAAATTGGGTCTCTCACAATATTCCAATCACCATCTATGAGATGCTGTGTGGCACCTATCTCTGTTAGTAAGCGGTTCAGATGGAGGAAGAATGCTTTTTTGCTCCTGTTGGAGCAGAGATTGATCCTACACAAATGTAAGTATCTCCTATACGCAGCTAGGCGATTACATAACAACCATCATGGTCTGTCCATGACTTTGTTATTGTAACTTGGAGAGATTTGCGAATGAGGATTCCTACTCCACACTTGCGAGTGGGACCTGTGCTCATAGATTCTCCCTTCTGCACACTACTATGGATCACCTTGCCCACCCAGTCTCTACATAGTTTTTCTGATTCAAATGTGTCTCTTGAAGTAATGTCACATCCGCCCGTTTAGATTGAAGATATGATAGTACTTTTTTTCTTTTGATGTAATGTGTAAGACCATGTACATTCCATGTTAATACACAAAGGGGGTGTGTGTTTGTCGTATTGAACATGTCTAAGGAGGACAAATGGGTTTGGGTAAACTTTAAAAGTAGGCTTATAAGTCTTTAGAGATGAGAAAAGTGCCCTGAAAAGATAAAATCAGAGGATGAAGAAAGATATGAGGGGGAGGGGTAAGGATAAGAATAGGTAAGGGAACACCTGGCTCTTAACAAATATATGAATAGCCAATTGAACAAAGAGTATCTAAAGTGTTAGAATAAGAAATGTGTAGATATAGTAAGGTTGTAAAGAGAATGTGAGTAGAATGTGTAGATTGGTATGTAGTGATTCAAGCACTAAAAATACAAAACTGTTAACCGCGGGTCTAGTTCTCCTAGGGCACCACCGCAGAGAGCATCCCCGACAAAAGGATACCAAATACGGCCAATCCGAGAGAATAGATATATCTTACTATAATGTAAACTGTAATAATACATTAGATCTATTTGGAATCTTGAAGTATAATTACAGATATAATATGAGATGGGAGATCAGTTAAACTATAGTGGAATTGTTGCTTTGCAAATATAATAAATATTTTACATATCAAATATGAAAGCATTAATTATTATGTATAAGTATATATAGGCTAGGAATTAGTTGAATAAATATAATAAATATGCTAAATAGAATACATTAAGGGATAGAAGTTGGATTAAGTAGTAGTAGATAGTATATCATAATATAAAATCCTATACAATGATGCATTCTAATATGATATAATAATGCAATATATTAAAAATAACATTCAATTACTTGAAGTTTGAGTATATTCTCAGTACACAGCCTGTAACTGAATGATCCACTCTACTCTAATGATAGAAATGTAAGTAATTAACACAGTGCTTATCTTAATTTTACTTAAATGAAATGAATTGTTATCATCAGATAAATCTTGGTAGACTACTGTTGTCAGTCCACGTCTGAGGCAGATTTAAAAGGAGAGAGGGATTTGTCTCTATGCTGCTCTTCTATAAAAGCAGAGACAGTATGCAGCGCTTAGGATTTGTCATCTTGGGTACTAACAGATCTTTCAGGGTCTCTTCCTCTGTGCCGTGGATTGCTAAAAGTACGCCTTTTGTTGTCAAGTGTTTGTTGTGAAAAACCAAGGCTTGTATGAGTTTGATCTGTTGACGTACCTTGTGTGGCCATGTCTTGTATTTTCATGTGATACAGGAATTGTCGCAGCTCTACGGGATCCTAGAGTTTCCATTCTTGGTAATACGAAAGTGAGCTGGCTCAAATAAGCCATACTTGATGTCCATTTGTCGTAACTGAGGTCTGTTGGCGAGGAATGCTTTGCGTCTTTCATTAGTCTCTTTAGAGAAGTCTGCAGCCATATGAATGACATGTCCATTATGTGAGCATGAACCTTGCGAGCTTGCTGTAGTTAGTAGTTGTCTATCAATCAATCAATCAAGTTACTTTATTCGATTTCATCACAAGGAAATCATAAAAGTTCATAATAACATCATGTACATAAGCGTATTAACAATAGTCAAGTACAAAAGATATATTACTAGGAGAAAGAACCACTTCATCACAGTATTCTATTTACAAATACCCACTAAAAGATTTATAAAAATGTTAAAATATAAAAAAGTGTTAAAATAACAAATTACCAAAGTTACATTGTAGCCCGTGATCTGATAATCGCTTTCAAGCACGTTTTGACCGCCAGGATCGTGTCCGGTGTTTCCAACATCTGTAATCTCATGAATGTTACCCTGCAGTATCTAATGTTCCAACTTTTAAGGATCGGTCTGATATACCGCTGCCTGGGTATAGAAAAGTATTTACAGAATAAGGTGCAGTGCATAGTTGATTGTAGTGACACATCATCACAGGGGCAAACAGAAACTTGAGATGACCAGACATTTGTCACCGGAAATAAAACCATTCTATAGAAGGAACCAAGTCGGAAACGGGCCAAGAGCATACGGCTAAAACTATCCTGAACTAGCAGCAAATATTGTTGAAGACCCGTGCCGTTCAAGATCAGGTGATTCGCCATAACAGAGTGCTTTACACTCTCTTGGGACCATCTTTGATCTTCAAAGTATTTCAGGCAGAGTATCTTCAAATCTTTCCTGGAAATATCCACCAAGGTGCTAGGGTCGGTAAAAAATGCAGGATGCCCCATAGCGTTGGTTGTCATTTTTATGTAATTGAGCCACGCCATATCTTTAGCTCTCTCCAACCTAAGGCAATCCGAGATTATTTCTCTATTAAAACCTGTCACATCTGTGACCCACACCTTATGCCACAATAATAGTGGCGCTATCTTGATAATATCTGATATATGTGAGAGCCCCAATTCCTGATGGCAACTATATGTGGCAGAAGAAATAGGGACTCCCAAAAGATAGCGGATAAAACCATTTTCCCAATTTTGAATAATGTCTGGATCTTCGATGCCCCTTAGTCCGGCCCCATACAACCCCGTGGAAACACATTTCGCCTTGTAAACTTTCAGGAGTTCTGAGACAGGTCTTCCTCCAATTTTTTTTGCAAAATTAATAACTGCCCCTAGAGCTCTACTAAAATTCAGTTTTCTAGCTTTAATAGCTGATTTCCATGTTCCCTTTTTATCAAAGGTTATACCTAAGTAGCAGAAGGAACCAATAGTTTCTACTTTTCTGTTATCGATAAAAATATTACATGTCGTACCTCTTCTACTACCACAATCCATAGTGTATGTCTTTGTTATGTTCACTCTTAGACCCCTCTCTCTCATATAGATACCAAAGCTGTTTACTGCTCTTTGGAGGCCTAATTGGGTCCTTGACATTATCACCGCGTCATCGGCATAAAGTAAAACTGGGACAGACTTGCCCCCAATAGTCGGATAGTCATTTTGATCTCTACTGAGGTATTGTTCCAGACTATTGATATAAAGTGTAAAAAGAAAAGGGGCCAGTATACACCCCTGTCTGACACCCTTTTCGATTGGGAATTTTTCCGAACACTCCCCCTTTTTCCCGTAGCGTACTCTTGCCCCCGCATTCCTGTACATTTCTTTCATAAACAGTATTAAGACCCTGTCTACTTTAAGATCTTCTAAAGTATTCCACAGCATACCATGATCAACCCCATCAAAAGCTGAACTTAGGTCTACAAAAGTAAGAAAAAGTTTCCCCTTCTTCGCTTTAGTATATTTGTCTATGATCAGAGATAGGTTCAATCCCTGTTCAATGGTTCCCATACCTGAACGAAAGCCATATTGTAGTTTTGTTAAAAAACTTGCTTCAGTCGCCCAAATTTGAAGTTTATTAAGAATTATTCTCCCAGCAATTTTCAGTAGGGCATCCAGGAGTGAAATGGGCCGATAACAGCTGGGCTCGTTCCTGTTCCCCTTCTTAAAAATGGGGACCACTATCGCATCTGACCACGTGGGGATAAGTTTAAAAGTAGAACAGCTATTCAACACCATCGTTAACAGTGGAGCCCACAGATCAATATTTGATCTGTAGACATCCACATAGTAGTTGTCTAACTTGTTCATGCCTCAGGAAACAAGCAATGAGTGGTCTCGGCCGAGATGTATGTTCCTTTTGTAGAGGGCCAATGTGATGAGCTCTTTGTATTTCTAATGGAGGATCAAAGGTAATGCCAGTTAATTTCGGAAGAACGTCACATAGAAATAGTCTAGAATTTTGACCTTCAATGTTTCCTGGAAATCCAAAGAAGCGAACGTTATCTCTTCTACTACGATCTTCTAAGTCAACTAACTTACTACAAAGGAATAAGAGCTCTTGGTCCTTGTTTTGCACTGTGTCAAGACGACTTTCCACTGTTGTCAATCTTAGATCTAATCTGTCAGTTTTCATAGGAAATCCCACAAGCTCTGCCCTAATTGTTTTGGTCTCAGCTGCCAAGGATTATATTATCATCCATGTCTTCCAGACGTCGACTGACAGTGGAAATTTCCTGTAGAATTTGATTCATTGTATCACCTTGTAGAAAAGCGTTGGTACTCTGAGGTGATTCTTTTATGGAGGGAGCATTCCCTTTCACAGGCAATTTGCTTGATTGCTTAAGAACTTCAGCAAATAGGAGTGGAGTAGAGGGGATATTCCCATGCTTATTGTTTGACATTAAGATCAAACCCCACAACAATGTACAGATGTGTATCTTAGTCCTCTGGATGACTTTTCCAAAATGACGCCTTGAAAATAATTGAAGTCAACAATAACAGTAAGGTAAGTAACAAGTACAAGCACTATAGAACAGTGTTTGTAAATATAAGATTTAGCTCTTCATTTCTTATCCTTGTAAGGTGGTCTCAATTATTGAGTTTATTTCAGTAAAAGTAATTATTGGAAGATAAAGCTCCAGAAGACCGGTGTCGTTACTGACAGAAGTCAAGAATAATTATTGATTTCAGTCATGTCGCTTTGTGTAATACCTTTCTGGGCTAATTGGAAATGCCACGAAGGTCATCTAACTTATAAAGCTTGGTATGTTGTGTTAGACGTAATATTAAGCAATAAAATATGTTTAGGAATTACATTCCACTAAGCGAGTAAATTCACCTCACTTTGTATGATGCACAGCACTCCAGAACTGCCACATGGTTTTCAGAACGGTCACATCCATATTTATGTAGATAGACATACTTTCCTCAAAACTCCGCTTAGAAGTGAAGGCGTACAGCGAAGGCGCATTCAGAGAGAAGGAGGCAGTCACAGAAACCGCGGTGTCCTTGCATACGAGGTCTGAGGGTTCCTGGTTTACTGAAGGCCAACTGACTCCACATTCTCCTCAGAACATAACCTCTTCAAAATGGCTTGGCATGTTGCATTAAACGTTATATTAGGCAGCAAAATATATTCAAAAATGTACATTCCACTAAACAAGTCAATTCACCTAATTTTGCATGATATACATCATTCCATAACTGCCGCATGATTTTCAGGACTGTCACGGCCATAATTCTGTGGATAGACAGACTTTCCTCATAGCTCCACCCGTAATTGAAAGCGCACAGTGGAGACACACTCAGAGGGGCGGAGGCAGCTATAGAAACCGCGATCTCTGCGCAAGCGAGGTCCGAGGATTTCTAGAGTGGTGAAGGCCAGCTGACGTCTCGCTCTGCTCAGAATACAGCCACAGCAAAATGAATCATGCTGGGCTTTGTACAGCTCCGAGCTTCAAACAAAACATTTCTACGGGCTCTGGTGATGCAGGAAACATCAGAATTTCAGCCTTTAGGACACAGGTAAAAGCGTTGCTTCCGTCAAAGGCTCCTCTCCAGGCAGAGCTCACGACTCAGGTGGCCATTTTCGTCCGTGGCCAGACCACGCCCCCCATAGGCAATCTCAATCAGGATGAGCTGTCACCTACCACACTGCACATCCCAAAGACTGTGAGGGAGCACACTCACAAAGGCGTTCACACTAGTCTTTTGTGCCCCCAGACAAGTTGGGGCCAGGGCAGAGAGGCGAGAAAATGAAAGGCACCTCTGTTAGAGGAGGACTCTAGAGAACACTTCGGGACCTGTGGACTGTGCTAGGAAGAAGGACTGCCCAGCTGTAAAGATAGCCTTGCTGACCTGCTTGCTGACCAAGGACTGCTTTGCTGCTCAAGATCTGCTGTGGCTGCACCAGGACTCCTCTCGTGTTGAATTCAGCCTTTCTGCGTGGACATCTTCAAGGGTCAGTTGGCAGGTCCCCTGTTCAATGTCACAAGAACATAACAGGCATCTTCAATATTGAACACTGACCCAGCTCGATGTATTTCACCCCATATGCCAAAGCATTGCAGTGCAGTCTCCACAAGTCCCACCGTCTTCCTCAATGATGACACAGGACCCCGCACTGCAGCTCTACTACAATGATCATTGACTCCATCGCTGAGTGACGCATCTCTTTTTTTTTTTTGTGTCCTCATTTTGCCGAATATCTTGATGGGTTGATACTCTCGTCTATCTATGCCTTGTTTTGGGGGGACCGGGCCAAAGACCATAGAGCTAGACCATTGCACCATCACCCACAAGTATACTGCTGTTTCCAATTCCATCTCCTCACTCACTATACCAACCCTGGAAATAAGGAGATAATAGGACCAACAGAGTAGATGGCATAATCATCGACTCACATTTATTTTTCTCTCCACTTTACCAATGGAGCCCATGCTCTCTCTCTGCTTTTTTGATCGCACACCATATCTGATTCACTAACATAAATAATACTCTTCAAATATTCAGAAAAAATCGGAGAATTCCCAGATTTCCATAGTTTACAAATTTCCCGCCTTGCTTGCAGGACAGCATAAAATAGAAAATTGGATTCTATTGCAGAAATTTGCATTTCTTGATCCAGACTAGATCCAAAAAAGATTAAACTAATTGTTATTTTTAGTTGTATTGCGATGATTTCTTCCAGGAAAGCATTAATCGAATTCCAAAAGGAAACAATTTTTGAACATGACATAAATAAATGAATATCGTCCGCCTCCGTCTGTGCACACCTGGGACATGTATATACCTTGCCGGCAACCTACCATAATTTTTCAGGGGACCAATATACCCGATGAGTACTAAACAAATGATTTCGTTTTAGTGGTGCGGACTTTACTACTTTACGCAGTGTGACATATGAATTGCCCCACATTTGCATCGGGTCTTGATTGTCCAGCTCTTCACCCCACAATTTATAAACTTCGGTTTCGATATTTCCGTCCGCCTCCACAAAAACCCAATACCAGAATGAAGTTTCCTTACGCCACTGTCCGATTCTCATTACTTGATCAGAGCTATTATCTTCCCTCTCTGCCCAGTCATGCCTTGCTCACCAGGTACTGAGTTGATAATATTTAAACCTGGTCAGCAAGCCGTTAGTACAATCACTCAGTGCTTCCCAGCTCATCAAGTTATTACCAATCTTGATGTCTGCCCAGCGAGAAATACCACTTTTTTTCAGGGGTTGACTCAGTTGATCCCTCAAACACTCGGGTGTACCAGGAGAGTCCCAGATTGGTGCCCATGATGAAAAATAAGGAATTCTCAATTGTTTACGGACGTACATCCATGTTTTCAGGGCGGACTTTAAAATCTTAAGCCTCACTTTTTAAAAACATTTTGGGTCTCCGTACTTAAAAAGAAAACCAATTTGACCATCTGGTACATCGGTCAATAAAGCCTCATGGTGAATTGTCTACTTTGTTGGCAAGCATACGGGCATTCTTGAATTGGAAAGCGTAGCAATATGTAAAAATGTCTGGTAATGCCAATCCTCCATTGTCTAATCTCCTACGTAACTTTTTCCAGGAAATCCTCAGACCTTTAGATGCCCAGATGAAGCTCCCTATTCTCCCCTGTAGTTTTGCTATGTCTTTCTTTTGGAACGTCAATGGAATCGTGGTAAATAAGAATGTCACTTTTGGCAGAATGATCATTTTTATAAGGTTAACCCTACCATAGATATTAAGAGGTAGGTTCGCCCACTTAGAGAGTAAACCTATTACTTCGCCACTAACCTTCTTCCAGTTTACTTTTGTAATATCTTACATCTTCTGGGTTATTTGTATTCCAAGATATCTTATTTGGTTCTATGCCCCGCTACTTACCACCCCCTGGTTCCAGTCCATGATCTCTGTTTACCCCGGATTCACTTTATACCCTGAAATATAGCCAAAGACCTCCGCCTTCCTCATCAAATTTAGGATTGCCACATGTGGGTTACTTGTATAAAGCAACAGGTCATCAGCATAAAGCCCTAGCTTGACTTCAAAAGTGCCCGATTTGAAAGGGGTAATAGCCAAGTCAGACCTAATCAGGTTTGCTAGCGGCTCGATATATATATATGAAAGAGAAGCGGGGAAAGGGGGCTGCCCTGCCTTGTACCTCTAAAAATTTCAAACCATTCTGACAACCTCCCATTTATTAGGACTGGCAATGATAAAGGGTCTGAATTGCCGATACCATATTTGTTGGAAAACCAAAACTTTGCAGTGCCTCCCATAGGCAGGGCCAATGTACCTGGTCGAAGGCCTTGGCTGCGTCCACTGCCACTATCGTTAGAGGCAGTTTCCGAGCCTCTGTCAAGTCAATAGCTCCTAATAACTGAAAGGTAAGCTCATTCAATTGCCTCGCGGGAATAAAACCCCTTTGGTTAGGGTGGATAACCTCCCGTATTACTCTAGCCAGCCGAGCTGCAATGATCCCAGAAAGGATCTTGTAATCTGTGTTAAATAGTGAAATCGGCCTGTAGGAATCTATCTTTCGTGGATCTTTATTAGGCTTCTGGATCATAGTGACTGTAGCTTCTAGCCAGGATTGAGGGACCCTTTTTCCACCCAAATATACCTTATTAAATAGAACCTGAAGGACAGGAATTACAATATCTATAATACAGAGAAATACTTCTACTGGGAGGCCATCCGGCCCAGCTGCCTTCCCCTTAACCATTTTTTTACACTGAGCCCTTATCTCCCCCTCCATAATCTATCCTTCAAGGGTTTTCACATGTTCAGACGATAGGCGAGGGAGGGTTGTTGACATAAGCCACTCCTTTATTTCCACTTGGCTAGGTGCAGTATCCTCTTTATACAACTCCTGCATATATCTGCAAGCCTCATTACACATATCTGAATTAATATTCAAAAGGACTCCCATTTCGCCACTGATTAGCCCTCGAATTGTGTTCCTGGCCCTATCTGCTTTTGCTTTCCAGGCTAATAGCGAGGCGCATTTTTCGCCATAAGCAAAATGTTGGAGTTTGCTCGAGATCCACCGATCCAAAGATATTTTATCCATTTTTGCCCTAAATGCAACTTGTAACCCCTCCAGTTCTTTATTTAGAGCTCCCACACTGTTTGAATCCTCCATGGATGCCTTCTGCAACTTGCCCTCTTTATTCTTAATATATTGGATAGCCCTTTCTCTATCTTGCTTCTCAGCTCGATATTTCCCTATCATATTAGAAGTTAGGAGCCCCCTTAGATACGCCTTAAAAGCATCCCAGACTATGTTCTCCGCGGCTGAACCATTATTGATATTGAAAAAACTCTCTGATTTATCCCTTAAGTCTTCAATAACCTTCTCATCTAAAAGAATTGCCCTATCCAGGGTCCACCCTCTGGACTCCTCAGGAAGACGATACTTTAAAGATAGTACCACCGCAGAGTGGTCTGATATTATTGCCAGAATATGGGTCACCTCCATCTCTTCTCCACACAGCGCCTGATCGACTAAAAAATAGTCTATACGAGAATGGTGTCTGTATTTTTTGCTATAAAATGTGAATTCTCTCTTATCCTTCTTTAATGTCTGCCATATATCTACTAAATTAAATTCCCTCATTATGTTTATAAGTCTAGAGAAAGATTTTGGCGGGCTATTATATTTAGCTCTCGACGTCCTGTCTAATCCCTTATTTAGTCCCAAATTAAAGTCTCCCCCTAAAACAATCGGGGCTGTTGTTTCCAACAGACAGGACTATAATTTTTCCAGAAACTCTGGATTATCGTTGTTTGACCCATAGTATACAGCACATACCAAAGGCCTACCATATACTAACAAGGTAGTCACTAACCACCTTCCTGAACAATCTGACACATATTTAAGTAGTCTTATATCATGATTAGTTTTAACAATTATAGCAACTCCCCTAGAACTACCACTCTGATCCGAACATATCACCTCCTGTATCCATCTACATTTTTTAAAGCACTGCCTGCAATCTATCCTTTCTCGGTGAGTTTCTTGTATTAGTATTATTTGGGCTTCATCATCCTTACAAAATTCTGCTACTCGTGACACTTTTTTCCTGGATCTAAGACCAATTACATTCCACGTTAGTATATTAATTATCTTAGCTTTGTCTATACTCATTTTCCTGGACAGAATAGGTCATGAACCCCTTGCAATAACAGCCCCCATCAAGTTTTTTCCCAAGAAAAATCAGAGCCTACATCAATGAGGACATATTTTTTTGTTTTTTTCTCCCACTGCTCCCCACACCTAGTGCCCCATGCCTTCCTGTGGAAAATTGACAGCGATCGGTGTTAGCATTTAGCTGAAGCCATCTTGTTTCCGGCAGCCATTCTGTCTGCCATGTGCTCACCACGTGCTGTTTCCTTCTTCACTGTTGTTTACCCTTGTGCTCTGTTTAAAGGACTGGCTATACTTAGACTCTGCTACTCTGCACATGTGCAGAGGAATCTGTAACTGTCCATACATCTGTTTTTAATCTGTAACTGTCAGGTTGTTTCTACCGGAGTCAGCAACTACTAGCTCCTCCTTTACTGTTGACTGTGCATTTCTGTATGACCATCTATGTATGCAATTCTCCTATGTGTGCTTGTACCGCCCTCTTTTGAGCCCCTGTGTGGGTATAAAAGACCCATGGTTCTTCTACTCCTTGTGCTACTTCCTACACTACCGAAGGGTGTTGTGTGAATGTAGTTCCACCTCATGAGGTTTAATAAATCTTTCCTTTAACCTTTCAGCTTCCGTGCCAACTTCTATTTACTTGTCTGAGGACTTGCGTGCAGAGAAGGGTGAACCCCTAGCACTGGTAGGCCTGGCTGAGGCACACTTCTACAAATTGGCGCCCAACTAAGCGGGGCTCATCGGCGACTCGGATGCCCGAAGGAGTGGTCGAAACGGAGGATTAGAATCACGCTGCGGACGATCGGTGCCTGAGGAGACCCGCGTCTTGGCAACCACGGCGTTTTTTCCTCTCTTCCTGATCTGACCCTCCGGTGGTGCCGGTCCTCGACTGAGATCTCTTCTGGTGTTCGCCGTGCAGAGACCATTTTGTCAATTCAGAACTTGGCAATTGGAATCTGGAGACCTATGCTCAGTAAGGTCATTTATGAGACAATGAGGAAAGTGCGCAGGCTGCAAAACGTGAGATATAAAGTGATGTAAACGAGAGATACAACAGTGAGATATAAAGTGATATAATGTGAGATATAAAGTGAGATATAAAACATGATATAGAGCAATATAAAGTGATACAACGTGATATAGTGAGATACAGTGATATGGAAATGACAATTGGCCAATACATGAGAATATAAAGGAGTTATATATATAGATATATAAATTGCAATTTATATAGGCAGGTAATAGGGAGATTTTTCTCTCATTTGTGAATTATATGTAACGGGACATTTTGTGTTAAAGTGCCACTGCTATTTAGTGTTGTATATCTTACAATACTCTTGGACATGCCTGTTTTAAGCACACTTCGTAGAATGTGTTGCTGCTGTAATGGTACCGACGTGAGTTTAGAGAAGAATCAGTTGGCTCCTCCCGAGGGGACGCCTAATAGGGACATGTATATTAAAAATGGTATTTCTTCTATAATGTACAGCACGTTATGGAATAAATATACTAGTAAGGATCATGAATTGCGATGGCCTTTACATGGGTCATTTGATTTTAAAAAGATTCAGTATGTGGAACAATGTATGTTTAAACGTAAAAGTAAACAAGACATGTTTGACTGTGTACGAGTGTGGGATAAAGAAGCGCGTGAGAGAGTGAGAAAGGAGCAAGGTTTGATAGAAAAAGAACAACGCAAAACCATTCACGCAAAAGTACTGGAACTTAAAAATAAAGAAATGCAGGAAATAAAGGAGAGGGAGAATAGGGAGAATAGGGAGCGCAATTTGCAGGTAAATGGCCAATACTCTGTCCGGCGCCCCCTCTACACCCTCCTTAATAAACCACAGGATGATTCAATTCTGTTGGATCGTCCTCCACCTCCATATCCTTTTCCTTCTGCTCCTACTAACTCTGATGGTGATGATCCTTCTACGAATCAAGATAAGTTAGGATCTGATTCTGCACGAGAGACTCGCTCTATGTTGACCGCTGAGCGTGCAGCTGAACTTAGACCTGTTGCCCGTAAAGTTGCTCGTAATACTCTTTCCGCTCCCGAAATTTTACAGGATGTAGAAAAATGGCAAGACAGGGAACAAGTATATTTTGCGGAAGTATTTGCCATAGACGTAATTGAACGGTTTAGGAAACAATCCACAGAGTTAGAGCCTGATGATATAGAAACGGATTGTAAGCAGTTGCGTGATGGTCTTTTTCTCTCCTCTCAGGTGGCTGACTTAATTAGACGTTTGTTTAAACTGCGTGCTGAGACACTCCGTTTGCGAGAAGAGAAAAAGGCAGCTGCTGCAATTGCACAAACACTTCAGACCACCATGATGCAGTCTGACGCTTCAAGGACAGATAAGAATGTTGTAGTTCATGCGAAACCCATGCGAGAAGCCGCTCCTTTGTATGTTCCTCCTAAGGGTGCGGGGACAAGTGATGAAAAAGATTCCACTGATGCGAAGGGTTACTTTATTTATAACTGGGTTTATACTCCATGGAGTCGAGCAGATGTCATGGCTCTTAAAGCTGCTTAGCCGATCCGCGCAAAAATCCAGCTGCTTTTTATGAGGAAGTTGAAGGAGCTATTAGTTCTTGTATCATGACCTTAGCTGATATTGACATGTTTTTTGGGCTTATTTTACCCCCTAATATGTGGAGAACTATTCGTAGAGTCGATGACCACGCAACTCTTGGGGATGTTTGGAAGGAGCTAGAAAGGATTGATGTGGAAAGGGAACCTGCGCAGATACCACACAAACTGATTTTAGATCTTCCAAAAGCCATCGTAGTTAAATTGAAAACCCTCATTTCTCCTAAAAAGATAGATTGGACTGTTTTAGCATCCTGTAAGCAAAAGGCAGATGAATCAGTCTCCGATTTCTTTACACGTTTTGAGGAGGCATTCCACGACTTTAGTGGCCAGTCATTGACAGATGACACTGGCAGGCATCTTGTTTGTTGACAAATTTGTCGTGAACATGTTGCCAGGAATAGCTAGTCGCCTAAAGGCTAGCGAAAGTTCGTGGACTACGTCCTCCCCTGTTTCTCTCCTGACTATGGCTCAGTATTACGAACGGCAGAAATTAGAAGCTAAGGGTAATGAGGATAAGAAAAACAAGGAGCTGAAAACAAAGGTTATGATTGCTCAGGTTTATGGTCCCTCTTATGATAATAGTGGTCGAGGCGGCCGTGCAATGTACCGCCCTGGTGTACCCCCTTTTTCCAGAGTTACTTTGTCTGCTGATCAGTGCGCTTATTCCAGGGAGACTGGGCATTGGGCTTATGAGTGTCCTCATCAGCGTCCTTTACAGTATCAGCGTGGTCGGGGACAAATGAGAGGCCGCCCAGGGACCCCAGGACGTAGGGGAGGTATGGCTGATCATGCTAGATTTGAGGCTGGTGGGCATCCACCGACTCCTTCAAATACATTTGATAGGTTTAATCAATATCAAATATCTGACTATTTGAATCCGGATTTGCAGGGCTCCGCTTAGGCATAGGACTGCCTAGGATGGGGTAAGGAATCAGTTGAAGTCCCAGTAGATCAGAAGGGTCCCTATGTCCACGCACATGTCTTGGGTTCTACTGATCGGTTTCTGGTTGATACTGGAGCTACTCGTAGCACCTTGTCTAAACAATTGGTTCCAAGGGCTCCCCTGTCTGGCTTAACCATTACATCGATAGGTTTCGATGGGACACCTTCACTTAGCCCACTGTCACAACCACTGCCATTCCATGTTGATAAATTCACTGCTCCATGTCTATTTCTGCCTTCCCCTAATACACCAGACAATATTGTGGGTCTTGAAATGCTTAAGTATTTTAGGGCTACGATACGTTGTTCCCCAGAAGGTGTGCGTCTTATTTTGAATGATAAATATCCAGTGATTGAGAAAACCTGTATTATTAGAGAGGATATTGCATTGGCTTCACTCCCTAGTACTTTGTGGGTCACTTCGGATACTGAAGTAGGGCAAATCCACCAGTGCATATTAGTGTCAAGGAGGGTGCTTTGTTGCCACGATTGCCTCAATACAAAATTTCTCGAGAAGGTGAAGAAGCACTTGTACGCATTGTTCATGATCTGATTGAAGTGGGGGTTGTGGAAGAAGTCCCTTACAATGTTTGCAATAGTCCTATTCTGCCTATCTTGAAGAAAGACACTGATACTAAGATTTACAGGTTCATCATTGATTTACAAGAGTGTTAGACCTGGCACCTTGGCGTGAGTCTCCCTTCCACTTTTTGTCGCTGTGCCTCATGTGTTTTTATGGTGTTGGCCGCTCAGAGCACTGTGCCACTGCCAACCAGTGCCACAGTGCAAGTGCTCCCTATTTAAAATGTATATGTCGGTTGGATTCCATGATTGGTTTATTTGGTTTACTGTCAGACCCCAGTAAAGTGCACCAGGAGTGCCCAGGGCTTGTAAATACAAATGCTGCTAGTGGGCTTGCAGCACTGGTTGTGCCACCCACAGAAGCGGCCTGGTAAAATGTATCTAGGGTCTGCCATTGCAGAACCTGCGTGCAGTGTGGTACTGTCATGCTGACTGGGCAAGTGCACCCACTTGCCAGTCCCTAAACCTTCCCTTAACTTCATATCAGTCACCCCTATGGTAGGCCCTAGGGCAGGGTGCATTGTAAGCATAAGGTAGGACAAGCCCTGATGTGTGTGGCATGTCCTAATAGTGAATTACAGCCATTTTCGTTTTTCACTATTGTAAGGCTACCTGTTCTCCATAGGCCAGAAGGGCTGTTAGAATTGTTACATTCTATGATCCTAACAGACCCAGGGAACATGGTAGAAATTCGAGTTTAGTATGCCTGAACTCAGAATAACAAAATACATCTTTTAGTAAAGTTTATTTTAATATTCTGTGTTTGCAAATACCACTTTTAGAAAGTTGGTATTTGCTTGCTTGACCATTTCAGCCCGCCTCTGCTGTGATGTGTATCTGCCTGTCTGGTTGTGTGAGTGACAGGGCTGGGGAAACCCAGAGGGGCAGGGCTAGGCAGCCTGGTGGTGAATAGGAAGATTGGCAGTCAGATGGGTGGGAGGAGTACACCTGGGCTCTGAATAGGGTTGTGCTCTGCTACCACAATGCTGGCTCCACCTCCTGTGGAGCGGCTGATGTCTCTGCCCTGCACCCTGAATCGAAAGGCAGAGTCATGTCAACAGAGTGCTCAATAACTGGTTTGGACTGGGCAAAGGCCCCTCAACCCCAGAGGAACAAAGGAATTAGGGGTATAAGTATTGGGACCCTGCTCCCAAGAAATTAGATCAGATCCTGCTGAAACAAGAAGAACCTCTGCCAGAAGAGAAGGAACTGGGAAAGCTGTAGGAGGAGTAACTGTCCCTGACCTGGGGGATTGGCCTGCAGTGGTTGCCTTGCTGCTGAAGGAGAGGAGAAAGACTGCTAAAGACTTTGCTTCAACTTGTGCTTTGAAAAGATCTCCAAGGGCTTGAACTGAGCTTGCCCCCTGAACGAAGTCCCAGGACTAGTGGACTTCACCCCCAGCTCCCCAGAGTCTTTTGGAAGTGCCTGCTTCTGTTGTTGGGCCTTCTGAGGGACTGCGTGTCGCAAGGAGCTGGAAGCGCGACGCAAGGAAGAGAAGCGTGCCGCCGTCGGAACCGCTGTCGTCGCATCTCGCAGAGAGTGTCTCCGCTGCAACATCGCATCGAGCAGAAGCGTCTCGCATCATTCCGGAAGTGTCTCGCAACGCCGAAGAAGCGTGTCGCCATCGCAGCCATCGCAGCTGTCGCATTGCACCGCATCGAGAGAAGAGTCTCGCATCGAGGAGGAAGCGTGTCGCCTTCGCAGCCATCGTAGTTGTTACATTGCACCGCATCCAGAAAAGCGCCTCGCATCCACGGAGAAGCGTGCTGCCGTCGGAGCCGCTGTCGTCGCATCTCGCAGAACGGGTGTCGCCGCTGCAGCATCGCATCGAGCGGAATCGTCTCGCAACGTCGGAGTAGAGTGCCGCTGCCAAGGCCGCTGTCGTCGCATCTCGTCAAGGGTGACGCCACTGTAGCTGACGCATCGAGTCGAGCCTTCTCGCAACATCGGGGAAGCGTAACGCATCTGGAAGATCCCGTCTTTATTTCTTTTGCACCAAGAACTTCAACGCATCTGCATCGCTGCAACACTTTTGTTGCCCTGGGTGTCGCATCTAAGGTACATTGACTTAAAGTGTCGCATTTAAGAACTTAAGAGAAACTAAGCAATTTTCTACCAACTAAGCAACCGTATTGTGTATTTTTAATCGTTTAATGGTCTTGTGATAATCCTATATAAAGAAACCTTATTTTTAATATAAATACCTGTGTGGTGTCCATTTGTAGTGTTGTCACTTGGTTACTGTATGTGTTCACAAATGTTTAACCTATAACGCTCTGAGATAAGCCTTGTCTGCTCGCGCCAAGCTACCTAGAGGGTGAGCAAGGGGTTGTTTTAGTAGTGTAACCCCTCATCCTGACTAGAGGAAAGGTTCCCTGCTTGTCACAAGTACCTACCTGTGCCAACCAGAGAACCCGGATTCTAACAAAGAGGTTAATAAGATTGTAGTACCACAATACCCGGTGGTTTCTGATATTACGACACTCCTTACCATGGTTCCTCCAACAGCGACCACCTTTTCCGTGGTCGATTTAACGAACGCTTTCTTTTTAATTCATATTCATCCTGACAGCCGATATTTGTTCGGTTTCACTTTGAATAATCGATCGTACAGATTCTGTAGAGTTCCCCAGGGATACACAGAGAGTCCTAGTATTTACAGCCAAGACAGCTTGATTCTTTCCCCTTGCTCACGGGAATGGCTCTCATACAATATGTCGATGACATCTTGTTGGCAGCTGATACGCCTGAACAGTGTGAAGAAGGTACACTATCTTTGCTTTCATTTCTTGCATCACACCATCATAAAGTATCACGAAAGAAATTGCAGTATTGTAGACCGAAGGTGACTTATTTAGGTCACCTTCTGTCTAAGGAGGGACGTGCACTCACACCAGATTGCATTCAAGCTATTTTAGACACACCAGTGCCCCGTACTCAGAAAGATGTCCGTGCATTCATTGGTCTTACTTCTTTTTGTAGGCAATGGATATTAGGGTTTTCACATATTGTTAAACCCCTGTTGGCTCTTTTGACTAAAGATACTCCAATTCCCCTTCCATGGACGACTGAATGCCAGAATGCTTTCCAACAATTGCAACAAGCCCTTTGTTCTGCACCAGTATTAGGCACTCCAGATTACATCAAGGCTTTTACACACTATGTACACGAAAGAGATGGTTGCGCACTTTCAGTGTTAGTACGGACACACGGTGATAAGCAGCGTACTTGTGCATATTTTTCAGCTGTTCTCGATCCAGTTGCCCGCGCATTGCCTGGGTGTTGTCGCTCTGTTGCAGCGGCAGCTGTGCCTATACGTCAAAGTGAAGGGATAGTTTTGTCACACAGACTATTGGTGTTAGTACCCCATGCAGTTGACACCCTTCTGAACCAAACCAAAACGCAGCACTTAAATAGTGCTCGATTGACAGGATATGAATTAACACTCTTGGCCCCTCATATCACTTTAAAAAGGTGTTCAGCCTTGAATCCAGCTACTTTGTTGCCGTACCCAGTGACTCAGTCTCAGCCACAGGAGTCTCATGATAGTATATTCCTTACTGAGGAACAGACAAAGGGTTGTGTCGATTTGCAAGACACGCCCCTTTCAATTGTTGATGGGGAACTATGGGTTGATGGGTCAGCTGCATATGCAATTACAACACTTCAGACGGTAGTTGAGACAGCTCGTATTCCACAGAAGTCAGCTCAGGCAGCTTTGACACAAGTGTGTGAACTTAGTACTGACTTGTCTGTGAACATTTATACAGATAGCCGCTATGCTTTTGCAGTGGCTCATGATTTTGGGCTACTCTGGAAGGAGAGGGGCTTTCTTACATCCCACGGGATGCAAATAATGCATGGAAAATTAGTACATAACCTCTTGACTGCTTTAACATACCCGAAGAGAATAGCAATTGCTAAATGTAGTGCACACAAGAAAGTAACTGATAAGATAGGACAAGGCAATGCTTTTGCAGACCACACAGCCCGTGAAACTGCCATGCAGTGATGCACCACGTCTATGTACATAGTGAAGTCACAGGCTGTATGCTGGCATGATACCAGACAGGAAGTGCTAGATATGCAGAGATCTGCTTCTGCAGAAGAAATTGAGCAATGGTCTAAGGAGGGAACATTGGATGATGAGGGCTGTTGGCGGAATAAAGAGATGAGCAAGTGGAGATAGCCTACAGCCTATTTACAACCTATGATTCATATGGCACATGGGCCAGCACATGTTGGAGCCTCCTCGATAACGAAATTGCTCACGCAGGTTTGGGAGCATCCAGAAATTGCCGGCACAGCTAAAAAGATGGTGCAGTCTTGTCTGATTTGTCTTCAGCATAATCCTGGTAAAGGGACACAAACTCCTACAGGAGGGTTTGCTACACCAACCGCACCTTTTGAAGTTTTGCAAATGGATTACATTCAGCTTGAGCGCTATAACAACTTAAAGTACGTTTTGGTGGTGGTATGTGCCTTCAGTAAATGGATAGAGGCATACCCTACGAAGGACAATACTGCTCTCACTCCAGCAAAGGTGCTTTTGAAGGAATTCTTCCCTAGATTTGGTGTTTGTAAACTTTTGTGGAGTGATAACGGACCCCATTTTATTGGGCAAGTTGTCGAGTATGTCCTGAAGGGATTAGGGATCAAGCAGAAATGTAATGCTGCTTTCCATCCACAATCAGCAGGGCTAGTGGAAAGGTATAACGCCACACTTAAATTGAAACTGGCTAAAATACAGGCTTCCACGTCTTTGATATGGCCTGATGCACTACCCTTAGCACTGTTGTCCATTAGATCAGTGCCACATTCGGGATCTGGTCTTACACTATATGAGGTGGTATTCGAAGGCCTATGAACATTTGGGGAATTCCTAAACCACGTCCCATACATGATGTACCATGTGTATTGATGAGTGACTACCTATCACATTTGACTGACAGTTTGATTTCTAATCATCAACAGGTTCGAGAAGCTCTTCCTGATAGGTCTGAAGGTGAAGGCCATGGACTTCGGCCTGGAGACCAGGTAATGATCCGATCATTCCAGAGGTCAAGCAGCTTGGAGCCGAGGTGGCGCGGCCCGGAGCAGGTGCTCCTTTCGATGAGAACTGCGGTTCGAGTGACGAACAGGAGGAGCTGGGTGCACTCCACCCACTGCAAGAAAGTGCCATCTACCTTGGTGGATCATGTTGCCTTGATCGACCATCAGGACATCCTGAATACAGAGAAAGGCCAGCCATATCACCACACGAACCTGAGGAAGTCTTCTCGGACCACACGATCCCTGGTGTATCCCGATACCAACTGAGACCCCGGAAAGAACCTTCATTGTTGAAAAAGACTGGTTGAGCTACCGTCCTGGGTTTGTGAAAAGGAACTGATGTGGCAAGGGGGGGGGATCAGTCCTTCATAGTGACACCCATCTTGACCCTCAGTGAAGAAATCAATGGCTGCCCAGGACTTTAAAGCTCCAACGATTATTTCAGCGACAAAGTGATTATGCCTGTGGAGAAATCAATTGCTGTGAGGATGTGTAATAAGAAAGCAATATGCATTGCAGGATTTGTTGTCACTGTGGTTGCTATGGCAGTGATAACTTGGGTTGTAGAGGAAGTGGCTCCTGCTCGACAACTGTTGATTGACGCTACTCCAGTATCAGCTGAACACCATTACTTTACTCTCCCATATCATGAGCAGAAGCATAGACAATCTTATCTGAACACGTTCATCCAGATGATACACCACACCCACAATGCTACAAACACTACTGACTGTTGGGTGTGTGGGATGGTACCTGCTCACCAGAAGAAGGGAGAAACACCTTTCATTCCTCTTCCCTTCTACCATAATGGTTCTTGTCAAGCCTGGTTTGCCATTCTAATCGCTTCTCAAAATGCTAACATTACTAGTATGGCTGTAGGAAGAATAAATTACCATCTCAATAAAGTGTGTTACCCAGATGAAGATGGCAATCCACAAGCTAAAGGAACTAAATGGGAGTGGGAGGAGTACCGACCTGGAAATATTTCTACGCCTTATGTTTTGCCAAATATGCGAACTACCAAGGGTAATGGACCATTTGTAATATCCGTTACTAGAGCCCGAGCAGACTTGTGTATAAGCAGTGCTGGGAGAATCCCAGTAGGAAGAAGTGAATGTACTCTGGTTTTGACTATTGAAGGTGTCAACAATCGTAGTTTCATGTCCTCACATAACACCTACTTTGTCTGCGGTAACAAGGGATACTACCATCTACCTGTTGGATGGTCTGGAGTATGCTACGTGTCCTTTTTGTTACCTCCTGTGTTTTTGGCACCAGCGTTATATCACAAAGACTATCGACTGTTTAATGATATCTCTAAGAACAGATATAAGAGGACAATAAGCAATGAGGAGGTGGACCAAACTGATACTGCATTACAGCAATATGTCGATTTCAATTTGGGACTGTTCTTCTTTGTCGGTGCTGCTCTAAACAGCAGGAAAATCAGACGGTTGACTCGTGTTGTGGAAGCTGTTACCAACCAGACAGCCATGGCACTTGGGAACATTACGGAGGAACTACAAATTGCAAGGATTGTGGCGCTTCAAAATCGTATGGTCCTCGATGTAATCTTGGCTGATCGAGGTGTTGCATGTTGCATTATCGGAAGTAGTTGTTGTGTTTACATTCCAGATCATTCTCCTTCAGTTTTTGATGCGATCTCCAAACTACACAAAATTGCTGCTGAAATCCATCCAGATACTGGCACATGGACTTTCGCCAGTTGGTTCTGGGTGCTACTTACTCGCCACCGTCCCACGAATTCGCAGAACCACCACCGGAGGAAGATCGTTCTCCTACCTGGCAGCCAAAACATGGAACTCCCTCCTCGCGCACCTACGACTGACCCAGGACCATCTCACCTTCAGAAAACACCTCAAGACCTGGCTATTCGAGCAGTAACGACACCCCCCCTCCCTTCAGCGCCTTGAGACCCTCACGGGTGAGTAGCGCGCTCTATAAATGTATTGATTGATTGATTGACTACCTGGGACTGGAAGTTATTAACTGTCCTGTGTGTAATATTTATAATTTTATTGACATGCTGCTTCTGTATACAATGTGGTCCAATGCTTTGCTTTACCTGTATTACTGCCTGCATACCCGCTAAACGTAATGTTGCACAAATGATTGCCCAGAAAATTTTAGTTAAGGAAATTAGTAATATGATGCAAATTGATGTACAAGATGTATACAAGGACTATCCTAGATCATAAATGTCTTCAGCTAATGCTAAAAGGGTCGTCTGTGGAAAATTGACATATATCGGTGTTAGCATTTAGCTGAAGCCATCTTGTTTCCAGCAGCCATTTTGTCTGCCATGTGCTCACCACGTGCTTTTTCCTTCTTCACTGTTGTTTACCCTTTTGCTCTGTTTAAAGGACTAGCTATACTTATACTCTGCTACTCTGCACATGCACAGAGGAATCTGTAACTGTCCATACATCTGTTTTTAGTCTGTAACTGTCAGGTTGTTTCTACCGGAGTCAGCAACTGCTAGCTCCTCCTTTACTGTTGACTGTGCATTTCTGTATGACCATCTATGTATGCAATTCTCCTATGTGTGCTTGTACCGCCCTCTTTTGAGCCCCTGTATGGGTATAAAAGACCCATGTTTCTTCTACTCCTTGTGCTACTTCCTACACTACCGAAGGGTGTTGTGTGAATGTAGTTCCACCTCATGAGGTTTAATAAATCTTTCCTTTAACCTTTCAGCTTCCGTGCCAACTTCTATTTACTTGTCTGAGGACTTGCGTGCAGAGAAGGGTGAACCCCTAGCACTGGTAGGCCTGGCTGAGGCCCACTTCTACACCCCCTCCCCCCAGGAAACCCCCTTCTACCTCTTGGGTGATACATTTCGCCCTTTGGGAACCCCCCTCTCCGAGGACAGAGTCGATAGGAGGCAGACCCTGAAAAATTAGAAAGGAAAAATAAAAACTAACGGAAATAGAAAAAGAAAAGCAAACCCTGACGAGCCACTATGTCGACAATCATTCTTAACCCTTTGTGGCTTTTATCATCAAGCATTCTACAGCTTATTTATAACTCATTACTCATCATCATTTTGTTTGTTTATTCATTATTCATCTTTTGTATATATATATTCGCCTCCTCAGGGTCACTAATATTGTGCATCTTATTCCGCCACATTATTTTCAGCATAGCTGGGAATTTTAATTGCACCTGCGCTCTCTTTTCTCGGAGCTCACTCATCCTGGTACCAAGTTCCCACTGCCGCTGGGCTGTCCTCTTGCTGAGGTCGGATCTTATTTGATATGTGAAATCATCGTGTTTAAGGGAGCCCTCTTTTTATGCCTTTGATAATATCAACTCTTTTAGAGTAAAATTCAAGAAGTTAATCAGACTTTTTCTTGGGTTTTTCCTCGCTGGATTTAACCTAAAGGGACCCTGATGTGCCCTCTGGATTTCTCTCTCCTATTCAATATCTGGCCTATCAGGCGTAACCTCTCGTAATAGGGCACTAATAAAGGTTTTAACATCTCCCTTTTCAGCCCCCTCTGGAATTTGCAAAAACCTCAGATTGTTGCCACGGGATTGTGTTTCCAACCTTTCTAAATCATCTTGTAACCCCTTATTCTGCTTCTTTAGCCAATCTTTAGAATTTTCCAGAACATTTCCCGACAAAGGTTTAACTTCTCCCTCCAAGGTACAAGTACGTGCCATAATATCGTCAAGTTTTTCCTCTAATGCATTGCATTTATTCTGAATCCCCTTTTGATTGGACTCTGACATGTCAAATTTGTCAAAAAGTTCCTGCCTTAAGTTCAAAAACAGTTTTTCTATAGAGTTTTCATCTCCTCCACCTCTTCGATCAATTATGTACTCCTGGGCGTTCTCCCCTAAATTTGAGTGAACAATTCCGCCGTGAGAAGATTCTGGGCTTATATGCACCGTAATAGGGGGACTAGAGCTAGTATCCAAATTAGGATTTGTATGGAGACTGGGCTTAGTACTAGAAGAGATACTATTTGGCCCAGCGACTTTCTCGGGCCTGACTTCAAACTCAGCGCTATTACTAGTTAGCGCCCTGGCTACTACACCCTGCTGCCTTTCATCAGTAGAAGACAATCCAGCTAGTACAGCAAACCTATTTTCCACAGGAGAGGAGCTAGAATTGGATTAGAAACCGGATTAATTTGCGTTGTGGTTTTCTTTCCCCTAATATGCTCGGTTTGTGCAGTTTGCGCATTTGTAACGTGCTCCATGATTTCAAAGAGGGAGGAGGTTTTGCTGGAGCACGCACCTCCTTTTGCCCCCACCGCTGAGACTTTCCAGTGCCTTTCAAGGCCTAGATTACTTTCTTTTTGGGGGAAACTGGGGCAGCGACTGTTACTCCCTTAGGCGATTGCTCCTGGTTTGCCCCTCCCTTTCCCCCTCCGTCTTTCTTTCTTCCTTCGGGGAGGGACCTCAACTGGTACCGGTTACTCACCTGCCCCTTCAATGCAGCTTGCTTGCCTTCTGTTAAGAGCGCCACTGGGCCTTTCACCAGACCTTGCTCATTCAAACCAGACAATAAGGTGGAATTAACTGCCACTCCTATATTCTGCCCACAGTCCACAGAGGCTCCCCCTCCACAGCTAGAGTCGTGACCAGCTTCCGAAGCCGCTGAAGTAATAGGAGAAATAGAGGAAATAGGGGAAAGCTCTTCCATCGACCTCTCCACTCCCCGGTCTCCCAGGTTTCTCTCCAGTAACTGAATAGTCACCACCCCTCTACCCGCACCTCCTTGCCACCATCGAGGGGTCAGCCTGTTACTCTGTACACTCTGCGCACTTTGATAGTCAAAAGCTGACTTAGCCTTTCCTCCGCTGAATCCGCTGTAACTGCAATACATGCTGCCGCTGCCGCTGCTGCCTCTGCTGCACTTGATCACTGCCTCAGCGTGCTTCCCCTCTCCTCGTAGCCTCGCTGCCCTTCCACCGCTGACCCAGAAACAAACTGCAGAGATCGATGCTCTAGTCTTACTCCACACTACGGCCGCCCGACGCCAGGCGCCGTGTCCTCTCACCCCTACTGCGCTCATACACTCGGGAGCCAGGTACAATGATATCCGCAAGTTTTAAGTGAGTTTTATAATCCTTCAATGCTGCTGCTCGTCCTGCATTATGCAGTCGTGCAGGTTTTACCCTATTTTTCTGCCAATTTCTATGTGTAGCCGCCTCCTATCCTCTCCGCCCTGGGAACTCCCGCGACCGGCGTCAGCCCGCCGCCATGATTCCCACAACTCACCTCAATGACTGACACACCTCGATGCCAAACCTCGCTTTGCAGCATCTCATCGATGGCTTCTCAATGCTGTTCCGTGCATCTTGATGCAAGGACTTTGGATCTCGGTGCCTCTGCCCACAAGGTACTTTCTTAGTGGATTGAACTCAGTCCTGTATCTGGCCCGTGTTCCATCACGGTCAGCCTGACCTGTGCCTTGGACCCGGTCTACTGCCACAAGATAACCGCGGTTGGAGCTTTTGGCTTTTTAGCGCTAGATTTTTACAAAGCCTTTAAAATTGAATTTCCCCAGTTGTACTGATTGCATTTTTGATGTTTGGCTCTCAAATAATTTATTATAATGTACACTATTTTTCTAAATTGATGTGTGATTTTTCTTGTCATACAAGGTTGGGGATCAAAGCATAGATACCTGCACCAGTCTTAACGTCCCTACTTATCTGAGCAGAAAAAGGTGCAAAAAGGGCTTGAGACACAATCCCCTAGGTCCCAATGTGAAGAGACCAAAGACAACCCTCTTGGTCTCCCCAATACCATACAAAAACAAACAGCCCTGCACACTTATAAAAGGTCAAACATGTATAATACACAGGCAATCATTTTTGTTTTCCCAAAGAAAGATCGATGTCATCTTGTGCTTTTTGATTTTATCCTTTATTCATTTTTCTTAATCTTTTAAAAACGTTTTTGCAACCGCCAACGCGTTTCGTCCACAATCGGACTTCTTCAGGGCTCACAGTATATGTTATAATGCGTTTTCTGATACTGATGTATTAGGTCCAGTTGATTTAGAACAACATTCTGGGCGGTAAAGTTGTATCCACTCAGAGGTTTACAGTGATAACCATATGTCAGTAGATAGAGGCCTCCGTCTTCGCATACCCGTCTCGGCTCGATAACTGTTCGCAAGCCAAGACGGGTATGCGAAGACGGATGCGTCTATCTACTGACATATGGTTATCACTGTAAACCTCTGAGTGGATACAACTTTACCGCCCAGAATGTTGTTCTAAATCAACTGGCCCTAATACATCGGTATAAGAAAACGCATTATAACATATACTGTGAGCCCTGAAGAAAATGAATAAAGGATAAAATCAAAAAGCACAGGATGACATCGATCTTTCTTTGGGAAAACAAAAATTATTGCCTGTGTATTATACATGTTTGACCTTTTATAAGTGTGCAGGACTGTTTGTTTTTGTGTGATTTTTCTTGCAATGCATTTTCGCTTTGTTCCTGTTTGTGTACTGCATAAATACTTTACATACTGCCTCTCAGTTAAGTCTGTCTACTTGTGTGCCAAGCTACCAGAGGGTTAAGCACAGGTTAATTTAGGGTTTCTTGTGTTTCACCCTCAGAAGAATTGTGGTTGCTGCTTGAATAGGGTTTCAAACTCCTCAACCAGAAACCCAATTTCTAAGGTCACAGTTTAGTGTGAAAGACCCTGCTCGTGCTCCCACGGCCTGCCACTCTGTCACAACATTGTACTCCGCACTCAGGGAAACAGACACTCTGCAGACCGGACTTTATGCCTGAATGCTGTCCCAACCACCTAGAACCAGACTGACAAACAAATAACCGGAGGGGTGTCTCCTCCTTCTCCCCCATAATACACCGCTGGGCACAAGTCCCTCCTTTACTCTGTAACCCGTAGTTACTCTTGAGCAGCATGCGTGAGTCAGGTACCTTTTTATTTAACTTCACAAACAATCCACACTGCCCTATGCCTGGCACTTCTGGATATCCTATTGAAAACACCCATGTGAATTATACAAGTACTTTCCAATGAGTTCCCCTCTGTCCTTTCACATTTGGATGTATCTACAGTGCACCTTAAACGCTCCCTATCAGATGCATTTTTCCATGGATTCTGGATGTGTATGTGTATCTGAGTGCAAGAATAGATTATGGTCAGATCAAGGCACAAGTCCTATAAAAAGAAGTGGGGGAATTGACCAAGTAAGATAGCATGCAAATGACATCATGACATCGCGACGTAGCGCTATAAAAGAAACATAATAGTGCTATTTAAATTATTTGTGAAAATACTGGGACAGACCAACCCATCTCACAGTCTTACAGTCGCTGCATTTATATACAGGGACAGAACAAAGGCAAAAGCATACCTCTCTTAAGTACTTGTGAAGAAGCAAGCTATGTACCTTTGTTTCCTTCTGTGGCCTAAGGCAAGCCCGTCTGCGCCCGTCCGCGGCCGTCCGGGGCCCGGGGCCACTCCCCCTGGTGGTTTTGGCATGAAACTATGCTACACTATCCAGGAACTTCTTGCCCTCCGTCCCCAAACTGCCGATACTTGCGCACACAACATGCAAGTCGGTGGCTCAGCTAGAACTTGTAGGCATTGTACCTTTACGTTTAACTATGGGAACGAGGGAAAGGAGGGAGTGCCCGCGTTGAGTTGCTGTCTGCTGAATTGTCACTCTCTTAGGAAGCACAGGTTAGAGATTTATGATCTCCTTATCGACAAACAGGTGGATGTTATGTTTCTTACAGAAACCTGGTTGGATGAGGACTCTGCTCCTGAGCTCCTTGAGGCGCTACCATGTGGTTACACGGTTAGGCGAATTGACCGGGACTCTGGCAGGGGAGGCGGTGTGGCAATTATTTTGAAACACAATATCCTATGCCAACTTGAACCTATCTCTATTATTGATAGTGAAGCCGGCCTTTTTACCATCACGGTAGATAGTAACTGTATTGTAAAAGGCCCCCTGATCTTTCGTCCTCCGGGCTACCCCTCCCACTTTACCTCAAGCTTGGTTGAATGTCTTACTCAACCTGCTCTGCGCTACAGCAAGTTCCTTGTGCTAGGCGATTTGAACCTACATCTGGAAGATGCTGGATGTATAGTGGCTGAAGCGCTGCGCCAGGAACTGGCGACACTACAACTTAATCTTAGTGCTATCTGCCCCACGCATCAGAAGGGTCATTTGCTTGATCCTATTATTATTAATTGGGAGGAGGTAGTGGTTGGCCCACCACAGCCTTTGGTTTGGATGGATCACCATCTAGTCCCTTTCGTTATGCGGATGCCTAAGCCGAAGGTGCAGGAGAACTTTAAGGAGGGAATAGCCTACCGTAAATGGGCTGGCTTCTCCTAGGGCAAGTTTAAGAATGCCCTCCTGCGGGAGGGTTCGCCGGGGGGTGAGGATATTGACAATGCTTGCTTAGAGTTGGATAGGAGGATAGGAGAAGCACTTGATAGTACCGCCCCTTGGTCATGGAAGATACTAACTAGAGCAAAACAATCTGCCCCCTGGTTTAATACTATGCTGAGAAAGGTCAAGGCAGATTGTAAACGAGCTGAAAGGCAATGGAGGAAGGATTTTTCTGTTCTAGGGAGGAGTGAGTACAAAGCAGCACTGAAGGCCTACCATGGGCTTATCAGGAAAACTAAGGCGGAATATTATCTTTAAAGAATTGGGTCTGCTGGTAATTCGACTAGGGAATTATTTAAGGTTTATAAGGAGATCTCCTCCCTGGATACAGTGGCAGCTCCTGCTGTAGGTTCAGCTGAACGCTGTAACCAAATAGCGAATTTCTTCTCAGACAAGGTGGTGACAATTTATTCCGCCTTTCCTGATTCGGCCGTGGTAGACCAGGATACTCGGGAGGTGTCTGGACCTGTAGGTGAGGATGAGGGACTAGTTAGCTTTTTGACCCCCCCCCCCCCCCCCCCTGAAACACTTACCAAAATCTGCTTGAGTGTTAAGTCAGGTTCCCCTAAAGATCAGGCCTCCCCGAGAAGGCTTGGGGGGTGCTTAGTAACCCTGGAACCCTTTATTAGACATCTCTTGGAAGTCTCATTTAGGACCAGTACAGTCCCTAGTTGTTGGAAGGAGGCAGTAGTACTTCCCCTCCCAAAAAAAACCCATTTAGGCCCGGAGCGATTAGATAATTTGCGACCTATCTCTCTTTTACCCTACTTCGCTAAGATCGCAGAGAAAGTGGTAAATGAGCAACTCACGGCTCACATTGGGAAATGTCATCTCCTACACCCCACTCAATCGGGTTTCCGTGAATGTCACTCGACTGAGTCGGCCCTTCTTCTGGCAACAGAAACCATTCGGCAATATGTGGATGCGGGTCAAACGGCTGCCTTGATCCTGCTGGATCTGAGTGCGGCCTTTGACACGGTAGCCCACCACACTCTAGTGTACCGTTTAAAGAAAGGAGGTGTGTCAGGGGGGGCCCTAGGCTGGTTAACATCATTCTTGGCAAAACGTAGCTTCTAGGTGAGGCAGGGCGAGTTCTACTCTAGGGTCATGGGATTGCAACAGGGGGTTCCCCAGGGCTCAGTTTTGAGCCCGACCCTGTTTAATCTTTATGTGGCCCCCTTAGCGGAGATTGCTGATGGTTTTGGGATTAGAGTCGTATCATACGCCGACGATACCCAGTTGGTGGTGTCCCTGACTCAGGAACAGCAGTCGGCAGCCCCCAATTTGGTAGCTTGCCTGAAAGAATTAGCTTTTTGGATGGACAAAAACTGTCTGAAACTTAACGGTGATAAGACCGAGGTCCTGGTGGTGGGAAGAGCACCATCCGTGTGGGCGTCTGCGTGGTGGCCGCAGAATCTGGGCCCCACCCCTGTGCCGTGTGCCCAGGCATAAAACCTGGGGGTTTGGATTGACTCCTACCTTTCTTTTGAATACCACACCAGACGGGTTGCCGGAGCCTGTTTTGGAGTTCTTAAGAGACTCCGGAAAACTTTGGACATATTACCTATTGCAGCTAGGAAGACCCTAGTTCACGCCCTTGTGACTTCTCGCCTCGATTATGGGAATGTCCTATATCTGGGTGTTACAGGAAGGTGTATGCAGAGACTCCAATGCGTGCAGAACGCAGCGGCCCGCTTGATCCTGATGCGTCCTATGAGAGCTCCCTCCAAACCGGCACTTGCTTCTCTTCACTGGCTACCGATTCGGGAATGAGTCTGGTTCAAGGCGCTGTGTGTGTGCCATCGCATTATTCATGGGACTTCGCCTGCTTACTTGCTGAACCTCCTGACCCTGTACATTCCATCTTGCCGCTTAAGGTCTGAGGGGAGGGGATTGGTCTGCGTCCCGGCTGTAAAGAGAGCCAGGATGGGTGGACGCTCCTTCTGCTTTTTGGCGGCTCAACTCTGGAATAAACTCCCAGTAAGTCTTCGTTTGGAGCCCTCTGAGGGCATGTTTAGGAAAAAACTGAAGACTCATCTATTCCCTCCGGGATAGGTTTCTGTAGATTACCAGAGCGGCTCACATCGTAGCGCAGGGACACACTGTTTAGTGTAACCAGGCGCTTTATAAGTCCGATTAATAATAATAATAATAATAATAAGTGTGAGGTTCCAGGCGGCCCCCAGTCAGCATATACAAACAAAAGGAGGCCGGATAGCCCCTTAAATTCGGCCCAGATGGAGGTGAAAAAAGGCCCCCTCGCTGCCTGCGTGTTGCTGCTGGGAATGGAAAGTAGACAAATGGCAGGTGCTGCTGAACGTGTCCCAGTGTCTTACTCTAGGACAAGTTCAACATATTTCTGTGGGGCCTAATTTCTTGGCAGGGGAGACGGCGTTCACCCTGTGAAAATAATGGGTGGACGCCGTGTACCTGCATGTACCCCCGATTCGTGCCCTGGGTCAGATACAGAATAATCTCACAGAAAAAGTAAAGACAAAGAACTCTGGGGCAGATTTACAAGCCCCTTGCGCCACCGGTGCGTCACTTTTTGTGACGTACCGGTGGCACATTTTACTGCTCCATATTTACAAGGACAGGAAAAGCCACCCTGCGTGACTTTTCCTGTTCTTGTAAATATGGCCCCTTTGCACGCAGCACTTTACGTGAAAGGGGTGTTCCATGAAAGAAGCAAGCAGGCATCATGCAAAAACTGTTCACTACATGTATTACAGATACTAAACACAAGAGGGCGGAATCTGCTTATGTATGGATTTTTTTCTCTAGAGAAATCTGACATCTTACATTAGTTATTGCACGTTTATATGTGGGTAGATAGATCCATGCGGTCAACTCAGAAGCAGACAAATCTTACAGCGAAAGTGGTCTGCTTCAATACAGCCACGTCCTAGAGTTATATGAGAAATCTCGTTCCAGTCTGCTTGGACACATCATAGAATTACAGAAGGGATCCTATGACTGCTCAAAAACGTCATAAAATTTAGATAGAGATGTCATGCGGTTTGCTCAGAAACAACAAGTCCTAGAAATAGAGGGGTGATCCCATTATGGTATGCTCAAACACAGACATGTCTGAGAGTTGCAGAAGAGATACCATGACAGTTTGTCCAAACAGAGACACCATCTAGAGTTTCAGAAGAGATATTGTGCCACTGTGCTCTCATGCAGAACTATCCCAGTGTTCCCGGCAGATCCCAAGTCAACAGATTTTCACACAAATTCTGCTGTGTCTACAAGATGGCACCATGCCACTTTACTCGCACCCAGACCCCTCTTATATTTACACTGCAGATCCTGTGCCAGTCTACTCCCACATAGATACCGCATTAAAACACAACAGGCATACTGTCATGGTGCTCTCACATATATCCTTATAAGTTTACACTAAAGATTTTGGGCCACATTTATTAAGAAGTTGTGTTGTGCTTGCGTCACAGCGCGATTCCTTAATTCAGATTTACAAAGCCACGCATGGGACGATTTACGTTGGCTTGTGTGGCTTCAAAAAGAAATGTCATGCAATGCAGGTCCTTCCCCTGCATTACGTTGCATTTCGAACTGGAAGCATAACCATGGGTTGAGCATGGGTGTTTCTATGCATCCAACCATTGGATTTAACACAATTCCAGATTTACAAAAGCTTGTAAAGCTGAGATTGTGTAAAATTGGTACAACTCCCAGAAAATGTTGTAACAAGAATAAAAATCTTTTTTTTCTCCTCCTTATATCCTCTTTCGATGCTTGATGCATTCTGCATTCTGCATCACGCATAGAAAGAGGAACATGCCTCTTTGGATTATCCTGCACAAAGCAATCCTGCCTGTGACAAAGGCACCCTTACTATTGCGCAAGGGTGCCTCTGTTGGCACTAAGCAGCAGGCAGTGGACTAGTTCAAGGAAATGCTCAATATATTCGCATATATGGAGCATTTCTGTTCTCTCCCTTTCACGCAATGTAACACAGCAAATTCCCTTGCTGGCTGTGTAAAATTGTAGAAAATGTACCCCCTGTGTCATTATGCTCACATCCAGATGCCGCCTTTGAATACACTTGGAATCCCCTCAGCCTGTTTCCACAAAAGTCCATCTCACTGGTTCTCTAAGGATCAGAGGCTAGATTTATTAAGCTGAGCTGATCTCTCCCTACATCACGCAAGATGACGCAGGGCAGCACAATTCCTTACTTCAAATTTACAAAGCCACACAAGGGAGATTTGCATCACCGTGCGTGGTTTTCTAAAAAAATGTAATGTGAAATAGATTCATGTGCTGCGTTACATTAAATTTTGAGCTCAGAGGTGTTCCATGGGTGAAGCATGGGCGTTTTCTGTGCATTCACCCATGGATTTGATGCAATTCCAGATTTACAAGTTTGTAAGCCTGGGTTTGCATCAAATCGCTACACCTCCCATTTTATGGCGTAACAAGGAGAAAAAACTATTTTTTCTCCTCCTTATTTCCTCTTTTTTTTAACCAGTTTTTATTGATTTTCATTTCAACATCACATAAGCAAATTGCAAGCATATGGATTGTCGTTACGTATCAATGTTTAGTAATACCATCATGGTCTCTGTGCATGCATGATGATATATATAGTCTGACAGATGTATTTTGCATTTTCAAGCCTAACGATTTAAAAGCAATACATTTTTCTTCCCTTCAAGCAATCCACCCACCTGTATTTACACGCCTACACATTAGGATAGTGCTTTGTACATGCTGAATGACATCCCCCCACACTGTACTTCCATCATCCGTTAAGGCAGAGGTCTTCAAACATTTTGATGCCGAGACCCCCTTGTCAAATTTTTTAAGCATAAGGACTCTCTCCTGACAAATATTTTCTAGTACCTGGTACTCGTCAGCATTGACCACTATTGACAACCATAAAGGCCCCCAATTCCCACAGCAAATCATTTTTACGGTGGGGAAATAATATTAAACAGTCTTTAGCAAACCAAATGTCAGTGAATGTGGGGGCCTGGTCAAAGGTGTTGCTGAAAACAAAAAGCCACATTTATGAGGAATTGGCATAAGGCAGCCCCAATGTGAAAGGGCAGGAATGCACCTCAGTTATGAAATATGGTGCATTCCTGTCCTTTCCCCTTGCATTGGTGTATAAATTGCTGCCTAGCACCAACATAGGCAGGATAGTTTTACGCAGGAAGGGGCAACTTCCTTCACAAATCCCAAGAGGCGTTTGCCTTTTTCTATGAGAGCTTCAGAAATATTTCTCCTTGTTACCCCTGCTCTGGGGAGGCGTAAGGGTTTTGGTTCTGCCCCAGCTTTACGTGATTAAGTAAATCTGTGGCAGTGCTAAAATTCCTGGGTGTTGCATGGAAAAGGCCATGGAACGCCTCCTTGATGCAGAGTAAGGCAAAGCAGGAACTTGCGCTGCTTTGTCTTACTCCTTATCTATGAGGTCATGCAAAGCCATGCAGGGTGATTTTGCGTTGCCTCATAGGTATAGTTGAGACGCTTGCACCATTGGAGCGTCAAGAAAAGTGCTGCAGCGCAAGCTTCTCATAAATAAGCCCAAAAGAATTCTGGACATTTTTTAGGTGTGTTTCACCATAAGGTAGCTACATATAAAATAATGGGCAGCTTAAATGAAAAATGCTTTTTAAAAGTTATTACTCAGTGGGAAATGCACTATAGTATATTATGAAACCTCTATTAGCTAATGCACTGCAGAGGTCTGTGCGTAAGCAGAGAGCCACAGAATTAAATCTTGGTTGGTGAAGTAATGAATAGTGACTTGTGTATTTTTAGTGCTACGAGGTCACAGCCTTTGACAAAAAGCACTGTTAATATGTAAGTCATTATTATATACTTGCATTACACACAGTATAAGATAGACTGCTACAAAATGTGCAAATAGTTTTACGATGAAATGGTGTTTCCAAAATGTAGATATTAGTAATACCAGAGTGTGTGTTATGCAATTTCTTTACATAGCTGTCTCTGCAAGAGTACAAAGGGCTGTGTGAATACAATTATGATTAAAAGCATGCCCTTTACAGCCTGGTTGCTAACTCTTTGCACTAACACTTTTAAAAAACCAAATCTTTGTCATCACAAACCTTGGAATGATTTCACACTTGCAGATTACCTTACAGTGCTCATTTGCATTTCATTCAGGAAGCAGGCACACTGGCACAAAGGCTTTTCACAGCACAGGAGACTCAATTAATATAACTTCAGCTGAAGAACTCTAACAATCAGAATTAACCACCCTGGCGCGCCCCCCTTCCCAAGAATCGATGGCCCCTGGAGGTCGAGCCCCACAGATTGAAGACCACTGCATTAAAGGCTCCGATTTGGGGAAAGTAAACAGGGGAAATCGTCAGACCCCCAGAGTTCAGTGTCGACCAGTACCCAGGCTCCATTTCTCCTTTTTTCCTCTTTCTATGCATGATTCATTCTACATTACACATATTCAATAGTAAGTTTTAAGGGGGGTTTGGGGGGCAGCCGAGCCCCAGGAGGTCTGTCCCCTGGGCAGTGTGGGAGGGGGAGGGGCGGGCCAGCAGCGGCCATTTTTGGTAGGGTTGTTTGGGCTACGTTGGGAATAGCCCAAATGTGGCCCAAATGAATTGTATAGCCCAATGGCTATAAGGGGCTGGCTCCCCCCTCCCAGCCACTATTTTAGGTTTTGGTGACCCGGTGGCTGGGAGTGTAGTAGGATTTAGCTTTTTTGTGAGGCATTAGCCTTTTGTGAGGGATCTATTCAGAGTGGTTAGGTGTTAATTGCAGGCGTTCAATGACCTTCATGGCGAGGGAGGATCCCAGAGTTTTGGAGGCGGTCCGGCTGATCCGTGAGGCCGGCCGGCTTGATTTGCTTGGGCTGGAATCCGCGCGCCCAGAGAGGCGCGTGTCCGCTGGGGTGGCGGCCGCCATCGCGGCCTGCTCACTCCCAAAGAGTGCGAAGCGGTGTCAGGTGAGTGACCCGGGCCGCAAGAGTGGCGTGGTGCGGCCCGGGGTGTTTTCAGGGAGCCGCAGCCTCTAGTGTGCGTTGAGGCTGCTGCGGGAGAGTCTGTGGGTGGGGCTTGCTGGGGGAGCGCATCGCACGCCTCCCCGGTCGGTGCAGAGAAGGTTTGGGGCCACTCCTATACCAGGAGAGCGGCCCCGTTTGTGGCAGATGCGCCGGAGCCTCTCGTCTCCTTGGAGGCTCCAGCGGGAAGAAATGGGGACGGGGCCCGCCGGGGGACCAGGCCGCGTGGACCCCAGGCCGGGCCCCGGGACAGCTTGGAAAGGATTAGGGAGGGGGACAAAGGGGCACAGGGTAAAGGCCCAGTTGCGGCACACGGGGTGGGGGAGAATTAGATGCAGGGGCCCACCGGCAGGGCTGCCCCTCTGAAGGAGTGCCTGCCGAGGGGAGGTGAGCAGGAGGGCATCTTGGGGCTGCGTGCAGGAGGGGACGGGGAGGACTGGCAGCTGAGCACAATGTAGGCTCCGGTCGGGTTGAAGTGGGATGCGCTGCAGGGAGGGGTGGGTTGGAGAGAGGCAGGGGGTGTCGCTGGAGCCGCTGGGGGGGAGGGAGACTGGTTTCTAGAGGAGGAGGAGGACTGTATCCCGGAGGAGGGGGGGCTCTGGACTAGGAGGGCCTGGACATCTTTACATCTTGGCATGAGGAGGTACGGGGCTTATCACGGAGGGAGCAGATTGATGCCTACATGGCGCCTGGTGGCACTCTGGGTCTCGGGACTAGGCGGGGGGAGCAGGCAGGCGAAGGGTCAGGTGTGGGGGGGATCTGGTGGCGGTGTGGGCTTCGGTTCGACGGCAGCAGAGCTGGGCAGGTTGGGGAACCTTGGAGACTGGAATGGAGCGACGAAGAGGTGGGGGAAGGGGTTGGGGGTCACCATAGATCTTAGCAGAGTAGGGCGCCATTGGGCGGCTGGTACTTTGGGTGTAGGTGGGAAGAGGAATTTGGAAAGGGGGGATAGGGAGTTTAGGCCAAGCACACCGGACCATACTTTTTTGTTGCAGGCGCGGAAACCAGATTTGGCAGAGCTGGGAGCGGCTCGTAGGTGCCGAGGTGAAGGGAGGGTGGAGCCTCGCGCCACTTGCCCAATACCAGCGTGGGAGCCCGTCGCGGCCAGCTCAAGTAGGCCCAGGACGGTCTCTCTGGCCCCAACACCTGATGGCCCTCAACGGGACACAGGACATCATGCACGCAGGACCAGGTATGGCGATACAGTTGTGGGTCAAAGGAGGGTGCAGTCGGCGCCTCCGCTAGACGGGAGTTGGGGGCAGTTGGAGACCTTTGAGTTGGAATATGAGGAGGATAGTCTCGAGGAGAGGGAAAGCGTGGAGGGAGGCGCTGGGGGAGTGACTAATGTCTGTTCTAGTACATTGCAGAGGTCACGACGCCTGACGGAGCCCGCGGATCGGACAGCTGGGTTAGAGGACGCAATGGTTCCTGTGGCAAGGCGGACTGCAGCAAGACGAGAATCCTCCTGGGACCAAGGTAAAACAAGGGACTGAAACCTGTGATGGTGTCGGTGGGGATCGGAGGGGGGAAGGGGTGAGGGAGGTTAAGCAGAGGTAGATACGTGTCGGATGTGGGTGTGGGCACCGACGACACAGGCAAGGCGCCGGTAAGTGTGGGGGACGAGGCTAAGTCAAAAGTGGAGGGCGTCGCAGGGGCATCAGGGACAGTAGAATCGGACGTGAAACTGGAGAGCAAGGAATTGAAAATCAAGACGTTGACATATATGGGGGTCATGAAGCCATTGGGGGCGCATTTGATGTTGGCCATGAAAGAGCGCATATGGAAGGGGGAGTATGTGGAAATGATCAAGCTACTGCACAGGGAGGTGTGCTCAAAAGAAGGGTCAAAAGAGGAGAAATATGAGTAGGCAAAGTAGCCAAGGGTGCCCCTCAATATTGAAAACTGGACGTTAGCTTTTCTCATATATGCCAGCGAGCATTGCGAGAAATACCCAGAGCGGTGTGTGGCCCTCTTTAAGTATATGGACGTCATTAGGAAGGCACAAATCACGGGGGAGGGATACGCTTGGGCTCAATACGATGAGGAGTTTAGGGCGCGTATGGCATGGGACACGGAAGCTATATGGGGGGAGTTGGATACGGATCTGTGGCAGCACACCATGGGGTCCTCTAGGGCAGGGAAGACGACTTTTACAGCCAGGGGGCTACTGCTTGTTTATCGCCCCTTTCAGGGGCAGCCCACCTGGGAAGGGGTGAGGGGTACAGGCAGGGGGCAGACGGGCTCTGGGGGACCTGCTGGGATTTCAATAAGGGAACGTGCTCCAGGGAATTTTGTAGATTCAGGCACGACTGCTGGAAATGCGGAGGCAGACACGCCTTGATTAATTGCTTTGGGGGGCCACAGGCGGGGTCCAGCAGGAGCACCGAGGGGGGGACAGCAGCAGCAGCCTTTCGGGGGAGGTTGGTGGGCTAGAGGGGCTGGGCCAAAGGGCTCATACGCCAGTTAGGGGGGACAGATTAGTGGTAGTCTTGCTGGGTTAGGGCAACGAGAAGGCTGCGAAAACGCGACGGGACGGGTTTACGGATGGTTTTTGTTTAGGATACAAGGGCCCCAGGGGTAGGCGAGGGGCGGACAATGTACAGTCAGCAATGGAGCACCCGGAGGGGGTGCAAGGCGAATGGGATAAGGAAAGTGCGTGCAGCTCGCATGGCGGGCCCACTTGCAGGGGACCGTGGGATAATTTGGTGGTCTCTATAGTTGGCAGTTCAGGCGACAGGACAAGGGGACTTCAGGTTAATCCAGCATTTTATGGCCGGTGGGTAATGCGGTTCATGTTTTTATTGACGACACAGAGGATACTGTGTCTTATTAATCGGTTGACATGGCCATGTCACTGGTACGTGACCACAGGCGCAACACCGGAAAGATCATAAGTTGGTTGACGTGGCCATTTCACTGGTAAGTGACCATGGGAGCAACAGCGGAAAGATCATAAGTCAGTTGACGTGGCCATGTCACTGGTAAGTGACCATGAGGGCAACAGCGGAAAGAGCATAAGTTGGTTGACGTGACCATGTCACTGGGAAGTCAGTCAGTCAGTGATAACTTTATTTCGGTCGAACGACCATAAAAGTGCACATGCGTACATCAACAATTACAAGGACATGATAAAACAATAAATATACATATAAAGTTAAAAAAGTTAAAAAGAATTAAACTTGAAGTTATCATACAAAGATAATTAGGTTAAGAAAGTTTGTCTCCTACGCCACATACTGTGCCGATAGCGGGATACAGCAAAGACAATGTTGGGATGAGTATCATAGATTAATGACCTGCAAGCCTGCTTAAAGTGGCGAAATCCCAAATTCCTACAAATAGGAGTCAACCAACATTTCCTGATTGCGTAATAGGCTGGACAAAAGAGTAGTACATGTGCAACAGACTCTGTTTTATGATTACAAGCAGGACAGCTTTCCTGGTTTTGAGTCTGCCACTTTGACGAAAAGGACCGAACCGGTAAAGTGCCAAATCTTAGCTGGATATACAATTTTCGTGCCAATGGGGGTTCTATTTGATCCATGAATTCCTCTAGTTTGGGGTCTTGCTTAACCATGAGGAATTCTAAGGACAACCTACCCAAAGCTGAAGAGCTTGAAAAGGAAGAAAAGTTCTTCATGGATATCAGGGCAAGAAGCTTTTTCCTTGTTATCCCAGGGCAACTTGCTTCCGGGTTTGCCCACAAATCCGGGAGTCCTAATTGGATACAACCTTCATTGATATGTGTAAGCCAGGGGATCTCTTTACATTTAAGAGCAGGCCAAATCTTTGCAAATTCTGACCTATAGGAGGTCAGTTCAGGCACTGACCACAGCCTCTTCCAATACAAAATTGGTCTCGCACTGATGATCTCCTCTATTGGGACTAGCCCAAGATCAAGCCTAAGGGGGATCAGCGGAGTGCTAGAAGGAAGCCCTAGAAGGGATCTTAGGAAAGACTGCTCGACCTTGAGGAGAGACACTGTCTGCTTATGCCCCCAAAGTTCAGCCCCATAAATTACGGCCACTCTTGCCTGTCGACAATAAATTTCAAGGGCAGGGGAGACAGGTTTAAAAATCGATTTTTAAAAAACTTTATTTAAACCCCCTGTCAATTGGGCAAGTTTGAGCGTGGACTTAGCAATTTGGGAATTCCAGCTAAAGTTCTCCGTTAACGTAACGCCCAGATAAACAAAAGTTTTGACCCTTTCAAGGGGAATATCAAATAAAACTGGGATTGGACGCACCCGCTTAGGGGGGTTAAAAATCATATATTTTGTTTTCCCCAGATTTATTTCAAGTCCTCTTAGCTCACAAAACCTCGCAAAACCATTCAGTATGTTTTGTATGCCCGATGACGTTTTTGACAATAACAGAGTATCGTCTGCAAACATCAATGCGGGCACACGACCCAACACCAATTTAGGAGCGTCATTGTCTACCACACGATTTAGGTGGTCAACAAGACCATTAATATAAAGGCTGAATAATGTCGGGGCCAGGACACACCCTTGGCGAACGCCTTTTTGAACGGGGAAACGTTCAGTAAGCTCACCATGCTTGCCACACCTTACTTGGGCAAAATTGTTGTTATGGAGCCTAATTAGGACGGCCAATAAGTAAGGTGGAAGGCCCAGTTCTGCCAATACTTGCCACAATTTAGTTCGTGGGACTAGATCGAATGCCGCCCGCAGGTCCACAAACACTAGGTAGAGGCTGCCACCCTCAACCAAAGCTGTTTTCCAATACAAGACCTGCAGGCGAAAAATCTGATCTAGGGTAGAAGTACCAGCCCTGAAGCCTCCCTGGAGTGTGGAAAGAATCCCATTCTCCTCAATCCATCCCAAGACCCTGTCCAAAAGAACCCTCCCCATTAATTTTTGTGAGGTGTCAATAAGGCTGATAGGCCTATAATTGGAGGGGGTTAATGGACAGCCCTTTTTAAAAACGGGTACTATTTCGGCCCCAAGCAAGGTGTAAGGTACTTCACCCCCCTGTAGGATACGATTAAACAGGACAGCCAAGTACGGTGCCCATATCTTTGGTTGAGCCCTAAATAGGTCCCCTGGCAATTTATCCAGGCCTGGAGCCTTATTTGGGAGCATTTTTCCGATTGCTGTTTCCACCTCAACCAAAGTGAAGAGTTCAGATGGGGCATAGCACCCTGGGACTGGTAAAAAATCTGGGGTATCAATGGACAGACTATCAAGATTGCTCGCGCCATAAAGATCACTAAAATGACGTTCCCAAATTGAAGCAGCTATGTTAGGGGCAGGGGCGTGAGAATGCCCACCAACTCCAGTTGCAACAATGGTCCAAAAGGATTTTATGTCCTTACAGCTAAGCGCACGTCCCAACTCTTCCCACAGTACAGCCTCCCCTTCCTTCTTCGCTTCGCTGATTGCCTTTTTATACAAAGAACGATTTACTCTAATTTGCTCCCTGTCCTTAGTTTTTATTGCAATCAGCAAATCCTTTTTGGCTGTGCGGCAGGTTTTATTAAACCACCTAGCTGTTAAGGTCCGGGACTGTTTAACCCTTTTAACTGGGTACAGAGTGTCCTTTAATGCAATAACCAGATTACCATGGATATCTGTAGGGCTACCTAGAGGCCCGACTCTCCCCATCTCTTCTATGAATGGTATTATTATTCCATACAACTCCGCCAGCTTACTAATGGACATTTGAAGTTCTGGCCACTTTACTCTCCTTCTACAATTTGTGATTGTCAATGGATCAATCACAAGATGGTCACCCGGAGCAGGATTTTTAAGTCCAAAACTTCCTGGTTTAAGGGTTAGGGCTAGAGCATTGTGGTCACTATCAGACCTCTCAATGACCACAAATTCATGGAGCCTGTCCCAATGTCTGGCTTCAATAAAAATGTAGTCAATTGTTGAGGTATGATTTGCTCTATTAAACGTTACTTTACCAGGTCTATCTGGCATCACCCTTCCATTGCATGCTCGCAGTGATGTAGCTAAGGAGAGTGACTGCAATTGCAAGACAAGGGGGGTCCATGCCTTGACCAAAGGGGCCAGTGGGTCAGGAATATTCCATAATGCATCTACTTCATCACGATCTCCCGTATTTGGGTCCAGAAGAGGCTCAAAGTGGCAGTTAAAATCCCCGCCCAGGATTAGCACAGTAGAGGAGTCAAGTGACTGTAAGAGTTTAAGCATTACAGTAATAGCCTTTGATTCAAGGCCCCTCTTAATAGGCCTTGAATAGACATTTATCAGGGCAATACTTGGGCCGTTCACTACATCCAATAATACAAGTTGTACATCCCGAGAATCAGTTAGAATATCCTTCGCCTTAATCCCCAAATGGGAGCCAACCCATATAGACAGCCCCCCCCGATGGCCTTCCTCTACCACTCTTACATGCTAAAATATCAAATGTTGCAAAACCCGGGGCCGCACTCTCTTTAAGCATCCAGGTTTCTTGCAGCATGCAGATGTCAAAGGAGGAGACAAATGTAACCCACTCAGGGTTGGGGAGTTTATTTTTAAGGCCTGCCACATTCCATGAGATGATTTTAGTCCCTTCAACGTTGGGAGGTTGCTTAGTTATTTGGGGTTCCAATAAGTTGGTGGGATAGCTCAAAGTTAAGGTACCAGCATCCACCCTCTGTTTGGTTACGCATTCTAGAGGGGGGCATGGGGTAGAGGGAGGGACAGGTAGTTCTGGGGTCAAGATCCTCTTCAACGGGCTTTGTCGTTCAGTTTGTCCGGGATTACCATTTTGAAGCAGCCCGAGATGTGCTAGTGGATCAGACTGGGTAGCAACAAGGGGAAGTTTAGTCGTATGTCTCATCTGTCAATCGCAATCATCAAGATTCGAAAGAACCTCATATCGATTCGAGACATCCAGTGGTGTAAGAGGGATCAAATGGTCATTCCTCCTAATACGATTCCCATAGCTCCATGGTAGTACAGTGTCCCACCCTGGAATGCTATCAAGGAACATTGGTTTGGGATTACTTTCGAACCTTTTATACTCTTTTTTATGGAATAAACGAGAATTAGTCAAAGAAAAAGAAGGAACCCCAAGGTATCTTGTTCTACTCCCTTGGTTTCTAGGGTAAAAAAAGGTTAACTCCAAGGGAGTAATGGAAGTACCAAATGTCTCTGCAGGCCAATTAAGGATATGTCTTACAGCCGCGGGGTCCCTAAAGTAAATAAGAATTAAATCCCCCTTAATATCCTTCTTCCTGCTTCCCAACCAATCCAGTCGGCGAACGTGGAGAATTTCGCCATTGATGATATGGGGGAGTGGGCGATTTTGACTCAGTCAATGTACAGTCTTATTTTTAAGCTGAGCAAATCCCTCCCTCTTACCATCAGGCAGTTTAGGAACTCTCGCCAACACTACCACATAGGGGACTGCTTCAGGAGGTAATTCAACCTGGGGCTCCCTGAAATTTTTTCCCCTAGCAACACTGGGACTCGCGCGCTCATTAAAGCCCACATTTTTTCCATCTCGTTTATCCCCAACCCTCTGAGTTTCGTTTTGGGCTAGTACGTCCAAATGTCTTACAGATTTAGGGGTTAATTGGGACAGCTCTTTAGCGCTAGTAATCGTTACACTAGCTCCAGCTGGACCTTCTCCTGCGACAGAACATGAAGGTAATTTGGTTACGGCGGGAGAATGGTCCAACATTACTATATCTCTAGTCTGTCCCATTTTGTAGTTGATGGCCGATTCTATATTCCCCAGTCTTTCCTCAACCCTCTTTAACCTCTCAATAATAGGTAAAATGAAGGACCTTATAAGGTGCTCAATACTTTCCAGGGGGTCATTAAATTGTATTTCCTTAGGAGGACAATGTTGGGGGGTGCCTACCTCCACCAGGTTTAGAACAGTATTCGAGACAACCTTTGTGGTTTGTACAGGCAACGTGGGAGCTTTAGGGATAGTAACAACAGGTTTGGTGATAATCATATCACTTCTCCCAAAGTCAGTGTGGCTAATTTTAGGTCTACATGCATCTCCGCCCTTCTTTCTCCTTTTCTTGAGTGGTGGGCCGGGAACTTTAGACTGCACTAAAGGTCTGGTCTTCCTTTTAGTAGGCTCTTTATATGGCAGGGAAGAGGTTGGTAACACTTCTGTTCCCGACAAAGAGTCACGCGAGCAAGAGATAGTTATTACATGTGTAGAATCCAGGGAATTAGGTGGGGAAGATGGGGGAGATAACTCCCGAAGAAGTGCAGGGACACCATCTAGTGAGATCAAGTCATCGCTAGACGGGTTTACAACCGACTGGGTATCTTGTTGTAAAAAATCAGTAGGGGGCCTTTTCTTCAGACACTCAATTGACTGGCGGCGCTCAGCCCTTCGCTCAGCTAGTATGTCCTCCCTCTCTAGGTCCGTAGTGACCTTACTGAAATATCGGTCCAATGTGCCCTTAGCCAAACCACCAGGCTTTATAGATGACGAAAACTCTTGATTCTCAGCCATAGTGTCTTGAGTAAGCAAGCGACCACTACAAAAGAAGGCAAAAGGTGTAAACGACCCCAAGCGAAGAATGTCACACACAGTAAGAGTCCAGGTAACTCCCAATCAAAGTCACTGGCCCACGACAGGCCTATCTCCAACCCAAGACAATCCACAGGAAGTGACAAAGTGTATCCTGATAATCAGGTGCTACTGATATAGCCAGTCAAGGTAGGTCCAATAATGCAAAGTAGAAAGGCAATATACAGATGAGTAGGATGGCAGGAAAGGCCAACACTTTCAACACTTACAGATTAGTAGAGATGTCAGAGGGTATGCCCAGCCCGGCCTCGAGCGGTCCTTGACGGGCTAGGACGGGCCCGCCCTTGGCCCGGGCTTCGCCCGGGCACTGCCCGCGCGCGTCCCGCGCTGCGAGACTGCTGAGGGCCTTAAGTGGGTCCCGGGCGCTGCGTGATGACGTTTGCAGCAAGCGCCGGGTGCTGAGAACTCTGGGGGAAGTAGTCTTTTCAGGGCCGTTCCCCTCACGGCGGCGATGTCAAAGGTAAGAAGAAGAGTCAAAAATGCCCCCAACGCTGGCCGTTCCCCTCACGGCAGGCTCATGAACAACAGAGCAACAGTTAGGGTGTCAGCGCGTCCCCACTGGGAAGTGACCACGGGCGCAATAACAGAAAGAGCATAATGGGACATTGGGTCAGCTTTCTGAGTGCAGTTAGTCCACCCGGAGGTTTGGGACCTCTTGGGCATCCATTTCATCAGAATGGTGCGTGGACAAAGCATTACCAATGGGCTGCTCTATGTTCGGAGCATGCAAAGGTTTCAGTGCATTCCTCCAGGGGTTGTGTTACAGACGCATGGGTGGCTTTTTCTTTGTCGGCACCTCAGACTCCACGGAGTGCCAGGCAATACAGGACAGCTTCAAGGAGATCATGAGGGAACTTGAAACACCTTGGCACGGTAGAAAATGATGGGGCCCTGTACGTCTCTTTTCTTTTTGGGGGCATGGAGCTGGATGCCCACTTGAGGGAGGCTCAGTGGCGGATGGATAAACAACAGAAGATGCTGGGACTGCTCGAGACTAGGATGGCCAGTGACAAAGGCACAGTTCATGAGCTGCAGGTATCGTTGGGACATCTTCACTTGGCTTGCGGGGGGTACGAATAGGGAGAACCTTTTGTAGACGACTGGGTAGGGCACTGACAGGACAGACTTTTACATCACCATGTTCGACGGGCACAAGAGCATTTTTCAGGATTGCCAGGGGGCAGTGGTGGAAATGGTCCACCGAGGGTCTGCTAGGGACGAGCAGGTATTGATGCTGCTGAGGGGTTTTGTCTTTGGGGCAGCAGGGGCTTGGGGATTCATGCTTGTAGAATTGGGGCAGCGTCTGGATGCCAAGGACAGGGGGTCGGGAGGGACAAGTATGCGGTTGAAGTGATGGGCTTCGGATTGTTACCAGGAATGTGTTTGCGGCGTGCCAGGACGGATTGCGTGCGGCTATGTGTTTTCTTCTGTTCACGCTGTTTTCTATTTCAGGTTCGGTTGGGGGCCCCCTCACCAGGGAGATGATCATATGGATAGTGGGATATCTTTCGTGAAGTAGGCCCAGGTCCAGGCGCGGTCCAAGTATTTTGGGGAAACTGTGGCTGTTAATAAAGATTTATTCAAGTTGTTGTAGAAAGGGGCTGGTAGGTGCCCCAACATTTTGCTGATTCACTTGGGGGACAATGACATCAGGGCCGGGAGACACCTGAATACAGAGTGGGGCGCATTGCAGAGAGCTGGGCTTTTCCAGGAGTGCGCATAGTGAGATCAAGTTGGGCACGGCTGACTTTTTTAAGTGGCGAGGGAGTACATTTGTCCGGTTTGGGTAGGGGCTTGTATCTACTGGAAATTAAGGTAGGGTATTAAGAGTAGTATATTAAGAGTATTAAGGGAGACCATTAAGAGTAGTACGGTAGTTCTGGTTAGGAGGTTGAATTCCTAGGGTCAGTAAGGGAGCATTCCTACTAGGGCAAGGGGGGCAGGAGAAGGGGGAGGTGGCGTCACCGCCTATGCTCCCGCCTTCTCCTGGATGGCGGGGTTGTTAAAAAGTTGGCCAGATTGGCAGAAGTTTTTAGTTAAATGTTGGAAGTTTTGTGGGAGGGCCAGGAAAAGGTTAGGCAGGTAGGATACGTTTAGAATAGAGGTTAGGTAGTTACAGTTGCAGAAGGACAGATAGGGTGGTAGGTTTTTATTAGATGGCAGGAGTTTGGAACTGTAATATTGTGGAATGGGATTGTTATGGAATGTTATGGAATGTTATGTTATCGGCAGGGTGGGGGATTTTATGTGGGGATCGTAGGGGTGGGGGAAATGGAGGATCAGTTATTTTATGTATAGTGAGGTTTTAGTTTGTAAGGCATTGGCCTAGTTTGGACATTGTGATATGCACCTATCTTCAATAAAGCGACCTTTTTCACACACAAAAATGGGTCTCGGTGTTGGCTTGCCCCCCTCCCTCCCAACGGGAGATTGGGGGGCAGCCAAGCCCCGGGAGGTCTGCCCCCCGGGCAGTTTGGGAGGGGGAGGGGCGGGCCAGCAGAGGCTATTTTTGGTAGGGTTGTTTGGGCTACGTGGGGAATAGCCCAAATGTAGCCCAAATTAATTTACAGCCCAATGGCTATAAGGGGCTGGCTCCCCCTCTCCCAACCACCATTTTAGGTTTTGGTGTCCCGGTGGCTGGGATTGTAGCAGGATTTCGCTTTTTCTTTCCTGCCCACTCTTTAATTAGGGGTTTTAGTAGGCGGGTTACGGAGAGGATGCTTTAGGGTTTGCCCGTTTTTGTTGGGGAAGGGTGCATAGGGTTCTGGGGATTTTGAATATGCTGTCGCTTGAAGCAGGTGCGGCGGAGTTGTTAAAAAGTTGGCCAGATTGGCAGAAGTTTTTAGTTAAATGTTGGAAGATTTGTGGGCAGGACCAGGGAAAGGTTAGGCAGGTAGGATACGTATTGAATAGAGGTTAGGTAGTTACAGTTGCAGAAGGACAGATAGGGTGGTAGGTTTTTATTAGATGGCAGGAGTTTGGAACTGCATTATGCTGCTATTATGGAATGGGATTGTTATGGAATGTTATGTAATGTTATGTTATCGGCAGGGTGGGAGAATTTATGTGAGGATCGTAGGGGTAGGGGTGGGGGAAATGGAGAATCAGTTATTTTATGTATAGTGAGGGTTTAGTTTGTAAGGCATTGGCCTAGTTTGGACATTGTGATATGCACCTGTCTTCAATAAAGCGGCCTTTTTCACACACAAAAATGGGTCTCGGTGTTGGCTTGCCCCCCTCCCTCTCCAGAAAGCATTTTAACACTGTGTGTTGGGATCGGAATGGAAACAACTATAGAGATCTCGCTGGCAAAAGGACCATAGAGACGCTAAGCAGAGTAGCGCTCTAGTGACTGCAGGGGCCCATAAATAGCAGCTGTGAAGCGGGCGCGTATTGGACGTGCCAAAGGGAAGCCCGTCTGTTCCCGTCCAAGCCTGAACGGGGTCAGGGGCCTGAACCCCGGGCCTACCCACCACATATAAGGTGAACTACTCCGCTGAATTGATTCTTTCCCTCAGACCAAACTTTTCATTCCCAGTCCGGTTCTAGATCACAAAAATGGGGAACAACAATGCTCCCAGTATAATTTTTCTTTTGCAGGCATAAAGGAGGTGAGGATGAATGATTTTGAGGTTACGAAATGGCATATAGGTTAAATAAACTGCAGATTCCTTCCCTGCCATAAATATCAGCTTCTTCCACTAATAAAGAAAACACAGTTTGATGCACTGTTTCTTACGGAGACCTATCTTCAAGAATGCTCCACACCTGACATTAATCAGGCCCTCCCCCATGGATACTACATTTATAGACAAGAATGGGTACATAAAAAGTTTGGAGGTATTGCCATTATTTTAAAAGAGGCTTACAAATGTGTGTATATCCCCCTTAATATACCTGATCGTGAAAATGTGAGTTTTACAGTCAACCTCTCTCCCACATTATCCTTTTCCTTTATGTTTTTTACAGACCTCCAGGTCTCTACACAGGGTTTTTGGAAGCCCTACCAGAGATTTTAGCTGGTCACATCACAGAAAAAACACGAATTTTACCTTCCTAGGAGATGTTAAGTTACATCTGGAAGAAACCAATAATCCTTTGGTCTCAACTTTCTCCAGGATTTAAGCTGTATGCTTCTTATGCAAAGGGTAGAAGGGTGTACTTATGTGAAATGCCACCTCTTAGACCAAGTTTTTTGCAATTAATCCAGCCTTAACATTAGGAGTCCTCACTCAGTGACTTGAACTAACCATGCCCTTTTTTTATTCACTCTGGAGGGCTCCCTCCCTCTTGTAGGCGTAAAACCTCCTTCAAGTCAAGCCCGGAATTGGTCAAAACTTAGAACAGACACTTGGATACCCACACATGCCAATACCAGATAGGTGTTAGGAAATTATCTTAAGGTTGCCAATAACATTGTAACTGGGTGGATTAGTAACTCCTTGGATGCCCTGATCCCTATCTGTACTTTAAAAAAGGGAAGCAAAGAAAAATCTGCACCTTGGTTTAATGAATCTCTAATCGCCCTCAAAAAAGGATGCAAAAAACTGGAAAGAAAGTGGAGACTCAAATATGATCACAATGCAAACTTTGCCTATCGGGCAGCCACCCGGCACTATCATCAAGAAATAAAAAGGTTACTTACGAAGAATTACTGGACAAGGTGGCAAACGGTCTCTGGAGTTATTTCGTATTGTAAAATCATTAACTGCCTCTAAAAGCGGAAGATCATTGTCTAGTCCCTCAGAAGGACATTTTATTGAACTGGCAACCTATTTTCAAAACAAGGTTGCAGACATCTACCATGAATTACAAAACTGCAGGGAAGTGTTAGACACTAGTCCAGAAACACATGCCACTGGTACAAGAGATAGACTGTCTTCATAACTTTCCCCTTCTCGCGGAGGAACCATTCCCGGATCAATTTGGTAAAGTGAAATTGGGTTCCCCTCTCGCTACAACTCCTACCCACATTCTGTCACTTGGGAGCAAAGAAATTCTCCCTATAATTTGGAAACTATTACATTTGTCAATTTCCACAGGCATAGTTCCACGAGAATGGAAACACGCGGTGGTCAGACCCCTGTTAACAAAAGCAAATTTCGACTCTGCCTGCCCAGGGAATTTTAGGACTATATCTTTGCTCCCCGTGTTTGGGAAAATCCTGGAGAAACACATAAAACAGCATCTCTCTAAGAATTTAGAGTATAAGTTACTTGTATGTGATTCCCAGAATGGATTTCGTCCAAACCACAGTACAGAGTCGGCATCACTGGTGGTATCTGAGGAGGTAAAACAAATCCTAGTTAAAGGAGGAGCAGCAGCCATTATTCTCCTCGGCCTGACTGCAGCATTCGATATCGTTGATCACAAGACCTTGGCACTCAGCTTGAGGTAAATTGGCATAAGGAATGCTGCTCTACAGTGGCTGGTGTCTTTTTTTGAAAGAAAAATCATTTCAGATTTGGGAATCTCCTTGTTACTCTGAGACTGTCCCTTTGAGGTGTGGGGTCCAGCAGGGTTTTGCATTCAGTCCACATTTTTTAATATCTATGATAGACCACTGGCATCCATTGTTAAAGAATTCGAAGTGTCTATTGTGTCCTACGCTGACGACAGGCAACTTGTTGTCTCCCTCCCTTGGGTTCTCGACCTCAGTTAGGCCCTTGCCTTGAGAAAGTGCCTCACTGGATGGCAGGTTGGTCACTGACATTAAATGAGGATAAAACTGAATTGCTGGTACTGGGAAACAATCCCCCAGTGTCATTGTTGGGTTGGCCAGATAATCTAGGGACTGTACCCATCCCGTCTTCCCTATAAAAAGTTTTCTCTATCGATGGAAGCCCAGGTCAAAAACTGACTAGATCCTGTTTTATTATGTTGAGGACGCTGATGAAAATTCTGGTGCTACTGCCCATTTCATGCAGAAGAGTGGTAGTCCAGGCACTGATCTCATCATGCATGGATTACAGAAACTCCTTATATCTTGTCTCCCCCAAATCAGTTAAAAAACAGACATCAAGTGCAGCAAAATGCCGTGACCAGAACCATCTACAAGATGCCCAAAAGTTCCTCCGCTAAGAGCCTTGACTTCTCTACACAGGCTCCCTGTGGAGCTAAGAACTAAATTCAAGGCACTGTGTTTGACTCACAGGGCAATGAATGGGAAGGCCCCTCGTATGGTTAGAGCCTTTTTGACAAGCTACATTCCGAGCAGGGCATTAAGATCCTTTAATAAAGGTCTCTTAACTGTTTCACGCATTCAAAAGGCCAAATGATGTGAAAGAGCTTTCTCGTACCTCTCTCCCAAACTTTGGAACGCAATGCCAATCAATATGAGAACTGAAGCAGGTGAGGCCTGATTCAGAAGGTATTTAAAAACTTGGCTCTACCCCAAGTAATTTCAGGCCTAAAGTAGCTTCTACAGGTGCACGCTTTGATTCACACAACGCTGGTAAGCCTACGAGCAGCTACGCTCTTTATAAGTTAAGATAAGATAAGATAGAAAGAGGAAAATACCTCTGTGGATTGTTTCTGTTCAGGAAAGTGTCCCTTCCTGCACAAAAGCAATCCTGTCTGTAACGCAGGCACCCTTGCACTATGATGCAAGGGTGTCCGTGTTGGCACTATTCAGCACACAAGGACCCAGTGCAAGGAGAGAGCAGAATTGTTCCATATCTTTGTATATATGGAGCATTTCTACTCTATCCCTTTCACGCAGCCCAGCAAATTCCCTTTCTGTGCCGCATTGCGTGATATAATAGTAAATGTGCTCCCTGTGTTAGTCTGCTGATGTCTAGATCCACCCCACAACTATTATATGGATCCTTGGTCCAATCGCTAGTTCTCTCTAGACTGGCTTACTGCAATTCTCTTCTGACTGACCTACCCAAATCTCACCTCTCCCCCCTCAAATCCATCCTCCATTCAGCAGCTCGCTTTATTTCATGGTCCAAACGAAGTGACAACATCACTCCTATCCTGTCTTCTCTTCGATGGCGCCCCATCGAGGCAAGATCTATTTACAAAACTGCCTGCATCACCCACAAAGCCTTGCACACTTCCTCCCCTTGTTACCTGGTTGATAAACTGAAAATGTCTGGAGGCTCGAGACCTTCTTGGAATGCGGAAAAGTTTGTGCTTGAGCCCCCCTCCTTCAAAAGGGAAAGATCGATGCCTCAATCGTTCTCAGGTTATGAGGTGAGAATCTGGAACTCGCTTCCTCCATTGCTCCGTGCCACCACCTCTATCAGGTCTTCAAAGCTGACCTCAAATCTCTTCTCTTCCAAAGACACTTTCAGAACTAATATCTTCATTCTCAGACCCCTCTAGGAAGATCGTTCATCATTGTAAATTTTTAATATTTTCTTGTACATTCCTCACCCTTGCTTGCTGTGTTTGATATTGTGTTCTTGCCTTCTATGGTTTTACCCTACCACTTCTAGTCTCCTGTTTATTTTTGTAACGTTCTATTTTGTAACATTTCTCTCATGTAACGTAACTGGTTCTATTGTACAGCGCTCTGACACCTTCGGTTATTTATTTATTTATAGATTTATAGAGCGCTTGGTTACACCGACGGTGTGTCCCCGCGCTGAAGAAATCACATGAGAGGGTCGGAAGATTGCCTGCAAGTCTGGTTGCTATGTGAGTGTACTGACCATGTCTATCCTAGCTATGGTTGTACAAATAGCCAGGTCTTTAGTAGCTTGCGAAATCTTCTTTCGCATGGCTCTCTTCTCAATTCCAACGGGAGATTATTCCAACACTTTGCAGCTCGGTACTTGAAGGAGCGCTCTCCCATTCTCGCTCTGACAACTCTTGGTACCGTCAGTAGGTCCTTGTCTAGTGAAAGTCCGCACTATATAAAAATGCATTAAATAAATAAATAAATCCTACGCGAGTCTGCTCACACAGTTCATGCTAACATTTTCCTTGAGATCCTACGTCCGTTTACTTACGGATCCATCCACAGAGTTCACTAGAGAGCCAGAGTCAGGCTAGCCACACATACACCAGTCCTATTCGTACTCTATGAATCCCTTGTCAGAATGCCCATGCAGACACCAATCCTTTTTTTGCTCTGTGGATCCTGTGTCAGTCTGCCCACACGTGCGGCATGTTCTTAGTCTCTGGATCCTGTAGCAGGCTCACACAGATACCCTTTTGCTTCCTCAAGGTGGTGCTGTGCGCCTTGTCTTCACATCCTCATTGAACAGTGAGATTACATTTATGAATTCCGCACTTTTATGCTTCTACCTAAAGATTCGAACTGCCTTTCATACCACGCGAGACAATTAATACAGACATAACACCCAATCAAATCGTCTGTAGAGTGAAAAAAACCATGGGGCGTGATCAGTAGCTTCGCCAGTGTGTCATGGGACCTGGTGTAAGGAAGGAAACGGCCCGACGTCAGCTGTTTGAATTATAAAATACAGTAATACTCAGGGCTTAGTGGGCCCTTAGGGCCTCTGGGCCCCGGTGCCACTGCACTTGCAACACCAATGGAAGCCACGCCCTCGAGATCGACATAGGTTGAAGTTGATAACGTCGAGGTGCCTGCATTCTAGGAGACCGGTCGTCGCTCAAGATCCGTCTGCACAGAGGTTTCAACTATTCTAAAACGCCAGGAGGTGGCGCTGCTCCCCGCGATGCTATCAGGCCAGTTAGGCTTTCTGCTTAGAGGCAAGCCCCAGGCCAGAGACATAAGTGCTGGCGTCCTTATCGGGGAAACTCCAGAGAGGAAATGTAATTTACTAACAATTGTTGAAAATTAACTCGACAAACGTGGGTCACTGAGGACTTCCTGAAATATCCAGCGGTGGCATGAAAGCTCCGAGAAGGAATGTGCGTGGGAATCGTGGCTGGCTGTTCCTCGGGTGGGAGTGCGCACAGACGCACCATTGTCTGCGCTCGGTGAATCATCTCGGAGGCAGTGGGCTGAGCCTGGCGCACTCGATTCATAAATTCTTTTCCGTTTTATCCAGTACGTACGTAATGAGGAACAAAGCAGTGCACGCTTCTTTTAGGGCACGTGCGTGGGCAATTATTTCATGCACAAACTCGGATGAGCATTGTTTCAACAGGACTATTTAGAAATTCAAAGACTAGTTCACTGGAAGGTCAATAAGTCTGGCTTAAAGTTGTCGCTTAAAAGACTGTGGACCAGAATCACGAATCTGCCACACAACGCGAGGCAGCACCCAATCTTGCTGCACTGCCTGGCGTGACACGGAGAGAGCAGGAAAGCCCTATATGTTCAGAGATAGGACACTTTTCTGCCCTCTCATCAGCGCTGGCACAGAATCACGCTGCCTAGCGCCACTCACGAACCTTTGCACCATAGTGTAAGTTTGTCTGCGTGAGTCTAGCATAGATTTTGCACGAGTACAAAATACTAAGCTAAGACTATGGGGCATATTATCAAGAAACGGCGTTAAAATTATCGCCGCCTTAGCGGCAGAAAACTGCCGCTAAAGCAGCGATAATGGGCTTGATAATATGCCCTTGAGAATTTCCATAGAAGCCCAAGTTCTGGTGTCAACATGGGCTTCTATTGGAATTCTCTGCGGCATATTATCAAGCCCATTATCGCCGCTTTAGCGGTAGTTTTCTGCCGCTAAAGCGGCGATAATGTTAACGCCGTGCTTGATAATATGCCCCTAACTTTGAAACTTTTTCCACTTCGAACATGTGCTGTACAGTGCAGCACACATTCAAAGTGGGAAAAGTTAGACACATTTGTATTGGAATGAGTGCCAGTACCCATAGCTCTGCTCAGAAGCCTGCAGCCCAGAGGCGCAACTAGATCAAAATTTCATGGGGGGCTAAGAAAACATTTCGGGGGGGGCTGAATCTTTAAGACAATAGGCAGAGTGGAGCTGCAGGGGCTCTTAGAAGGGGTGAAACAACAGCAAGGCCTCATTAATATGCAAATGGTCTTTTAAAGACCTGACAAGTGCTCGGGTGCGGCTGTGTGTGTGCCCGGGAAGCTGTCTCATCCCGGGCTGCCACGCACGACGGGGGGGGGGGGGCTGAAGCCCTTTGTGTCCAATGGGTGTTGCGCGCCTGCTGCAGCCAACACTATTGCTTGTCAGTGTATTGAATAGCAAGACTGCGTAGTCTTGAGCCCACCTCATGCTTCTTTAATCCACAGCTGACACTCCCTTTTCCTCTATCTCACTTTAACAGACTCCTGCTTTCCCCCTTTATTAATGTTTGTGAGAAGTTGGCCTGGTATATGATGTTCACTAATTAAAGTGACCACCTTGTACCATGCCAAGCAACCCTTATGGTGTGGTTGTAAGTCAACCTTTTCGGACCAGCTGCCCTAGTGGTAGCGTAGGCTAAGCAGTCTTTGAGGCTAAACTCGTTTAGGCATGTAAAGCAAGCTGTCTTACCGTATGTAACCCCCCTTTATACCAATGAAAGGACACCACACAGATATATATTCAAAATATATATGTATTTATTACTCAAAGTATCCCCTAGACTCTTTATGAGCACAGGACACAAATCGTTAAACAAGAAAGTATCACAATATACAGAAGTTGCACTTTATATGGATAGGCCCTGGTGGCCTCTCAAACCATATACTAAAATAGTGGTATAAGTACCACGAACAGGAAAGGTAGAAGGCCTAGGGCCTCTAGAATCGCTGGGACTACAAGGAGCTAACTTTAGTTAGTGACCAGGAGGTCCACGGGTCGCGTGTGCAGTGAGGAAAGTTACACGCGGGCTCCCATAGGTTTTCAATGGGTGCGTAAAAGTTCAAAAGTTACTGCTAGAAGGGTCTTCTGGTTGGACTACGAATTCAAGACTTCAAACCTAGACACTAGAGATGTTACTCTACACTTGTGCACCGGAGTGCCAGCTTTACCTCACCCACAGGAAGCGGGTGCATAGGGCTCGAAGTGCGTCGGGTTTCGTCTATCTGTTCAATGGAGCCTGACGACAAAGATGCTGCAGGCGTTCGGTCCAGAAGAGATGTGGTGGATCCAAGGGTGGATCGGAAGTGTAGAAGACCTGTAAGCAGAGGGGACAGTGTTCACAGTCACTAGCCAGTGACCAGCGTGGCACCAGGTAGGTACCAGGCGATGTTGGGTGCAAACAGGTGAAGAGGTGTAGCTTGTCTCTGCAGCCACGTGGTCCCTGAAGGTCAACGACGTCCAGGAGTCGATTCACGAGCTGTCCCACGCAGGCTCTCGCTGTCGGCGGTGTCGGCGACTCAGAAGAAGCAAACAAGCCTTGGCAAAAGCAGGAGTCGCAGGAATCGAAGAAAGCTGTTAGCTCTGACCAGCAAGGTCAGAGGGGCTGCTCCTTTGGAGGGAAGCAGGGGCCAGTCTGGAGCAACCAGACCAGCATCGTAGTTTTCAAAAAGGTTCGCCAAGATGGCCACTAGCCAACGGGCCAGGGACCGGGTAGGCGCGTCGAGTCGCAAAGTGCAGAGGGGCCCCACGCAGATCGTGGAGATGCTGGAGGGCTCACCTTTGGTGCAGATGCTGCTCGGATGTTGGGCTTCTCAGGACCCAAAGCACAACTCAGAGGGAGCCTCTGTTGTCGCGCTTGCAGCTTGTCGAGTGTCTTCCAAGATGGCTGGCTCCACGTGTCTCGGTGCCTCCACGGGTTCCTTCTTTGCAGGGACGGTGGATCGGGCGGTGAGAGGTCTGGAGGTCCAGTTCTTGTCGGTCTCTGGGCTCGGGCTCCGGCGGGAGGCGGCGGCAAAGCAGATGTCGATTTGCTGGATGGTGCTTGTGTTAGCAAGATGGTCACTCCCTGACCATAGGGGAGATTTCCTTCAGTCTTCTGTGCAGGAGAACGTCGAAGTTCCCGTCTTCTTCTTAGTTTCAAGTTGATTCCAGGATGTCTGAAGTCTTAGGACACAGCTCCTACCTTTAAGCGGATTCTAGGGGCCGGACTACCTGCTAGATCCCTCCCTAAGGGTGGGACCAGGAAGGGGGGTGGTTACACCCCCAATCCTTTGTCCAGCTCGCCCCAGGTCTGGGGCTGGTGTGCCCCAGGACCGGTTTGAACTGGCATATGCACCGAGGCTCCTTGTGAGCCTCAGGCATGTCTGATTCTTTTCAAGCCCTACCTGACCAATACACAAAATCCTGTCTGGGGTGGTGCTCGCACCTCCCCTGGCAGGAAACCCTTTGTCCACGTCTCCCAAGCTGGAAGGACTCCCAGCAGCAGGAGGGCAGACTTGTGTCGGTGGTGGCAGCGTCCATTTTGTGGAGCTGAGGCTATGTCTGATTTTACCCAGGTTTCAGGATCTGTACATGTCGTGTCCCTCTAGAAGGGTGGAATGCTAACCCTGTCGCCAGAATTGGCGAGGGGTTAGTATTCCAATTCGTATGACACCTTACTCGACATGTTTTGATAAAGCCAAACCAAAGATAGCATTTAACCGCGAGGTTCATAATGCACTTAAGAGTATATGGTATGGCGATATCTGGAAACGGTAGAAGGAAGTTGTTCCGACTACTGCAGACAGGCTCAGCTCATGCCAGAGCACCATCTCACATGAAACCAAGCACTCTGCCTTCAGGATTGTTAAGTCCTGCCATAGGAGTGACTTATAGGTGAACATGTGTCCTATTTAAGGTTAGGTATAGGTATACTACACCTAAGTAAGAGGTGGATACACCAACTTACCCCAGCTGAGTGATCAGCCAGTTGTGTCAAATTGTTAGGCCAGGACAGGGGTGGCACAATACATGCTTCAGCCCCTGGTAGGCCTTAGATACACCAATGCCCTGGGTACCTAGTGTACACTGGTACAGGGGCTCACAGGGTGATCCAGTTCCAATTGGTTATGCACCTAAAGGGCATAGTGTAAATTTAGTAGAGAGAACAGCAGGCTGGGGGTCTGATTAGCAGGCCCACAGCCTCAGTATGTCAAAAACCAGTGAAGCAAAAAGCAAAAATTTGGGGTGACCATAGGATAGCAGACCCTACTCTCCTACAATGTTTTCCAGTCTTTCTCTTTTTCCGTCTTTCTGCTTTGTTTGTTTTTCCATCTCTTGCAGCAAAATAAGCGCTGGTCCTCAAAAATAAGTGCTGGTGGCCCCCACCCGTACCCACTAACGAAGCACTGCGGGCATGATTCACAAAGTTAAACGTACACTATTGTGTAGTATACGATTGTTTGCTATTCAATCAATCAATCAATTCAAACTTTATTCAGTCTAAAAACAATTGGCAATAAAAACAATGCACATAGCTGTAATCGCGTATAAAAGTATTAAAATGATCGTAGGTTGACTGTTAAAAAGTGCACAAAGGACTTTTGGGGTTCAGGAAAAACTGATATATCGCTGTTCATAAATGGGCTTACGTAAGTATTTTTCTGTGCGGAGACTCTGCACTCGTAAAGATGCTTCTCGTAAATCCCTTTGTGAATAGCAAACAATCATAAATTTACACAAAAGTGTAAATTTACCTCTGTGAATCAGGCCCTTATTTAGGAGAAATTAAAGCATTTCACCTTTTACCGCCCGCTTGTAAGTGGCAACAATGTTTGGTTCAAAACCCTGTCTACTATTGTTTGTAGATAGAGTTTTGTGTAAAAAACCATGGGTGGGTACACAGGAACCACCCATGGAACGCCCTGGTCTGACTATCAAAAAGTAGAACTGCCCCCTTGATGCAGAGTAAAGCAAAGCAGAGCTTTGCGCTGGTTTGCATTACTTTTCCTTACCACCCAACAGAAATACCAATTTGAGTGGGTTTATAAATCCTGAAAAGGATTTTGCATCAGGACTGAATTATAAAAATGCTGCAACCTGATGCAAAACCTTTGTGAATCTGGCCCCTTATTCCAGCTCGTCTGCCTGCAGTGAGGCAAGCCCAACAAGTCTGGGAGGTGAGGGACTCCAGGAAGCTATCTCTGGGAAGGACTGAAGACGCCTGAGCGTGATAGCACGAGACATGGAGGAAGCAGGCAAAAACGTAAGGATTTTTGGAGACCTACTGTTCAGACTCTCACAACATTTCTCCAGTTAGAACATGTCTAAGAAGTGCAAGGAACATATCTTTAGTAATGTTGGCTCTAGTGCATAAGACCATCAGTCATGCCCACTGCCCATTTCTATATATTTAAATCTAAACAACCTTAATTCTATGTCAGGACTGGAGACTTTGGATTATGCTTTACTTTATTTACTTCATTTTGATAGCAGCCATTTTAAAAACACTTAACCAAACAACATTTCCCAACAACCCCGGGAAATTGGTGATCAAAGGAAACAAACAAGGGACCAACATATCCCCAAGTCCAAGGGCCAATCATAACGCTGGGTCCACCATATAGTCCCTCTTCAGAACGTTGCACATCCTCTTTTTTTGCTGCTCGCAGCCATCAGATGAGTGTTCTTAGTTTTTTCCGTCACTGTTATCTGAGTAGATTGTGTTTACCTAATAGATCGCAGTTGCTGAGCCGTGTCGCGGTCTCCCGCGACTGCGAGGTTTATTCACCTGTCTTTGCCTTGTTTAAGATTTGATTGTTTGATTTTCCATGCTGGTGAATGCATTGGGAGTCGCGGGGCTGTTTACGGCCATACACGACTGTTTCAGGCATAATGTGCAAGGTGAGCGCGTTGGGCTGAAGCCCCTTACCGTTCGTGTGGCCTTGCGGATCTGCTCCTCGGCCCTACTCGATGCCTGGCTTCCTGTCCCTGCAGCGCAGTGCAGTCTGGACCTCCGACCGCTAGGGGCTCTGTGGTGAACGTGTCTCCTCGTTTCCTCACTGGCAATGGCGCGCAAATCTGGATTCTGTCAGTTTCGGAATCTGCCCGCCGTTGCCTGTAGCCTCCGCAAACCCTCGAGAGCAACACCCTCGGGTACGAGGGTCCGTATAACAGGATAGCCTAAAAGATTAGGCTGACATTCAGAGAAAAGGCTCTTGTCGGGGTGAGTGTGTGAGACGCCCGCAGGGTATATTTTGTTTCTTCGTTTTTTGTGACAGGCTTAAGGTTGGCCTGCAGGGACACACTCCCAGGGGGATTGTTTGGGCCTGTCAAGGGGCAGTTGTAGGTTAGCTCCTTCACGCAGGGTAGTGTCCTGGGGGCTTTGACCCCTTCAATATTATTCTTTGGGGCTTTTTCCCTTGTGATAAATTTGGCTGGTCCCCAGCAACTATAAAGCAGTCAGCAGAACTGCGTAGGTATCCATCTGGTGCAGTATTGACCCAGTGGGCAGAGTTCCAGGGACCGATTGTCCAGCTGTTAGACATGTCAGAACAGGCCGATATGCAGTGGGAAGAGGATCCCCTAGCCTAGCTTCCGTGGGATGACGAATTTTATGACGCGGTTGATGCGTCAATTTACAGAACAGTTGAGGATGTCATGGCACCTATGGAAGAGCGTTTAGCGCAAAAAATTGTGCATGAGTGTGCACGGTGGGCCCAGCCGTCTTCGAATACCCCGAGCAACTCATAGGGTGCTCAAGGGGGGATCCAGTGCTGGTCAAGTGTCCCAGGGTGGACGGGGTGGATCAAGACGCATTTGAGTGCTTGAGGGAAGCCTTCATGGCTCAGAACAGCTCTGGGGCGATCCCCTTAGACTCTGCTCCCTCCCCAGTGTTGCCTAGCCCTGCCAGTCCACTACAAGGTTTTGGGGATGATACCTAAGGGGACACGGACGAGGAGCCCGGGCCGTCCAGACTTTGGCGCCCGGCAGCAGATCCTAGTCCTATGGAACCTAAAGGGACTGGGGGTAACTCAGACATATTAGACCCTAAACTTATTGCTCATCCCAGTGCATCTGAGTGGACACCCTCCACGAAGCTTGCCGGCTATGTGGCGAGTCGGATTCACACTCTCATGGGCAAAGAAGCCCGTAGTCGCCTTCATTCGAAATGCCCACTACCCTCCTTAGAAGGGAAAGTTGCGCAGACACCTGAGTTGGACCTTAGAATGGCGACCTTTTTGGCAACATTCATTAAGGATCCCAAAAAAGGTATAGATAGATCCTGGAGGGTGTGCCAGGACAATCTTCTGGATGCCCTGGGTCCGCTCACCATGATCCTGGACATGGCCGAAGATGCCAAGTTCTCAGGAGCCTTTATATGCCCAGAGGCCCTGTCAGGTTGAGCACAACGTGCAGTAGTATTTTTGGGGAACGCCAATTGTGCGCTCTCGATCCTTCCTCATTAAAGAGGATCCAAATTTCACAGGTCTAACAATAGCCTGCAAGGGTCAGTGCAAACTGCTCTTTTGTGACCTGGCAGAAATCAGAGAAGGCCTGTTTTTTGTCCATACAATGGAGCCCCCTGCTGCAGGGGGTCCTTGAAGCACAGGCTAGGGAATAAACGATCAATAACAAAAAAGGAGGGGAGTGAGAGGATTTTTTTAAGGTCATCACATATCCTCCCAAATCTGTGAAACTCATTTCAAATAGTGTGATGCTCAGTACTTAAGGGGGATCTTCCCTTAAGTCACCAACTTCCTCCTCCTAGGGGGTCTCCTTTTCAGGATGCACAGACCTTCACCCACCAAGGTAGCATGCTTACTCATTTATAGACAGACATACATATAACATAAATAGCATATCTAAGCAGGTAAAAGGATGGTTTTACCTAACCTGATGCTTATTACTCTATTTGGACCTGTAACATAAAATGGCATGAAATCCTGTTTGAAATATCCCAAATATGATTGTCAGCCGGGATGTTCACCTATTTGTAAGAAATACTTGCCACCATCTGTGTACACAGCAAACTCGTTTCAATACATACACTCATGAGGATCCATTCAAGGACCTGGTGAACAGATAATCCCATTTTGCTACATTACGTTAGCATGGGGGGGGGTTGATTTACTGTAACCCTTAGGTTTTTGGACCCTCACAGGGGACAAAGCCTCGCAGTCCTCTTAGTCTCACTCTACAAAAGGCAATTAAATATATAAGCAACCACCATTCAATGTTAGAGATTTAAAAAATAAAACACACTTTCCTGCCGCAAGTATTTACTGCCTCAAGAGAGTGTACTCGCATTGTGGCTAATAATCATGTGCTCCTATCCCAGGACATACCAGGTCGGAGTTTTCGTTCTCTTTAGAAAGTAAAGGTGCTGCTGCTCAGGGTCTCCATGTGGCCCTGGTGAATGCATGTGGCATCACATCATGGTGCAACGCATCCTTGGCGTGTGCTAGTGACATCATGGCATGATGCAACTTGTCTACATAGAGAATACGTCATGTATGCACATCACCTAGCATTGTCTTTGTTTTATTTGCTGATGCAAGAATTAACTCTGGACTCAACTTTGTTTTTCATTTTGTATTATTTATTTGTAAACCGTTGGCACTGAACAGACAGTCAACTTGATGATTTTCAATTAAAGGCAGTACATATACATTATGAACACATCATGGGCACATATTACATTCTCCGGAGCAGCCGAATCCCAGGAAGTGCCATGCAACCCTATACATGCAGTGTGGCAGGGCAAAATTCCTCATATCAGCTTTGTTGGTGAACTCCAAGGTGTGTGTCTGTCTTGTGCGGTTCATTCTAGAGGGGTCGTACTATCGGGTCTAGTGATGTGTGGAATGTCTGGTTATGAGATTTTGGGGGGGGGGGGGGGTGGGGGGGAAGGGGGGGGGGAATCGCCCTTGTCAGGAGAAAGTCCATCTTTGCAGGGAGGTATGCAATCAAGGGTTCCCAGATTTCACGGGACGGGTTCCCGGCAGCATCAGGTCCCAGTAATCGGAGAGTTGTTCACGACAATGTGTAATGTCTGTAATCCAATCATGGGTTTTTGGGGCCCGTGGTCTTCCCCAATTCATTGCAACTCTTTGCTGCGCAAGGAGAAGTATCAGAGCGATCAGTCTGCGAGAATCTTGTGGCACACCGCTTACATGACCTACTAGGCTTAGCAGTGGAGATAGGGGAGCTGGCGTGTTCGCATTGTCTTCTATCCTATGAAAATCTTCTCCCCAGTAAGCAGCAATGGCAGGACAGCGCCAAGCGAGATGCATATAATCTGCCTGAGGTAAGTGGCAGCGCGGACAGTGAGAATCAGGGGATAGCCCAATCTGAAATATCTGTATAGGTGTTCAATATAGGTGGTACAAAAATGTGGGGGCATATTAACAAGGGCAGTATCGTCGCTTTAGCGGCACTTTTTGCTGCTAAAGCGGCGATATTTTCATTGCCCTATTTACAGATGGTGTTTGCACCCGTTTTCCCGACGCCTCGCTTTGCATCTCTAATGAGATGCAAGGTGGGCAGCACTGGGCGTACCCCTGACGGACTACGTTGTAATATATCGCTAGATATACATCGCGCTATTTACAAGGAGGCCTGCGCATTTTAGCAGACGTTAGTTTTTGGCTTGGTGATGTGCAGACATGACGTATTCTGTATGCAGACAAGTTGCATCATGCCATGATGTCACTAGCACACGCCAAGAATGCGTTGCACCATGATGTGATGCCACATGCATTCACCAGGGCCACATGGAGACCCCGAGCAGCAGCACCTTTCCTTTCTAAAGAGAAGGAAAACTCCGACCTATGTCCTGGGATACGAGCACATGATTTTTAGCCACAATGCCAGTACACTCTCTTGAGGCAGTAAATACTTGCGGCAGGAAAGTGTGTTTTATTTAAAAAATCTCTAAACATTGAATGGTGGTTGCTTATATATTTAATTGCCTTTTGTAGAGTGAGACTAAGAGGACTGCGAGGCTTTGTCCCCTGTGAGGGTCCAAAAACCTAAGGGTTACAGTAAATCAAACCCCCCCATGCTAACGTAATGTAGCAAAATGGGATTATCTGTTCACCAGGTCCTTGAATGGATCCTCATGAGTGTATTGAAACGAGTTTGCTGTGTACACAGATGGTGGCAAGTATTTCTTACAAATAGGTGAACATCCCGGCTGACAATCATATTTGGGATATTTCAAACAGGATTTCATGCCATTTTATGTTACAGGTCCAAATAGAGTAATAAGCATCAGGTTAGGTAAAACCATCCTGTTACCTGCTTAGATATGCTATTTATGTTATATGTATGTCTGTCTATAAATGAGTAAGCATGCTACCTTGGTGGGTAAAGGTCTGTGCATCCTGAAAAGGAGACCCCCTAGGAGGAGGAAATTGGTGACTTAAGGGAAGAGCTCCCTTAAGAACTGAGCATCACACTATTTAAAATGAGTTTCACAGATTTGGGAGGCTATGTGATGGACCTTAAATAAGGTTATCGCAAGGTTATAAACCAGCAATGTTCCATGAAAAACACCGCTATCGCTGGAAAATTATCGCCATTGCGCTATGCGTTGTTGATACAGAGACGATAATTGCCAGCGAAAGCCGGCGATAAATAAGTTCTCTCTAAGAGCAGCCAGCGATAATTATCGCTGCCTCTTGATAATATGCCCCTTGAAGAGGATAAAGCGTAGTTGATAATTGGAAGATAACATCTCAAGCTGGCCGCAGCAAAAAGCCCATTGTGTATCAATTAGGGTGAGAGCTAAGTCTGTGTTCCAGGCCTCTCGTGCCGCCGGGACAGCTGCCAGCGCAGTTTGCTGCATGTGATTTTATAAGGATGTTATCATCTTGCGGTGCGATGGTGTCGTATATACGTGCTCTAGTGCTTTAATCATCTGCGGGGCTCTGAGATGGTATCATGAAATGCGCGGCATGTCGTGTGTAACTGGTAGTAAAGTAAGACGTCCAGAGGCGTACATGTGGTAGTGTTGTCATTGGGGGGCAAGGAAGCGGTCATCGGGGTAAAGGTCTGCAAAGGTATGGATGCCCAATCTACTTGCGCAGCTGATTGCGCCTTTGTCTTGTAAGGGAGGCAATAGGGGGTGGTTTGCCACCGGAATGGATGAAGCGTAAAGCTGTGTGGTCCCTGTACATCTCCCTAAACCAGCCCATGCCCAGTGCATACATTCTGTTGTGTCAATTTCAACTCTGGACTCAATTTTAGCTGCAGGTGCCATATTTTGTGTAGTTTTTGACCAAATACAACAATAAACAAAAAACATATTTAGATGGTAAATACACTTATAATTTTTAATTCCCCATGGAGGTAACTCAAACATATACTTCAGAGATGGAACTTCTCTATATTTTGGAGATTTTTTTATGCTTCAAAAAAGGTCATCTAAGTGATATTCCCATGCATGATGCATCCTGCCTGTCATGTTATTTATTTGTTATGTAACACAGTTTGTTAAACTGTCATAACTGAATGTTTGACAGAGGGCACCCACTTAAAAGGATCCTAATTTGTTTTCCATATGAGTATTGCAACTACAAACAGTTAAGTGAGTTCTATCGCCACCTCCTGATAGAATCATTCACTTTTTCACGAATTATGACCATGTGATATCATCGTTCAGGCCATGTTGGTGGGTTTTTAGCCTTAATACCCATCGTTGGTATTTTTCAAAGAGTATGTCAAGAGTGTTTGGGTGATTTTGTACTGCTTTTTGTATGGTCTAAGTTAGGTTTCTACTTTTTATGTCATCACTCCAATGCATTGGAGTTGTCAGGGATCATATTAATTGCATTGGCAGTGTTGCAATTTGTATACTTTATTTCCCATTTAATTTTTATGATTAGATCCAATTCTCTAGTAGAGAAAGTTTGTGCACAGACATTGCAGTGGCCACATGGAGAAAGGGTAAACAATGGGAGGGAGACTCTGCCATGTTGCTACAGTCTTTGTGGTAGAAGTTATTTTAGGATGGGTGTCAAACAGGATGTCGTTTATACTGGAACCTCTTTTGAAAGAAAATAAGAGAGGCTGCAATCAAAAGGGTCCAGAATATTTGCTGCTTCTTTTTTATTATTCTGTATATTGTTTGATATGGGCGAAAAGGTAGTTACACAAGTGTTTCTCTCATTTTTGGATTTGGTGTCAGTTTTTAAAAGTACCTCTTAATGATTGTTTTAATCACGTTTTTTAGCTCCTTTGATCACATTGTTAGGATATGTTTTCACTTTTATTTTCTGGTGACTTGCTCTTCCTGAATACTGTAAGTGTTAATTTCACTGAAGTTCTTCCTGAGGCATAGAAATTGACCAAATGGGAGGTTTTTGCGCTGTGCCCTATGACAAGAGCTGTTGAATGCCAAAATGTTCTTACAACCAGTAGGTTTTTGTGATTAATTTCCCTTAACTGCTTGTAATGTTAAAATCGAAAATGGGCAACTCCATTTAGGAATAAGATGGGGTAAACTTTAAAAAGAGGTCTTGTTTATTAATCTATATGATAACATTGTCCACAGAATCATTCTGGCTTTTCCAGGTGTTGCAAATATTGTCAATGAACTGTTACAAAAATCTAATTGAAGTTTTGTACAAATTTAATCTAGGTAGATATAATTTAACTCAAAACTGAGCACAGATTTACAGGCAAGACTTTGATCAAAAAGTACTCCCCATGGAAGTACCCTGAATTTGGTGGTATCATCTGTGCTCAGATTGAAAGAAAATATATTTGTAGGGCCACTGTTGCACATTCCATAATGAGATAAATAGGAGCTGTATATTCCTAGTTACTAGTTCTAAGGAAATCCTAGAAATCACTGATGGTGAAGAGTCCTTGGTTATGCTAGCATAACGTGCCTCCATGCCTAGTGTAATACGTAAATCTGTTGAGCAGTCAAAACCACAACTTTTAAGATGGCCTGTATGACCTTAGTATCCTTGATAAAGGAAGGAATTTTCTCAGCATTTGGTCTTAAAACGTAGTCAGAGAAAATGGACAAAGTTTTGTGTAATGAATCTATACTCAGAGTACAATAGGGTTCCGCCTAAAATTTAGTAATCCACCACACACATTCTGGTTCAAAAAGCATATTTTTTTATGGTATTAAGAAGATTGTTTTTTAGGGTCATCAAATATAATTTCATAACTGCTGGAGTCACACAGTACCCTAAGGCACTCCAATCTGTATTCTTCAGTTGACAGAATACTATTGCTCTACCCTTATCGGCAGGTTTGATGGCGATCTCTGTGTCATTTGATAGACCTGTGAGGGTCTTGTTCTCTTCTCATGATAGATTATAGAAAGTATTTCTTCATCTTGATATTTCAATGCATTTCAAACCTGAGTGTTGAAAAGCCTGGACTTCCACTGGAGTCCTTTTGTAAGGAGACATGAAACTGAACTGATGACAGTGACCTTTATTCTATATTGGGTTGCCTGCTTGATCACTCTTGTATGTAAAAATAATTTCAACCTTATTTTTCAAAAGAAACTCTGCAGACTCATATTGGAGATTGAAATGATCAATCCTAGTGATGGGGAAATGCCTAATCCCTTATTTAGGGTTGTCAGTTGCACTCTGGATGGTTCTTTAGCGGATAGGTTCACCACTATGTTTGTTTGCTCATGCATGTGGTTGGTTTTTTCCCTTAGCTCTTGCCGATCATTTGCTATTGATCTGACAACTTTACCCAAAGGGGCTTTTTTTATTTTTATTTTCCCCTGCCGATCCCTCTTCCTAAAATAGGCTGATGGTGAATTGTATTCAGGGTTAAGTTCCATCCACGGAATGTCGCCGGGTATAACAGCCCCAGCAACACCCCCATATGACTGTCCTGTTATATAGGTTCTGTAGGGTGCTTAAAGAGTTATTTCATATACGCACAAAGTATCGCAAGACCAAACTATTCATAAGAGATGGATATCGCCCACGCCTATACACATGTATACATTGATCGGAAATAATCACGAAAACATATTGAATGCATATCCATCTTGCATTTTTATCTGAATTGATTCATTCAAATATTTTCATTTTACAAAGATTAAAAAGTGCGACTGTTTGCAATGGGTGAAATATATGGTGCTCAAGTGACATATGTGCCTAAGTGGAACAACAATTTGTGCAGTATGTACAGGGTGGTTCAGGATTTATATACAGGGGACAGGACAAGGTTATTTAGTGGCCAGCCTCATAACCATGAGCCCTGGTTGTTAATAATGCTCCTTTTGTTATGCAGGGACGTGGTTGGTCTGGGCCTAGGTATATCGTCGACGTTTCAACCCACGAGGTGCTCCTTTCGGTAGTCACTACGGGTCTTCATCAGGACTGTGTGTGGGGGTGGGGGGTGTATATATTGCAGCCTAAGGATGAAAGGTAAATAATTGTCAGGCGTGTGGATTGCTTATGGAGGCGATATGCAAAGAGGGGAGACTGAGGTGGACCACTCACCCAGTCTGGACAAAAGTTCTGGTTGCAAGTGTCCCTAGGTGGCACCTGTCTGGAAATTCCGTCAGCAAGCGAATGGCTGTAAATAAAATGAAATGATGCGCGGTACATCAGTGGGTGAGTTGGCCTAGGTGAAGCGTAAGGCGATGCGCATGAAACACCCATCATGTACTGCGCTGTGGCTAATCATCAACCGAGAGAATGCGATGTGTGCAGCGCGGTGGGGTACAGTGTAATGGATGACCTGTCAGTAAAGCTTCGTAGCGTGACCCTGCGCAATCTTAAAGCGTAAGGGATCAGCGTGAGGTGATGCGCATGGAACACATGTCATGCATTGCGCTGTGGCTAATCGTTAGCCGAAAGCATAGATGTGAGCAGCGCGGTGAGGCCCAGTATAATTGAAGGTATCCTGCGTGAAGGATAAGGCCTGTCATCAGAGTCGGTGATGTTTGAAAGCAACTTCCCCGGGAAGGAGATGTACCGAGTTGTCGAGTGGAACGGGCAAGTGTGATTGGCGGGGGCCGGTGCTAATTAATCCGAAGAATTAGGCCAGAAGCACTGTTTAGATGCTACTAAATGCGCGTACCTCCATGCAAGCAACCCTTCCCTCTCTATGGAGTAAACGCACTAACAAGGTGGGTGCGGCGCGGTGGCTCACCTGAAGTCTAAGTCGGAAGGCGGGGTGAATCGGCAACGGCGGAGCAGGCGTCAGTCCTGCTGCAGCTCAGGCGGTGAATCCTAAAGTCTAGGAGCCGCTAGTCTACCTTAAATACGGCGTAGCGGGCAACGTGTACGCTGCTGTTACGTCAAGCGTGACCAGGTTGCTAAGCAACCACGGAGATCGATTGAAAGTGAGATCGGTGTGCCCAAATGATGTTGTCAGGGCTGTAAGGTTGAATAACTAGTGTCGAATGCACAAAGAGAATCACACTCGGGTGACTGGCAAATTGTTTCATTGCAAGCCATCGTCAGTGCACCATGCTGTAATAATGGTGATTAGTATTAAGGATACGTTGAAACATTGTAATAGTAATATCGACATTTAAACATGCGCCTAGACCATGGGAGTAAAGGGGAAGACAGAAATACAATTATGTGTGGTCATTGTGTAAACACATACGGAGCAAGTAAATACGTGGCAACATATATAACATCGATGTTGCTTGTGCAAACGGCTGTCAAAGTTGCGTGTTAATTTAACAAGAATTGAAAAACAAACAAGTTCTATTAGGCAATTCTGCATGAGCAGTTCCCAACGTGTAGAGTATAAATAAATGTCAAATAGTGGCCATTCTGTTGTTACAACTGCCCGATCTGTCTCGCTATTTCCTCATGTTCATTCAGGCCAGATAACTCGGAGTTAAGAGAGTGGATCCACCTGCATTCTTTTAAATTTAATGTTGCTGTTATTGAACCACTCCTAGGATGAGGGTAGACTTTCTCAAGAACCCTCCATCGGATACTCTCTGGGGAATGGTTGTGTGTGGTAATGTGTTCCACTAGGGGTGCTCCCTGCAGTTTGCATCTGATCCTGCTCCTGTGCTGTAGGATGTGTGCTTTCACCTTCTGTGTGGTTTGTTCTACATAAGGTATATTGCACGGACAAAGGATTATGTACACAACATTGGTGCTGTTGCAGTTTGTGAACCCTGACAGTTTGTTTATTTGGTTGTTGTGTGCGAATGTGGCCCCTTCGATGGTGAGTGGGCAAGCTTTGCATGAGCTGCATTTGTGGTGTCCTGTGATAGGAGGGAGACCCAATTGACTCCTCAAATCAGGTGGCTTTGGTGGTTCAAGGTAGGCCTTGACCACTTTATCTCTGATATTCCTACCCCTGTGAAATGCGAACAGGGGATGTTCAGTGGTTTTCAGGTCAACCGCTACCAGATTCCAGTATTTCTTTATGATCTTCCTTATGTCATTTCTTTTAGAGTTGAACGTGGTGACACACACAATGCTATCTGTTCCAGTCTTTTTCTCCTTGGGCTGTAGTAGTTGCTCCCTAGGACAGTACCATGCTAGTTTCTTTGCTCGCTTCAGCAGACCTGTGGGGGTATCCACGATTCTTTAGTCATTTGGTGAGGCAATCAGCCTCTCTGAAGAAGTCGTCTCTGCGTGAACAATTCCTCCTCAGTCGCAAATATTGCCCATAAGGTAAGTTGTCTCTCAGATTGCGGGGATGATTAGACTCATACTTGAGTAGTGTATTCCTTTCCGTTGGTTTGCGATAAAGGTCGCAGTATAGGAGACCCTCGTCCACTCGAAACGTCAGGCCAAGGAAATCGATGGCCTCATAACTGAAGTTTATGGTAAACTGAATATCATGTGACCTGCCATTCAACCAGTGTTCAAGGTTTCTGAGTTCTTCTTCAGTGCCGGTCCAGATCATAACCACTTCATCGATATAGCGTTTCCAAACTGCTATAGAGTCAATGAACGGGTAATCGTCACTGTAAAGGTGTTCCTCCTCATAGCTGTCCATGAAGATGTTAGCCAGGCTTGGGGCATAGGTAGCCCCCATCGCAACGCCTTTGCATTGGAAATAATATTGTTTTTTAAATATGAAGTAGTTTTTCTTTATGGCAATTTCCAGCATGGTAATCAAGAAGTCTGTTGGAATCCAGTGCACTCTTGGGCGTTTATCCAAGGTAATCCTTACCACCTCAAGGACCTTAGCCTGGGGTATGGATGTATAAAGAGAAGAGACATCAAGTGTTACTAGTAGCTGGCTTTTGGAGTCAAATGCTTGACCCTCCAGGAGCTGGATAATATGCATCATATCTCTCACATACGATTTCGTTTCTGTCACCCAGGGTTGTAGAAAATGGTCAATGAACTTGTTGAGTGGTTCGAGGACAGAACCACAACGGAAACAATCGGTCGCCCGGGTGGTTTCTCTAGGCGTTTATGTACCTTTGGGAGAGTATATATTGTGGGATTCCTTGGTTCTTTGTTGTTCAAGAACTCTTTCTCAGGTATACTCAAAAAACCTTCCTTGGCTCCTTCTTCCGTCAGTTTCTCAATAATTAATCTGATTTTGCCCGTGGGATCACGAGGTGTAGGGAGATAGCTTTCCTTAACTCCCAGCTGTTGTTCAATCTCGTCCACGTAGTCAACAGTGTTCTGTACCACTACCGCTCCACCCTTATCTGCCGCCTTGATGACAATGGTGTTGTTTTGGTGAAGGGTGTTCAAAGCCAGTTTTTCTTCCTTACTGATATTATGTTTAATGTATTTCTTGTCTTCCCAGAGGTCCATCGTTTCCTGGAGAACAATTTGTTCAAAAGCCAAAATCCTCTGGCTCATTAGGTACGTCCCTGGCGTGAAGGTGGAAGTGGGTCTAAAAGGTGTTTCTGTGAGAGGAGGGCTGTACATATTCTTACTGAAGTAATATTTCAACCTTATCTTCCGAAATAATTTCAGAATCTTCAGTTTGATTGTGAAGGAGTCTGGTTTCACGGTGGGGACAAATAAAAGTCCTTTTGCCAGCACCTTCTTTTCAGCAAGGGTCATATCATAGTCTGATAGGTTAATTATGAGGTCAAGCTTTGGGGTTTCATGCTCGAGTCAATGAGTTCCTATGTTAGTTGGGATTAACTGCTCATGCCCATGTGTGCCTATGATTGGTTAGGAACAAGGGTGTTTCCTGGTGTAGTTTGCCTAGGAGTCGATGTAGCGATCTCAGGGGGTGTCGTGGTCGGAGTAGTCACCACCTGTATGTCTGCCTGCGCGTGGAGATTTTGCCGTGTGTTTCTGCTGGATAGAACCTCACTCGTTAGTTGCCTCCCTGCGTGTTCCTGGACATGTTCCAACCTCTTACTCGACCCCATCCCTCCTCGGATCCTAATTCTTCTGATTAATTATCACACTTGCCCGTTCCACTCGACAACTCGGTACATCTCCTTCCCGGGGAAGTTGCTTTCAAACATCACCGACTCTGATGACAGGCCTTATCCTTCATGCAGGATACCTTCAATTATACTGGGCCTCACCGCGCTGCTTCCATCTATGCTTTCGGCTAACGATTAGCCACAGCACATTGTATGACATGTGTTCCATGCGCATCACGTCACGCTGATCCCTTACGCTTTAAGATTGCGCAGGGTCACGCTACGAAGCTTTACTGACAGGTCATCCATTACACTGTACCCCACCGCGCTGCACACATCGCATTCTCTCGGTTGATGATTAGCCACAGCGCAGTACATGACGGGTGTTTCATGCGCACAGCCTTACGCTTCACCTAGGCTAACTCACCTTGAATACTACACCCACTGATGTACCGCGCATCATTTCATTTTATTTACAGCCATTCGCTTGCTGACGGAATTTCCAGACAGGTGCCACTTAGGGACACTTGCCGCCAGAACTATTGTCCAGACTGGGTGAGTGGTCCACCTCAGTCTCCCCTCTTTGCATATCGCCTCCATAAGCAATCCACACGCCTGACAATTATTTACCTTTCATCCTTAGGCTGCAATATATACACCCCCCACCCCCACACACAGTCCTGATGAAGACCCTTAGTGACTACCGAAAGGAGCACCTCGTGGGTTGAAACGTCGATAATATACCTAGGCCCAGACCAACCACGTCCCTGCACAACAAAAGGAGCATTAATAACAACCAGGGCTCATGGTTATGAGGCTGGCCACTAAATAACCTTGTCCTGTCCCCTGTATATAAATCCTGAACCACCCTGTATATACTGCACAAATAGTTTTTCCACTTGAGCACATATGTCACTTGAGCACCATATATTTCACCCATTGCAAACAGTCGCACTTTCTAATCTTTGTAAAATAAATATATTTGAATGAATCAATTCAGATAAAAATGCAAAGTGGATATGCATTCAATGTGTTTTTGTGATTATTTCCGATCAATGTATACATGTGTATAGGCGTGGGCGATATCCATGTCTTATGAATAGTTTGGTTTTGCGATACTTTGTGCGTATATGAAATAACTCTTTATGCACCCTACAGAACCAATTTTCTTGATAAACTTTATACCCAGGTTCTGAGGGACACCGGGTCGCCCCTTTTCTTTGTATGTCCTGTTACATAGACACACACTATCCCAAGTCACTGCTAGTTATGAAAGTGAGGCAATCAAGCAGAAATCACGAGCGGCACGCACATTTAAAATATTTTTATTTTAAGCACACAAATGGATGCCTTTTAGGTATGGATCCTTTTCCATAGAAAAATGCTGACCATTTGCTCACTTTTTAAGAGACTGCAAAAGTCTAAAAATGTTACGTACATGAAACTTTAAATAATATCATCTGTTTCATTTTTAACACAGTCTTTCTGTCTATGTTTAGTTTAATTATGAGTCAGGGTCATTAAAGCAACTCTCGAACACATTTTAAAATTATTGCTTCTTGTAGTTACTGCTTTCAGTACGTAAAGATAAGGGGAATAAATATCGGTTTGTGTGAGTTTGCTCATTTTTGTACTGGCTGGGGCACTAAAATGCTGGTCATACTGGCAAGAAGCTGGTCAGGTGGCAACCCTAATGCCATTTCACTTGTAGATGGGTTTTGAGTGGGTGAGGGCTCTTTTCTCATGGGCTTCCCTACTAGAACTCGACTCAATGAATACCTTCTCTCCCTAGCTTCAAGGGGTTCAACATTGGTTGGCAGATTCATAGTACATATTTATGAAAGCCATATCGGACAACTTACAAATCAGATTTATGCACATGGTCAGTGGTTGTCATGAACATTTGTCATGGATCTTACCTTCATGGACCAGCAGTTGACAACTTTGCTCTCTCTCTGCTGAACTGCAATCGCCAGCTATTAATTGCCATGGTAGGTTAAATGCATGAAATGTATCAATATGCTAAATATATTCCATTGAAGGCACAGCTGCTGAGCAGCATGGATTAAACAAAAGACACGGCTCAGCCGCTGCACTATTTTTTAGGCACACACATGCATTCAACACTCATGCGTGAGTCTACAAAAGGACATAGGCATTTTTCTTTTCATTTGCCATTTTGAGATAGATCGGTAATCAAAGTGCTTTTTTGAAATGAAGCACAAAAACACTTAAAAAATAAACTTAAAACTGATGATTGGGTTAGGTAGGAGGTATTGTGAAGCAACATGGATGGGAGAGAGTGAATGAAAAGGGCGAGTGGGGGGATCAACTAACATGGCAAGCAGGGTTGAAGCAACACAAGGAAGTGCACACAGGGCAAAGTGAGAAAAATTATCAAAAAGGAGAAATATGGAGCATGGGGGAAGCACATGGGTGAGAGAAAGCACCACAGGTGCCGGTGGTAGGGAGAGATGCAACTAGGCTCAAGGTAGTTACGTGGAGGGAAGCACACAAGGGAGACAACTGGATAACGCACTCACTCTCATAAAGTGCTTACACAAAAAGAAAAAAGTAGTTCCATAAAAGTGAGCAGATGAAGCATGGAAGCCGGCCAGTCAAAAAGATTTTAACACAAGATGGACAGGCATAAACCCGGAAAGCCATCCAATAGAAAGCAAGCAATAAAGAGTGACAGTAAAGCCAACCACTTGAAAGCAATCGGCATGCTGCAAGTCTCAGGATGTTCTTGCTAAGTCACAATAAGTCTTTCCCAACCACACAGCTTGCGCTGTTTGGTAGGCTCGACCTAAAAAGGAAACTGTCACAAAACAACTGTAAAATCTATTGGTGTAATTATAGGCTATCCGATTTAAGAATATTTCACATCAGAACAAACCCAAATAAAGATCTATGGTCGTTGTATAGCAAGTAGTGTTCATAACTATGGAAAAATTGGCCCTTTAATTTAATAGATTTCATTTGATTTAAATTTACAAAAAATAAACTGAAATAAATGAATCTTCCACATCAGGTGTGAAGTAATACAAGTCATGTGTAGCCTGCCCTTTGAATATGTTGATAACATGTAAACAAGACTATTCTTGCACCAAAAAGAAAAGATCATGGATATTATCAATAAATAAATTATATATTTAAAAATTAGGAAGTGGATAGAGATGGGGATTTCCTGATGGCTAGCAACAAATAAATCTATGAATATAGGAGGGGCAAAGAGGAATTCCGGTCCAGCACACGGCCACCCTTCATAAACTATTTCAACCAAAAAAGATGCGCTGTTCCATAACATAAGCAGGATTCCAGCCCTCACTATTAATCTGGACCCGTCTGGTCATCAGAGGCAGCACAAGCCCTCACCCACCAATGGTGACGTATTTCATCATCGGGCTGTGCTTCTCGTTGGGCCAGCCCTGCAATGCCCAACGGGCCCCTCAAGTGGGCACTTCGCCAGAGATCTTTTTATATCAAATCTAGGCCAGGAATACTAGCCTTGGTAGTAGGGAAATCTAAAGGGATTTCACACTATATGTAGAATGGGGTCGAGCTGTTACATTTAACTAGAGATACCCTTTGTGCAAATTTTATTACCAGGGTCTCTGTTAAGGATTAATAACAATGAACGAATCTCAGGAGCCACTTTAATTCCTAGATCACTACAACTATGGTCGACATGTTTCACGCCTAGTCTGTCCCAAAGTAAATCAATGGCATTTCACCAGGACCTGAATTAAACCTACTCTACCCAAGTAGGCAACCCAAGATCTGTGAATTATATTGTCCTACCTAATCCAGTTACGTATGTGTGAAACGTTAGTGCATCTAAACTTACACCCTGAGTATGGATGTACTTCTTTGGTACAGCGTTGATGGCCCGAATCAGGAAGTTAAAGGGCCCTTTAGGAATGGCGATATTTCCGACTACCCGCTGGTCATTTGACCTTCCTGTAGTCTATACCATTGGCTTACCAGTGCCGAGTGACTGCAGCTGGGAAGTCTTAGAATCAAGAGGAAACTGAGAGGGTGCATCACTTTGGGGAACATGATGGGAAACACTCACCTCACTAAGCTGTGAGACTCCTCGGGGGTTTGAATATATTTCGACAAAAGGAATGAAGGGAACATTCTAGTACTGCAGATTTGAGGAAGAGCTGATGGCGGGATTTTTATCAGCTCTGGTTTCTTCCAGAGCTCTGACAGGATGCCTATTTTTTGTTAGAAAATGGATTAAATACGTTTCCTGAGTCTGATCGCCATGCCTCAATCCCTTCACTCCTTCCTCCGTTGCCTTAAGTGCTTCCCTCCCTCCACCCACCCCCACAGATTTCCTCTTTCTCCTTATCTGCTTAACTTTCAGCTCCTTGCTGTGTCATATTATTCTCTATTTCTTTGTTGTTTGATTTCTTTAACTGCAGCATCTTTTTCTCACTTTAAACTTTCTATGGGGCATATTATCAAGGAAACGCGCTAAATATCGCATTTCCCGCTTAGCGCGATTCTGTTTAACGCCGCGTATTGCCGGATTTAATTGCCAAGATATCGCATTATTATCAAGGCATATCTCCACAGCGATTAAATTCTGCGATAACGGCTTGAAACAGAATCGCGCTAAGCAGGAAATGCGATATTTAGCACATTTCCTTGATGACATGCCCCGTTGCCTCAGCCGTACAATCCACCTGCCATTAAAAGTATGGCTAAATCAGTTTCTGACCAGGCGTTACAAACCCGCGATAACCGCGGTTAGCGCGGTTTATTTTATCGCATCGCGGGTTTGCTTGAGGCTTGATAATATTGCGCTGCCGTGTCAGTGCAGATTTCGAGGGAGAAATGTAAAGGAACACCTACTTTGCATGTCATTAGCGATATTCATCGCTGACATGCAAAGTGGAGTTTAAAGGGCATCTCACTCAAGGAAAAAATACGAGTTAGCGTGCCCTTGTTGATACTGCGATCAAATTATCGCCGCTTTTTGGCCAAAATTCTCTCGATAATATGCCCTGAACTTTCTTTTCTGGGTGTCCTGAAAATTTACTCTCTCTGTTTCATTCTTTTTTCACTTTTTCTACGTTCTTTTTTTGTCTTATTTTTTCACTTTTAATTTTTTCAGATATATTTTCTCTCATTGTTATCTCTTCATCAAATTTCTTTTTACTTCACTTTTTCTACTTTAAGTTATGTTTTATGGTCAATCGTTTTATGTTTCCATCATCAACACATTTTTCTTCCTTACCAGAGCCTTCGTGTATTATACTGCGGCTTTGGATATCAGTACTTTTGAAAAGCTACCCCCAACCCCAGAGAATGTATGTATTATGAGGAACTTGTATTCTCAAAAGCCCCCTGCTTTTTCTTGTCTTCATAGAGAGAAAATTATTTTTTCGAAGATCCCTGATGGTCTCTTATTCCCCATCTCCCCTTGGGCGTACCAGCTTGATAGAGAAGTACATTGTGGGAAATCATGACAACACTATGAAGGCAGAACTAAGCAAGGAATTTCCTGTTGTAATACGTTTGTAGGAAAGAACATTTTACCTGTGTTTTATGAGTGAAGCACCTCAAAACATCTGGTTAGATGAGAACGTAATTAAATTCCCTGGGCATTTCCTTTTGTTTGGAGATAGCACAGATAATATCCTTGTTTGTACATTACATACCTCCTACCATCGATCATCGTATGGTATTTCCCGAACTGCAGTGTGTTAGGTAGGACCTGGGCCATTATACCCCCGTGTTTGTCATGCACCATCTTGGATTGGGTAGAAGGTTAGCTCTCACTGTACAGGAGTGAGATATGGCAACTGAGCACCATAATATTTGAGTGTGGCTCTGTATAAGCACGCAGCATTATTCTGAGCAATCAAAGACAACCTGGGACAAAGGTATATTTTGGCACTGCTCATTAGTTATGTGTGGTTACACTTAGGAGTCGGTGAAATGTTTCATTCCGCCCGTGGATTGGTGGAATTTTGGTCACTCTGTGTTACTCTTTAGCATGGAGTTCCGGCCACCTTCCGCCTACCGCCGTGTGGCAGAATTTTTCTCCCATGGGGTTCCAGAAAATGTGAGCTAGTGAGCACGAGCAAGATTTTGCATTTCCTAATGTGATTTCTGACGCTGGTGGTCATGGACAGTCATAAGCCATTGCAGTCAGAGAGCTGCCGTTTGAGTAGATCTGCTGCTGCTCAACTCGTTTTTGTACTCGAGTGGCAGCAAAATCAACTTGAAAGGCCATGCACTCTTGCGCAACGTATGATACCGTTCTCACTGATTTTTCAGTGCTGCTCATGCTATTGCCACTAAATTGCAGCGCGAGCTGCATATTTTCTGCGCATTGGCAGAACTGTGTGGATTTTATGTAACTCTGTGGAATTCCATGGAGTTAAACTCTGCGAGTATAGCCCAACGCTAGTTACACTTAGGGGTGGGCAAAATATTTGGTTCAGTCAGCGGAACTGGCAGAATCTTTACACTTGTAATGCAGAGTTCCAACCACAGATTTTAGAAATTATGGCATCACATCTTTTCATGAGGGTAAATTCTCAAATGGCGTTCCATTTCTAAATACAATAGGAGACTCATAATAATGCGGTACAATACAGATCAACTGTATTTTATCAGCTAGTAGGAACCAAAAAAGTGTGACAAAATACAGGTATTACAATATAACGTCATCATCAAACAATATGACTTTAAAACAAGGTTCCCAGTTTTTGATTTGCTGCCCCAAAGTAGTGGTTGACGTTCTGATCCTTTTAGAGATCATAAACCTGGCAGATCATCATCAGGGCGGACTCGATCTGTGTACATCCACAATCATTCCTGCAAAGAAAATATTGTATTTTTCATCAGTACTAGAAGTATGGACCATATCTGGTTAAAATTTGCCATCATTTAAAACATATTCATTACACAGTTCAATTCTTCAACTCAGCATGGTACTCAATGCAAAAAATCTAATAATGTACATGACGAAAGCTGTGGAAGTCTAAACACAATTAAGTCATATATATGAATGGATGATTCAATGAAACACTCATACATTGGGCTTCCTTCAATTCAGGCATGGTAGTAGTGCAATTTTTAGCAACCCCAAAGAAAGCATTTGGATAAGATCAAAGCTCAACAGGAATTACCCCTCTTTTTCTAAGTCTTTCTTACAGTGCCATTTCAGTAGACAACAGAAGAAAAACAAAAACCTTTCCGTCCGGAAATCCCACTCCTCCCTTCAGTACCGATTAAGTAGCTATTTTTTGAGGCCATGCTTAGGACAGAGAGAGGCAAGGAAAAGCCAGCCAAAAAGCATAAGTGAATGTCCAAATCCTTGGATTTTGTAGAAGAAATGAAAGAACTAGATGTGAAATTGGACAATCACTCAACTGCACAAAAGAACCAACACATCATTAGGAACATGCTACTCTTGAAACAGGCTACAATGAGAGAAAGTGTGAGATTCTCAGAACCTGAAACCTTCATCCCCTTTTCAGGGCCTGTACTATTTTCAATTTTAACAAAGGGAGCAGAAAGATTTCCCCCAACCCTGAATGTTAGATGCCATGCTGAGTGATCTAGAAAAAAGAACAATAAATTGATACTGAAACTGTCCACCCATAGGGACGTAAACACAAGAGTCTCCCACAAACTTTTCAAGTAGACTGATGATTCCTTAAAACAATTATATTTTCGAATCTATCTTATCTGAGGTTTAATCCATATGTTTGCTATTCTGACCACTCAGTTTTAGGACATCAAAGAGGATTCAGCGTGCTGCAGTTTACGACATGAAAAAGAAAAGAAAGGAAAGTCAAGTATTTCTTTCCTACCTTGAAATTGAAGGGGCCACGACTCCTGCTCTGGCTGCCTGGCCTCCTGAAGAAGCAAGCCACCAAATCCATTCAATAGACTGTTGCGGCCAGGATCCCTACGATCGTGCGGCCTGCAAATGTCTTTTCCGGGGCTGAGGTTATGGATGATGAATTGGAATAAAGAGTACACCAACTATTTGAGGAGCAAGAACAAGCCACATCCTATTGAAGAGCAGTCTTTTATAAAAAGCCTTCAAAATGACAGCCAGTATTCCTTCCTCATCATAAACAGAAATCAAGGCCCGCTCTATATGTAATTTTACAACAATGACCCACCACACCTGCCAATGCTAAGTGCTCATGACTGTGTTGCCTCTGGGTAAGAATACCCAGTCTGGGGTCAGCTATGGTTCTTCCTGGTTCCTGATGCTTATATAGTGGAAATATTCAGCCCACCAGTCTCTTTCCCCAGACTAAGCAATGCCCAGAAACAACAGCTGTGGATATGGGACAAAATCGAGATCTGAAACAAGAATCCCTTCTGTCCCAGAATCCCTAAAAAGAATGTGTAAGGGTGTTTATTCCACTGTCCTTCTCCTAACCAAGGTCTCAGACAGCTTCAGATTCCTCATAGTTCTGAAATAGGCAACATATCTTCAGCAAATCCATTGGCTTCGAAATGAAAATGCTGCAGTGAATCATCTTCCAGCTGACTGTGAAAAATGTTATGGGAATTCAAGACCGGACGTGGCATAAATGCATAATCCCCGTTCAAGAGGGGCATATGCAATTTGCGATTCTCTTGTTTGATCGGAAATTATCCCCGTACGTGGTATGCACAAACGTCTGGCGCTCTGAATGACTCTACTCGTCTTCAGAGCTTGCAGTTTACCCTGACCTGGATGATGATTTAGGGCCATCTCTCACTTGACTCACTTCACGATTGACATGAGAGCAGTCTTTAACCCACCAGACTGGGCTAAAAGGCTTATAAATCAGCTGTCGCAGCTCCTGAAGAACAACAAGCTCTGGCACGTCAATGGCTTGGGAATCATCTTCTCTGAGCCATCAGGAGTACACATTGAGGGCCTCATTTATGAAAAGTGACGCATCACTGCGTGAAAACAGTGATGCGTCACTTTTCACTGCGCCCTCCCTGCGACTCCAATGATGCGTCATATTTACAGTATGACGCATCATGTCGCAAGGAGTCACTGATACGTCAGTATTTCTGACGTATCTGTAGGCGCAAAAGTGACGCATTGCTGGAGTGTGTCACAAAAGTGACGCAACTCCAGAAATGTATCCTTTCACATGGGGTAAGCCCCATGTGAAAGTGCCTGCGTCAGTCTTACGACTGCTGTGAGGCAGGCGCAAGATATTGACGCATTTGCACCCTAGAAGTGGCGCAGTGAAATCTCGTAGATTTCACTGCGTCACTTCTACGATGCTTACTTACGTGGGAACGCCCACCCTGCATACATTATACCTGACGCAGGTATAATGTAGCGCAGGGGTTTACAAAGTGACGCATCTAGGTAGATGCGTCACTTTGGAAATATGGCGCATCATGGCGCATGTTTTACGCCACTGGTGCGTCACAAAAAGTGACGCACTGGTGGCGCAAAAGTGACGCAGGGGCTCATAAATGAGCCCCTTAGACTTTTAGTATATATGCTTAGAACGCTGGAACTTTTCCATGTATGCTCTTGTATTAATATTGATCTTTTAACGGCGATCTTAATATATGATATATAAAGCAAAACTCTGTTCCAGTGCTGGTTTTGCATTCAAAACCCCAACCAGGGCAAGCCACTGGGAATGCCTATTCTGGAAATGATAGACACCAGTGGTCTTGGTTGACGAACCACATTGGAAATCATGGAAACCACATGAGGTGGTCAAGGGAGAAAAGGAGTCATTCCTAAAATTAAGCGGGACTTCTTGGGTCTTCAGTGCACTTAGGCACTTTTTCCCCACATTCAGCAGACAGGGAGGTTGACTTGGGCTGAAAATACAATAACACAGGCATAAATAGCATTTGCATTACAAGGATGTAAATAAAAATTGCAATTGGCAGAAGGAAGCACATTTCAAAGTAGTAGCCAGCTTGCAATTCCAGGTAGGTTCCTGAGCAGAAAGCAAATCCCTAGATGGATAGATTTGGTTGTATCTGTCCATCGCAGAAGAAAGGCCACATTCCCTGATTTGTGTTAGACTGTTTCATAGGTTCTGAATAGCTTGCCTAGACATTTTTGTTTCCACATCCATTGCCTAGCTCCCAAGATCCCCTTCCCAAGTTCTAGGCCTGATCGGGGCACCTAAGTAGCACCTTGGTCGCAAAGTGCTTTGATAGAGTTACCTGCCTTTCATGAATCTGGGGGTTGTGGATGAAAGGGAGTTTCTGGCTCCAAGGTTGTTGCACAGTAGCTCAATAGTGGGGTCATGATTTGTTTTGATAAACAAGCTTTATTGAGTTTTGCACAAAGAGTATAACAAGACACACTGTTCGTATAGCAGAAAGCAAAACAGCACTTAACCACTAAGCATGCTATGACATTACATGATACTTCAGGGTACAGCAACACCAACACACTTATCACAGGGCATAGCCCTACATCAATTGTCCTAATCATTTGCCCCATACTCAACCATGGTTTAAGGGGCAACCCTGCGCCTCACAGACCGGTCTCACCTGCTGTGCACCCCAATTTAACCCCCGTCACCACAGCAAGAAGTTGGGAGGCACGATTTTTCCATTGAGTGGCTATGTCCTTCTTGGCGATCCGCCTTGGTGCCCCGGGAGCCTTCAAGGACCCCCAGGAGGCGCATCGGGGGTAAAGGGTGACCTCTCATCCCAACACTTCAGTTAGTTCACCCACCACTGCGGACCAAAACTCCGGAATCCTAGGGAAGGGCCACACCATTTATTAGAAGTCAGTGTAAGCATCACCACAACGAAGATAAGTGGGTTCAGGGAGGAGACCCACCTGGAATAACCTGACCGGAGTGAGGTAAGCACAATATAGGTAGTATGTTTGAATCAGGCGCAGCTTGGAGAAGATTGTAATAAGTTGAGGTGCCATCAATGTATCTCACCTGTCGTCGTCTTTGAGGGGACCCAGCCAACCCTCCCATTGGGATCTAAGGTGATCCAGGGTGCCTGGGGCATTAATGATCAGTGTGCTGTAAATCTTGGGAAACCCACCCTTGCTCAGTGCACCCATAAGGATCTTAGCTTCCAGTGGTCTGAACTCAGGGTGCAGGTCCGTCTGAGATACTGGTGCATGGAGGGCAAGCCGCAACTGGAGGTATTGGTAAAATTGTGTGGCGGCAAGGGCATAAGTATCTTGAAGGTCATGAAAAGTATGTATGTGTTTTCCCGACCACACGTCGCCTAATTCCAAAACCCAATAGGGTTCCTCCTCCCACAGCCATGTAGTGCTGCCACCTCGCACAACCTGGTGCCATGCAAGAGGGGCAATTGCTGTGTAAGGGTTGTGTCCGATTGGGTGTGACGAAGGGCAGCTCTCCAGGCAGGAGAACCATTTTGGTCACTGGGGGAGTGATGTGGGGGATAGGGGAGACAGAGAGAATATCCCTTATGCTCAAGAATCCTACAGAAGATAGTTCCAGTTGGTAGGCAGGATCTGACCAGCCCCCGTTGAACCAGTTGTGTATCACCAGGAGCTGAGAGGCTAAATGATAGAAGTATAAATTGGCCATACCTAAACTTCTGTCATATGGGGCACACTGACAGTGAACAAGGCGAGGTTGCAACCTTGTCTAGGGTGTGAAATCATGTCCATGGAATGAGGATTGGCAGATTCTGTAAGACATAAAGGAACCACAGCGGGATCATCATTTTATGTAGGGCTATGCAGACCATTACATTTAGTGGAAGGGACTGCCATTTATTAAGGTCACTTTTAGCCTTTTGCATCGGGGCTCGAGGTTAAGGGACTAGGTAAGTTTGGGATAGAGTGCCACCCAGACACCCAAATAATTAAAACTGAGACAGCGAATGGAGATATTGTCTTGCCGGTCAAAACAGTGCCTGGTTAGGGCCAGGGGGATCAACACTGATTTAGAGGGGCTCACCCAAAGACCCGTGATTGCCCCGAAGTGTTGGAGAATGTAGAGGCACCAAGGACTGCTTACATCAGGACCTGCAAGGTAGAGAAGGACATTATCAGCATAGAGGGCTACGTGGTTCTCGTGTCCCTCACTCCACTCGCGCAGCTGAGCATCAGCATGGACGAGGCATGCCAGTGGCTCAATCGCCAGCACATAGAGGAATGGAGACAGGGGAAGCCCTGCCTAGACCACTTCCAATTGAAAAGGTACTAGGGGGTGCTCTGTAGGATTAGAGTATAAGGCGTGGACGAGTGCACAATAACAGGGCCCAATCCCGTCTTGCACCACTACCTGTGATAGGCATCTCCAGTCCACTGTATCAGAAGCTTTTTCAAAGTCAATTAGAAGTAAGGCTAGACTGGGCGGAAGGAGATGACGGTGGGGTAGGGCCACATGAAGGTGCCAGAGGCAAAGTCTCGTACTGTGGTCTGGCATGAAACTACATTGGTCTGGGTGTATTAGGATGTGTAGGACCTGTTTGAGACAGGTGGCCAGAAGCATGGCAAAGATCTTGACCTCGCTGTTAATAAGGGATATTGGACCGTAGTCAGCGCATGCTGGCAAAGGGGGCTGTGTCGTCGGGATGACCCCAATTGTGGCAGCATCCACCTCTGGGGGAAAGGCACCCTTCTGGCCCATTTCACTATAAAGAGCAAGAAGATCAGGAGACAGGATGTTGAGGAATGTTGTGTAATGCTCTACAGGAACCTGTCAGGCTGGGAGTTTTCCCAGGGGCCAATGCAGACAGAGCCGCACTCACCTCCTCAGCCGTGAAGGGCTTGTCCAGGATCCGGGCCCTGGCCCAGGACAAGCAAGGAAGAGGCACGTTGTTAAGGAATTGAGTGGCAGACTCAGATTCGTCTCGGGGGACACTGCATATAGGCAATGATAGCAGTGGGCAAATGTGTGTGTTATTTCTGAGAGGGTATGATAAGTGTTACTGTGATCATCAGTGATTTCAAGCATGATTCTGTTCACCTGTAAATGGAAGGCTAACCAATGCAGAAGCTCTGCTTTTTTTGTCTCCTCATCCATAGACTCTGGCCGTCATGGCATGACAGAGATATTTGGCAGCCTCTAAAGATTGGAGATGGATTTCCTTGCGCAAGAGGTTTAGCCACTGTCGCAAGTCTTTCTTCCAGGCGGAGAGCGTAAGCTTCTAGCTGAGTGCTATGGAGGGAGCGGGTGCCCTCCTGTAAGCAAATTCACCCTTTGGCATATCCCCTCATAGTTGCTTTGCTAGCGGCCCAGAAGGTGCCAACCGTAGTGACCCAGCCTTCATTATTGTGTAAATGTGCTTGCAGCTCAGCTCCAAGGGCCTGGACATATGGTTTGTCCTGGAGGTACCACGCATTGAGACACCACATGGGGTGTGGGCCATCCCTAAGGGAGCCAAGATGGAGAAGGAGAAGATCGTGGTCGGATATACCTTAGGGGAGAATCTAAGCATGCGAAAGGATGCGACAGTCAAGAGCCGTATGATGTGCAGCAAAAGTATATGTGTAGTGATGATACCGCAGGTTCCACACATGCCCACATCACAGAGGCCAAGAGCGTTAGCCCAGTCAGAGAGATGACGTGCCCCGGCACATCTAGATGCAGAGGGGGGGCCTGTGGTGTCACATTGAGGTCTCTGCCCATCAATATCAGTCCCTGTGGGAGGTCTAGGAGGATCTTGGAGAGAAAGTCATGATTCAGCCATGCCTCCTCTGTGGGAATTCTGTTTAGTCCTTTAGGCATTGTGTTTTCACCCCTTTGAACCATCACAGTTCAGTGATTTAAAGGCCCTGAAAATGGCACCTATCTAGTAGTAGATGTTACCTAAACCAAGTGTTCTGGTGACGTAGGTATTCTTCGACTCTGAGAGCCATTTTGGAGATCGGTCCTGATGCGTTACTTTTGGTCCCGATCCAGCCTTAAAGCTTAACATTTCATCACCTTCTCATAAAACTCCGAAGGATATTCTTCCATCCGATTTCCGTACACCAGAACCTCATGAGGAATGATGGCAGCATTTTTTAATGTTCCCAGGACATTGGTTTACATTTAGCACATCATTAAAAGTCCATTGATATCCAGATGGGGCCCCATTGACATCAAAAGATCCACAGTAACTGGATGGATTTGGTGAGTGTTTCCGGAGTTTTGGCTAAGCAAAGCAGCCACATGTCTTGGAGATAAATGGTGAAATTAAGTTGGAATTAGGTGCCCTATTTACGTTTTCCCAGTAATTTCTCCATTCTTAGAGTTCCTGCAGGCTAGGAGTATTAGGGGAGTCCTGAGCCTGCTGATTTTTATTTGATGATAAGGTCTACAGTTATACTTTCCTCGTATACCTCTATTCAGGTCAACTATGTCATCATCACCATTGCTTATGGGGATGATGACACCGGATATCAAACTCAAGTTCAAATCTCCCTTATGATAGTCAATGCCCTCACTCACATTGACTGCAGCAATGAAACCTTTTCTGGCCTCCCAGGCAAAATTTTGACTTTATTAAAGAAAGCGCAAAATAATGCTTCTTGCCTCATGCTTAGCCGGAAGGTATAGACTGACATCACCTCAGTGCAGAATTCACTAATGTTGCTGCTATTTAAACAAAAAAACAAATCTAAAATGTTATGCTTGATCCATGATTCCCTGCAATTCTCACCCCTAAAATACCTCATCAAACTTTTTACACCATATCACCTGATTAGAAGCCTATGGTTGGCTTCCCAACAATGTCTCTGGATGTACACTTTCTAAGTGAAGTGGTTTGAGGGCAGGTCTCTGCACCACCAAGGCTCTTTCCTTTTGAACTCACCCTTTTGCGTTCTCGACAGAAAACCATCATATTATCCTTTCACAAACATCTGAAGAGACCTCTTCCTCCAAGTATTTGCAATCTAATAAAATGTGTTGATGTAAATTCCACCTCCCTGCCTCACATTGCTGGTGCTCTGAAACTGCCTTTTGCTCACATAAGTACCCGCCAAGAATAATTTTTTTATATATAAATAAATACTCCAGCCTCTGATGAGGAATGGTAGTGGCCTTTGTCAGAATGTTCATAGGGCTGCTTTGGTATATATTCGGAAGCCCTAGTCCTTTAACCTTCAGATCACCTATTCATCAACCGTGGACTTCTGGTGAAGGAAGAAAGGTGTTACAGTCCAGAAGAATTATTGGATCAGGGCAGACACCACTCCAGATGTTATTCTCCATGGTAGGTATTCTAGGCCACTCCACTGCTGGATAGTGCGCTATTTGCAGAAGTTCAGGCTGTCCTCCTCTCACAGAGCTCTATGTTTGCAATTAGGGTTTTTACTGATACTTTCATTTTTCATTATTAGATACAGTTGGAACAAATGAGGGCTTCCTATATAAGTACTTATGTACTGAAGTCTGTTGTCATGTGAACATGAGCAACTGTGCGTGAGCACACAGAGGTCCACGGGGTGTTGCGGTATTTTCGCATCAATGTGTTTTGTTGAGTTTCTAAGAGACTTTCGAATTCGAGGTATATGAGGATTATGAGGTAGAAGGGTGTGGCCTCAATGCCTAGATTACTGAGGGGCATATTAACAAGGGCGCTTAGCGTTAATTTTTTTAACGCCCGCTATCGCTGGATAATATCGCCGGGTTATCGCGTTATTAACAACGCTAACCGCCTAGGCGATAAAAAATCCAGCGATAGAGGCATTTTGGGAGGTTATCGCTGGTAATGCAGCGATAAAACTACAAGGATAGGGATATCCTTGTTGATAGCCCATGGTGGACTTAGCCATGTAATCCACCTCCCATTGGATTACATGGCTAAATCTGAAAATTAGCAGATGTAAAAAAAGCAGCGTTAATCGTGGTTAGCGCTGCTTTTTTTGTCTCTAACAGGGTTAGCGTGAAGCTTGATAATAGGAGAAATGTCGCTTAGCGACATTTCTCCTATTATTTTGCTCTGGAACGCCCACTTTGCATCTCATTATAGATGCAAAGGGAAGCACAGTGAAAAAGGGTGCTAACATGCGATTTTGCATGTTAGCACCCTGTTGTTGATAGGGCGATATTTTTTATCGCCGCTTCTTTGGCTTTTAAAGCCAAAAAAGCGGAGATAAAGCCCTTGTTAATATGCCCCTTACTTACTCGTAGTGATCATTACTCCGAGTCAAGCTGGTCCTTGTCACGTTGCCTGTAGACCGCCTTCTTTTCCGTTGGCTGTTCCTTTTGTCCATGACGCCCGCATTCATTTGCATATGCTGACGTTCTAGGAGTACAGACAATCAAAGCACCGGCGTTATAGAAGGGTCCACTTCAGCAGTAAGTGATGATGATGGGCTAGGAGTGATGACGATCACAACATGCACTGCTTTTTCTCTCCCTGTTTGCTCCATTTTCTATTCCCTTTGGTCTGCCTTCTTGCTCTTATTTCTTTGTTGGCCTCCAGTGCCGACTCTCACTGCAATTGTTTCTTTGTTTTCCTATTCTTTTCTCCTCTTCATTTATTCTCCATTTTCAATCCATTTATGATCCTATTATTCCTTTTGTAAGTTTTCATATTTGAACTTTCTGTTTTTCAACAATTTTATTTCTCTTCATATTTTGTTGTCTCGTTTAACACTTTCTCGAATTTGGTTTCTTTCAGTTTTTTCACTTCACTGTTCTCACTTTAACCGTCACTTTATAACTTTTTCTCTTTTGATCTCCAGTTTTTTAACACCTTTGATGTTATATTTATATAGAGAAACTTGTTCTTTTCGTTCTCTTCACTTCCCCACTTTATCTTCCATCGACACTTTCTTCTTTTCTCTCTTTTCTCTTGCTCCTTCAGTTCCGTGTCTTTTTTCCCCATTTGATGCCTCTTTATTCGTTCTGTAATTCCTTTCTTCGTTTTCTCTTGTATTTGTGGTAAGGGGTAACCTCTAAACTTATGGGGCAGATTTACAATAACTGGCGCATCCCTTCATATCAGCAGGGATGCGCCAGTTATTTTGCGTCACAGCAGACACCTCTTGCGCCACCATGGATGCGCTGCATTTACAATGCGGCGCACCATAGGGCAAGAATAGACAGATGCGTGACGCATCTGCTGCCGTAAAGGTGACGCATTGCTGGAGTCGCGTCACAAGCGCGACGCAGCTCCAGCAATGCTCGGGGTACCCCTATGCCTAACATGCTGCGTCAATCCTTACGCCTGCTTCAAGCAGGTGCAGGGTTCTGACGCAGCATGGCTGTAAAAATGACTGAGTGAAATCTTGTAGATTTCACTCAGCCACTTTTAGGAGGCGTTCCTGCGCTGGAACACCCCCCCTGCGCCGGAACGCCCACATGTGGCGCAGGGCTTTACAACGTGACGCATCTCCCTAGATGCATCACGTTGTAAATACCCCGCAGCATGGCGCTGGCTTTGCGCTGTCGCTGCGTCACAAAAGTGACGCAACGGTGGGGCAAATGTGGCGTACGGGGCTTGTAAATCTGCCCCATGTTTTTTACAAACTGAGACTTACTGGTGAATGTGTGTTCGCAGTGGTTTATAATAGTCACCTCTCCTTCCCAAAACACCCACACCCACATATGTAGTTTTCCATAACATGTGACAGTTGTACAGTGTCTTTTATTAAACGCCGCACAACTCTGCAAGGATAACTGTAAATATTGCGAAATTCAGGCATACCCTAAACAAATTGCATTTTAGAGAAAATACTCTTGACAATTGGGGATTAGGTCTGAATTGCTGCTCAGGGCTACCCTCTAAGGTCCTAGCCAGAGATTTGGAATGCTTACACCAAAGCCACACTTCGGGGCATATTATCAAGAACGGCGTTAAAATTATCGCCGCTTTAGCAGGAGGAAACTGCAGCTAAAGCGGCGATAATGGGCTTGAGAATATGCCCTTGAGAATTCCAATAGAAGCCCATGTTCTGGTGTGAACCTGGGCTTCTATTGGAATTCTCCAGGGCATATTATCAAGCCCATTATCGCCGCTTTAGCGGCAGTTTCCTGCCACTAAAGCGGCGATAATTTTAACACCGTTCTTGATAATATGCCCCTTTGTTCTCTTTCAGCCAAAGTGCATGTAGTCAAAGTATTAAAAAACACATGCGGATTCTAGAGTGTGCGCCTGGCCGCGGCCCTGTCCGCCAGTTGAGTCTGTGTTTCCTGCAGCGTCTTCCAGTCCCTCTTCCAGTCCCTCCCGCTCCATAGCTCTCCATTTCCTCTGTGACACTGCCTCTCATTCCTCCCACTGCACCCCCGTCGACGCTTGACATGGGGGTTTGAGGTATGCCTGAGAAGCTGGAAGAGCCACGGGGCATATTAACAAGGGCCAGCTATAATTATTGCTGGTCCCACATAGCGGTCGAAATATTATTGGTGTCTATCACTGAAAATTATCGCCATGATAACGCTATATTAACAATACATAGCGCTATGGCGATAATATTTCAGCGATAGCGGTGTTTACCATGGAACATCGCTGGTTTTCCAGCGATGTTCCATGGAAAACAGCGATAACATTGCTGATAGAACCCGGTGGTCGTATCAGCATAATCCACCTACCATTATTAGTATGCCTTAGTCTGGAATTTAACAGACGTTAAATTCCAGCGTTAAGGCCGAGGTAGCGCGATTTTTTCTATCGCTGCACCTACTTGTTAATATCGTGAAGCTGCCTTCGCGATATTTTCATGTGTTGTTTTCACAACCACACCTTCTTTGCATCTCATTAGCGATGCAAGGCTGTGAAAAAACAGGCTCTACATCAAAGAAACACGCGCTAGCGTGTCCTTGATGATATTGCGATATAATTATCGCCGCTTATCGCCCAAAAACGGACGCTATAGAGGCAATAATTAAATCGCCAGCCCTTGCTAATATGCCCCCACGTTTCCTGGTGCCGGCTCCAGGGTCCCTGCACTAAAGCAAGGGCGATAACGGGCTGCACTGTGCCAGAGCCCGGGGCTGCGATGATAACACGCAGTTCCTGACACCTGCCAAGGAAATAACGTGCCCACCCTAGGAGCCGCGAGCAGGTGGTGCTGCTCAGACAGCGACTGACGGAGACAGCACAATGTGAGAAGACAACAGACTCAGCTGCGATGAAAGACTAATAATGCTGTTGGAACAAGGTTCAGGGTGGGGGCGCTGCCATCAATGGCATACCACTGTTGGAGCACAGGGTTACAATCACTTACTCATCAGCATGAACCCAGCGTACAGGTCCATGGATCTTTGATGTCGACAGAGATGTAGGGAACTGAAGTCAATATTAAACGTTATCAGTTATCATTTCACTCAGTTCAGTCAAAACAGAGAGTTAAGTGTGAGTTAAAGGGATTTGTTTTCAAATCTTTTAGTTATTCATCCTTTTATTAAGTATCATTTTCCAAGTCTCATTAACATAATCAATTAATCCATATTTGGTAATAAAGCAAATCAATATAGAAAATCAATAAGGCACAGATACAATAAAAACGTGTTAGACCTGGCATCATTTGGCGTGGTTTCTCCTGTCTTTTTGCTTCTGGCCTCCTCTTTTTCACTGTGTGCTGAGCTTCGTTTTTGTTGGTGTTAGGACCACTTTCAGGCCCCCTTGTATCTCAATTCTACATGGTGCACTAGAGGCGGTTTCAAATATATTACAGGCTGTTCTTGGTCAGTTGTTACTCGTGCGGTTGGCAGGAAGATGGCGTGGGCCAGTACGAACCCTTCAGATTCTCAGCACAAATTTCTTACTGGGTCATTATTTAACTGTGTAGTTCAGGCCTTGTTCCTGTTACTCTATGCGGTCTCGAATTGACTATTCCGCATTTCTTAAGGAATTCAAGTATACTCATATTTAGGTATACTCTCAGGCATAACTTGATGTGACCTGATGATGATCCCCCTATCCTGTTAGAGCTCAAAATGTCGTCGACTTGAATACCTTGACTTGAATTGACTTGTGCACTCATTATTTTTAATATGATCAAAGATACTATGGGGCATATTAACAAGGGCTTTATTTCAGCTTTTTTGGCTTTAAAAGCCAAAAAAGCGGAGATAAAAATATCGCCCTATCAACAACAGGGTGCTAACATGCAAAATCGCATGTTAGCACCCTTTTTCACTACGCTTCCCTTTGCATCTCTAATGAGATGCAAAGTGGGCGTTCCAGAGCAAAATAATAGGAGAAATGTCGCTAAGCGACATTTCTCCTATTATCAAGCTTCACGCTAACCCTGTTAGAGACGAAAAAAGCAGCGCTAACCACGGTTAACGCTGGTTTTTACGTCTGCTAATTTTCAGATTTAGCCATGTAATCCAATGGGAGGTGGATTACATGGCCAAGTCCACCATGGGCTATCAACAAGTATATCCCTATCCTTGTAGTTTTATCGCTGCATTACCAGCGATAACCTCCCAAAATGCCGCTATCACTGGATTTTTTATCGCCTAGGCGGTTAGCGTTGTTAATAACGCGATAACCAGGCGATGTTATCCAGCGATAGCGGGCGTTAATATGCCCCTATGTTATTGTGGCTTACTCATTGTTTGTACTTTAGCCACATGCTGTTCAATGCCTGAGTTCCGACAGTCTAAATGACTTATTTTCTTATAAATTGTCCCACTTCTATGTGTCTCTTCTATTTTCGATTCAATAAATTAATATAATCCACTGTAAATTCAAAACATAGAGGGCACGTTGGCCTAGCAACATGGCCGACGGGATGTGAGCCTCCTTAATTCTCTGTCCATCCGCCCGAAACTCCTGTATTCATCCCTGATGCCCCACTGAAATCTTTACCTCGGCGTGGGGGTGGGTCTAGGGAAGCCCCTTTGAGCCCCACGGATCGGTCCTGTGCGAGCTGAGGGCCGGCGCGTAAGTGCGTAGTGCTGCTCAGGCCTATGCGGGAGGACCTGCAGCGTCGGGACGCTTTGCCGAGGTGATCGGGCCTCGAGGGAGTGCGGGTGTGGCTGGTTGGGCCCATTCCTTGTGTCCCCTGAGTGCCTGGCTGCCGCTGGCCGCCGAGGACAGCCCCAAGATCCTGGCTGCTGAGAGCGGCCGCTCTGTGTACAAAGAGCGGACTGCCCAGAAGCCTGACGGCGGAGCGGCCTCATGTTTGCGGAGTGCTCTCATGACGCACTGCTTATGATTGGCATCTGGGAGCAGGCTGCGAAGCGGCAAAGTGTTCTGGGCCGGGCGTCCAACTGATGCCGGTGAGTGGGCTTGGGGCGGGCGCTGCTCCCCCGGCAGGTGCCTGAAGGGCAGAGCGGTCTGCTTCAGGTCAGGCTGGGGAGTCCAGGGACCTCGTCCACGCTTGGTGCCACCCTGCCCCCCCCAGAACTGAGAAACTGGTGATGGGGCCTCCTGACCCCGGGGTGGTGCGCAGGTGGGGGGGTTGCTGCCCCCCCCTTCTCATGCCATGTTCAGAGGCCTGCGCACTGCTGGACTGTGGGGGCAGAGGACCCTAGCAACACTGATGTGCTGGATCTGCTGCAGTGCCGCCCCCCCTGGGGCTGAGAGACATTGCTGGCTTTTGGGGTGGTGTGTGAGCGGGGGAGCTGCTGTCCATCGCCCCCCCTTCTTGTCTTTAGAGGCCTAGGCATTGCTGAACTGTGGGGGCTGATGTGTCAAATGTGCTTCAGTGCCTCTGGCAAGCGCGTGGGGCCCGTGCAAGGGCAGCGGCACATACCTGAGGACCCAAGGAGAGTGGGACAAGAGGGAGCAGCCTGAGAGCTGCATTGACTGCGAATTATTTTGCACTCCCCACGCTCACTATCTCTGTGGACTGTGGTGCCCTGGCTCTGGTCTGGCTGACATAAATTGCTGTTTGTGTGGCCAGCACAGGCTTGGAATTGGCATCGGCTTCTGTGCTGGGACAGATGGGCAGTACATGCTACTTACCTGGATTGCTGTAATTGTGTGTTGCTCTGTCTGTTGGCCTGGATAGATTAGTGGACCCCCACTGAGGAGGCTCTATTGGTGCGTGCATCGTATCGGTGGAAGTGCGAGGTATGTGCCCTAGGCATCGCAATGGGCAAAGACAAGCCTCAGAAGACAACTGGGCTGAACACTATCATACAGCATACCACGCCTAAGTACCCCCCAGCGCCTGACCAGACAGACGTGGGGGCGGAACAGGACTCGGGAGGGGAGAGCCCAGAGCCCACCAGGGCGGAACTCATGGCGGCGATACAGTGCTCTTGGAAGGCACTGGAAGATAGGGTAGACACTGTCTCTGTGGATGTGAACCTACTGCGTGCAGATCTCCAGAAGGTAGCTTATAAGGTCACGAGTGCTGAGGGGGATATTGCAGAATTAAAAGGAGAAGTGGTCACACTCAAGCAGCAGGTGGCGTGGATGACTGTGGTCACGAAAGCACTGGAGAATCGTGCTGCGGAGGAAAGGCTGAGACGCAGCAATATTCGAGTGCTGGGCATCCCGGAACGGGCGGAACTGGGGGCGGCCGTGCAGTCCCTCGAGCCCTGGATTCGTACCCAGTTGTGCCCCGAGGGCTTGTCGGATGTGTTTGTAATTGAGAGAGCCCATATGGCTCTCGTCCCTCCTCTTGCCTCCGGGAGCGCAGCCACGAGCTATCGTAGCCAAAATCCTCAACTATCGGGATAGAGATTGTATCCTGCGAATGGTTAGGGAACACCAGAATCTTCAGTATGAAAACAATAAAGTGACTTTATACCCGAATTACACTAAGCAAGTTCAGGAACTTCGGAAATCCTTTCTGGGGGTGAAGCGTAAGCTGCGAGACATGAACGTGAAATACATGCTTCTGTATCCAGCCAAGCTGAAGGTGATTTTGGGGGGTAAGGCACAATTCTTTTACTCCCCCGAAGCCATCTGGGAGTTCTTGGAGATCCGTGGTGATGGATTGCAAGGGGTCAGAAGAGATGATAGGGCACACGGCCGGAAGGAGGCCGGCAAGGGCAGCAGAATCGAATGGACTTTCAAGACGCCCCGGAGGTTTCACAGTGGAGGATAACGGTGGGAGATGATGGAACGCTGTAGTCTAGTTCCCTTGTGGAGAATGCTACAGTGGTAGATTTGCTGGGAGCTGCCTCTGTTGAACCGGATCTGCAGGATCAGACTCTGCTCCTAATGATAGACGTTGTGCCCAATACTTTGTTGGAGGATTTTCCTGGGGATGTCAGTGAAAGTGATTAATCATTGACTGTTCGACTACAACACTGCTTGTTGATTCAGGTCTACTTCGCAGGAGCTGGTAATGCTGTATGGTGGTGTTTGCTGCACTGGGACTTGGGAGGGAGTATAGCGCTATTCGTGGGCCTGATGGGGCCTAGGGTAGGGGATGTTGCCTGGATTAAGTATATATGCAGTGGGTGTATTTCAGAATGGCTGCGGGATCATAGATCTGTGGTGGGCGGGCGGCCAGGGGGTGCAATGTCCTCTTGTTGCCCCTGTTGGGCTTAGTGGGATGCTGTGCACATCCTGGCACGAGCGATGGGTGGGCAAAATCATCTGTGATGGTTGTCGAGCAGCGTCCGTGGGTGGGGAAGGCGGGGTTTTTGTTGTTTTAGTTGTTCTTGTGTGAATTTTTGTGGTATTGGGCGCATGAGCTAGTCATTGCAGAAGAGTGCTGAGTCCTGGCGTGTCTCCAGACAGAAAGTGCGAATGTATGATTATGGCAGACCTAGTAAAGTTCCTTAGTTGGAATGTTAGGGGTTTAGGCACCTGCACTAAATGACACAGGGTCCTTTCATTTATTAAGCGCCATGGCATAATGATTGCGTGCCTGCAGGAGACGCACCTGGATGATGCTGGGGCGGGGCGCCTAGCCAAAAAGTGGAGGGGGCAGGTGTTCCACTCTTCATATTCTAACTATGCTGGGGGGTGTTGATTTGACTGGCACCTGGGACCCCGTTTACTCTACAGTATGCCAAAGCAAACGTAGGGGGTAGTTATGTGATACTGCGAGGCAAGCTAGATGGCAAAGATATCAGTATATTAAACACATATGCCCCTAATATTGATGAGCCAAATTTCTTTGCGGCCTTACAGTATTTGATCACTGTAGACTTGGACACTCCCCTATTATGGTTGGGAGATTTTAATTGTGTGGTGGATCCGGAATTGGATAGATGCCCCCCCGAAGGGGTACGAAGCCACGTATAACTAAGCAGTTGCAAAAACTAATGAGTGACCTAGGCATCAGGGATGTTTGGCGGGAGCACCACCTGACCCAGAACATTTTCACCTGTGTTACACTCACTCACAACATGCACAGTCGTCTCAATAGGGTACTAGCGACAGAGCATCCAGCGTTCATGGCAGCGGAGATTATACACCTGACGTGTTTTTTGTCTGATCAAGCGCCGGTGTGTTGCACGCTGCAGTGGGCAGCGGGAAGCAGGGCTCCCGTAGAAGGCGGCTCCCCGTTGATATTCTGGAGGATCCGGTTGGGAAGGAGGCAATTCCGAGTGCGTTAATGGGATATGTATCCCTTAATTTGGGCATTGCTAGCAATAGAGCTCACGAGTGGGATGCGATGAAGGCCGTGGTTAGAGGGGCGGCGATGGGGCTGACATATGGCGTCCGGAGGCAATTACAATCTGAGCTGCAGGACAGGGAGAAAATGTTAGCTGAACTTCAGTCAGGGTCGCAAGAGCAAAGTGATACCCAGGAACGGGAGCGTGCATTACGGGAACAGGTTGCAGATACTTGGGATAGGCTGGATAAGTATACCCTTACAAAATATCGCGAGCGGCTACAGGCAGAGGGAGATAAATCTGGTCAATTATTGGCTTGGATACTGCGAAGGGAGCAGTCCCCCCCTTGGTTACCAGTCTTCGAGCACAGTCGGGTGAGATGGTTTATTCTTGGGCAGCTATGCTGGAGGTGTTTCGGCAACACCTGCAGACAGTGTATAGACAGACCCCCTGGTGGGTGCAGACCATTATAACCCCTTTTAGAGGGTCTACAGTTGATTCAGATATCTGATGAGGTTAAGACGGAACTGAATGAGCAGCTTACTGAGGAGGAGCTCAGGGAGACGATAGCTGACATACCTAGGGCCAAAGCTCTGGGAGGGGATGGGTTGCCCATTGAGTATTATCAAGCATATTCAGCAAAACTGGCCCGGCCATTGTTGCAAACTTTTAATGAGTGCTTTGAGAATGGAATATTGCCCCCTACGATGCGTGAGTGTGAAATTTGTCTGATTCCAAAGCTGGGTGGCGATGTCTAGGACCTGGCGGCATACCGACCGCTGACAATGATTAATTCGGATGTAAAAAATGTATGTAAAGTGCTGGCCAAGCGGTTTGGTCCACATATGTCCCATCTAGTCCACGAGGACCAGTGTGGTTTCATCCCGGGCCGTAGTACGTCAATGAATATAAGGAGGCTGGCGCATGTCTTGCATGAGGCACAGGGGGCCCCTGGCGAGATGGTGTTGGTGTCCATCAACCTTGAAAAGGTGTTCGACATGGTGGATTGGGGGTACTTGCTTGATATCCTTGGAAAGTTAGGGATTGGACAGCGTTTTCGCAGTTGGGTTAAAATAACATATACAAACCCAGCGGTATGTGTGCAAATGGGTCAAACAAGGACGATGGAGTGGTTGTTGGGGCGGGGCATGAGGCAGGGAGGCCCAATGTCATCGCTGCTGTTTGCTCTGGCCATTGAGCCTATGGAAATATGGGCAAGACAGGAACTGGGCTGCTGGGGCATACAAATTGGGCAGAGTACGCATCTTATCTCACTCTATGCGGAAGATGCGCTGTTTTATGTTATGTCTCTGCCTGAAGCCATACCACACTTACTGAGGCTGATTGACAGGTTCACAATTTATTCAGGACTGTGCATAAATAGACGTAAATCCCTGGCGTTCCCCCTAGCAGGACTGCAAGATAGTGAGGCGGAGGACTTGCCTAGTCTGAAACTGAGAGCGGAGACCGATCATTTTAGATATCTAGAGGTGCAGGTGGCTCATGGGGACGCTAGGCTGCTCCAGCTGAACATGAACAGGGTGGTGGAGTCGCTGCGGCACCCCGTAGAGTTCTGGAATACGCTGCCATTGTCCTTAATGGGTAGAATGGCGGTAGCAAAGATGGTGATGCTTTCGAGATGTCTATATGCTTTGCAGAACGCACTGTGCCCGATTCTTGCGAAAGTGTTTCAACAACTGAATTCTCTCCTGGTGACCCTGCTTTGGGCAGGGAAGCGTTGTAGGGTTGTGCTGCACATGCTCCAGAAATTGTATGAGGAGGGTGGTCTTGGAGTACCCAGATTTGATCTTTATTATTATGCGGCACACCTTCAATGTGCGGTGCAGTGGTTGGATGGGGGCGATCACTGGGAAAAGTGTTTATTAGCCGGACAAGTGCAGTCAGAGGATCTCCCTACGCTCTTGATGGAGGGTGCTGGGGTGAGCACGGAGTTGCCATATGTTGTTAGACAAGCAGCCTATATATGGCAGAAAGTTGTGGAACGAGTGCTGGGGCGGGCTCCCTTCCACCCGGATTTGTCAGTTTGGCAGTTGGTCACTGTGCACAGGATGGTGGAAAACATGTCTTTCCAGGCATGGACCGAGGGTGGCTGCAGGCTATTGGCTGATGTACATATAAATGTTACCTGGGTGGGTCAGAGTATGCACACTAACACCGAAGGTGTCTTGCAATGCCTGGCTGATGTTGCTGCACTATAACTTCTTGCAACGGGTGTATATGACCCTGGCGAGGCTCCATCATATCGATGCTTCCCATTCGCATGAATGTCCCAGATGTCATGGAGCCCATGCTGGGTTCATGCATTTGGCGTGGGGATGCCCGGAAGTGCATCAGTATTGGCTTGAGGTAGTAGCACGGCTCCGTGGAAGGACGGCAATTGCGTTGGAGGCTAAGCCTGAGCAGTGCCTCCTAGGGCTGGTGCCACACCGCAAGAAGAGGAAAATTGCCAACAAGCTATTGCTGCTCGCGTTGGCATTAGCTAAACGGAGGGTTGCCATTTGCTGGATGGGTGAGCGGACCCCCTCTTTTGTAAATTGGATGAGAGACGTGGGGGAGTGGTCCCTGGCAGAGGAACTACACATGAAAGCCTGCCGCAGGGATGAAAGGTTGGATGAGGACATAGCAACCTGGAGAGAACTATGTAGAGAATTGTTGAACTCAACAGGGACAGATATTGATCAGACTGCTGAGACTGATGGTGACAATAGTATGTAAACGCTGGTGCTTTTGTCTCCCTAACTGTATTTGATGCTGTGTCTGCTACTAAGTCATGAAACATGTAAAGTGTATCTAGCTGTCCTATGTGTTGGGGACTCTAATATGTGTAACGTAAACAAGTCATTGGATATTGTCTCGAAGGATTCTGTATATGAGCGCTCAGTTTGAGGTGAAAATGAACAAATAACGTTTTTTTTTTTTAAAAACATTCAAAACATAGAGATCATTGTATTTCTGTGCAGTATTCATTTATATGCCTTCTTGTAAGGGACCACTGTTCCTGTAGAAATTAGCGGTTAGGACTCTGGGCACTTTACCACTGCTGACCAGTGCTAAAGTGTGCATGCTCTGTGTCTAAAATGTAATGGCATTTGGTTTCTCCATGATTGGCATATTTGATATACTAATAAGACCCTAGTACCGTGCGCTGTGTGTGCCCAGAGCCTGTAAATCAAATGGTATTAGTGGGCCTGCAACACAAAGTGTGCCACCCACATGAGTAGCCCTTTAAACCTGTCTCAGGCCTGCCACTGCAGAGCCTATGTGGGCAGTTTTAAACGGCCTTGCCGACCTGGCAAATACACCCACTTGCCAGGCCCAAATCTTCCCTTTTATTGCATGTAAGGCACTCCTAAGGTAGGCTCTAGGTAGCCCCAGGGACAGGGTGCAGAGTATTTAAAAGGTAGGACATGTGGTTTTATGTTTTACATGTCCTGGTAGTGAAAAACTGCTCATTTTGTTTTTCACTGCAGCATGGCCTATCTGTCCTCAATGTTAGCATTGGAGCTGCATTGTAACACTGTACAAGTGTATCGTCGAATTCGGAACTGAAAGAAAATTGGAGTTTGGTGTAAAAACACATCTTTTAGTGAAGATGTTTTTGAAGTTGCAGGTCTGAGAATGCCACTTTTAGAAAGTTGGCATATTGACATGTTCTTACTTAACCATTCCGTGTCTCTGCCTGTCCCTAGAATTCATGCCTAGATTGGATGACAGCTAGGCTTTGTGAATTCACTCTAGACAGTCACACGCGACGAGAGCTGAGGTGTGCCCTGCATATCCTGATGACCTATCAACAGGCTTATGGGTCTTTCTGAGCTAGAGTGGTGGGAGGAGTTCACACTTTCACCTAAATAGGGCTGTGCCTGTCCCATCACAGAAAGCTGCCTACCCATCTGTAGTGGGCCCGATTCACATAGGTAAATTGAGACGAAAGTCTAACTTTACGACTTTTGGTATTCCCAAAGCGCATTTCGTAAAGTTAGACTTTTGTCTCAGTTAAACCTAAGTTTTGGTCCTAAGTTTAACTGATACCAATGTCTTTTAAGCCATCAAGTGCACCGTTATCCCATGGAAAACTACATTTAAGATCGTACTCAGAGCTGATGGTGTGGTTTGCAAAGACTCTTGGGAAGGATACCTGAGATATTGGGATGTTGAATTTAGGGAAAGTGCCCACTTCTCTTTCTGCCTTTGGAGAGAGAGCATCTTAGAGCAAGCTCTGTCTCAGTATCTTTATGCTATATGACCCTTAACTGTGGAGAGGCTTCTTAGGAAGACTCCACATGCTCACACCTTTAACTTTCTTCCTGGACATGCTGAAGTAGGGATATCACTTAGTGGTAGAGAAGGGATAGATTAATGCTTTTTACTCACCAACCCTCGATGCAGGGAAATTTGGACTCATGCTTTTTGATCCTCTGCATCTTGTTTCTTGAGCGAATTGTCTTGTTTATGTTACATCGCCTCAATTGGATATGCCGATTTGGCTTTATGCTGATTCCGATGTATTTCTACACTTTCATCTTGAGGTGTCTTTATGTTCAGTTGTTTTTGACATTGCAATAAATTAACTAACCTTATGGAGTTGTTTGTGTTTATTAGGTGTCCAAAGGATTTTTTGATGATTTGATTGACAATAATACAAATTTTCTCCTCTACGGTTTCATGCTGCTAAAAAGAACGATCGGATTATAAATCTAGAATATGTCCAGAATCTTATGGGCCCAGCCCTTTCAGTCTCATGTGCTTCTTGAATCTTAACAAAGTTAATCACGTGTTATTGAAGCTACTTGCAGTCTCAAGTTCAAATAATAATGTTTATCAAGTTCTAAATTGCAATATTTACTTCAAATGTTTTATTTTAATCAATGCTGTTTGTCAGTGTGGCATATAACGGAGGTTTAAAAAAACTCAGAGCTCAATTCATCTGCACTTTTATTTTAACTACTTGCACAATTCTCACATAGTAAGTCCATTCAGATGCTGAATACCTCTGACAAGGTTCTTTTGGATCTCCTTAGTGTCTGTTGGTCCTCCTCTGGTCCACTTATACCGCTGCATTCTTTTTCTTCAATGATTGTTGGTGCTGTATGTTCGATTGACACACTTGATCTTTTTTAAGTTTAAATGCTTTATTTGAGGAAATAACAAAATCACAGATGACCAGCAAAACAAAGAAATCCATCTTAAAAAGGAAATATAACAATAAAATGTCAGGTATTAAAAAACAGAAGAGAAAGCTATTTAAATTTGTGATGGAATGGGGAAGGGAAGAGGAAGGGAGGGAGGGGAAGAAGAAGGGAGGGGGTAAGGGAGATCTTATAAATGGATAAAGAATAAAATCTTGAGGCACAAAGGTAACTGTTTATTACATAGGAATGTGAGAGGTAATCTTAACAAAACAAGCAGCTATATGATTAAACCAATAAAAATAGAAATTAAAGAGCAGAGAAGATAAGCATTCAAGGAGGTTTACATTTTTCAGCATTTAAAAGAGAATTATGTGTTAACACCAGATTATCTAAATAAGTAGTAAGAGGCAACCAAAATAGATCTCTATTAACCATTGGTTTGCAGGAGGAGGCGAAAGTAATATCTAGTCGATGAAAATGGCAAAGACTATTCCACCAGTGTTGGATGGAGAGTTTTGGGAGCGTTTTCCTGTTAAGAGTGATGTGTTGGAAAGCTAAAGCAAGTATGAGGTCAAAGAGACCATGTTCATGGGGGGAAAGAACTAAAGTATCTGATAGACTTCCAGAGAAAAGAAGAGAAATGGAGTAGTGAATGGAAATATTAAATAGACGAGAAATATAGGACCAAACTTTCTCCCAAAAAGTAGAAACAGAAGAGCAAAGGAAGAGAAGATGCATAATATCAGCATTAGAGGAGCCACAGGTCCAGCAGTTGGTATCAGTAGAAAGAGAAAAACGAGCCAAGGAAGCAGGAGTAAGATAAAGTCTGAATATAAAAAGAACATAGATTGAGTGAGAGAAGCAGAGCGAGAGATTTTTAGAGAACGGGACCAAAGTTTATCCCAAAAGGAGATATTCCACTCATATCCCAGGTCAGTTTCCCATGAGAGCTCCACTTTAGTCTTAGCTCATTCTGGATTGGGAGCTGAGAAATATTTATAGATTAAAGAAGTTCTGGGTAGTAAAAGAAGGACATTAAGAAGAGAATTTGGAACAGAGGGGGAGGGGGAAGATGGAAGAGAGTAAAAAATATCAAGGATAACCGTCATTAGAATGGAAAATTTCTGTAGGAAGGACCAGGGACAACGAAAAGTGGCTTGAAATTGGGGAAAGGAACAAGGAGATATGCCATCAAAAAGATGTTTAACCCAAATGATATCCTTCAGTCTCCAAGCTTTCCAGAATATGGTTCTATTATTGAGACAAATAAGAGTTATGCCAAATAGGCGACTCTAAAAAGGATTCTCTGGACCTAGGCTTTGGAGAAATAAGAGGACTTAATAAAGAACAAGTGTGTTTAAACAAGGGGAGAGAAGTGTGAGAGGATTTGGCGGAAAAAGTGAGGACTTCTGTGAAAGAGAGAGGCAACAATGAGGCGTGCTCAATGGAAAGCCAAAGGGGAGTGAGAGGTGAGGATTCAGAAAGGAGCCACTTTGAGGCCTGTCGAAGACAAAATGATTGGTGAGAGAGGCGTAAGTCAGGAAAATTAACACCTCCAGAAGTTTTGGACTTACGAAGAGAAGTTAAAGAAATTCTAACCCATTTGGTCTTCCAGAGAAATTTAGAGCGGCGGGAGTCAATTCGTTTAAAATGACAAGCAGGAATATGTACAGGGAGCATAGAAAGAGCATAAGTCATAATAGGGGTAATCATCATCTTGATTGAGTCTAATCGACCCCACCATGAAAGAAAAAGAGGATTCCAAGAGATAAGTAGCTTGTCAATCTGAGAGAGGACCACTGACATATTTAATTTAATTGTAGAAGGGATGGAGTTAGTGAACCACCTACCTAGGTATTTGATTTTGGAACCACTCCAAGCAAAACCCGTGGAGGAAAAAGAATGTGGGAGATAAAATTTGGTAAGAGGGAGGATTTCTGTTTTATCTGAATTGATTTTATAGCCAGAAACAAGAGAAAAAGAAGTGAATTCATGTAAGAGAGGGGGTACAGAGTTTTTAGGATCAGAAATAAAAAGTTGAATATCGTCCGCGTAAGCGGAAAGTTTTAAATGATGGTCACCATAGAAAAAAACATAAATAGAATCATTATTACGAATTGAAGTTAAGAGGGGTTCAAGGGCAAGAACAAAAAGCAGGGGGAAAGAGAACAGCCGTGACGAACTCCGCTATTAAGGGGAAAATAGGATGAGACGGAACCATTAATTAGGACCGAAGCTCTATGGGCAGAGTATAATAAAGAAATCAGTGAAATCAGCTTAGGACCAAAACCATGCCATTTCAAAGCCGCAAAAAGAAAGGACGAATCTACTCTATCGAATGCTTTTTCAGCGTCAACGGAGATAGCCTCTAAAGATGAGGAATGAGAAGGAGTCTTGTTCAGGACATTAAAAAAGAGGCGAGAATTATCCCAAGTCAGTCTACCCTTGACAAAACTGCATTGCTCATTGCCAACCAAGTGAGGCATACAGGATCTAAACGTAATGCAAGTGATTTGGCAAATAGCTTATAGTCTACATTGACCAAAGAGATCGGTCGATCATTTTTACAATACATGGGATCCCGTCCTTCCTTGTGAATAAGGCAGATTGTGGCCTCTTGAAAAGTGCCTTCTGTTTTCCCGAAGTGGAAAAATGAATGGAAAAGATTTAAAAGTTTGGGAAGTAACAGGTTAGAAAAATTTAAGTAAAACTCAACTGAAAAACCATCCGGGCCAGGAGTTTTCACTTTTTAAAAAAACTTTAGCGCAGAGGATAATTCATTAGGAGATAATTCTGTGTCAAGATCTGATACACTGTGGTGGGAAGTAGACGGGGATGGAAGATTGTCAAGATAGGATTGGACAAGAGAAGGAGGGAGGGGACTCTGGGGTATAGAGATCCATATAAAACATTTTGAATGCATTAAGAATATCTTGATCTTTGTGTGGAAGAGAACCATCTGGAGAATATATAGAGTCAATCAGAGTACGATCTTTACGAGTTTTAAGATAGTTCGCTAAGAATTTCCCAACCTTATTTCGACCCCCATAGTAGCGAGCACTGCTACGAAGAAAAATAGAAGAAGCATTATCAGTAGAAGTTTTGTTAAAAGTTAATTTGGCACGTATCAAGGCTGGAAATGCAGAATCAGTCGATGACGTATACATTTTATGTTCTAAGGATTTAATGTGCGCTAGGGTAGTTTTGTGTTGTTGAAGAAAGCGTTTCTTTTTTTTTTAAACAAAATCTATAATGAAGCCTCTTGCAGTGGCTTTAAAAGAATCTCATAGAACATGGGGGGAAGTGAAAGCGACACTGTTTAGATCAAAGAATTCATTAGCAAAGGTGATGAAAGAGGAAGAGAAAAGAGGATCAAGAAGGAAAGAATTATTGAAACGCCAACGGGAGGACCTGGGACGTGGTGGGAGTAAGTCCAGATCAGTTATAATTGGAGCGCGATCAGAGATAACAATAGGTTCAATAGAGGAAGATAACAGATTTTGAGATAAAGATTGAGAAAGAAAAATATAATCTAAACGAGAAAGGGAGTTATGACTGGGAGAAAAGAAAGAGAAGTCAAGAGAATCGGGATGAGAAAGTCTCCAAGAATCAAAAAGATGAGATTGGGATATAGTGTCAAGAAAGTGTTTGTGTGAATTGTGGGAAGTGAAGCGAACCTGTGATTGGCGGTCAATATAGGGGTTAACAACTTGATTGCAGTCACCTCCTAGTATAAAATAGTCATCTCTAAATTGAATACATTTCTGCGTAATTAAAGGCCAAAAAGAATAATCAGGATGAGTAGGCCCATATACATTAAAAACTGTTAAATAAATATTATTAATTAATAACTTAAGTAACAACCATCTCCCTTCAGTGTTGATTTCTTGTAATATAATTTTACATTTCAGTTTTTTATGACACAAGATTATGACACCATTTTTCTTATTTGAAGTAGGAGAGAATAAAACTGAACCCACCCAACCACGTTTTAATTTTAATGCCTCAGCTTCTGAGAGGTGAGTTTCTTGTAAAAGGACCAGATCTGGGTTGTAAGAGGCAAGATGAGATAATATTCTCTGTCTCTTAATAGGGTTGATAAAACCTTTTACATTCCACAAAATAACTCTGAATGTAAAGTCATCAAAAATACATAAGGAACAAAAGATGCAACAGTGAAGAAGTAAATCACACAATAAATGAGTAAAGGAGGAAGGAGATAGAAAAACCAGTCGGAAGCGGAAGAATCTAGGGACAATGAAGAAGACAGGGAATTAGGAATAATAAGGGGGGAAGAAAGAGTAAGAACAAAAGAGGACAGTACATGTCAAATGACGACTGTAATACATACCATAGGCGAACAAGGAAGGGATGAGAGGCAGCAAGGGACAATGAAAACAGCACACCCAACAAGGGGCAACACATCACAACTGGATATCACTAAAATAAGTATAAGCAGGAGCGGGAACAAGGAATACGGATAGTGCATGATAAAATACAATGAACCTGTAAAGGGAAACAAATAAATATATGAAGAGAACAAAACGGCACAATGGAATCATATAACGCAAAATGAATCAGACGAGGGGATCAAATATTACAAATAGGATGATTAATAGAAAACAAGGGGATGAGGTGGGTAAACGAAGAAGACTAAAACAAAACAGTATACCTGCAAAAGAAACAAGTGGTTATGTAAACTAAAACTAGAAAAAACAATGGAGTCTAAAAATAGGACATAAGAACATGAACTTCAATGGAATAATACAATAAAGAAATACGAAAGTCAAGTTCCAGAGGAAGAAGGAGTGTCTCCATTGACGTAGTAGAGTGAGACTGGATAAATCTGCAGAGATCCGCTGCATCTTCAAAGGTAGAAGTCTTGTTGAGAAAGGTGATTTTGAAGAGACATGGATGGAATAAGCCCTATCTTGTACCTAAGGAGCGAAGAGCGGGGCGAAGATCCAGAAACTCCTTACGACGTTTAGCAGTCAGTGAAGAGACATCCTGAGAAATAAATACCTTGGTGCCATGCCAGGAGAGATTCTTTTTCGTTTTCGCAGCATTTAGTACCAGTAAAAGGTCAGTGAATTGCAAAAATAAAATAATTATTCCATGAGGATTGGAAGGCGCAGATGATGAGGAAAAACGTGGACCCAGTCTATGAGCACGTTGTATGTTCGAATTGGTGGTAGAAGGGAGATCCAAAAATTGAGGTAAAAAAGATGTAAAATATGTGACAGGATCGTCACCTTCAAGTCCCTCAGGAAGGCCATAAATGCGAAGATTATTGCAACGATTCCTGTTTTCCAAATCCTCAGTCGCTCTTTTCAGTTCTATTATTTCTCTCTCCAGCTAGGACAATTTGGTAAATGAAGCCTGTACGTCATTAAGTTGATGTTCCACCACAGTAATACGGGACTCCATGGAAGGCCATTTATCATCCAACGTTTGCAGGCGTGAATTAGTTTCCTGAATAAATGGTCGGAGGGCACGTAATTCTTCCCAATCCATGTCCAAGGAAACCGTAGAAGAAGATTTAGGGGGAGAAGGAGGATCCTGTTTAAGCCTCTTGCCTGTAGTCGAGGGTAACGGCCCTTTAGACGCCATGACAATGTGACTTTCTGTGAAATTAAGACAATCTCCGTGTGGTGATAACTGAGATAAACAGGAACATTTGTTGAACGAAGAAACGCTGGTTCCAGAAGTGGCAGGAGTATTTGCGGCAAGTTTGGAGTGCTGTAAGAGGTGTCTACTCCTACCCATGGGGTGAGGTAAAAAAAAGCGCAAATAATTACTACACAAAATAAAAGTCAAAATATTCCAAAATTCAATAGAATTGAAGGCCTCCCACAGTAGAACAAGAGTCACATAGAAAAAATGCTTAAAACATGCTGAAGGTATTAAAAAAATTGCATTTAAAGTCATCCTGAAGAGAATTATGAGGAGAAATCCAGCAGGAAAGAGATAAAATGGCCGCCGTCAAACAGCATAGAAAATTCACCTAGAAGATTTCAATATTCCCTCATGACAGCGCAGAGTACAAAAGGCACCATCTGGAAGCGCTCTCCTTCTGATTTAATGTGATGGCAGCATGATGGTAGAGAAGGCAGCAAAACCGCTGTAAAAAACGTTCCGAGTCCGGCACGATGCGGCGCTCCTGCGCTAGGTGGCCATTTTGTGTTGCGATGCGAGTGACTCCCCCTGGCACTCTTGATCTAAATTGCCTTTTACCACTTGACAATTCAAATCTCCATATTTGTCCTTTTTTTCTCACACTCATTCTTTCATCTGTGTCATTCAAATACCCTTGTGATACTTCAAAGGTTTCTTCAGAGGGTACTTCCACACCACTTTGCAATATTTCAGGAACTTGTACTGGTGTGAGATCTTGCTGTTCTTCACCCCTCTCCTGTTCTTCTGGATGTACCGTCACAGGTGCTCTCTGACTTGGCTCAAAGAACACTGTTTCCTCATGTGGACACCTTACTCTCTGGGTATGCAATGAATGCATCCACTTAGGTATCCCAACACATTACACAGCAGTGTTTTTGATTAAGATGAATTGACAGGGACCTTTCCACCTCGGCTCTAAACAGGACTTCCACATATGCTTCTTCACCAAAACCCAGTCATGGCACTGCTCCTGATGTGGATTGGCAGTGACAGCTCCAATCTGGTGAGAATCAGAATGCACCACACCAGCCAGTCCTTTGTAGAAATCGTGTATCATGTCATCTGTGATGTTCACAAGTGCATTTGCAGGTACAGCAGGCAGTCTTGTTGCATGACCCATGAGGATTTCATGAGGCGATAATCGTGTTATCCTATCAGGAGTACTTCAAAGACTCATCAGAACAAATGGTACAACATATGGCCATTTTATAGAAGTGGAAGCACAAACTTCGGCCAATAGTGACTTCAAGATTCCATTTACTTGCTCCACTATTTCTAAAGCCTCATAAAGATAACTACAGTGTAATCTCTGTTGCATTGAAGAGTCACATACAGCATTCTAAGGACCTCATTATTAAAATGAATCCCTCCGTCTGATTCCAGAGAAACTGGAAATTCATACCTGGGTATGAGTTAACACAGCAGTTTAGCTACAGTGAGACTGTAATTTCCCCATGTTGGGTAAACTTCTACCCATCAAGAAAAACATGCACCCTATAAACATACAGGCTTTTCGATAAAGTTCAACTGCATTCTATTGAAAGGTCCACCTGATCTTCCTACATGACTCATGGTTTCTGGTCTTCTTCCTACATTCATGTGTGGACATGTTACACAACTGTGGCACAATTCTTGTGCTAGCACTCTGAACTGGGGATTAAAACAATGTTGCCTAAACAATCTAACCATTCCATCCCTTCTGATGTGTGCAGAAACATGGAAATGTCATGTCATGGAAAACAACAAAGTGGCAACACAGGTCTCCCATCAGCTGAAATCCAAATGGAATTTTCATCCTAGAAACATCCTGCTCTAATCCATTCTTGTTGTTCTGCTTCTGAGACCCCTTATTGCAAGCTTTTGATCTCTTCCCAAGTGTCAGCTACTGATAATAACATAGAGAAAGTAGTGTCCTTATCAGATCCATTTGTATAAATGTGTAAGCCACAAGCGCACAATACAAGCAACTTCATCTGCTTATTGATTTCCAACTGTTCCAAAATCATTGCTGGTTCTGTGTATAGTACACTTTACCACTCAAAATTCCTGGAACAACTTCTAGGCATGAAGCAATTCTTTCACATATTCCCCATTTGTTATGAGGGATTCTGAAGATGTCATAAACCTCGTTTGTGAAAATAACTGTCTAAAGTCATGGACCACACCAAAGCCATACTATCTGTAAATATAGTCAATCTCCTTTGTGCTGAACGGCAACATGCTCTCGGAACGGCAATAAATAATGGTACTTGTACAAAAGTAACACCTCTAAGCCATGAAGCTTCTGCCACTTCTTGAATTGGTCAACATTCATAGGCTGTTCTCAAAGCCCCCTCATTGTTTCTTAATCACGAGCCATCCAAAAACATTATATAATAGGGCTCATCGAGAGGTACATCTTTTATGTCTGGATTTGGCTTGGTGCATAAGTGCATAATATCTACACAATCATATTCGACTTCTTCCCCATCAATTTCATTTTCAGGAGAGGGCAATAAGGTAGCTGGATTCAGCATGCAACATTTCCTTAGCACTACATTTTGTGCTGCAAATATCTATTGTTCATACTTCGTAAGTCTGCTGTTTATAAAATACTAGGTTTTTGTCAAATGGGCAATATTTCTACTGAGTGCGGAGCCATCACTGTAAGAGGATGTCCCATTACTATGCTCTCACATCTCTCAATACTGACACCTACTGCCACAACCACTTTAAGACAATTCTGTGTCAACAGGGTCAAGAGTTGCTGAAAAATTTACCACAGGCCTTTGTGAATCTCCATGCATCTCAGTAAGCACTGAGAGAGCACAGCCCTCTCTCACTGCAAAACAATGTGAACATTTTACTGGAATCAGGTATTCCTAGATCCGGGGCACGACAGCGAATTTCTCTCAGTTCTAGGAAAGCTTTCAAGCAATTGTTGTCTCATGGAAGCGGATCAGGTAAATCTTTGAGTGTTAGCCTCTGTAAAGGCTTGGCCACTGCAGACACGTTTGGTATTCACTGTTTACAGTAGCCAACCATTACCAGGAACATCCTGACTTCTCTCTGAGTTCTTGGTAACCCTGGGTGTAGTGGGCGTAGTGGGGCTACGCGGAGGTCCACGGAGTCGCAAACAAACTCCTTGGAGCTCCGCTACACCACCCGCCTCCATCCCCCCTATTAACATGTAAGTGAACATTAATTAAAATACATTGAAAACCACTTACCTCTGTCCTGGGGCGTCCCCGGGCTGCAGTCCTCCTCTTCCTGCCGTATCGGTAATCCTGGTGAAAACTGCGCATGCTCAGAGGTAAGAGTTTTAAATGTATTTTAAATTAATGTTTACTTACTTGTTAGTAGTTGGGGTGAAGGCGGGGGCTGGCCAACTCTGTTCCACTATGGAGTGTGTGGAGATTTGCCTTCTCCACGGAACGCGGAGAAGGCAAATCTCAGCACACTCCGCTGGCGGAGCGGAGGTCTCCGCCCGGGGTTAGTTCTTGGTAGATTCATTGTCAAAATCGATTCAGCTCTTTCTTGTGACACTTTTCTGTTTCCCTTCTCAATCAAATGTCAGAAATATTCGACTTCTTTCTGACAATATTGCAGCTTGTTAGAGACACTTTATGTTCATTCTCAGCCGAATGCTTCAGTAGAGAAACTGTATCTTGTTTGCAAGCTTCCTGTGTATTTGATGCCACAAGTAGGTCATAAATATAATGTACAATAACTGAATTGCAAGGCATCTGTAGATTCTCAAGATTAATTTTCAAGATCTGATTAAAGATGGATGAACTCTCTATATGCCCTTACAGAACTAAGCACCACACCAGAACTCTATCTCTAAACACAAATGGGAACATGTATTAGCTGTCCTCATACAAAAGAATAGGGAAGAAAGCTGTACAGAGATCCACAACTGTAAACCAATCAGCAGTGCAAGGATCTGGAAAAGTATTGTTGCAGGAATAGGTACCAATAGACAACATAGAGCAATTATCTTGATAATCTTTTGAATATTCTGTACAATCCGGTATTTCCTATTGGGTTTCTGTAAACTCATAATAGGCGAATTGCAAGGACTTCCAACAATCTCTTATAAAATTCCCTATTTTTCTTAATCACTAGTGTTATTCCTGCTACTGTCTCTGGCGTTAGATCTTGGGAAAATTGCATTTAGATTTACTGTAACCGGACCGGTCTTACACGTTTGATTAGTCCGATGTCCTTTCCTGAAAAGTCCCATACCTCTGGGTTCACTGTACCTTTCAAATCAGGAGGTAAATTCTCTACTCTGGTCACTGGATATAATCCTACAGCCGGTCCTTGATGGGCCATTTTATATTCAACATCTTTGCCATGCATTTGAAACTCAACACTATACGGTGTGTAGTAAATGGTGCAATTCAACTTGCACAAAAGATTCCTTCCTAAAAGATTTACAAGACCAGAATCACATAATACAAATTGATGATTCTCCTCAATGAACCTATTTATTTGTTTATTCGTAACACCTACAACTTGGATCTTCTTTCCCAAGAGGGATAGGTCTAGGACGTCTGCTGTTCTAACAGTGGATCGGGTAGCCCAGTTGTCAATTTGAAAGGACACTTGGTGGCCATTCACTTCTTCCTCTATAAATGGTCCACTTTGGTCTACCTTCAAGGCTGTGCCAAGTACGCAAACCTCCTCCCTTATCAGGCACCTTCTTTGGGAATTGTCTAAGTCAAACCTCTTGATTTCCAACATGGGGAACTGTTGGAATGGGTTCTGATTTTAAAATGGGGTTGGATTTGCTCTGGGTACTTCATTTATATTGAACCTGGTGTTTCCCATATTCTGTGTGCCCACTGGAGCTTTCAGAACTCACATAATAGGAGTTTGCATTTGCACTGGCATTTGCATTCATTGTGCAGGAGCCTGAACTTGAATATTTTACATCTGTATTTGGTTGACTTCCTGCATTTGCCCATCACTGCTCATTCTATTTGCATTCTGTCTACACTCCCTGTTCCAATGCATGATCTTGTTGCAATAATGACAAGGAGTCGACTTCTTCAATGTTGCAATGTCTATCCCAGAATTCAGATCAATCAGAACATCTCTACCCTGTGAAACACCAACTTCTTCTTGAGCAACCTGATCTCCAGCTTGAAAACCAACACCTTGTATTCCACTAATGTTCCTTCCAAATTACTGATTCTGGAATGTTTTCTAAACTAGGTTTGGCTGTGTGAGCATACATTTCTCTTTCAGCCTTTTCTGCTCCATCTCTTGCTCATCACTACAGTATTTCCATTCCTCAGGATTTCATATAATGGTTTTGTCTGCCAGCAAATCAAATTTTTCCCAATGTGTATACTGATCTCTGGTTGCAATCGAAGAATAAACTGTGACACAAAACTCCCCTTATCCCTTTTCTCAGGATTGCCTTGTTCACTGTGTTGTTTAAACACCGGCAACAATCGTTCATAACAAGCAGGCACTGAATCTTTTGCCTCTTGAGAAGTTCTGTTGATTTTCAGCCAATCAATGCTCCTCGCTGGAACTTTTCCTTTAAAAAATGTAATCACCTCATCATGCAGGTGAGGGTGCACAAGTACATGCATCTCTCAGAGGTTAAGATCGTGACCACTGTATAGCTATTTTACACTCGCCCACAAATCACTCGGCATTACAGTGTCCAAGAAATTTTCAAATCTGTCCACAAACCTTTGAAATGTTAACAAATGTGTTAACTTGTATATACCACTGGGCAGGATTCTCTCTCAATTTCAGAAAAATATTTGTAAATGTTGCAAGATCACCTCTACTCCATGGTACAAGCATATACCTTCCACCTGGTATCTCCCTAATAGGTTGCTTCATCTTCATTGGGAGGTGCTAGTGGTGGTTTAATATTTGGTCCTGCTGCATCTGATGTTTTTTTTTCTGTTTCTGTTTCCTTGCTATTTGCTCTCTAATCTCGCAAAATTGTACCATGCATTTTACCAATTCTTCAATGTGCAATCTCATCCCTGAAGATCACATTGTCACAATAGCTTCATAATTTAATTGTGCCTGAAAGCTTCTTCAGAAAAGAACACTGTGAAAGATCCACTTTATATTTTCCTGCGAAATAAATTAATTTGTCATGTGTGGCAGCTGCACACCTCGTAATTCTTTACTCAAATATATTAGATAATTTTCCTGATAATGATCCAAATGTAAAATGTTCAGACAACCCTTAATAATTTCTTCTAATTCTATCTTTAAATTCAGCACATCTAAAGGTCTTATCTTTTCTTGATTAGCAGGTGCTTTTCTGATTTTTCTACTCTCTTATTCGCTGAAGTCTCTTCGAACCATAGGAGAAAAATCCCACCCTCAAATTGTCCTTTCTCTCCCTGTGCAATAGGTGTTGTAAAGACAATCCTCCTTCCTTCTCTCAAAGATCTAACATTTTGCAGTGGCGTCCAAGCAACAATCTGTGAATTCTGCAATGTCGGGATAAACCCTGTTGCAGCTACTGCTCCGACAGCACCTTGAACGTTAGCATTTGGACAATATTTATTGGGGCAGTCGCAATTGGCACTACCAATGTTTGTGTTGATGCAACTTGTGACACTAAAGCAGGAACAGTCAGAAGTGTCACATATTAGGCAGTAACACCTGGATTTATTACTGTATGCAGGTGCAATGTGTAGTGCTGGAACTGGCCTCTTAAACTGAATTGCATTTGGATCAACAGGGGCTGTTTCCACTGCAGTGCTAGAAGTTTTATCGCTATCAATACTTGTTGTAGGGGCCACATATTGTGGTGAATGCAAAGCTGAAGAAAGTGACCCAAATCGGGTCACCCGGGTTACTTACCACCTCTCGGCCTTACCTATATTATTGAAGAGTCGGTCAGCCAGTAGAGAATACAAACAAGCCGTTTATTAGCAATACTCTGCAGAGTAGCCCAAATACAACAAGCTGCATGCGATGCTTGCTACTGGACTGAAACAATAATCATGCGCAGCATAGTATAATACATGAAACACGTCATGAACCTCTAGAACACGCCTACAAGGAAAAGTTACAGGTTTGGGATGCGTATTCTTGGAATCAGAGGGGCGTACATCACCAGCCCGAGTCGGGCACACGGTATCTTTTGGCCAAGGTCAGCCAGCTGCATCTCTACTCCTCCCCACGTCGGAGAGGTGCTGTGAACAGTACATCGCTTACAGACACAGAAAGGGCCTGTTCATTAGCGATGCAGCGCCCCTTACTTAATACAGAAACGAAACTGGGCGTATATTTATTAGGTGAACAACAAGTGTCATGGCGCAGCTATTTGGGCCTACCTCGTTCGCAGTTTGAAGCTCACGCGTGCTTATATGTAACCAAAATATAAAATGGCTGCCAGTATACAAAATGGATGCCACCCGTCCAAGACTAACCTATACTGTAAAACATCATCTTTATTATTATAGCTCTGTGGGTTGTAACTAAGATGCTTAACACTATTATATTTAGCTATACAAGGCTAATCTAAATAGCGTAACATAAGGGGCCTAGCCCTATGATTATTTTGAAACCTACAAAGCCAATAAAGCATCCAGAATATCATCCCCTGAATTACTCAGTGTCTGTTTTCTACGCAGATTCTTCATCATTTCCCTGTTTCCGATTCGTTTTAGTCATTTCTGTGGTTATGACTGGATACATTTGAGCTTCCTGGATTATACATTTTTTCCATCTTTGCTGACCTTCCTCCCATGAGCATCTGTGTAATTTTGCACAGTTCTCTTTGCCCTATTATGGTATTTCTCCTTCTCTATAACATGAGCTGCTCTCTCCCAAGCATTGAATGCTTCATATTGTGTAGGTCTAGGAGTGGTTTCATCTTCTATAATTTCTCCCTTAAATGTTCGATAACCTTTAAATTAATTGTACCATTTTAAGGAAATTTAAATTGACCTTCCTTTTCAGTAATCTTGCACCATTGAGGAAGCCATAAACATGTATGGAGCCCTACATTTGTCGTCATTTAATGATCTGCATACCTTCTGGTGGTGCATCTTCACTAAGAGTGGGCGGCAAATTCCGTTCCGCTCTCGGGATTTGCTAAATTTAGGCATGTTGAAATTTCCGCGATCCGCGGCATAGCGGAGAATTTATTTATGTTTGCACTTTAAAAATGCATTCTCGCATGCTCGGTCGACTTACCGGGATCCCTGCATTCGCCGGCGAGTTTTCGTATCCGTTGGCGTGCGCAACGAGATGTTGGTAGCAGGTCGCGCTATCTCACAAGAGTTTGCGATCGCGAACACGCCATCGGACCCCACGAGAGTCTGCGATTGCGAACACGTCATTCACCACCATGAGAGAGAGCGTGCGATCGTGAACACATCATTTGGACGCGCCATCCAACATCCGGCGGAAGTTTGGTGAAGCTCGCGATCCCGAACACGCAAAATTTTCAATCTGGAGAAAAATAATATCTCGAGCAGCATAAAACCTTCTGTAAATGATGATTTGGATGAAAAAAACTCCTCAGATTGACATTTGGCTGACCTTTTTTGTGCAAGGAGTCCTTTAAAAAAAAAAAAACTTTTAGGGGGGAGAGGGAGGAAGCGCCACAGAGTCTCCAACTTCCTGTTCCTGTCCAGCAGGCTCCTCCCAGTGCTTTGTCCATCTCCTGTTCATTCTTCCTTTGGATTTTGAGCTGGAAGGATCACTCTTTGTGTCTGCTGCAGCATTATCATTGGATTTGAGAACTTTTGAATTTGATATTTTACAAATAAGTTGGTGTTGTTGTTTGTTTAATTGGGGCATTGCAATTGCTGCAGCTACAATGTTAGTACTTATCATTATTTTAATGCTTGTGGGTAGCCAGTAGTCCCAGAGCTAGTCATGGGTGGGTGCATGATGAAGCAACTGTTCCTTTGGTGTGTGTTGAATATATTTCAAACATCATTTAGGGCATGGTTGGCATTGGATTGAATTGCAAAATGTGTATTGTTGGGGTTATTACTGCTTTTGAGTGTGTGTTAAATAAATGCCTTTGTTGTGTGTGGTTTGTTGTTGTGTACCTTGCAGACCTTGTTTAGCCCTGTGGATTTTCGTTTTTGCACTTTATTGCATTAGAGGCAAAGCAGTGTGGTTTAGCATGCATCCTTTGCCTGGCTATTATAGGTCTTTTGTCAGTACATTGTTTTCCAGGCCTCCTGCTTGTTGCTTGTGATTTGTGAGTGTCCATGTGGCTGGTGGCCATTTCTGGTGGGAGTTATTAGTGTGCTGCTTTAGCCATATAGGTCTGCTTGTTATTCCTTTGTGGTCTAGGCTTCTTGTTGTTGTGGGCCTGGCCATGAGGCTGGCGGCCATTTTGAAGCCAGGCAGTGTGCTTTTTGCAATAGGCCTGCATTGTCTGTCTTCAGTTTCTTGTAGTTGTGTGGGCCTGGCCATGTGGCTGGTGGCCATTTTGAAGCCCGGTAGTGTGCTTTTGCCATAGGCCTGCAAGCTTGTGGCCTAGTCTGCCAACAGGGCTTTCATCCAGTAGGCTCAGAGGTAGTCATGGGTGCATGAAACAACTGTTTCTGTGTGTTCTGTTGAATTTAAACATCATTTAGGGCATGGATGGCATTGGATTGAATTGCAAAATGTGTATTTTGGGGGGTATGTCTATTTTTGTGTGTATGTTAAATAAATGCCTTTGCTGTGTGTGGTGTGTTGTGTACCCTGCAGACCTTGTTTAGCCCTGTGGATTTTCATTTTTGCATTTCATTGCATTAAAGGCAAAGCAGTGTGGTTTAGCATGCATCCTTTGCCTGGCTATTATAGGTCTGTTTCAGTTCATTGTTTTCCAGGCCTCCTGCTTGTTGCTTATGATTTGAGTGTCCATGTGGCTAGTGGCCATTTCTGGTGGGAGTTATATAAGTGTGCTGCTTTTGCCATATAGGCCTGCATGGTTTTCCTCTTGGCTTACTGCTTCCATCCATCCCCTTTGCCAGCAGCAGCTCCCTGAATGATGTGATGAGCAAATGATTTAATGCCAAACAGGGTCCACTTCCATTACATTTGTATTTTTGTTGTTGTTTTCTTCTTTCGTATCATTCCGGAGAGTGTAATGTACACAGTATACCATGAAAGCCCTTGTTGACAAAGTCTCACAAATGGCTACACTAAGTTATATATTTTATTTGTTTGCTTGTACTAGTAGTAATTGAACCACCACAACAAATGCAACATTTCACTAATGTTCTTCTCCTGGCTTCTTTGCTTTCAGATGCACGTGTGACCGCAGACATCTCTGCAACTTGTGGACCTGCTGCCTGCTGACATCTGAAGAAGATGGGCCCAAAGAAAGGTAACAGGTCCTCCAGTACCAAGAAAGTTGTCAGTGAGAAGAAGCAACAGAAAAAGGAAGTGGCACTTACCAAAACTGGTGTGCCGCCCCAGGTGTTTTATTTGGGAAAATAAATTAAGCCTGCAGCAGCGTTGTATGGGGACCAAGCTGGGAGCAGAACCTCCGCATCAGCGGGCCAGCCCCACCAACCTAGGCCCAATCCCATGAGTGTTGCAGAGGTAGCCAGTCTACTAACGAGCAGCGATGTTGAAATGTCATTATTGCAAAGTAGTACACAATCAACGCAGGCAGAAACTCAGCAGATAAGTGGGCAGCAGCAGACGCAGCAGCAGGCGCAGCAGCCACAAGAACAGCAGCAGCTGCATGAACAGCAGCAGCCTCAAGAACGGCAGCAGCCGCAAGAAAAGCAGCAGCCGCAAGTACAGCAGCAGCTGCAAGAACAGCCGCAGCCGCAAGAACAGCCGCAAGAACAGCTACAACAACAGCTCACAATAGTAGTTGTTCCTCCTGAAGTAGGGGCATTCAGGAAATCGAGCTTCCTGCAGACAAAGAGGATCAATCACTGTCTCAGACGATCCATTGTCTTCCAGACCCCCAGCAAGAAAAAGGAGGGTTAGTCCGTCATCTTCTTTTTCAAGCCCCGCTTCTGATGATCGAGATGTCACTTGGAAGCCACCAGCTCCCTCTGAGAGTGATGCCCTCCACAAGACAAGGCTAGTGAAAAGGAAGGTTTCAGAAAGCCTTAGAGTTATGGAGGTAGATGTGCAAGAGGGGCATGATGATGATGACGAGCCAGTCATCACAAACATCACTCCCGGACCAAAGGAGATGGAGACCAACATTATTACCCTATCCAAAATCGCTGCGAGGGATGCAGCACGGATACCACCAACACAGGTAACACCAACACGACCTCCAGCTTCCATATTTGCATTTGCAAAGGTCCGGCAGGGACCTACATCCAGCTCAACCACCACCTCAGGTAGTGGTAGTGTAACTGCACAAAGTCACATTCCAGGCCCACCCTCAAGTTCATCTGGTATTGAAAAAAGGCACATCCAGCAGCGCCAGAAAGTTCTCCTCCCCAGTTTGGGACTTCTTTTCGGTTAGCAGTAAGGAGGAGAACATTGCTATATGCTCAATTTGTCGACATGCCGTTAGGCGCGGTGAGCTTGGTACTAACTATGATACCGGAGGCCAAACAAGTCATTGTAAACAAAAGGGTATGCAGTTCCTAAGGTTAGCGCAGTGTGTGTTAGAATCACTCCAGGTACCAGGGTGATGCTGTGAAAATGATGGAATGGATAGGAGTGGATAGTACTCCTTCTGGAAAAGAAGACCCTCACACACCCAACAAGCGGGTGTCTTGCTTCATCACCGGGTCTTTGCTCCTTATCGGGCCGGCGGTGCAATGCCCGATCAGGCACCCAATGGGGCCTTCCTGTCGTTTGAATCCAAGGTGACATTTGTGCCTGACTTTCCAACAAAGGGGCTCCAAGACACCCTTAATCGAGGCAACCTCCTAAAACTGTTTAAGGAAATAGCAGAACTCAAAGAGATCACTACCCAAGATCTAATATCCGTGGAATTCCAACCGAGTGCCCACAACATGGACATCGAGGAAACCGTAACAACTTGGGCTACAAAGGACCTGGCCGACAAGATTTATTCTGCAAGAACCCAGTTTGGTGTATGGGGTATAATCCTGTTGCAGCACAAGCGTCCAAGATACCCCTACCCCTTGCTAGAAAAACCTTACAACCCAAAAAAAGGAATATGTGAGAAGGAAAGACAATTTACTTGCTTACGTGGAGCTAGAGGTCAAACGCCAACATCTATTATAACAGGTCGTAGTGTTATATCACTAGAAGGCAATAAAAGTATCAGCCAACAATCAGCAGTTCAGTTGGACTGGTCATGGTTGCCTAGGATCCTGAATAATCAAAATTCCTAACATCGTGCATAATAACTCAATCCGTTTGCCAAGGCAGAAACAAATTCCAAAGAAATTAATGCCGCAGAGTATTTCATTCTGTTCCTGGAATGTTCATGGTTTTCATGAAATGGCCCTTGAAAACGATACTCTCACCTTTTTCCAGCAACAAGACGTAATCCTGATCCAGGAATCATGGAAACTCTCCCCCTCGCCAATCGTAGGGTTCAAAGAACACCATATTTTGGCAGAAAGATTATCACCCTTCGGGCATCCACGCGGCGGAATGTCAATATACGTAACACAAAAATATGACTGGGTAACAGAAGAGCTGGATGTGGGTCTCTCTTGGGTACAAGTGATTAAAATTACTGTTCATTCACCCACATGAAATAAGAAATGGCACCTATTGGTGTGTAACACCTATATCCACCCGGAGAGGAAAACCCAGAAGGAGAAATATGCAAATTTATCATCTTTGATAAAAGTATTACAGAGATCCTATGCGCAATGCCCGATGTTTATTTCAGGAGATTTTAACAGCAATCTCTTAGGGAAAAATCAGGTAGTAAAAATCAAAAAAATACTACGTGACCTGGAAGATTTAGGTTTATCAATACTGAACGGAAAAACAAGGGGCGACATTCTGGCAGGCATTACTTACTTGAGCGGTAAAGTCCACTCAATAATTGATTACACAATAATAAGTAAGGTCCTATCTTCTAGTATAGAATCATTCCAAATAGTCAAGCGTTTGGAAAGTGACCATTTCCCTCAAATAACTAAAATGAATATTCCACTCACTGCATTGTATACTCTGCCGTCCTTACTACAACATGCCGAGAAGTTCAACCTAAAGAAGTTAAAATGGCGTGGGGGTGGCCTGGAAAGTATATTGGCCACAGTAAAACAACATATGTCCAACACAAGCACCCAGCACGACGAAGATCGCATAAAGAACTGGGGGCAACTGATTCAGGTCCTCTTGCACAAATTCCCAGCACCATCAGCGAACTTGGGATGCATTAAGGCAAGGAAGGAGCCATGGTTCAACCAGGACCTAAGAGAAAAAAAGAGAAGCGTTGCACGTGAGGTCCGAGCAGTCGCCTATGGAAAAAAAATGGGAACCAGTACAAACAACTGCAAACTAAAAGGGTTGCAAAGAGAACGTACAAGGAAACCATTTGGAACAAGCTATTGAGTGCAGGAAAACGGCCAAATAGCAGGGATTTTTGGGGAATCATCAACGACCTAAACAAAGGAGCAAGCCTTCATCAGGAAGCAGGGGTAGGAGAGGAATGCTGGTCCCATCATGTGCAATCACTGTATGGAAACACAGTGTCAAGCAGTACCAAAATGCAACGGGGGAGTGAGTTGGAAAGCGGGAAAAACAGAAAAAAAGAGACTCAGGCGAATAAAGACTACGAGGACCAGGAAGAAGTAAACGTGATCACGGAAACTCCCCTAACCTCTAAAAAACAACTGAGTAGAATAATAAAAAGATTGAAGACAGAAGGAGCTGCAGGTCCAAATGGGCTGCCAAATATGCTCTTTAAAACGGATCCGGATTTCTGGTCAGAGTCCTTAATTCCCCTATTCAACTATATATATTCTCAAAACAAAGTCCCCGCATCTTGGCATGGGAACATCATTCACCCCATTTTCACACAGGGAGACCGTCGCAACCCCGCCAACTACAGGCTGATATCCCTAATAGACGTGGAAGCCAAGCTCTATGCCTCCTGCATCCTAACTCAGTTACAAGATTGGATAGAAGATACCAATATTATCCCCAAGTTTCAAACAGGGTTCAGGCAAGGAATGGGCACCATCACAAACCTGGCCTGTCTGTCACTTTTAATGGAAAAAGCACTAACTGAGGGTTCGAGACTATATGCCTGCTTCATTGATATAAGGTCAGCATTCGACCGGGTATGCAGAGAGCGCCTATGGGCAAAGTTGATAACCTGGGGATTCCCGAATTCCATGTTAACTGCAATAGTCACCTTGTATAACAACACATGGGTAAGGGTTAAGCTAGGCAACGGTGGCAGTATTTCCTCAAAGATTCCGACGCATCAAGGTTTAAAGCAAGGCTGCGTGTTGGCCCCAAGCCTCTTTAACCTTTTTCTCTCGGACGTTAGTAAAGTTTTGGTTACAGCAGAATGTCATCCGCCGAGACTGGCCAACAATCCAATCAACTTTTTACAATACGCGGATGACATAGTAGTACTGAGCAAATCACCAATCGGTCTACAAAGAGCAATCAACAATTTAGCGGAATATTTAAAACAGGAAAAGCTGGAACTAAACAAAGGAAAAACGAAGGTTGTCCGACTAGTGGAATCAAGTAAACTCAACTTTAAATGGATGGCAAATGGTGAAACGGTAGAAGAACAACCTTCATATAAATATCTGGGTACTTTAATAGAGCAAGGACTGAAACATAAAGAGCAAAAAGCAATAATAAAAGCAAAAGCTCAGTCATTAATCTTTGCATATCGGCTACTGAAATCCAAACTGGACTGTCCCAACCACAATCATTTATTGAAGGTCATGGCCGCACAAATTTTGCCCACCTTGTCCTACGGACTGGTCACTTGGCAAGGCAAGGAGGCTGATTTATTAAACGCAATGCAGACCAAGATTTATAAAGCCGTTTTCAATCTGCCAAAATCTTCCTCTCCATCACAGATACAGCTAGAATTTGGCCTGCAAAATCAAATCTTCCGGAGCATGAGCGGCTTTGTGAAGCTTTGTAATACATTTCATTCCGCAAATCAGCAATCCCTGGACCATCTATGCTGGGAAGAAATCAAGCATCAGGCGGATAACAAAATCCTGAGTGCCTGGGGAAAGCATTTGCAAAATTGCTTGATAGAACTCGACATAGAATCATCATGGGAATTAAGGATGGATAAAGCTGGGCTAAGTAGCTTAACCAACAAGGCAGCCAAAATGAAATCCTTTTTGGAAGATCAAACTCATTGGCCAAACGTAGGCATGGGTGAACAGTTATTGCATCTTACAAATCATCAAAACCACAAGCATACCTATCTTCTCATTTCAGCGGGTTCCTAAAGAAATTTTACATGGACTATCGGATGGGTGATCACCTGTCAAAAGACCTACTCCCCTCCTGGAAACAGAGCTACCAAACAGAAAAATGCCGTTTATGCGGCTACAAATCCGAATCCCTAGCTCATATCTTTTGTGTATGCCCAGCTGTATTAGATTTGAGACGACGGTATTTAAAACAAATTTTTAATGTCCTAAAAATTCGCACTTGTAGACAAGCAGTAACAAGTTGGCTGGGAGGATCCTACATAATCCTGGCATGCAGGGGAATCAAATTTATGGGGGCAGTAAGGACTCGCTTGAGGCAGCAAGAGCAGGAAGATCGTAACATCGGAACCCTCAAGAAAAAGCAATAAAGAAAATAAACTGTGGAAATAGACAACTTAGATTTTATAGAGACAAATTGTCCCATGCTTGAATCAAATTTTTACAATTGTATCTAATAAGTTTTATGGGCCCTGGAGACAATGACTAGATGTTTAATGGTAGTCAACTTTTATATATTTTTTTTTAGTTATACATGTGGGTTTTGTAATAATTTTAACAAATTATACAATAAACTTAAACTGAAAAGCCCATGGAGCTTGGTTGCTATTTCAGGGTCCTGTGTTTGGCGCACTGCATTAACATTATAGTTCAAGACTTTCTAAAAAAAGAAGCCATAGTCAGCAACTTACTGACCACCTGCTGAAGAATACGCACTCATTTCAGACATTCTTTTAAAGCTCGGAAGCAGCTGAGGATCATTCAATGTGACTATAGAATGCCAGTCAAAGCACTCATCCAGGAGGTGGCAACACGTTGGAACTCAACTTATTACATGCTTGACCGTCTGTTTGAGCAGTACAGACCAATCAATGGATATGTCATACGAAGAGGGGATGCTACTGTGAAAGGCATGACCCTTCAGATGGACCAATGGTGCCTAGTTAAATGTCTGACTGAGATACTTCTTCCTTTCGAGGTCTTCACACGTGAAGTCAGCAAGGAGGACTGTACTATGGGCCAAGCTATCCCATTGTTGCACATGCTAGAGCAACAGCTGAAGGAGGTCTCTGAAGCGTACAAAGGAGTAGATGAAAAAAAAGAAGCATATGAGTTGGTGGAGAGCTTATCCCGTCGCTTAGCTGACAATATAAGGGGTGCAAAATAAGATTTTGTCACAAGAACATTACATTTGTGCCACTATTCTGGATCCACGGTCCAAATAGGCACTGAACAGTAATACATTAATTCCTTTTTCAGAAGTGGATGTTGCACGGTACAAAACTTGGATAGCTGGGTCAGCCAGTAATTTGGAAGATGAACGGCTGGTAATTAAAAACCCGCTACATAAACCCACAACAAGAACTGCAGCAGGGCATCCGGCGTCAAGTTCAACTTTGGAGCCTGAGGGCAGTGCGTTTGGCTCAGAACACTCACCAACACTATTGTTAACAGCAAGAACCGGATCATCAGCCCCAGTAAAATCGTTAATGGATTGGTATTTACAGCAAGGACTTGCTAGGTCCAGTGCTGATGCAAAGACAAAAGAGGCCGAACAAAGTCTAGCACCCCTGAACATTGATCGGATGGTCCAGGCCGATCTGAGTGACCCAACAGAGGTGTACATTGATCAAAACCCATTGCGGTATTGGAATGGGAAAAGGGGCCAATGGCCACCGCTCAGCAGGCTGGCGATAAACTATCTGGCTTGCCTTGTCACAAGTGTCTCTTCTGAACGTGTTTTCAGTGCTGCTGGTTCCATTGTAACAGTGAGGAGGACTAGTCTCTCGCTCAAAAACGTTGAGAGGTTAACCATTATCAAAATGAATCAGCACTTTATACCACCGAATTAGTCAATACATGAATCAACGGAAGAAGATGAGGACAGCGGCTCAGGTGACGGAAGTAGTGTGTTAGATGATTACCTACTTCTGGTTGAACCCCCAGAGTTTGAGGACGAGCTATACTTCCCTGACAATTAGGCTTACACATCTTACTGTCTTCCTCCCTTATTTACTTTTGTTTGTGTGTCTGTCTTTCTAGTTTGAAACTTAAAATCACAACAAATCCATCACCACTGTCTTCTTGTCTTTTTAATTTTTATTGCCATATATGAGTTTCAGCTCTCCGAGTCCTGCTCCTCCATCCTCCTGAATCGCCCTAAATCCATTGCCCTCAAGCCAGAAGATGACTGGTTTGTAGCATAATAGAATCAAAAAGAAATCTTGCCTCGTTGAGTCCCTCCAAAAGAAGTGGAACATGATGATGACTACTATAGCTATCCTCCTTTCTGAGCCGAGAGAGACTGGCCATTAACTGAAGATGAGAAGGAACAGGCAATGAATGATGTCATGCATTGTACGCTGACTGAGTGATTTGTGTTGTTGCTGTTTGTTGTACATGAAGTTAATTCAGAGTGTACTATTATCTAATCTACACACTAAAAGTAACTCAAGGCAATGTTTACATTTTTGTTTTTTAATAACAAATTTGTACTTCTACTGGAGGCCGAGCCATTGTATTTTGAATATGGAAAGTGGACTCAATCTGTACACTACACACACTGAGTTGGACAACACCATGATGATGACCACAGTTACATAATATCTTCGCAGTCACCCAGTAGGATCAGAGATGATTGATGGAATAAGGGCATTTCATGAGTGGCATAAAAAAGGTAAAGAAGTCAACAACAACCACAGCAGACCTACATGTCTGTGTAGTGGTGGAGTCGAGTGTAGTGGTGGTATGACTGACAGCGGTGCATTGATTTAGTCACTTAATTTGTAAAATGCTATGTTGCTGTATATGTGCTTTGTCTGACTCTGTCAAAAAATTTACACTAAATGGAGGATGGGTCAAAGGTGCCGTGGGCCTGCTCTGTCCTGTTGTTGTAGGTTAAAGCTGGAAACAGACTAGAGTAGATATGATGTATCCATGTCGCCTCTGAAAGTGTTCTTGTTGCACTCCATCGTAATTTATACTTGGTTTATCAATATCCCTTTTGTTTTTCCATCTACAATTACAGGCCGGCCCTTACCCTGTGCTATACTGGGAAAAACATCTCACACTTACCAATGAATCTACATCCGCAAGGCAGGCAGTGGCATCACCCAAGATGGATGGACGGAGCGTCCATGGAAGGGAGGACCAAGAGGAATGCTGAGATGCAACTCCCCATTTTGACCAGGATAACATACAGTAACAGTATCAACTTTCATCATCTTTTAAATAATTTGATTCATTTTTTGTCTTCAATCGTTACTACTGTGTGTTGTTATTAAGATGTTTGCTCTCTGCTTAATAATTCATCCCTCCAGCTATTTTTGCATTTTCTTTTCTATCTTTAAAAGTAAGCCCAGTACAGCAGAACAGAAACTGTATGTAATTTGGGTTTTTCTGAGGGCAGACAGGCAAGGCAAATTGCATAATATACTGCAGCCCTGTACTGTCTAATTGTCTAGTAGTAGTTAGTAAGTACTACTTCTCATTAACCATCAAGTTATCATCATCATGCATGCATTTCCTTTTTCTCCCTTCACAGATTTATGGATATGGTTGTCTGCCAAGATTGTGTTTTGTTGTTTGTCCATGCATACTGTTTTTCTTCATTAAACCTTTCCCAAAACCCCCCTTCCCAACCATTCATCAAACCCTAACCTTCTTCCCTCGGGCTGTGTGATTTATTGAGGTGTGACTAAATTAAATGTACACCAATAATTGATCACACGCTTGTTGGGGCGAATGTGGCAAAAGCAACACTAATTCAATTTCAAGGCAGGACAAGGATCTTCTTCTGCTTGCCCACACCATGATCAGTATATTCAAAGGAACCTAATCCATCATCATTAATTGCCTGCATCGATTGGATTTGTCATCCTCCTACACAGCACTAAAGGTTAGGCTTGTGTCGAGTCAAGGCCTAGTCGAGTGACTGGACACAACTACAGTTTCTAAGTTGTTGTACTAGGTTATCCCCACCACCATTATGTTTTATTTAATTTTTGGCATATTATTATTTGGCAGTAATTTCTGTACTGTACTTCGTTCTACTACTCCTCCCACAGTCTCTCTCAGGCAACTTACTGTCTCATTTTCTTATTTTTGCAAACGCTACTGCCAGTGTCTACTACTACCACCACAACCATAGCATGTTGCTAAACAAATCAAACCATCATCATCATCACCATGCAGACAAAGCTGTGCCTAAGGTAAACATCAAACACAGGTAAGAGAAGAAGTTTGGTGAGAGATATTTAATAATGGAACATTTTTCATTACTTCACACTCCCCTTGAGTCCAGTTGCAGAATGCATAGACTAGGAGGAGAGACTGACAGTACTCATCTATCTGTTTCTGTCTTACAAAGTCAGCCAAACACTGGCTGTGGCCCTGCAGCATCAAGGAAACAGTGTGATATAAAACTGTAACCCCACCCACAAAACATTAACAACATCGTATGTAAAGTATAAATATATAATTTAATCCCCTAACAAAAATAAACTATGTAAAAAATCCGACAACAACACCTGACCCACCCCTCTCCCTAACGCCAACCAATGTCCATTGTCCGGAACAAAAAAGTCCAACAAATTAAAGGTGCAATTGTCCAAATTAAAAAGTGAAAATCCCAACGCCCGATTCCCACCCACCAAAATAAGCAATAAAAAAGGGGCAATCAACAGGGTCTGTTCATCGGCGGGCTCGCCTCTCCAGGACACGAACGTGCTCCTCTAGGCAGTGCATGTGGCGCTTCATTGTGCGGCAATTGCATCCACGGGGGGGCAGCAGTGCTATTAAATACAGTGCGGCTGCAGGCGACTGCCAGACGGTGGTGTTGTTACACTGGAGGGGGGTGGCTGGGGCCCAGGGCATTGGAGGAAGCTGCAGCTGCTGCTGACTCCTCCTCTGCCAGAACCACCAGCCTCCGGTATTCTGTTTGTATGGCCTTCAGCTTCCGGCACTGGGCCTTGGCTGCCAACTCCTTCCTGTCTGGTTTCCCTTTGGAAGGAGTAGCTATATCAAGACGAAAAAACAAGACTATTGTAAAATATACTCTTAGCAAAGCAGTAAGACAAATTAATTCTACACATAGTGGCACAGTAGCACTAGCTAGCACAGTACATAACATTTGTGGTATGTATCTATCCTCCCACTTCCTTGGCCTCTAACATTTGTGGGAGTTTCAGGCATTCAATCACCCATGCATCTGATTCCTATCAGCCACCTATGCATGCATGCATCCCACGTATCCTTCTCTGCCAGTCATAAATATTAAATCTCGCCCATCCTTCCTCCTTCCACCCTTCTTTCCCTTTTCGTTCAACCCATCCATCAAGGTCATCTGTTCTGACTTTTAGTCTTCTCCATAAAACTTTCACAGCTGAGTTGAAGTCAGATAGAATAGGCAATTGGTTGTTCAACAGTACACTCCCGCCGCTAATGCTATTGCTAATGCTAAGGGTGTCTTCTTCAACCGTTCACAACAACTTCTTATTTAATAAGTCTCAACAGTACAGTATACAGTACACCCTTGCAGCAAGTGTAATGTCAATAAGTAAGGATTAGGAATAAAACTTACCACCGCCCGCCACTGCTGCTGGCTCACCCCCTGCATCTCCTCCTGCAACTGCCTTATCTCTTCCTGCACCCGCAGCGGCCGCTTCGCCTTCGCCGCTGGCCCCGGTACTGGTGGTCGGTAGTACGCCTAGAAAAAACATTACACATTTTTTAGATGCCATATACACCTCCCCCTATTTTTCACTAGCAAGATTGAAAAAAAAATACATACATATACAACATACAGAGTAGACACTAGTAGTGTTATATGGTCCCTAGGGTCATTCTAGTCTTTGCTAAGTTAGCCCGAGCCATGCAACCATTTCAGCTATGTGTCTTATATTTTTGCGCACGTTACCTCGCAGCTTGTTGTGTAAGACACCTTTGAGCCCACATGAGCTCATACTGCTACTGTCTGAGCGCTGCGTACAAGGTAAAAAAACAAGCCACTTTGTTATGGAGTTCTGGTGTTAGTCCATATTGCGTATCCCAAAAATTGCTACACTTTTTGGCACGACTGAGAAATGCTTGAAATATACTAACGCACACCATTTTTCTCATAACAGACGGAAGATTCCCTTCTACGAACCAGAGCTTTGCAGAGCTTGTGATGTAACCAGTACTAGGTTCTTCTAAGGTGAGGGGTCCCCAGAATTCGCTCAGAGATCTTCATTTATAATTTTATATAAACTATATTCCTACCAAGGGGAGGGTGGTGCTTCCACCACTGTTCAGTTATCATGATTTTGCCTTTTGTCTTCTATGGACTTGTAGTTGTAAGTGTAACTAAGTGTAACAATGTTTATTGTTTTAATCTTATGCATTTTGCTGTTGGTGCTGCATTATAGAACAACGTACAGAGCTTGTCAGTGGAAAATAAACCTTTTGAACTTACATAGACTCAGTGGTATTTGGTGTGGACTTACACGAGTGAATGAGCAAAAGGGTGTGCATTGCTTCCACGACTGAGAGGTCCGGAGTGTTATGTTCTGGGTTGTCTACTCATTGGGTATCTTGGGGGGGTTCGGAGAGCTAATGAGACACTATACTAACTAGTCGGTCAAGGGATTGTGGTGGGTTCTGATTGAGGTGTGAGGAAGGTCCAACCTCCCATCAGCAACGTCCTATTTTCTTGTGCAAAGTTCTGTATGTACAGAATCCCTACAACAGTAGTAGTATGTCCTATCCTATCAAAAATAGTAAAATCTGGTTGGGCATTTTGTTGGTGGGAATTGTCGAAAAGCCTCAAGATTAAGAAGACTAGAAGTAGTAGAAGAGGACAACCCAAAGAACTGGACTCAATAGCTAGAGCTATTGGTGAATCTGAGTTTTATTTAAAACCTTTTAAATAAAGAGTGGCCAACTGGGCAAGCTTAGCTACAGACAGACTAATAGTAGTAGTACAGAGAGCCATAACAGAGGCAGTTAGAGGCAGGGATAACAAGAATTTAGAAACAGATAGTCTAGATCGAAGAAGAATTTGTAAAAAATAGAATTAGGAAACCGAAATAATAGTTCAGAAAAAATAAGGTGCGGGAAAAATTAGGGAAATATAATTATTAATATTAACCACTGGAGGACTTACTGGGGCCAGCAGCAGAGGCCTCGGTAGAGGAGTGGTCCTTGTCCTGGGAGGCATGTCGGTCAGGTTCCGCCGACTCAGACCCCGTCTTCTTGCCCCTGGGTGCTGATGATCATGTAAGATTTAATAAAGAAAGAGACAAAAATTAATATTTGGTGTGAAACAAATAAAATATTTTAAAATACGCACAAAACATTTTTGTGAACAACAATTGCAATAAAATTGACCTATATAATCTGATCGACTAGTATTATTGCGTTATTCACCGACCGTCTAGTAAGCCTAAGAAGGTAACACCTGACCTAGCTCACCTATTCCAGACGGTTCAATTGTTCTCTAAGTCTGCATTTCCATTTATTTTAGTCCTCAAAAATGCATAGATGGAGGACACATGCATACATTTTTGCATACACCAAATTGTTGGTTGGTTGCTGCTGATGTTCTGCTAGTGATGATAAGCCTATTAACACTCACTAAACAAACTACAAAAGGTTCTACTAAGGACTGGGGTAGGCAGCACTCAGCAGCACGTGACCTGAACGAGGATGCGTCACGCAGAACACTTAAAAATTACCAACTAATAAGTAACTAAATCTATCAATCCACCACTATCTCTTCTTAGTGTCAGGAGGACAAAGGAAGGACTAGGGTCTCTCTAGCATTACCTAATTTAAGTTCTCTGAAGTAAACTCTTACATAATCAGCCCAAGCGAGCGCAAAGTTGCAAACAAGTAAGATTAGTAGCGCCGAGCACCTGTGTCATAACAATCACAGAAGATTTTTAAATGTAATTTACCTGCAATGTAAGCAGCAGCATTCTTGCAGGTCGGAAAAAAAAAATATTCGCAATATATAACACAAAGCAGAAGAACACAAAGTTGTAATATTAAATAGCTACTCACCAAGCCAATAATTGAACAATAAATGTGCAGTGATCAAGTTCAAATTTCAAAGTTTTGATTCTGTTTTTAATTCCATATGCATCAGTCTCTTTCTCCAACCCTGTCACACCTTAATACGTGATGACTTAAGCAAGCACAAAAACAAATAACTTTTACCTTCGCCACTAAAGAAATTCAAAGTAATTAATTCATACAGAAAACGATCGGAAATAAGGTTATAACTCCCTCCAACTTCCCTACATTTAAGCACACACATAGGCCCACAAATTAACTTTCGACTAGCGGGAGATCACTCTAACTGATGTAGCTTCCACTGGGCACAATGGTTTCCCCTAACACCTATGAATATTAGGACAATCATAACAACTTTATAGTCTCTATCTCAATTGTGCAGTTCGATGGGACCTCACAAATATGCACCCCAAATATTAGCAGACAAATAACACAATTTTAACTGTTTACCCTGGGATCTTGGACTACTTTGGGGCATTTTTATAAGCCCCTAATGCCACAGGAGAATCTCTTTTATCGACGTTTCTGTGGCGATAATGGCTTTGCCTTATTGACAAGGTGGCGTTAAGCCACTTAAAGTGGCTTAATGCTTCCTTTTAAATAAGGCACCCTTTCACGCTATACTTAGCATGAAAGGGGCGGGCAATGGGTGTTGTGGTGGGTGTTCCGCCACAACACCCATTGATTTTGACGCTGCCCCCTATTTACAGGAGTGGCGTAAATAGGAGGCGGTGCCAAAATTAAGACCAGGGAAAACCTGGTCTTAATATGGCAAAACAAGAAGAAATGCTTTATTTTCTATGTATGCAGAATTATTTAGCACACATAGAAACAGCATAACGCCATGAGTGATTTTTTCTGTGCAGGAAGGTGTCCCTTCCTGCACATAAACAATCATTTAAAAATGACGATTTGCAACTTCTATGTGTGCTGCCCAATGCAGCACACAAAGAAGTTTCAAATCGACATTCAGGATTGTTTATGTGTAGGAAGAGACACCTTCCTGGACATGAACAATCATTTCCTCAATGCAGACACTCTTGCAATGTGGTGCAAGGCTGCCTACGTTGGCGCTAGGCAGCTTAATTTAGCATCAGCGCAGGGAGAAATGAAGAGGTGCAATCTATTTTAAACACGGTGCATTCCTGCATTTCTAAAGTGATGGAGAGCGTCATTATCTATTTTGCAGATAACCCGTGTGCCGCCACTTTATTGTAAATATGCCCATTAGAGTCCAAAAACCACTTCAGGTGTTCAACATTGAGCACTTACTCACCACTATCCTCAAGCACAAACAAAATGACAAAATCTCAACAAAGAGATTAGCGATGCATGACCGTATTGATACTCACACCTCCACCACTGCAACCGCCTTTAAAATTGCAACTCTGTCAAACTTCAAGTTTGGGCTTTGGGCTTAAGGACATGGCCATTTCTAACCTAGGAATAATTATTTCACCTCTTCTCTTATGACATGAACCGTACTCTGCTACCACAGTTGGAACATGGGGTAACACTGCCACTTACTCATTACCATGATCCCTGCGTACAGGTAGATGGTAATTTGATGCCAAAACAAATTTAGGAACCTGAAGTCAATATAAAACATTGTTAGTTATCATTTCATTTAGTTCAGTCAATAAAGAGAGTTAAGTGTGAGTTAAAGGGTTTATCTTCAAATCTTTTAGTTATTCATTATTTTATTGAGTATTATTTTCCAAGTCTCATTATTAAAAGTTAACATAATCAATGAATCAATATTTACTAATAAAGTAAATCAATATAGCAGATCAATACGGCATTGATACAATAAAAATGCAAAAAGCGTGTTCCATAAAGAAACTTCCCTATTCTAAATAAATCAGTATTATTCCGAGAAGAGTTGAAGGTGTCAGTTCAGATACCCATGAAGGGTCCTGATGAGAGAATGAAGCATAGGCATGAAGCTTTAGCAGAATAAGCTGAAAAGTATTCTCAGCTCAAATAACAGCAGATCAAGAAATAAACTCAGCAAAGAGTCTCCTCTCAGTGAGTCTGGGAAAAAGGGAAACAGAATGAGATGCTGCTCTCAGTTTAAGGAAGAGGATGAGTGGATGAGCTCCATAAATCTGCTCCCCCGGTCTAAGAACACGCACTAATATAAACACACTTTTTCTATGGTTGCAACATTAATATTCGTTCTTCTACATGTTGACCAATAAGATTTTAACATGCTTCTGGGAACAAGTTTACTCCTCATCTTCTCACCAGAGTACAATTGTCTTTTAAGCATGTGCCTTTGAATGTTGCTGCACATTCTTTCTTGTCGTCCAAAAAATCTTCCCATAAATAATCCTCCCTGTCGACTACACCTTTTGCAGCGAGAACCTCACAAACAGTTGTCTAATACAATGAATGTCTATTTATTAACTTATAAATAGTACCTTCCAAAATTGCAGGGTCTGCAGCAAAGAGAAGAAAACATCTTGCACAACAGTCGTTTAAGGTGAAAAACAAGCATTTCAGTATTAATATGTTTTCATGTTAAATCATGGCATCATTGGTTATGTCACGTTAAGAGTTCATGCTTTATTTCTACGTTACAGGCCGGCCTGGCAGTTTGGACTGGACTATTCCCATGGGGAGCACGGTCAGGACTGATTTGCATATGGCTGGGTTAAACTGGAATGGCATGGGGAGTAAAAAACGATGGTTATAGGCCCAGATCTCTGTACTGGGGTGAATGCTTGACATTGTTCAGCATTGTGTCCATCAATTGTTCTTTTTGCATTTGTCACCCCAAATGGAACCAGTAGGATGGGTATGCTCGCGGGAGGTGCAGGGTCAAGAGTGATTTTCATGTGGCTGGGTCAAAACTGGGGCAGTGTAGTGAGCAAATGAATGATGGATTTAACCCAGATCTCTTAACTGGGGAAGAATGTTTGATTTATTCAGCATACCGTCCATCATTTGTTTCCACAGCACTTTTCACCCTAAGTGGGATGGGTAAGCCCAGATGTGGGTCCCTTGCTTGCTGTGCCACTGGATTCAAGCTACCCTGGCTGATGAGGGGTGATATACCCCAAAACCGGTCCCAGAATGCTTGTTTCCAGTCCAGGGAGGACCCGGCTTGGCAGTTCGGGCTGGACTGTTCCCCTGAGGAGCAGGGTGAAAATTGATTTGCATATGGTGGGTCAAAACTGGGGCGGTGTAGTGAGCAAAAGAACAGTGGATTTAACCCAGATCTCTTGACAGGGGTAGAATATTTGATTTATTCAGTATTCCGTCCATCATTTGTTTCTGCAGCACTGATAGCTCCTGGGGCTTGGACAGAGTGATGTACTAGGCTCCTGGGATATACAACTGAGTTTGTGCAGTCCACTTCACTTTCCAGAACCCAGGAACCATGGGCACCCAGCCACCTCCTTTCTTTTTTACTCCACAAGTGGACCACACCGACATTGAGTCACAGGGCTACTGAACTCATACTGCGTTATGACCTCAGCAGCACCTCTCAAAGCTTTACTACTCCAAATCTCCATGAAGGTGTCAAAACCATCCGGGGAACTCCTTTTCGCGGAAGCAGTAATCAGACAGAAATCTAAGGATTGTAAAGACAGTGACAACCATCAAGAAACTGACCAGGAGGTCATTTTGAAGAAACTGGCAGTACTCAAAACCTTGCTCTGAGAAGTTGCAGGCAACATCTCCAAAACCTCAGTGGATAGTCAATCTATCTGCCACAACAATTCCAAGTACCACGCATCAGGTGTTAGACTTTTCAGTGTGGTGGTCCGCATCACCACACTGAAATGCCAAGTCACACATAATAGGCATTGCCCCTCCTTGGCTACTTGTGCTGCTCATCATGAACTAATAATGGTGTAGTATTATTTCCATGTGTTGCCATCTGTTTTCTGGTGCTTCCCCTGTCTCTCCTAAGCGTGATGCTGTAACCCTTGTTATGCGTACAGCTGCCTGTGATGTAATTCTGTTATGAATGTCCCTTTCCTATGTCTACAACAAGTTGCCATATTATCCCTAGTGTGTCCATTAAGTTAGGTCCCGCAAGGATTCTTTGTAGATGTGCACACCATGCACTATCATTCACAGACACTACTGTGTGTAGCGGCAGCCCTATGATGTCAGTCGCTTCATGATCGAGTGCGACATCTGAAGGGACTGGTTCCACAGCGGGTGCGGATGACAGGAGCTAGGGGTTTAGGGAGGCCGCCAGAGCTCCGGAGTGGGTGATTTGACCCGGGGTAATCTCTGCCTCTCTTAGGAGACAGGTGTGCATACACGGCCACTCTGCATGGAGGAGCAGGGATCTGGGATTTGCACACATGATGACACAACAGTGCTGAAGTGCCTGTTTGCATTGTTATTTTGTTGTTTTTGCCTTAAGGTGATTCTTGTTCATGCTGGTGGATTATTTGCACAATTGCACAGCATAGCTGCAAAGGTTCAAGATTGCTATGTGTTACTTTTTCATAATTTCCGTGTAATTATGAGTGCCAGTCACGCAGTCTGACACTGCTCTGCTCAGTTTTCAGCCACCTGCCGTTAGCACACTTTAGTTCAGTGACTTCTTAGAGTTTCTCGTTGCTCAAATGGGAGTAATTTCCGATGTATATATATATATATATTTCTTTTGTCTTCATTGCTTAATTTTGCTCAAGAGAAAGTTTCACTCTTAGTTGTTGAAATGTCACTCATAATAACACTGAAATTATGAAAATGTCACACATAGCAATATGAAACCTTGGCAGCTATGCTGCCACATCCTCGCCTCTTTCAATAACAGGCTCGACAGTGTGGAGGCAAGGTTTGATCATGTGGACCAGAGACTGGAATCTTCTGTAGATTGGGAACAAGACCACTGGTACTCCAGAATAAAATCGTGGAATTGGACGACCCTAATTGCAGGGATAACCTTCATCTCTCCAGAGTTCTGGAGAAACTGGAGGCAACAACATTACTAAACTTTCTTTCGACCCTCCTTTGGAGTTCAAGTGGGCCCACCATATTAGACCCAGACAATGTGCCTGAAAAGAGGACCCATACCAAATAATTGTATGCTTCTTACACCATCAACAAATCAGGGCTGTGATCTCAGCAGCCAGAAAGAAGGGCCTGTTTTTCTATGAGACACACAAGATATATGCCTCACTGCTCTTCTCCCAGGACACAATGACCACCCGGAAAAGATATCTGCAACTACGCCCTCTACTCAAATGCTTGGGCATCAGATATGTCCTACCAAACTCAGCATCTATGCTCATAACCCATGACAATCGGACCACTAAATTCACAGACCTCAGACAACTGGAAGGCTATCTGGAGACTCTCTCCCCTACGGGGATGAACATTGGGGTCGATGCTGACTCTTCAGTGGTTGAACCAGAACACATCAGCACTTACTCGCCGAGTACCACAGGAAGAGGATTGCCTCTGACTGGAAGAAGTCACAAACTAATAGTCTGGGGGACCAAAATCTAGACATGCTCTCAAAGAACCCCATGTGAGACCACTATCTTGGGGCGTGGTCTGGACGCCGATCGGGATGGCGGCGTGAGCCTGTAGCTCCGAGCCTGACCCCGTCGATAATCCTGATTTCCTGCCGTAGGACGCTGCCAGAAGGGAGGACCGGCGGTGCGGAGCACCGGGGCAGCGGTGGCTGACGGCGACGCGACCGTGAGGAGCCGGGGGCAGTGCCGGAGCCCGGAACGGGAGTTGCGGAGCAGAGAACCTCATAGGCAAGATGGCGGCGGACCCGTCCGAGGAGCCCTGAGGACAGAGAAGGGAGACCGAAGGACCGCGGCCGGAGAGTGAGGGGGTCCACCTCTGCCACGCTGGATGAGGATAACTCTCCAGGGCCCCTGGGACAGTGCACTGAGGATCGGGGCCCGGCCAGCCGCGTGAGGCACGAAATACAGGGCCTCCCCTCCCCCCACGTGGAGGGTGGCGTCTCCCAGGGATAGCGATCCGCCGTGCTGGGAACCGGAGCGGCGGCGGCCGCCGGACTGGGGACGACATCGCCCGCGAGAGGCCACGCCGGGCGGCGCATAGCGGAGTCGGGAGGATTGGGGCACTTCCGGATCCCGCGACCGCCATGGGGGCGGATTGACCGACTCTGCCGGCGACTCCGAGGTGACACGGAGCATAGCGCTGGGACATCGCTGCTTGGAGGAGCACTGAACGTGAGAGGTCAGCAGAGCGCTGCCCTCCCCCCCCGGAACACAGGACAGACTCCTTTGGACGAACGTCCCTGGGGTGGCGTCGGAGAGGGCATCATAACACGGCGATCTGGAACGGCGGACGACACGGTGTGGAGCAGAGGGCGGCACTGACCTAGGGGCTCACCAGCGGTGCCTGGAGGGTGCGAGTGCTGCCGGAGACTGGCGGAGGAGGTGTCGACCAGTGAGCGGACTGCGGGTTGTCCATAGGAGGTACATGGGCGACGCTTGAGAGGGCCCTCCTGGGGGACGGCAGACGCGCAGTGCGGCTGGCTCTGGCGCAGTTGATTAGGCGACCCTCTGGCTTGCAGGGGCTGGATTGGGACACTGCTTCATCCTTCAGCGGAGACCCTACCCGGGGGCCCGCATTGGGCAGATGGCGACTGGGGGAGCTGCGCAGCAGCTGCCGGCTGAGCACGGACAGGGATCGGGGTCGGCCACGGATGGTGGACCCCGGGCAGAATCTGAGGGCTCTGCACAGGAACGGCGACTGAACAAGCGGCTGGATGATATCCTGGAGGCGATCACGGCGACCAAGGAGGCCCTCCACCAAGACATAGCGCAGGTTGCCGCTGGGCTGGGTCTCTTGCGGGCGGACCATGCCAAACTATCGGACCGAGTTAAAGAAAATGAGTTGCAGATACAGGAGCTCAAGCCCACGGTGGCATCCACAGACCACAAAATCGTGGAAATTTTGGGCCGGCTGGCGACGCTGGAGAGACGGGCGGAGGATGCCGAAGGTCGCAACCGACGGAATAACGTAAGGGTAGTGGGCCTGCCGGAAAAAGCCGAGGGAGATGACGCAGTGGCCTACATGGAGGACTGGTTTAAAACGGTAGTGGCCCCGGAGGGTCTCTCCCCTTTTTTCTCTTTGGAGCGAGCACACAGGGTTCCGGCCCGTCCGCCTCTGCCGGGTTGCCCGCCCAGGCCGATGCTGATCAAACTTTTACATTATAGGGACAGAGATCTGCTGATCCAGAGGGCGCGTTCGGAAGGCCCTTTCCAGGTGGCGAATAGCCCAGTCACGATATTCCCTGACTACACGCAGGAGGTCCAGAAAAACAGGGCCTCCTTTCTGGCGGTGAAAATAGAACTGAGGGCAGAAGGCCTACAATATTCTTTGCTGTTCCCGGCAAGACTGAGAGTGATTGTGGACGAAGCGACTCACTTCTTTCAGACTCCTGATGAGGCATGGTCATGGCTGGAGTCATATCGTGCTGGTACAGCTCACATGGGGAAGGGTGCGAAAGCAAGGAGCCAGCCGGTGCGGAAATCTCAACGCATCCGCAAACGAGATAGCCTCAGGAGAAGGGTGCGGGAAGAGCAGATGGCAGAAGACAGGCGACGAGCGCTGGCAGCGACGGTGATCATAACGGGCTCCCAGCAAGAAAAGACTTCGGGAGGCTCGGACTCTGGTGAAGAGAGTGGGCGGACTGGTGGCGAGGGCTCGGAGGTGGAGAGCTCGGGGAGGCCGGTGGTCACTCCACAGACGGCGGATGGTCTCTTCAATGCCTAACACTGGAGACTGGGGGTTCGGCACGCGGCTCCGAGCCCGGCGGGGCGCCCTGGTGCTCTGCGGCTTGGCAGGTACTGTGTTGAAAGACAGACGGGGTCATGGGCTGGGGGCGGGGGCTGGGGCTGCACCGGGTCGGCTCAGGAACACCCCCTTGTTGCCCTTAAGGCTTTCTGTGGTGACGATCACAGAGTAGGGAATGTTTGGAGGGTTGCAGGTTTGGATGGGGGCTGATATGGTGTTATTGGGTCCTGTTCTGGGGAGAGGGGTGGGGGGAGTTTGTTGGGGTGTTCTGGTTCAGGGGCGATACTGCGGAGCTGGGGGCAATCACTGGGTACTGGTTCGAAGGTTGGGCACTGGTGGCAATGGGGACATTACCTGATTTGAAATGCCTCACGTGGAATGTCCGTGGGCTCCGGACCATGACGAGGAGGTATAAGGTGCACGCCCAGCTAGTGAGGCGAGGAATCCATATTGCTTTCTTGCAAGAGACTCATTTAACCAAGAAGGAATGCACAGCACTGCAGAGGAGGTGGCATGGTCAGGTGTTTGGTACCACGTACTCGGCATTTGCTAGAGGGGTGTTGGTATGGGTGAGAGCGGGGATTCCATTTCAGGCTACTAATCAGTTGGTGGACCCTGAGGGTAGGTTTGTGGTGGTGGAGGGGCGGTTGTATGGCCAGGATGTAGTATTGTGTAGTCTCTATGCTCCTAATGTGGATCAGGCGCGCTTCTTTACTGGCCTGACGGGATCATTGGCCCATTTTCTGGCGGGCCCCATTCTACTGGGAGGGGACTTTAACTCGATAACGGATGTTATACTAGATAGGTCGCATCCGCCCTTGGCCGACTCACCGGTGCGCCGGCTGGCGGCGCATAGGGCGGACTGGCAAGAGAGGTGGGGCCTGGTTGATGTATGGCGGGAGCAACACCCGGTTGATAGGGACTACTCTTTCTTCTCCGCTCTACATGCCCTGCATGTCAGGATAGACTCCATTCTGTGTAGTGGTGACCTGGCCCTCAAAATGACCCACACGGAGTATTTAACTAGAACGATCTCCGATCATAATCCGCTGTTGTTGATGGTGCAATGGCAGAGGCCGAGGTCCGCAGTTCCGATGTGGAGGCTGCGACCAGAGGCGTTAGAAGATCCGGTGTTTAGTGCGGCAGTCCAGCAGGGCATTGAACTCTACTTTAGGGAGAATGAGGGCTCCACCGCCACGAGGGCGACGGAATGGGATGCAATGAAGGTGGTGACCAGAGGTGTTTGTTTGGGCCGGTTCTCGAATGTGCGGAAGACGGTCCTGGCTGACCTGGAGAAGGCGGAGGGGGTGCTGCGGGACTTAGAGCGGGACAGACCTGAGCGACCGGAATTACATGATAGGCTGCTTGAGGCGAAGGAGGTAGTTGCGACTGCAACGGAACGGCTGAGGTGCTTTGATTATAAGCTGTATGCAACCAAAATGCATGCAGAGAGAGATAAGGTGGGAACGCTGCTAGCCCGGCTTGCAAACCCAGAACCTAGGGGTTGTCCGATCATGAGCATTGGAATGGAGACAGGGGAGGTGGTATACACACAAACAGCGGTGTTAGAGCGCTTCCGATCGTACTACACGGGCCTGTATAAGAGCCAGCTGGGGGCGGGGGGCCACCCAATGGCTGACTACCTGGAGACTGTCCAGCTTCCTAGGCTGGAGGCTGAGACTGCGAATGAACTGGGCGGACCCGTCACGCTCCTGGAAATCCGGGTGGCTATTAAGCAAATGGCTCGAAACAAAACACCGGGGATAGATGGCCTGCCGATCGAATTCTATGCGCAGTATGTAGACGTGTTGGCGCCCAGGCTCCTACTGGTCTATGCCGAGGCTCTAAAGCTCGGACGCCTGCCCCAATCGATGAGGGAGGCATTAGTGATCCCGCTACTGAAGCCGGGCAGAGACGCTTCTGATGTGACATCGTATAGACCATTGTCTATGCTGGCGGTCGACTATAAAATTCTGAGCCGTATCCTGGCCACTAGATTGATGCCCTACATGACCCGGCTGGTACACGAGGACCAAGCTGGATTTATCCCCACGAGGAGCACGGCCCTGAATGTTCGGCGCCTGGTCCGCATATTGGATAATGGCTGGGGGCATACCCAGAGGCCGGCAGTATTATCCGTGGATATTGAAAAGGCCTTTGACAGCCTAGAGTGGAGCTACCTTGCTGCGGTGCTGGAGAAGATGGGCCTAGGGGATGGACTTGGGCGGTGGACGAAGGTCCTTTACTCCTCTGCCACGGCCAGAGTCCGCCTGGGATCGGTGGTTTCCTCAGCGTATCAGGTGTGCAGGGGCACGAGACAAGGCTGCTCGTTGTCTCCCCTGCTGTTTGCCCTGGCAATGGAACCTTTGGCGATGCGGGCGAGGACGGGGCTGATGTATGGTGGGATTAGGTGTGGGGGGATGACGCATTATATCTCCTTGTACGCGGATGATCTCTTGCTGTACCTCGAGAATTCGGAGGAGGCTCTGGAAGGGGCGGTGGAATTGCTGTCGGGCTTTGGAGGGCTCTCGGGCCTCAAGGTGAATTGGAACAAAACTTGTGTCTTCCCTCTACGGGCAGAGGTACCGTACCCCCCGCTTACGATAGAGGTGGTTTGGGAAGCCACGTGCTTCACCTACTTGGGAGTCCGGATCTACCGCAGCGTCGGGGACCTGCTAGAAGGTAATATAGGACGTAGTGTAAGGGCCCTGAAGGGATGTATGGCCTTTTGGGCCTCTCTACCGCTGTCGGTGTTGGGCCGGGTAGCACTTTTGAAGATGGTGGCCTTGCCGCGGCTGCTTTACTACTTCCGCACCCTGCCGATCTGGATTCCCCAGCGGATTTTTGCAGAGTTGAGGACGATGATAGTGGGCTTCCTATGGGGAGGGGGGCGGCGGCGGGTGGCACTGGCCACTCTGGTGCGACCTAAACTGGATGGTGGCTTAGCGGCCCCTGACTTTGAATTGTACTACCTGGCAGCACAGTTACAGGTCCTAACGCAAAATATAGCAAGAGCATTTAGAGGCCCGGAGCATGAGAGGGAGACTGGTATCCAGAGACACATTTTGTCTTACATAGTCATGCAACAGAAGCTAGACGTGAGAGACCTCTCCATAGGGGAGAGAACCCTCCGACAGTGTTGGCACAGGAGCATGAAGAGAGGGAAAATCACACGGCCCTATGCGCCGGAGATCCCATTGGGAGTGCTGACGGCATTACCGCACGGCGGTGATTGGTCCCCGCTGGCGGAGTGGGAGGAGCTGGGGTTGCAGATGGTCGGAGACCTATTTGTCGACGGGGCGCTCGCCCCCTTTGAGGTATTACAGGAACAGTTTGGTCTCCCCGAAGGGAGTTACCTCCTACACGCGGCGGTGAGCGCAGCGATACAAAAGCACTGGAAGAAGGGACTGGCGGAACCAGCCGTGGCCCTGACCTGTCAGATGTGGTGATGGCAGCGGGAAGAGTGAAGGCGGTGACCTGCCTCCACTCCCGACTGCTGCGAGAAGGTATAGAGCCGCTTACAGCTCTTAAGGAGAAATGGGAGGGCAGCATAGGCAAACACATTCCGGACACGGTGTGGAGTCATATCATACGGAGGACGTGGAAAGGGAGTAGGAATGCCCGCTTTCAGCAGGTACACTTCTTCGTGATACATAGGGCCTATTTGACCCCGGGAAGGATTCGGAGGCATTTTAAGGTGCAGGACGCGGCATGCCCGAGATGTCTAGTGATTGGAGCGGAGTTCGACCACCTCTTATGGGGGTGCCCCAGACTGGGGACATACTGGGCGGAGGTGGGAGTGCTTTTGAATGCAGTCACCGACCGGGAGGTGGAGTTTGACATGGCGGCCTGTTTACTGCTCTGGTTTCCTCACACGGCGAAGACGAAAGTGACGAGTACATTTATAGACTTAGGTCTCATGCTGGCCCAGAGAGAAATCACATGGCACTGGAAATGCCGGGGGGGTCCGTCGTATGGGAGATGGCTGGCTGAGCTGCTGAAGTGGGCTGGCTGTGAGAGCGTGATTAGAAGGCGACAGGCGACCAGGGCAGGAAATGAGAAGGGATTGGAATGGGTGAGGGCATGGGAGCTGATAATACAGGCTGTGAAGGATTACCGGCTGGAGAGTGCAGAGCGGGATGGAACGGAGGGCGGGGTTCCATGAGGCCAGGGAGATACATGCAAAGCAGACAGCAGTGCAACCAGTGTGCTACATTTCATGGTCGGAGCCCATGCCAGCAGTAGTTGGGGGGTGGGCAGGGGGGGGGGGAGTTTCTGGGATGTTGTAGGGGGGTGATGATGGTTTACAGGGGATTGAGGCGAAGGGGTAAAAAAGCAGATGGTATACTGAGCTGTTGACCTGTCCATCTGTGCAATGATCGACATGACATTCAGAATCTTTGCATTATTGTGCCGCCCTGCCTCCGGGATGTGGGCTACATGGCTGTGTATAGTGCTGAGACGAGGGGTGGGCTCTGAGGTATCATGTGTACTTAGGTTGACGTCACGAAGCTCTCATTCTTAATTCTGCAATAAAAACACGTTTAAAAAAAAAAGTGAGACCACTATCTTTGACCAACTCAGTCCCACCTCTGCCACACTACATGAGGCGCCATCCCACACCCACCAAACACAGGATCCCCCCTATCTATTAGCAAAACTATTCAGACGTTGACCACCCGACCCTCCTGTACACTTTTAGCTGTAGGAGATCCCGACTGTACACATCCCCACAATTTCGAGAAATGCGCATGCACGGGTGCCCGCGCATGCGTATTTGTGAGGAAGAAGTTGGCGATAGAGCAGGAAGGGGGAGCGCCGGGACGCCGCAGCTCAGGTAAGTTATTTTAATTACTTTTTAAATGCTTGTATAGATTGTAAGGGCATTTAAAAGAGGGCGGGAGGAAGGCGGGCAGCGCGTAGTGGGGCTACGTGGAGTGTGCGTAGATTTGCACACTCGGTGGGCATCTGCTCAAATGGTTGCCTACCTCCATAAAGTACCTTGGGATACTAGTCTCCCCAAGACTGACTAACATGGTGGAAATCAACCTTGAGCCCTTGCACGAGAAGATTAAAGCAGATCAATAATGCTGGTCCCACCTCATTCTTTCCCTCTGGGGAAAGATCCAACTGATGAAAATACTTAAACTTAAATATCTGTTCATCATAATCCCCTTGTGCATACACTCCTGTCTAATGGCAGCCATCAAGAAATCTAAAAAACATTGTTATTTTTTGTTATGTTAAAGGATCTTGTAAAGAGCCCAGATTGAGGCTCGCTAGCATCTACACCTGCTGGTTGACAACTCTTTGGGCACCCCAAAATGGGAGCACATGGAAGTGGCTCTTGCTGGACGTTATGATGGACTTAGAAAGCTTTATTCTGGGGACCCCAACCACCTGCTTAATACATACCCTGTACTGGCCACTACAATTCACACCCGGCTAAAAGCTCACACACTATTGAAAGTGATCCCAACTTAACACTACCACGATTCTCTATGGTGCAACACATTGCAAATAATTGATGGTAGAGAACCTCTGAAGGGGGCTTTGAACTTTAAAGGTGTTTGCTCCATCTTGGACCTGCTCACTGACCATGGCTATAAATCCTTTGCAGACTTTCAGTCCCAGTTCACTCTGCCCGCACCCTCTTGTTGGGACTACCAACGAATCCTGCACTGCATAGAGAAAGCTCTGTGTTCTCCCCCCCTCCGGTGGGATTACAGATCTCTCCAATATTGGATTACCTGCAAAAATGAGGCACGCACAAAGGTGTGGTTTCTGTTCTATACCAGATCCTGATGGACTTCCAATATTCAGCTCCAGTCCCTCAATACCTGGAGGTCTGACAAGCTGCACATCACATATTCCGAAAAAAACTGGGCAGACCTTCCAGCCACTCACGATGGTCACCTCAGGGAAGCACATCTCAAGCTCTGTTACTTTAAAGTGCTGCATTGTTGGAACTGGCCACCCCTACGACTACTCCAACCTTTGATACAACCAACAGTTACGAGCTGAAGGTGGGGGTCCCTGGTAGGGGACATTGTCCACTTACAATGGGAGTGCCCCACATTGACTGCCTACTGGGCCACCATTACATGGACTCTCATGCAGGCAGTCTCATTCACAGGATCCTTGAAAGCACAGTTGGCCCTCCTCCATTCTTTAGATCAATGTCCTGATATCATCTCAATGGCTAGCCATTGCCATGGCCACGGCTAAAATCTGCATTTTGAGACATAGGAGCACCAACACCTGCCCGACACTTGACACCTGACTGCAGGAGATGTAGAATGTTGCATCTTCTGTATGCATCATTGCCAGACTGAACAACCAATCGGACAAGTTCATGGAGACGTGGAGTGCCTCTATTAATGTCCCCGGAGTCAGGGATATTGACACTCTGCCTGAATGGCTGGACCAGAAACTCTGCACCACCACCTTCAGTACCGCACCGGACACCGTTCACAACTACTATGTCCTGATACGTACCCCAGATAGGAGGTTCATATTTTACATTGGCACAACGGTTTACTTTCTATGTTCTCCAAGCCTTTATACCTTCCCCTGCTCCCCGTTTACGCCTCATACCTCCCTCCATCCTTTTTTCTCTGGTGCATCTCCCATATCATGTTTGCCAGTTTTGCACTTGTTCATCCACAGCACTGGCGGCGTGCGAAGGTGTGCTCTGTGACACTACGAGTCTTGGCTCAACAGACTTGAATCCCTGTACCAGGTTCTTGGATCTCCATAATTGCTCTTTCTCAATCGAGAATGATTGATGCGTTAATATATTTTCACAAACCTCTTGTCTGCAATTTGCAAAACCCAATGGAGAAATGTTAACACAAAAAAGAAAATATTTGACATCCTGCGCCTTTCCTCTCACATCCCCTGTGGCACGTGTACCCTGCAGTCAGAGGAGGAAATGTAGACACCAGTCTCCTTGTTAAAAGAATAAACAGCAATTTGTCAAAAGATTTTTCCTGTCTTTTGACCTCTGTATTTGAATGTACAGAGAATGTGACAGGATAGAAACTACATTTAAGGGCTTAATTACTTAATGATTGCTCATTTCCCCTTTAAACTCGAAATTGTGTGTGTGTGTGGGGGGGGGGTGCTGCAGCTTCCCCCACACCTCTGCTCCCAGTAATCATGCTGTAGACACCCCAGTTTACACGACATGCTTGCAATCCAAAGCACTGCTGCAGAAGTGGGTCTGCCTATGTCTTTCCTCTGCTCTCACCCCTGGTGACATCTCATGATTGACCGCTTCTCTCTCCCATTGTCCTCAAACGGCCTTCCATTTGTTGCAGGGGGCTGATGATGAAGGCGAACACAGCAAGCTATAGAGAACAGGCGTGGCTGGTCGAGACCGATCTCTATTTTTGTTCTATCCGCCATCCCAAGACTGATGAGACCAAGGACAGTGCAGGCCATGCTGTAGGCACGAAGGCAGAAGCAAAGGCTAGCAGCTGCTCCCTCTGTCTACATCTAATAGTCATCCATGAGCACATCAGGACATTTCACCCAGGGGGAGGGCCCTCTGAGGAAAGCTTGCTAGGAGGTAGCCATAGCGGGTCAGATTCTTCAGGAAGTTGTGTCACTTGGGAGGATTGGAGACAGGAGGGCAAAGGAATCTGCTCACAAAGGTTCAGCTTGCACTGCCAAGGATCCACATAGAGGGGGGCTGATCCCCTTCATGTGCGTTGACAGGGGCCTAACATCCTATAAACTTGCTCTTCCACATAGGGTGCGACCACCTTTTGAAAGACCCTCAACTCATGCCATCAGGTGCAGATATTTGGATTGAAATGCACTTCATATTAGGACGAGTTCTTTGAGCCCGAAGTAATACAGGTATAGTTACTATTCATGTGCTCACTCTAACCTTTTTTCCCCAAGTTTATGCAATAAAGAAGTGGTAGTTTGGGCTTCATATTTCATAGTGCTTATATGCGGGGCTCTTGGAGTTATGCGATTTTGCGGCTGACATGCTTCCTGTATAATTGTGAATTTGCCGCATTTACCACATAGTCCATCTGCTACACAATCTGCTGTTTTTTTTTTTTTAACAAAAACGTGTTTCTAGCTCATATGGATCAAAAGTTACTAAAAACGTAACAACACTTGTTGACACACAGTGGAAGGCCCTTTGCTACCCTTTCTGTTGAACTACAGAGGTGAAACCTTTGCCCAGACAGTATCAACCAGTTAAAAATGGCAAAATAATGTGTATTATTACAAAAATATGATGCATTGTGCCGCATCATTTGTTTTTTCATGCCGCACAATTTATTCAAATCTGCCATATAACTTGCCCCTCCCCTGCTGCTTAATTCCAACGGCCTTGCATATATGGCAGAGAAATATAATGCTAAGCTATTGTGTGTTGTCAGAATTTCTCCTGTTTCTCCCTTTGCGTCTTCTAGACACATAATGGGAAGCAATAAACTGACCACAGTAATCTTCCTGTACAAGGACAAATTGGATACTGCATTGATATCAGCAGTGCAAGCTTTCTTCGTGACACAGAATAGGTAATCTATACATGCATAACATAAACAACAACAGTAGCACCAAGGGCAGCTGTGTACATGCACATAATCTCTCTCTCTCTCTGAAAAAGTGTCTGAGAACAAAGGAATGTGGCTGGCTGCCTAGCCTTACGCCCCAGCAGCCTCCAGCTTCCAACAGGCACATGCCCACAAAAAAGTAACCTAAATTTGTCCTGGTCATCCAGAGGACCCTAAAGAGCCTTTAGCACTCCAGCAGTGATAAAGAGAACAAGCATTTACAATGCAATAGGTCTCGCAACTGCGAGTTTTAGAGCTATTGGTATTGTAAATGGCAATGCCTTTTGAAAAATTAACAGATATTGTAATTTATAATAGTAATTTTCCAACAATACCATAACTACCACTATTATTATTACTATCACCACAGAGTAGTAATAGTAATAATTGTAGTGGTGGTTATGGTGCTTGTGGTGGTGGTAGTGGTGGTGGTATTGGTACTGGTGGTGGTGGTACTGGTGGTGCTAGTGGTGGTGATACTGGTGGTCTACGTGGATCTTATTTAATTATTTATGCTACTGCTGGAATATTTTTTAACAAAAGAAATACAAATACTAACAAACGTTATGATTTGCAACACCAATACCTCAAACATTTAGTAATGCCAGCCCTATTGTATTGCAAATGCTTGTTTTATGTTGCAGGCATGAGGTGCATCATCTACTTCCCAAAATACAATCTTAGATTTGTAAACACTTGTAACAGTCCTATGGTAGGAGGCAGTTGTTCAGCCAGTGTAAGGCTAATAGCTCACACAACTTTGCATTTTGATACCTGAAGTTTTAAATTACAATAAATGTAGTAGACCACAGGCAGGAGACTTGAGTTACCAGTAACTGTGGAAAGAGCAATAACTTTAGAAACTGGTGCTTTATTGCACCTTTTCCGTGGTGTGATGGTTACGTAACTGTTTTTTTGCGATCAAATGGGCACAATAGGGCTTATATACAAGTCCCTTGCACCGCCGGTGCTTCACTTTTTGTGTGGGAAAAAGTGACGCAGCGGCAGCGCAAGGGGCATGTAAATAAGCCCCAATGACTTTTGGTGTCCAGTGAAACTTGAATACTTCCAACTGAAAAACGGTTGTAAAACCAGGAGCAGCTGAATCCGCAAGACACCTGGACCTACAGCCAGAAACATCTGGTATTAGCAAGGAATTTAATACATCATTAAAAAAAAACCCCAGGGCCCTAATGTCCTGTGGCAGTGGAAATCCCTCAGTCAGGGCACATACGTTGTTGGCAAACAGTTTAAAGCTAAGGTGTATAAATAACCCTCAGAGCCTCATAAGAATGTAGCCGAGAAGTAGCACAATCAAGACATATACACAGTTGGAAAAAGTGATCTTAAACATCCAGCCCGCACCACAATGCCGCATAAATTCAACTGTTACAGGGATTCTGCTCATGCACAGAACTATGCGCAGGAAACCAGGACTTCAGTGAATTGTGTTGTACCAAAAACTCACCTCAGTACCCAGAACCCCTATCCGACCAGCATCAGTGTCCCATTCGTTATCCGTATTCTCTCGGAGGTCCCAATGTATAGACAACCCAGAAAAAGCGACTTAAAGTACTCTCAGGAATGGTGGAATCAGAAATACCTGTTCGCTATTATTCTCATATCAGTCCACAACAAGAGTAATCAGAGACACAGTAAAGTTTAAAAGGTTTATTTTATAAACTATGTGTCCTAAGATGCAGTACTTTGGCTAACATAAGCAGACAAATGATTATAATTAAAACCATCAGCATTGTTACAATACCATAGAAAATAAAGGGAGAAATCATATTACAAATGACAGTGGATTACAGCCACCTTCCCTTAGCTAGTAGGCTAGTATTATTATACTAATAGAAGGTCTCTAGGCTTGAATGGGGAACCCCATACCGTAAAGATCAGCTTAGGTGAATTACATCACAGGATCAGCTTTGCTCTGCGCCTGGAAATGTTCTTCTCCAGAATGTGTTTCTAACGCATGCAATCTGTAATATTAAAGGCTCTCGGCATTCAGGTATTTGCAGCTGTGTGCATATTATGGCTAGAGAGTGGGCCGATCAACCTGAACTCAAAAACATACATTGTCTGGCGGCTCAGAGTGTTTTGCACACAATGTTCAGACCAAGGTCGCAGTGCACGTCTAGGGATGTGAACAACAGACAGTTCTCATGTGAATAAAAGGCAAGCAAGCAGTTTTCAAATAATAACATGTCTCTGCAGTGTCGTGTGCAAAAGCATAAAAAGTGGCAAGATGGCTTTCTAACATCTAATGCGCTTATGCTAACATTGCAATGTATGCATCTAAATCGCTGCCTTCACTACACCCCCCCCCCCCCTTGATCGGACCACGAACAAATAGGGATACAAAAAGGAACGCAGAGTTCAAGTTCGACAGAGCGGAACCAAGTGCATGTATTCGAAATCCAAATAAAGAGGAGTGAAAGTTCGAAAAAAACAGTAAAAAAAACAAAATCAAGGGAAAAAAAAAATGGTAAGTCAATACATCATCCAAAGGCTCAACGAGCCCAGATGTTAGAATAGAAGCCCATGTTGACACCAGAACATGGGCTTCTATTGGAATTCTCCAGGGCATATTATCAAGCCTATTATCGCCGCTTTAGCAGCAGTTTTCTGCCGCTATAGCGGCGATAATTGTAACGCCGTTTCTTGATAATATGCCCCCTGGTTCTTTGGCTGTAGAGCAGCTCTGCTGACTTTCTTCTCTGGCTGTACAGCAGCTCTGCTGACCTGGTTCTCTGGCTCTATAGCGGCTCTGCTGACCTGGTTCTCTGGCTCTACATTGGCTCTGTTGACCTGGTTCTCTGGGTCTACAGCAGCTCTGCTGACCTGGTTCTCTGGCTCCAACGCAGCTGTGCTGATCTGATTCTCTGGCTGTACAGCAGCTCTGCTGACCTGGTTCTGTGGCTCTACAACGGCTCTGCTGACCTGGTTCTCTGGCTCTACAATGGCTCTGCTAACCTGGTTCTCAGTCTCTAGAGCAGCTCTGCTGACTTCGTTCTCTGGCTCTATAGCGACTCTGCTGCCCTAGTTCTCTGGCTCTACAGCGGCTCTGCAGACCTGGTTCTCTGGCTCTAAAGCAGCTCTGCTGACCTGTTTCTCTGACTCTACAACAGCTCTGCTGACCTGGTTCTCTGGCTCTACAGCGGCTCTGTTGAGCTGGTTCTCTGACTCTAAAGCAGCTCTGAAATATATTTCCTGTGTATAAGGTGTATCGGACTTATATTATGTTAGCATGATGCATCTATGCGTATACTCCCTGTTTGACATATATACCTCTGTCTGGAGGAAACTCGTTTTTCCTCCTTGTATATCTATTTCTAAAAGAGTAGGCCGAGAACCATAGAGACGCCATCGTCTGATTCGAAGTCAGAGCACGGGCCGTGATCACGTGTTGATCACATGCAATTGTCAGGCCCCAGTTCATTTTGAGTTACTGGTAGCAGCTGAAGGTAGGCTGTTTTACTTTTACTGCTCTAAGACTCAAGGTCGCATCTGGCTTTGGGGGAGATAAGCGCATTCCTGGAGGCGCCATGTCTACACTCCCAGGCACCAAGACGAAAGGGAGTCACCCCTGCTGACCTCATCTGTAATAGATAGTCAAGCCTTTGTACTGATTTGATGTGTGCCATTTATGGTCCTTCCCTGGAGCTCCAGGGCCAACTGGTATTTTTCCTTTTACAGTGATTGTATGTGTTGAACTGAAAAGTATATAATCTCATGTTTGAATACGAGCCAACAGTCTTCTTGGCGCACCTGATGGGTGAGGTTTGGAGAGGCTCCTCTATAGAGTATTTTGCTTAATAAACTATTGAACCTTCTTCACTGCCAACTGACTGATTATTTGGTAATGGTATTGGGACTATTGGTAGGTATAGTCCTTTAGTTTGTTTTTATGGTTCATCAGTTGGAGACTCTGCCGGGACTCCGTGATTGGGTCGTCCTTCCCGTAAACGGGTGGTAAGGACAAAGGGGTAATTCTGGTCGAGCGGGTGGATGAAAAAGGATCCTTTAAAATTTAGCCATTTTTGGTATGAACTTATTCCGCTCTCACTATCAGAGTATCACCAGCTGCTAGTGACCCTTCACCGGAGTCCTACGGGCGTAACCCAGTAGCTGACCGTGTTGGTCTTCAGGAGTTGGCAGTTGAGAACACGCTATTGTACCTGTGTGCACCCGGTGAGTGGAATTGTTTTGATGTTTTTGGCATGCACTGTCGAGCAGTGCTTTTGAAGCAGTTAACTGTGTAAGTATTTGGTGGTCAGTGTACCAAGGAGAATTTTGGGGGTCTAACGGGGCAGCATTGTGGTGGCTGCACGTGTAGATGCTCCACGGACCTTTTTGTGAATAATAGAGACGCCGATCGGACGCGCGGTGTGGCACGTGTGGTGCGCACCCGGCCGGACTGCTCTCGGAAAAGCCTGTGGCTGTACCTGGGTAGCCTTGAGAACACATCTGAAGCGGTGCTAATGAAGCAGGCTTAGTGAGAATAGTCCCAAGAGTGAACCAGGAAGGCTGTGGGATGGTCTGTAGGTCGGTCTGTGGTTATACCTGTCTGACGGTCTCTTGGTGGTCTTTGGACTGCTTGATTTTGGTATCTGTCGGTCTTGGAATCTGAATTTGATTGATTCTCCACGAACAGGAGTCGAAGGGCTCTGTTCTTTGTTTGAAAAGACGTCATTTTGAATATTTTTGTATGTATATATATATATATTATTGTCTTGTGTATGTCTGAATGAGCGTGAGGTGGTATATTTTATGAATGCTTGAACATGGCCATGTTTGGAAGTTTATTTGTATGATTGAGTGAGAAAAGTGTGACGACAATAACCATGCCGTGTTTTAGCAAATTGAATTGTATTAGATGTTGTTGCCGTCCTAATGATATGCGTTTGGCTGAAAGTTAACCTGCCCCGCCTGAGGGCAGCCCAAGTTATGATATGTATGTAAAACACGGTATTACACCTCTTTTGTTTAATACACTATGGCATAAATATTAAAGATAATGTGGAATTGCAATGGCCTTTAACCGGGTCTTTTGATGAAAAAAAGATACGTTTCCTGCAGGATCGATTATTTTCTAAACGTAGTCGGCAGTAAGAGTGGGCGGAATTTGCGAAAGTGCCTTTCGCAAAATATCGCGAAACGGCAAAAAATCTCCGCGATCACGCGAAATTTCGCGTGATCGCAGAGATTTTTGTGTGCTTAATGCATTACTGAATTTGACCTTCAACTCGGGCACCTGCTTTATTTATATCTGTAAGACTTACAGATATAAATAAAGCATGTGCCCGAGTTGAAGGTCAAATACTATAAGTGCTTCCTGTTGGGGTTTCATTTTTGTGACAGGAGCATCGTGCCAGAATGAATCCTGCCCTGCATATTTATTCAAGAAGATGCCACCGTCGTGTGCGTTCAATACCTCTACTCAACATTGCTAGACCTCTGTGAAGCTATGCCTCTTGATTCCTTTTTTCAGTTTAAAGAGGATTTTATTGAAGAACGAAAAAGTTGCAGTACAGTAATAATATACATTTGTGGGAAAAAATACATTGTAAAACATTTCAGAAAAATAAAAAGGAGTAGAAAGAAAAAGAGAGAGAAGAAAAGAAGGAAAGAGAAAGGGATATCATCATAAACATATTACAACAATATAGTAAATAACTGGCAGAATAAAGAAGAAATATGACTTCATAATACAGGAATTAATACTCAAAAAGAGATAGAACAAATTGGCAAACTTCATACATTAATACTATCAGAATTATTAATAATAACAAGAAGATCAAGGAGGTTTAGGTACTTCCTCCCTGCAAGGATTATGTAAGGGAAGGGGTTGGGCAGACAAATTCAGAAAGGAGGTAATGGGTAACCATAATAAGTCCCTTTTAATCGCAAGGGAAATAGGATGGACATAAGCTCTATCTAGTCTATGGTTATAGCAAACCCCATACCACCATGCTTGATAAGAAATAAGGGAGGTATCCTTCCAAGCTTTCGTGATTTGTTGAAATGCCACAGCAAGAAGGAGATCAACAATAGAGGTATCAGCATTGGAGGAGGACCACATTTGTGAAAGACTACCAAGAAAAATATGAGAAAGAGAAAAGGGGAAACTGGTGGAAAAAATGGAATTAATTTGTTTGTTTGTTTGTTGCCATACTTTGCTCCAAAAAAGGTGAACAGCAGGACAAGTAAACAACATGTGTTTAAGATCAGCCACTGAAGCCGAACAGGGCCAACAGATGGACGGGATAGAAGAGTCAATGTGGTGTAGTTTGTATGGGGTGATTAAAAGTCTATTGTATATAAAAAATAGAGTTTGAGTTGTATTTGCCGCTCTAGACGATTTCCTTATTTTGATCCAAATGTTATCCCAGGTAGTAAGCGGAAAACAGTCATCTAAATCTGGTTCCCAAGCACATTCCACAGCAGATTTCACTCGATGAGCAGACGAATCTCGCAATTTTTTGTAAATTTGAGAAGCAGATGGAGAGGAATGCAAAAATGGTAAGGTAATGAGAGAAGAATTATATTGAATGGAAGTACCCGTAAGAGCATCAAAAGTAGCTTGAGCCGCCGTTCTTAATAGAGTATATTTGGGATAAGAAGAGAGGGGAAGAGAGAAACGATCTTGAAGAACAGAAAAGGGGATAAAAGAACCATCATGAAAGAGTTGATGAGTCCATTTAAGACCTAGAGATAACCAGTCATTGATAAAAGAGTTATACCAAATAGGAGATTGTAAAAAACGAGCACGGTCATCCAGGTTGTGCAAAATAATAGGTTGAAAGGTATTGCGAACATGTTGAAGAATGGGAAGAGAAAATTTCTTTGGAGCTTGCGACAATGAAACAAACTCTTCAAACGCAAAGGGATGAAAAAAGGAAGTTTCAACCTCTACCCACAAAGGACAAGAAGAGGGGTCAGGAGTATGATCAGAAAGGAAAGAGGCAGAATGAGTGAGAAAAAAGGAAGTATGATATGAGGAAAAGTCAGGAAAATTAACACCACCTAAATGTTTAGGAGATTTAAGTCTAGAAAAAGACATTCTGGCAGTTTTGTTTTGCCATAAAAATTTAGATAATACGGAATAAATATTCTTGTAATAAAATTTAGGAATGTGAACTGGAAGATTCGACAAGAGAAATAAGTCTAACGTTACCAACATCATCTTGATAGAATCTAATCTACCCCACCAAGATAAGAATAAGGGATGCCATTGTTTCGTAGAGGCAGTTAGAGCTAATAGTAAATTTTTAAGGTTCAAAGCCACAGTATCCTTAATAGAAGGTGTAAACCAAAGGCCAAGATATTTGATTTTGTTTGGGCTCCAGTTGAAGGAAGAAGTTAAGAAATCGGCATGAAAACAGAATTTATTGAGAGGAAGGATTTCACACTTGTCTACATTAAGCTTATAGCCAGACACTGATGCATAGTTCGAAACCTCTAATAAAAATGCTGGGAGAGACGTATGAGGGTTCGAGAGAAATAACAAAATATCATCTGCGTATGCAGAGATCTTTAACTGTGTAGAACCATAAGGGAAACCAGAAATATCAGCGTTCATACGAATCTGAGTTAAGAAGGGTTCTAATGCTAATATAAATAGGAGCGGAGAAAGCGGAGAACCCTGCCGAACACCACGAAGAAGAGGAAAGGAGGAAGAGACAAGGCCATTGGCCAAAATAAAGGACCTAGGAGAAGAATAGAGCATTGAGACATATGAAAGAAACTTAGGGCCAAAACCAAACCAAGAAAGGGAAGAAAAACTAAATTGCCAGTTGACTCTATCAAAAGCTTTCTCAGCGTCCAGTGCAATAGCTGCCAATGACGTCTTATGAGAATGAGATTTACTTAAGACATTAAAGAAAAGACGGGTATTGTCAGATAGGTGACGTCCTTTGATAAAACCACACTGTTCTTTGGCGATTAATTGTGGAAGAATTTTTTCTAAACGAAGTGCAAGGATCTTAGCAAAAATTTTGTAATCTAAATTAATTAAAGAAATGGGCCTATAGTTCTTACAGAAGGTGTGATCTTTACCATCCTTGGGGAGAAGACAAATAAGGGCCTCCTGAAAGGTACCTCCAGATTTTTGAGATGTTATAAAGGATGAGAATAATTGATGAATTCTTGGAAGAAGTAAAGAGGAGAAATGGGAATAAAATTCTATAGTAAACCCATCGGGGCCAGGGGCCTTACCCCTCTTTAGAACTTGGATAGCCTCCAGAATATCTTTATGCGTGACATCAGCCTCTAAAGGGGAGAAATCAACCTCTGAAGAGGAAGGTGGAGCAATGGAGGATAAATATCGAGTAATTTCAGACAAGACAGGAGAGGATTCAGGAGTATATAAACGTTGATAAAAATCCGTAAATTCAGCTAAAATATCCTCGTCTTTATGAACCACAACATTAGAGGAGGTAACAATGGATTCAATTTTAGTACGCTCCTTCTTAACTTTGAGGTATCTAGCTAAAAGATTACCGGCTTTATTTTGTGCAGTGTAATATTTAGCACTAGACTTAAGTAAAAATAAATTGGCAGAGTCAGTAGAAATTTTATTAAAGGAAAGCTTAGCCTTAATAAGATCATCTAGGTCAGATTGTTTCTTAGAGAGGTAAAAGGAGTGTTCTAATTGTTTAATTTGTGCGTTAAGCAAATGAATAGATTGAGAGGCTTTACGACGCTTACGGGCAACAAATGTAATAATGAAGTCTCTAGAAGCGGCTTTAAATGTATCCCAAATAAGGGAAGGGGTTAGCTGAGGCGAGTCATTGTCTTCAAAAAATGAAGAGGCAAAATCCATAAAAGCTGGTGTAAACTGTGGGTCCAATAAAAGAGAGTTATTAAACCTCCATCTCCTAGTGCCTTTCACGGGGGGGGAGTAAATCCAGACTTAAAGAGACTGGAGCGTGATCAGAAATTAAGATAGAACCTATGTCTGAGTGAGTAATAAGTTGAGTGAGGGCTTTGGAAATGAAAATATAATCTAATCGGGACTGGGAAGAGTGAGGAGGTGAGTAAAAAGTGTATTCTCTAAGGGTAGGGTGGCAAAGCCTCCAAGAATCAACAAGGGCTCTTTGGGAAATAGTGGAGGTAAACAAAGAATGCATGTGAGAGGGGGAGAACCTAGAATCAGATCTTCTGTCTAAAAAGGGGTCTATAACCATATTACAATCACCACCCAAAATCAGATAATCATCAGTGACTTGCATGAGCAGGGAAAGAATATGGGGCCAAAAGACTTTATCCGGAACAGTGGGAGCATAGATATTAATAATAGTCAGAGGAATTTTATTAATCAACAGAGAAACTGCTACCCACCTACCATCTGCATCATTATCTTGATTGACAAGATGAACATCTAACCTCTTATGGCATAAAATGGCGACACCATTGCGCTTCCCAGACCCAGGAGAGGCAAAAACATGACCAACCCAATTACGACGTAACTTAGGAATTTCAGTATCTTTAACATGAATTTCTTGTAATAAAACAATATCCCCTTTTAAATTTGCTACATGAGACAAAACTCTTTGGCGTTTAATAGGTGAACCAAGACCTTTAACATTCCACGATAAAATATTCAAAGACATTTACAGATAAGGAAGAAAATGCAAATAAAAGGAAAACAGAAAAGCATAAGTAGAGAAAAACTGGATAGTAATCCTTACATTAGTAAGAGAAGGAGAAACAGAGCATTGCAGGGAGAAGAATTAATACCAAGTACAAGAAAGAAAAGAAGATACATAATTTAGTAAATACAACCGAAGAACCGCCATAAACACATTGCATTGAAAAGGCAAGAAAATCAAAGAATACAAAGAGAAAACGAGATTGAAACACGGGAAGAAAATAGGAATAAACAGGTGAAAAAGAGAGGTAAAAAATAGATTGAAGTAAATGGTTAAAAAGAAAGAGATAAAGAAAAAGAAAAGAACAGGAAGTAAGAGTAAAAAGAAAAAGAGTGAAACAACGGTAGCAAAAGAAGATATAAGAAGCAAAAGAAGAAAATAGAATAAAGAGAAGAGAACAACAAAGCAAAATCAACCAATTCCATAAACATAAGAACACAATGGCAAAAGACATACCACAAGAAAACAAGAAAGGATGAGGGTGTTGGAACCACATCAGGGAAATGGAGCGCCGAACGGGAAACCGCAGGGCAACAACGACAGGGAGGACGTCATCCAGGAAAACTGAAGAGGATAACATACATGGGCCCAAATATCCAAAACTAAAGGGAAAAAGACAAAATACAAATGTTAACAATGTAGAACATTAGAACCAAATATAGTAAAACAGCAAACATTCTACATGAGGAAAACAAAACAGTTACAATCTGGAAACATCCATAGAATCATGACGACAAGTATTCAAAAATTGTTGGAGAACAGCCGGGTCTTCATAAGATATAGTCTTGTTGTTATATGTCACTTTAAAAAGGCATGGATGAAAAAGGCCATATCTAGCATTAAGACTTCGAAGAGCAGGTCTCATTTCCAGGAACCTTTTCCGACGATCTGCAGTCACTTTGGCATAGTCCTGAGTAAAAAGTAGGTTGGAGCCATGCCAAGAAATCTTTCCTTTTTGTTTGGCAGCTTGGAGTACCTTGAGCAGGTCAGTATATTCCAGAAAATATAAGATAGTACCTCTAGGTCTCGCTGAGGAGGAGGAAGAAGCAGACATCCGGCCCAAACGATGAGCGCGTTGAATGTTCAAAGGAGGAGATTCAGGAAGACCAAGAAGAGAAGGTAAGAATGAATGGAAAAATGAGATTGGATTAGAACCTTCAAGACCTTCAACCAAACCATAAATACGCAGGTTATTGCGTCTGTTGCGGTTTTCCAATTGTTCGACTTGTTGCTTAAGACGATCAATTTCTGTATGTAAAATGGGGACTTGATGTATGGTATTTTCAGACGCGTCAACTCTTTGTTCAAGGGCCACAACTCTCTGGATGGTGTGAGACCAGTTGTCTTCAAGGCTTTGTAAGCGCAAATTAGTTTCCTCCATATAAGGCTTCAGAGCACGAATTTCATCAAGGAGAAGCTCCATAGAGACTGAAGAGGGTGGATTAGTAGGAGAAGGAGGATTCATTTTTACCCGTTTGCCAGAAGGCGAAGCTGCTGGTAGTTTGGAGAGTTGTTTGGGACGAGTATCCGCCGAGGAGGAGGCCTTAGGGTCAGAGGATTCCGGGGGAGCTTCATCCATATTATCTCGTAGGACATTAAAAGGGTTGTTATCAGCCAGTGGTGGGGAGATAACTTGGTGAGCCCCACTACGAGCACCACTACGAGCACCACGCGGCATTGCCATGAAGAGAGAGAAGACAAAGTCCCTTTTGATGATGGTAGAGAAGGTCACAAGGAAAGACGGTTCGGAAAGCAATACTTGTCAAAGTTAGAGGAATTCCGCAAAAAAGCGTTGATGAAAAGAAAAAAGAAAAATGAAGAAAAAAGAGTCTGCAGGAGGTACTCCAATAACTGTCACAAAAAGACCAGGAAATTACAACGCAAATGAGGAAAAACCTTTGTTCATATGTTATAGTAGAAATCCTGTAGCGAATGGCACTGATAAAAAGGCAACGAATGCATCAGGAAAATATCGTCACAGAAAACAAAATGGCGGCCGCTGTTCTGACTGACCGCATTTTTCGATATAAAATCACCTTAACGGCATGGAAACTCTCCGCTAATCCTCACAGCGATAGCTGAGGTATTCCGACGAAAGAAATGCCGGTTTCCGCGGTCCAATACAGAGGAAAAGAAGCCTGGAGACTCCCCGCTGCCTACGTTGCCGCGGAGCTCCCGAAAGCAGCGGCCATCACCAACGGCTCCGAAGCCACGCCCCTTATGCCTCTTGATTCCTACCGAAAGTCACTGGTATCTTAGAACTCTGTTAGGCTGTGTGGCAAGCCACTTATTCCTTCAAACTGCACATGGGAGGCAAATGTCCTATTTCAAAGTCCAAGGTATCCTTTCCTTAGCAGTGCTGCACACTTAATAAATGGAATCTAAGTCCGCTGTTTGCCTTTATCTGTATGTGTTTTTGTATTCTATTCACATAATCAATTTTTCCATTATTTTTGCTAACTGCTCTGTTTGCATTTGGGACTCCATTCATTTCTTATGTGCACACTCCCTGCGTGTTCCCCGCATGAGGCAGGAAGAGGGCAACGGCAGAGGTAGTGGCCGTGGGCTCCCCTGACCCACAAGACACTGCAGCGGATTGTGGAGAAGAGGTGTGGCCCTTGCTGCCAAAATTAACCGCACTGCGGGGGCCAAAGCAGCCACCACTGCCTGCACAATGGAATGACACAAATTCCGTCTCCCTCTGCATCTGACACAGCGCACTATTAGCAACACCCTGTCACTATCTGTAGCATCACTGTCTTTAGGCAGGAGGCAGGGCTGCTGCTGAGGAGTCCTGTTCACACCTGCAACTCTCCCTTGTGGCCTGCCTCCAAAACCTTCCAGGTTTGTACTACTTACAGTATTGTGTTCATGACTCGTGTCTGTACAGCCCTTCCTCTTGAGACTTCCAGATTCCAGTCTCTGCGTGCTGTGACTCGTGCAAAGCTGCGCACTAATACTGGTCCCTTTACTTTGCCATCTCCGGTTGGTCACATATCTTATGCAGCTGGTTTATCTCCTGCATCATTTTGTTCTTGGAAAGCATCCTCAACCACTGCCTCGCCATGCACAGTAAGGGTGGGCAACAATTTCCGTTCCCTCGCGGATTGCGGAAGTTTTGACATTTTCGCGTTCCGCGCGGAACGCAAACATGTCGAATTTTCGCAATTTCCGCGAGCGGAACGGAAATTGTCGCCCACCCTTAGTCGGCAGTCAATGTTTGACTCCTTAAATATGTGGCAGAAGGAAGCGAAGCGTAGACGTATGAGAGAGGAGAAAGTATGTAGGATGAGAGGAAATCAGATGATCACGCAGAAAGATATAGCTTATGATAAAGCACGAACGGAAAAGGGGATTGATTGTGCAGACAGACAATTCAGATTGCAAGTGGATAAGATCTATGTGGCTAGGACTGAAGCGGAAGACGAGATAGAAGATCTATTGGATATTCGTCCACCTCCACCTTATGCACCACAGTGTATATATCCCGTTGTTCCCGCGACTCTAGTACAGGCCCCTTCTGCTTCCACCCCTGTTGATTCCTCTTCCCTTGCCTCTCCTGGAACGTCCTCTGTTTTGTCTCCCTCAGTGTCTGAGACGGCTACCTTATGGCCTGTTACATTGCCGTCTTCCGTTACGTCCACAGCTGTTTTGTCTCCCCCCACCCCTGTGTGGACCTCCCTTCCTGCGAGCACGACCCCATCTCCAGCTGTTTCGACTCAGTTTCGTGCTCCGGGGGATTACGACACACGGAAGTTGTTTACCCGTTCGGCTGTAGTACCGAATGAGAAACAGATGATTGAGGATCAGTCGTCCCAGTGGATGCGACAGCCTATTTACACTATAACTGATATATGGCAAACACTTCGAGACTATGAGCCTGTTATGCAGCAACATGCTTTGAAACACATGGCTGCACGTATCATTACTCTCTGGGAACAGTGTTTTCCAGGAGGGATGGCCCCCCAAGTGATGTATGACTTCTGGGACAGGGCTCATAAGTCTGAACTTAGTCCTGAAGAAGTGTATAGAAATGTGGATTTTATTGAATTATCGAGAACGGATGCAACAGAAGTGTCCCTCGTGGAACACTCAGCATCTTATGCGAGAAGTTCATCCTATCCTTCATCCTGAAATACCGGAACTCAAGAATGACCAGGGCGTGGTGACTAGACCTCGTGCCCGAGTGCAGGAGCAATGGGTTTACACCCCCTGGAAGAGGAGTGAAGTCCTCTCGCTAAAATCACAATTACCCGACCCCCCGTAAAAATCCCACGTAACTTAGGTGGATTGGGACAAATTGACCGCATGTAAACAGAAGAAAGATGAAAATGTTTCTGATTTTTTCACTAGATTTGAAGGAGTATTTATTGATTTTAGTGGACAGGATTTATCGTTGGAAGGCGGTATACGATTATTTGTTAATCGTTTTGTGACCAATTTGTTACCAGAAGTCTCTGCAAGGTTACAAGCTGCTGAAAGTACCTGGACCACTTCCACGCCCTCTGGAATATTGAGTATGGCCCAATATTACGAAAATAGACAAAATGAGAGTAAGGATAAGACGGAAAAGAAAGCAAAGGATCTTAAAACACGGGTGTTGTTGCAGCAAGTTGCTCAAGGACGAGGCAGAGAGAGAGGCGGTAGAGGGTTCGTCCCGAGGGGGGCGGGAACAGGAAGAGGCAGAGGGTTGGCTGTTGTTTTGGGAATAAATCAGTGTGCTTATTGTAAGGAGGAAGGGCATTGGCGAACTCAGTGTCCATTGTTGCTGGCCCAGAATGGGGCTATGAGAAGTAGAGGAAGAGGTCGGGGAAGTGTGAAGTGATATGAGACGAGAAGAGGCGACGCAAGTTGGACAAGAAAAGAACTATTTTGATAATCCAAGAGGTAGGCAGTATTATAATGAGGAGTGTGTAATGGACGCGACCGATGGGTATGCTTATACATAGGATAGCCATGGACAGAGTGAGTGCCAGGTGTTAGTACCCGTTGATCAGCAAGGACCTCATGTAGAGGCGCATCTGATGGGGACATCTGAAAAGTTTTTGGTTGATACGGGTGCAATAAATAGTTCTATCTCTCGTTCCCTGGTCCCAGGGGCTGCTCTGTCCGGGCACAATAATGTTTCATTCGGATTCTCAGGAATTCCGGTGGTGAGCCCCATCTCCGAACCTATTCCTTTTACAATTGGTCCTGTTATAATCGAATCTCCGTTTCTTTTGACTTCCCATTGTGGCGAAAATTTGCTGGGCTTGGATTTGTTGAAGAAATTACATGCTAAGATTCATTGCTCGCCTGATGGGGTTTACTTGACTATTAATTCCCTTGGGAAACATGCTTTGCAGTGTTTCACTAAAAATGAACCCCTCCGTCCTGAGTTTGCTGCTATTCCAGCAACATTGTGGGCCACTGGTGACACAGACGTAGGATTATTAAAGATTCCACCCGTTTCTATTACTTTGAAGCAAAATGCTCGGTTTCCTCGTATACCTCAGTACAAACTTTCTTCGGCTGGCGAGAAGGCTTTGCTCTCCATCATACAAGATTTGGTAAAAAGGGGTGTGGTGTAAGAGACAGCTGCTAATGTGTGCAACAGCCCCATTTTGCCTATCTTGGAAATAGCCCCTGTCGGCAGCGATCCTGATTATGCTGATATCTATCGTTTTGTGATTGATTTGCGTGAAATTAATAAAATAGTGGTGCCCCAATACCCGTGGTTTCCAACATCACAACTATTCTCACTATGATTCCTCCCACTGCTAAATATTTCTCAGTGATTGATTTAAAGAATGCTTTCTTTAGCATTCCGATTCATCCTGATAGCCGCCATATTTTTGGCTTCTCAATATCTGGTCTCAGCTTCCGGTTCAACCGCGCTCCCCAGGGGTACACAGAGAGTCCTAGTATTTATAGTCAAGCTTTGAAAACGTTGTTGGATGATTTGGTCTTGCCCCTTGGTAATGTACTATTGCAATATGTAGATGATTTGTTAGTGGCCTCTGATACAGAGGAAGGTTGTAAGAAGGCCACGGTACAATTATTGTCTCATTTGGCTGCTAATGGCAATAAAGTATCCCTTTCTAAATTTCAATATTGTCGACAGGAGGTGACCTATCTCGGTCATCTACTGTCAAAGGAGGGACGGAGATTAACCCCTGAGCGTGTGACTACCATTTTTAATATGTCTGTACCTCGTACTCAGCGTGATGTTCGTGCATTTCTTGGCATAACTTCTTACTGTCGCCAATGGATCCCTAATTTTTCCCTTCTTACTAAATCTCTTCTGTACTTAACCACTAAAGATGTGCATGAACCTTTACCCTGGAATGATGCTTGTCAAGATGCTTTTGATTTTTTGAAATCTGCGCTTTGTTCTGCACCCATTCTTGGTACTCCTGACTACCGAAAACCTTTTGTGCTTTACGTACACGAGGTGGATGGTTGCTCGCTTTCTGTGTTAACACAAGGCTTTGGTGGTAAGCAGAGACCTTGTGCTTATTTCTCAGCGGTGTTGGATAACGTCGCCAGAGCACTTCCTAGTTGTTTAAGGGCTACTGCTGCGGTTGCGGTGGCTATTCTACAGTAGGAAGGGCTCGTTCTGAACACTGACCTCACAGTGATGGTACCGCACGCTGTGGATACATTATTGAACAAAACAAAGGCCCAGCACCTCACGAGTGCGCGTCTTACCGGATACGAATTGACCTTGTTTGCCCCACATATTACGATTAAACGATGTGCCACTCTGAACCCTGCAACGTTACTACCCCTCCCTTCGAATGAAAAGAACAATGATGTTCATGATTGTATATTTCGGACTGAGGAAGAAACGAAGGGACGAGTAGACCTGACTGACACTCCTCTATCAGACCCCCAAGGGGAGTTGTATGTCGATGGCTCTTGTTTTAAGTTACCAGATGCATATGAGATAACTACTCTTCACACTATAGTCGAGGCTTCTTGAGTACCCTATCAGTCAGCACAGGTGGCTGAATTAGTGGCATTGTTTCGGGTTCGGGCCTGTGAGTTAAGTGAAGGACTGAGAATAAATATTTACACTGACAGCCAGTACGCCTTTGGCGTGGCTCATAGTTTCGGCCGACTTTGGGCAGAAAGAGGTTTTCTTACTTCTCATGGTCAGCGAATACAGCATGGTCCCTTGATTTTGCAATTACTGACAGCATTGACGTTACCAGAAATAGTATCTGTAGTAAAATGTAGTGCACACAATGCAGTGGTTGATGCAGTGGGGGAGGGTAATGCCTTTGCCGATCAAGTAGCTAAGGAAACTGCGAAATCCAAATTGACCTCAATGTTTGTGACTAGCTCTGCTAGGTGGGTGGCTGAAACAAAGATGTTTGACAATACCATGGAGAGTGTTCGAGAAATACAGAAAGAAGCTACCCCCTATTGAACTGGCTCACTGGAAAGAGCGAATTGGGAGATGAAAAGCAGATAGTTGTTGGATTGATCTGACAGAAAAGCAGCGGTGGCTATTGCCTAATGCATTAGTGAATGCGGTGGTGACAATGGCGCATAGTTCAGCTCATATTGGGGTGAAAGGTATTAGTGCATTATTAGATCCTGTATGGTACAATCCCAATATTTCTAGGACCGCTGCTCATTTGGTACAATATTGCATGGTTTGCCTACGACATAATCCAGGGGGCAGGGAGCCTGTTCTGAGTGGAAACTTTGCACCACCATGTTTGCCTTTTGAGGTGCTTCAAATGGATTATATCCAGCTGGAGCGCGTTAACAATTTGAAGTATGTCCTGGTCGTGGTATGCGCTTTCAGTAAATGGGTGGAAGCCTACCCGACAAAAGAAAACACTGCCTTGGCTACAGCAAAGGCGTTGGTAAAGGAGTATTTCCCTCGCTACGGATTGCCTCGTGTGATCTGGAGTGACAACGGAAGACATTTTAATGCAGAACTCATCACACATATATGTAATGGATTACAGATCAAACAGAAGTTCCATGCGGCTCGACACCCCCAGTCCACTGGGTTGGTCGAGAAGTATAACGGGATATTAAAGCTTAAATTAGCTAAAGTTCAAGAAAGTACTGGATTGAAGTGGCCAGATTTTCTGCCGCTGGCATTAATGTCAATACGAGTTACCCCACATTCTCGTTCTGGTTTGTCTCCATATGAAGCCAGTTTTGGGCGCCCTGCTAATGTTTGGGGTGTGCCGAGACCCAGAACGTTTCGTGACATAGAGTATCCTATGCTGACAGACAATTTGTATGCTTTGACTAAAGATCTTCGATCCATTCATCAACAGGTCTCAGCAGTTTTGCAGCCCCTGCCGGAGGGTCCGGGACATCGCTTGGAACCAGGACAGTGGGTTCTGGTCCGTAACTATCAGCGAAAATCCAGTTTGGATCCTCTTTGGTCTGAATCGTTCCAAGCCTTGTTGGCCAGGCGGACGGCGGTGAAAGTGAATGGTAAGCGACACTGGATTCATGTGTCACATCTGAAAAAACTACCCCTCCCGCTTCCATATGATCAGCGAATCCAGGACGGGGTTCTGACTCAGGAAGGTGAGCGAGTTCCTCGATTCGTCCCTTTTTCTGATGCCCAGGTAATTGGAGAAGGGAAAGGAGAAGGTGCATCGGGCTCGAAAGGGGCGCTGTCATCAGTGCAATTGATCGCCCCAGATTCTGTTGTTCCTACAGCTAACGCAGAGGCTCGCAGTACCCCTGTTTCACCAGATTCGTCGTCCTCTGTTTTGTTCCCTGATCAGGAAGTGCCTGGCCATACTCGATACAACCTGCGGCCCAGAAAACAACACGGTACACCAGGTGAACATGGTAGGAGATAGGGAGAGACTTGAGTGATAGGGTACAGACCTGTGCTATGGATGTCTGTTAGATATGCATCTGGTGTACTGAGCGAGACACTGGACTGAACGCGTTGGGAGCCTTGAACATTTGTTTGCTCCGTTCAGAAAGAAAGACTGAATTTAATGTTCAAAGGGGCCCAGGTTGTGTTCTCTTCAAGGGTAGTGTGAGAACATAACTCCAACGTGAGGTTTATTTTGGTATTTTTTTTGTGATGAACGATAGGAGCCTGCCTGTGAGGCTCTAAACGGACACAGGAAAGAAGCACCCTCTGGCAGGTTGGACTGCATTGCCCTAGTTTATTGTTAGACTCTTAGTTAGCATGTATTCCTTTGCTCGTTTTGTTCCCGAAGAGGAACATCCTTTTGTACCATGCCATTTCCCTACATATACGCCTGTTTTTTCTAGTTGGACCAATCGTGTTAAGATTGCATTTGTAGCTACTATAGCAATATTATTAATCATATTAATGGGTGTATTCATATATTTAGAATTTCGCCACCCTATGCATACTGTTTTATGAACAACTACCCCACCTCTGGAACATGTGTTTCATACTTTGGCCCTTCATAAGGAAAGGCATCAGCAGACCTATGTGAAAAATGCTTTAATTGAAATGCTTCTTCAAGTACACAGTACCACCAATGCTACGAATTGTTGGGTTTGTCGTCTTTTACCATCTGTTATGCACAAGCACGATTTATTTATATCCCTGCCTTTGTCTTATCTGGGAAGTTGTGAGGCTTGGTTCAAATTGCTTTCTATGATGTAAATGCATTACACTGTGGACGCTCAAAGGTTTTCAGAGAGAGATTATGAAATGATTTTAGCATATATTGAGGCTCATCAAGGATTCAACCCGGATGGGAATAATGGAGAGGGAACTTTAGATCCGAATGCCTGTATGAATATGTATATAATGCACGAAAATACCACTTGGTTGAAAAATGAAATTTTTGACTTGGTTGAATTCAATTTTACTCAATATTTTCGACACGTTCAGGACCGTAATGTTACTGAAGATAGGGCTATTCCAGTGCCCGTATTAAACAGAACCTCTACGTTTTGTGTTCAAGGAGCGGGGTACATATCAGTAGGGAAAAGCAGGTGTAATTACACCTATCGGTTGCGTACCTTTAGCAGCCCTCCTTTGTTAACCCCTCCTAATGTATATTTTGTCTGTGGAGACAGCGCCTATACTTGGCTTCCATGAGGTTGGAATGGACGTTGCTACCTGTCCTTCCTGTACCCTCCAGTATATATTGCCCCTTCTGATTATCATAAGGATCACCGACTAGATAAACGTAGTGTGCTTATTAGGAGAAATAAAAGAGTGATAGATACCACTGATATAGATCAGACCGATACTTCATTACAGTATTTCACCGACATTATGAAGGGAGTACTACCCTTCTGGGGGCCTGTGATCACTAGCCAAGAAGTACGACGTTTGTCTAGAGTAGTCGAAGGGGTAATTAATACTACTACAGGAATACTGACCAATATAACAGTAGAGCTACAGGCGACCAGTCTCGTTTCGCTTCACAACCGTATGGTTATAGACGTTATCTTGGCAGATCGAGGAGGAGCATGCCGTGTGATCGGCAGCTCTTGCTGTGTTTATATTCCTGACTCCGCCCCTTCCGTTCATTTGGCTATACAGAAGCTCCATCGTTTAGCTTCCGAGATACATGTAGAAACTGGTATGTGGTCTCTTTCTGGTTGGTTCTGGGGTTTGCTGTCTATTTGGGGATGGAAAATTTTGATGGTGCTGGCATGTATAGTTGGTATCATATTCACGTGTTGTGTTTGTGTACAATGTGGACCTGCCTGTTGCTCTTATTGCGCGACAAAACTTACTTCCTCTGTGTCTGGTCCATCCCCAGCAGTGGTTAAAGCTCAGTTAGTTCAGCAGGAACTCAAAGACTTAATGCAGATTGACAAGGGAATATTTGAAGATTGAACTGTTTTAGTTAGCTACATCATGCTAAAAGGGCCGTTCTGAGGGATAAAAAGTATATTTCCTGTGTATAAGGAGTAGATTGCTATGTCTGCACAAATCAGGAGTGTGTTGTAAAGGGAATAGCTATACTCTTTAAAAAATCAGTAAAAGCTAGAATTGAGAGAATCGAGTTAGACAAAAAAGGTAGATGGGCAATTACTAGGGTAAGAATTCATAACACTCCATACACGATAGCTGGGTATTACGGGCCGAATTCAGATGACCCCACCCCATTACAACGTTTATATACTCATCTATTATCTTTTTCATCCCCAGTGGTTCTAGGTGGTGATTTTAATCTGATTCCAGACCCCATGACAGATCGCCTGCCCCTATAAAACAAATAAATCTTCCGAAAATGAAGGAATGGTTGGGAATTTATAATAGAGATCTGGGTTTGGTGGATATCTGGAAGGAGAAAGGGGATAAAAAATACCCGTTTACCTTTAAAAATAAAAGATTGGGTCTACAATCTAGAATTGATTTTTTTCTGGTAGAAAAAATGATAGTGAGTAAAATTCACAAGGTCGAGCACTTGCCAGCCCTACTGTCAGACCATTCTGCTGTCCTACTTAAAACTCATTTGGGTAAGGAACAGACTGTAATGAGATGGACTGTGGATCGGGCTATTTTTAATGACTCCCAAATCATTGAGAAGTTAAAAAAAGACAAGGTGGAATTTTTCGAAAATAATAAAGAGGGAGTATCTACTCAAGTCACATGGGATGCATACAAGGCTGTTATTAGGGGGAAAATAATCAGTTTGGCTGCATACAAAACAAAATTATCAAAACAAGAAATAAGAATGTTGGAAACTGATATCAAAAATTTAGAGTTATTATTAGAAGCTGAGGCGGATCCGGAAAATAAAAAGAAGTTGGAAGTAGACAGGATGGGACAAGTGGAAAGGTTAACAGGAATTCTAGAGAGATGGGAAGTAAGCAAGCTTGCTCACTATGAGTATGGGGAGGGGTGTAGCAAGCTGCTGGCTTGGAAAACGGAGAATGACTCCAATAGAAGTAAAATACTTAGTATTTTACCACAAGATGGCTCAGACCTTTGCTCAGAAGAAGGGGTAATAATGAAAGAATTTGTAAATTTTTTCTCTTCCCTATATACTGAAGATATTGTCCCACTAAATGAGGATTTAGACAATTTTCTATATAATCTGGAACTCCCAGAGTTAACAAGTTTGGAAAGAGAAAATTTTAATGCCTCAATTACCAAAGAGGAGGTAGAAGAAGCGTTGAAAGGCCTAAAGAGCGGTAAAGCTGCAGGTCCGGGCGCCCTACCTAATGAATTATACATTAAACTCAGTGAGGCTTTAGCTCTCCCGCTCACAAACTTGTTAAATAAAATCTACTTGGAGAAGGGGAGACTTCCTGACTCATGGAATGATGCGACGATAAGCATCCTGTTAAAACCCAGTAAAAATCCGGCTAAATGTGAATCTTATCGCCCTATAAGCCTACTTAACTGTGATTATAAGATCTTCACACAAATCCTAGCAAAAAGGCTTGGTAATATTGCAGGAAAACTGATAAAAGAAGACCAGAAAGGGTTTATAAGGGGCAGGCAATTACAAGATCTTACACAGGAGCTTATTGGGTCAATAGACATAGCAATAAGCGAAAAAATCCCTCTGACAATAATAACATTGGACGCGGATAAAGCGTTTGATAGAGTGAATTGGGCTTTCTTGAATGCAACTCTAGAAAAATACAACCTGGGAGCAATTAAAGAACTGTATCGAGTACCAAAAGCCAAAGTCCTAATCAATGGGAGTTTAACAGAAAATATTCCCATATATAGAGGATGCCCCTTATCTCCCCTTCTTTTTAATTTATATATTGAGCCGTTGGCAAATAGGCTCAGAGCTCACCCCGAAATAACTCCATTTAAATATCAGACTTGGGAAAAAAAAATAGCTTTGTATGCAGATGACTTGATGATCTTTACGAACAATTATGTAGGATCTGTCAAAGCAATTGAAGACACCCTAAAAAATTTTGGGAGGGTATCAGGTTATCAAACTGATCAATCAAAAACGGAGATTATGAGTTAGAATACCCAGGTAAACAATACATATACCACGGAGAAAATCAGATACTTAGGAATAGATCTGATTAAAAACCTAGATAAGATAACCAAGACAAACTTGGACAAGGTAACAGCGGATGTGAGAAAGCTACTAAAAGCTTGGGGAGGCCTTCCTCTGACTTTTCTCGGTAGATCAAACATAATTAAAATGTCTATCCTTCCAAAATACACTTTCTTATTTAGTGCAATCCCTTTGGAATTCAAGAGAGAATCTCTAAAAAAAATACAAGGAGAACTAGGGAATTTTATTTGGGCGTCCAAAAGTACACGTATAGCCTGGGGAAAGTTACGAAGAAGAAAAGCAGAAGGAGGAATTGCCAGTCCTGATCTAGTGGAATATTACAGAGCCTTCCGATTCAAGCACATGAGAGTTTTACTAAATAACCATGACTTGTTCCCGGAACATCTTAAAGTAATGACTGGAAATACTGGTCACTTTTTTTGTATAAATTTGGTCATCCAAAATATTTTTTAAAAAGTAAAACTAAAGACTCTGAGAGCAGCAGCTAAGCTATGGTATCAGATAAGGAGCACTCTAAATATTCCATATTATAGTGAGTTCGCGCCTATATGGGACTCCCTAGGAACTCCAGAATGGCTTAAAGACAATTTGGCAAAACCTCGGAAAACATCAGGTTTTCAAGTATGGGGGCAGTTATTGGTTGATAACACCATAATAGACTGGGAAACTCGGTTTATGCACTCAAAGGCATCCCTTTCAAAGTTTAAATATTATCAGCTCACTGGTTGGGCAAAAACAGTGAAGGAGAAAAATAGCGGAAATAGGACCTTGGAAATAATTATGATAAAGAATCCCCCGAAGAAAAAAGAAATAGCAATATGGTACTGGGCACTTATAAAAGCTGGAGAAGAGGACTTTCTGATTCCAGATGCGATCTGGGGGAAAGATCTGCCTTCGCTGGATCTTCAAAATTTGTGGCAAGTATCAATGAATAAATGCTGGTCCATAGTGAAATCTGCTACCTTAAGGAGAAACCACCTTTTTACTTCCCATAGAGCATACTGGACGCCGAAGCGACTATCTAAATTTGGTGGACCTAACATGAAAACATGCTCCAAATGCGGCTTACCAAGAGCAGATGATGTGCACATGTTCTGGCAGTGCCCCAAGATCGCTGGCTTCTGGCAGGAAGTGAGTAAAATCTTAGATTCGGTACTAAGAAGACCAATTAAAGTAAGTAAAGATCTTGTTATTTTTGGGGTCAGTAGGCAAGACGAGATAATAACTTTAACTAAAAAGGAAGAGAATCTTTTGCTCATGATGATTTTGCTTGCACGAAGGGAACTCTGTATTAAGTGGATAAGATCAGTTCCTCCCACACACTTGGAATGGGTGGCCTCTATGAATAGAATAAATAAGTGGGACAGGAAAGGGAAAACCAGTAAGAAGTACAACTATTGGGAAATTTGGGAAGATTCCCAGTTTGTAAACTAATCGGGATACTCTCAATATAAATATGCTATGACCCATTTAATTGTGGTCAGCTCCCCCAGTTCAAGTGAAAATTATTGGATGTGTTACGGACGTAAGGGGACCCTACTCTACAAAACTCGCAGTATGAGATCCACCGAAATCGGGGAATGGGTTGGCTCAGAAAACAGAGAATTGGGTCCCTGATAACTCCATATACACTACATTGCAGTATGAGGAATAAATAAAAAAATAAATAAAAAAAAATAAGGAGTATCGGACCTATATTATGTTAGCATTATGCATCTATGCGCATACTCCCTGTTTGACATATATACTTTTGTCTGGAGGAAACTCGTTTTTTCTCCTTGTATATCTATTTCTAAAAGAGTAGGCCGAGAACCATACAGACGCCATCTTCTGATTTGAAGTCAGAGCACGGGCCGTGATCACGTGTTGATCACATGCAATTGTCAGGCCCCAGTTCATTTTGAGTTATTGGTAGCAGCTGAAGGTAGGCTGTTTTACTTTTACTGCTCTAAGACTCAAGGTCGCATCTGGCTTTGGGGGGCGATAAGCGCATTCCTGGAGGCGCCGTGTCTACACTCCCATGCACCAAGACGAAAGGGACTCACCCCTCCTGACCTCATCTGTAATAGATAGTCAAGCCTTTGTACTGATTTGATGTGTGCCATATATGGTCCTTCCCTAGTGCTCCAGGGCCAACTGGTATTTTTCCTTTTACAGTGATTGTATGTGTTGAACTGAAAAGTATATAATCTCATGTTTGAATACGAACCAACAGTCTTCTCGGCGCACCTGACGGGTGAGGTTCGGAGAGGCTCCTCTATAGAGTATTTTGCTTAATAAACAATTGAACCTTCTTCACTGCCAACTGACTGATTATTTGGTAATGGTATTGGCACTATTGGTAGGTATAGTCCTTTAGTTTGTTTTTATGGTACATCAGCTTCTCTGGCTCTACAGCAGCTCTGCTGAGCTGGTTCTCTGGATCTACAGCAGCTCTGCTGACCTAGTTCTCTGGCTCTAGAGCAGCTTTGCTGACCTCGTTCTCTGGCTCTGCAATGGCTCTGCTGACCAGGTTCTCTGGCTCGAGAACAGCTCTACTGACCTGGTTCTCTGGCTCTAGAGCAGCTCTGCTGACCTGGTTCTCTGGCTCTACAACGGCTCTGCTGACCTGGTTGTTACAGATATAAGGTCGATTCTGAAGAAAAGTCACCCAGGAGTAAATTTCCGACATTTTGGAATTGGCAGAGGATTGTAGGAGTACTGCCGGGAAACCATGATGACAATCACACTTTCGTGAGGCCAGTTGTGGAATTCTTTGTAAATCTCAACGTTCTCACATGCGTATATTGGTATTTTTGGAAACAAATATAGGTAACGTACATTTTCACATGCCCAAATCCCTCTCAATTACAGAAACCCATTCCCCTGCATCGCAAACGATTTTGGGTGAGTCTGTCCTCCTTAAAGACGTACTCCTGCCCGGACAATATTACATTTTGAACCGTGTCACAGGAGGGAACGGATCGCGAGAACACCCACAAACACGCAAGCTAGGCAGGGAGAAACTTACAGTCCCAGAGCATTCCGCTCTGGCATTGTGAGCAGTAGACAGGGAGGGACTGGCGATGTGCACGCGTTCACATCTCCTGTCCGTATGCGTGCACATCTCCTGTCCCCCTTCGGCCAAGAAACAGACAACAATAGATCTCAAGAAGGCGAGCATCACATGCGCTATGTCGCTAGACGAGACCTAAAAAGCCATTCAAATAACTCAGAAAATACAACAATGGCAGACAGTGGACTAGGCCCAAACAGTAAAAGCACCACAGCGTAAACACGTATCTGGACAAAAATAAAACAAGGAAAAGGAGAAAATATGTCCCAAGGCGTACACCATCCCAAAATGACCATTGCCCTTACAATTTCATCATTTAACCCTGCATGAGTATACCCTGCGTCCCCTAGTCCAAACTCCAAGCCATGGAGCTACAAACAAAATGAAAACAATCATGTGTGTTTTGCCTCTAGAGACTGAGCCCAATCCAAAATAACCAAGGACTAAACTAAGAATGTTTTCTTTTTGTGGGGGAAGGGGGTGCTTGGCAGGACTGTAATAGGAAGTTGCTACTGTGTTTGGAAGTAGCCTCGTTCTCTATGGAACTTTCTCTCTAGAACAAAAAGATGGATTTTGTGGTAAAATATGTGTGAAGGGCCCTCTCAGGTAAAATTATTAACTTAAAATGAACTTTGTTCAATAATCAGAGCCTGGTAACGAGCAACGCCACTAACAATAGCCACTAATGTTCTGTAAAGTCTTCTTGAATTGTTCCCCTTTTGCAGAGAATTTTTTTCTACCCGAACAAAACATTCTCGTTTACGTGGCACAGCATAATGGCATAATTTCTGGAAATTACACGCCAAATTATGGAAGATTGTCCTAAATGGATCCTGTGCTCACTTGTCTTTCTGGTAGTCTGTGTGCCACTTCAACTGTCGCTTCCTTTGGTTGCCTATCTCTATAGGACTCTGTTTCTTTTTGTTTATATCGCCTTCTTGGTGAATGCTGCTCAGGGCCGGACTGGCCGTAGCGGGCACAGGGCAATCCCCCGGTGCGCCGGAAGGGTGGGGGCCGGTTTTGGGCTCCTGGGGGCCGCTTTTGTTACAGGGCCGTTTTTGCAGCAGAGCTGCAAAATCGGCCCTGTAACAAAATCGGCCGAAACCCGGGCCTGGCAAAGAACTCGGCCGCACCCCCAACGGGAGGATGGGGGGCGGCCGAGCACTTTGCCAGGGCCGGTTTTGGTTCCCAGTCCGGCCCTGATGCTGCTTCTAGGTGCAGCAAGAACAGACGTGTAGATGCATTTTCAAGCTATGCTCAACACAGCCCCTGCTCACACTAAGGGCAGGTTTGAGAAATGGTGATGAGGGCGTGACATAATCAGGGAAATAGCACAGTACTTAAGATGCTTGCTGTGGGATTGCTTCTCTCCTCATTCGCGGGGACTCAGACCTGACAGATTGATAGCTTATGTTATGTCATTACAATAAATACAGCATTAATCACAAATACATTTTCTTGATTACAATTGAAATCATCCAATCCCACTTACTACTTCAAAACAAAGCTTCTAGCCCATAAGCATCTCCGCCCATATGCATTTTTCAATTGATAGCAAAGTATTTTACATAGACATGTTCATAATTCCTTTTAAAAGTAAGCCCAGCCCAGCTGCTATTTCACGCGAGGTCTTCTGGCCCAAAAGCAGCATTTCTTCTGTGTGATTATTAGTTCTCTATTTAAGAAAGACGAGCGCAAGATTGTTCATTTTAGAGGAAGGAAAAAAATATACAACGCAATGAAACATGCTCTACGCCTGCATTTTGATATAACATACATAGACAATAACCCTTAGATATTCATAGCGCATGTCCCAAGCCAGTCAAATTTCAAATGGGTTAAAATCTACTCTTATCTAGAGAATTTATTTCTGTAAACTCATGTCTGACTAAAGCTATCACTATGCACCAGTTCTTTTGTAGGTACTCAGTGCAGCAACTCAAAGATTAAAGTGTGCCTTCATTGTATTCCATAATCAGAACAACCAAGGGGCATATTAGCAACGCTTTGCGATAAATATCGCAAAGCGCGCTTAGCGCTCATTTTCTTAACGCTGGCTATCGCTGGTTTTCATCGCGGAGATAGTGCGTTATCAGCAACACGAATCTCCAGGGCGATAAGAAATCCAGCGATAGCGGCGAAATGCCTGATTATCGCAGGAAATCCAGCGATGAAATTCATTCGATAGTGAAATCCTTGGTAATAAGCCAAGGTGGTCTCAGCCTGACATTCCATCTCCCATTGGAAATATGGCTAAGTCAGGTTTCTATCAGGCGTTAGGAAGCAGCGATAATCGTGGTTAGTGCGAGTTATTTCATCGCTTCGCTGCCATTGGTAATAGGGGAAGGTGAGTTAGCGACTGCTTTCAGTTGCCTTGAAGTTGGGAACGCCTACTTTGCATGTCATTAGCGATAAATATCGCTGACATGCAAAGCGGCACCCAAACCGGTCGTTTTCGCCAGGAAGCTGTCGCTAACAGCTGTTAGCGACAGCTTGCTGATAGGGCGAAGAAAATATTGCCGCTTTAGCAGCGAAAAAGGCCGCTAAAGCGGCGATGACGCCCTTGCTAATATGCCCCCAAGAGTCCATGAAGCCCCACAAACATTCCTGCTCTTTTCTTTGCTGATCTTTTGACAGCTATGTACCATTTATTATTTCAAATCTTTTCATTGCTGTGTTTCTTATTTATTATTATAGTTTACTTAGGAGTTTGGGCTTGATGGCGTTTGTGGACTTTTGTTTCTAATTTATGGAAACAGTTGGGTGCGAGTTATTGAGTGTGTTGAGTATTTTATTTATGTATTTATTTATTTATTTATTTATGTATTTATATAGCGCCTGAATAAAACCCGAAGGGGTATCCCTGCGATGCAGACACGGCTGCAGGGTTAGCTGAAGAGCAGGATTGACTGGTCTTAAGGCGCTTCCTTATCTGAAGATGATCCGGACACAGTCTCAGGTTAATGGGAAGCTGACTTCTGTAGAGGGGGGCCAGGTGGGAGAAAGCTTTACCACCCAACCTGGCTCTTCTGACTCGGGGAACTACGAGAAAGGATTTAGTTCCCGAGCGGAGGGATCTGGAGGGCACATAGAGAGTGAATTTCTCTGCATGGTACGAAAGGCTGATATTATATAGGGCCTTACGCACAGTGCAGCAGATTTTAAATTTAACCTGCTTTCGAACTGGGAGCCAAGGCAACTGGTGAAGGAGAGGAAGGGAGGAAGTTTTTGGAGGGGCATTTAAGACTAGGCATGCCGCGGGATTCTTCACCACCTGCAATCTACATAACGAGGACTCATTGGCTGAGACCAGTAAGGCATTGCAGTAATCCAGGCAGCTCAGTATAAGTGTCTGCATCAGAGTTTTACGGATAGAGTCTGGGAGCAAGGGAAAATCCCGGTGCAAGAGACCCAACATGTGAAAACAAGCGCCAGCTGTCTGTGCAACATGCTCTTTCAGGGTGAGTGCCTGGTCCAAGTGTATGCCCAAGTTCTTAACAAGGGACTTAGGGGCAGGAGGGGTGCCGAGGTCCACCGGCCACCAATCGGTAGTCCACAACAGCGGGGCCTCTACGAAAAGCGTGATCTCATTTATATCATAGCAGTAAGGATACTCGGTCGCAAGGGTGACAGAGTATCCTTACCTCCAGGATAAGGGTCGGCCCACCAGGTTTATATGCAGGCGTACCATTGGTGTAACCATGCCAGAGACCACTCCCTCTCTGCCATGGTTAAACCCCTCTGATGGCCCGATGCAGTAAGGGCTGTCTGAAACTGACCTCTAAGTCTGCACACCTAGCTTAGATGGTTGGACATACAGGTCAGCTTTCACTGTTCGTCACTGCCAGGAAATACCTGGAAGGAAGGGGCAGTGAAAACTGTTTAATGCTCTCCTCACTATGGAAGCATTTTCTGTGTATTTTCAAAAAGAAAATCTCACTTTAGGATTTTCTTTATGAAAAATATAATTTGGTTTGATGGACGTCTCGGTCATGTTGACAGAGCTGTGTGTCAAACTTAAATAAGCATTGACAGTAACTGCCATGATGGCGGTTCCTGACAGTGCTTTAGAAATGACCGTCAGCTTGTTGGTTATTTTTAAATTTGTCAGGCGGAGTATTCTTGGCCTTGCATTACTCCATCTGCCAAATAATACATTAGACCTTTTGTTGTTGAAAGTTTGTGTTTGCACCTCCCGGTGGACCATGGGGGGTCTCACGGTACGCCACATGGAACACTACTTCCCGGCGGCGCACCCCAGTGGATTGCTAGATGGATGAGCGGTCTATACATGCAGGACACGGCCACGCGGCACCAAGCCTGGTCAAACGTATCCATTCTAAGGGTTTTTCATCCAGGAAGTCAGGACAAAACCCGAAAGCAACTAATGCTAGCAGTAGCCCACAAATGTTTCAAATGCACCTTATTCCTCACCAAACACCACGCTCCATACGCACCTGCCCTCCCACTGCTGCTCACTCCGAGAGGGCATAAATGTGTTACCAGTACAAATCTTCCCACGTGGGAAACAGCAGGAATACAAAGACTGGGAGACCTATACAGTGATGAGCAGTTGATCCCTTTCCTGGCACTAGCAACAGAGGAAGGACTCCCTCATGGGCAGTTTTTGCTTCATGCTTCTCTAATAGCAGAATTGAGAAAATGCTGGGGCGATATGTCGCAAGAACCGGCAACCCATCATACCATACTATATATACATACTATGGGAACAGGAAGAAGGCTAATCAAATGCTGCATCAACTACACTCACTCCAAAACCACTGAGATACTGCCTTGCAAAACCCCAGCACTGATAAAACATGGAAGGCTATACTGCAGGGTCCAGTTCGCATACCCAGAAATGCACTATTCTGCCTCATACAATTCTACATCATACATAGGACAAACCTCACGCCGGAGAACATCTACAGATACTTCCAACGTGCCTAAGCTAAATGCCCCCGATGCCACCTGGTGAACACTAACCTATTACATATGCTATGGGACTGCCCCGCGCTGGCCAATTACTGGCACACTGTCACCACCCAACTCACAAATTGTACTGAAGGCATCGTGTCATGTACATGGGAAACCTGGATGTTAGGTCTGCATCATGAGTCCAAACAGAACAAAGCATCATCACGTTTCATTGACCTAGGTCTGATCATGCCAAGCGCCTGATTACCAAGTGTCGGAAACACTCTGATCCCCACCCCCCCATGGAAAGCCTGGCACCGTTATTTCCCCAATTGGACACAAGCAGAAAGCGTGGCATTGCGCCGGGAAGACACATTAGACCTCCGCCAGATCCCACTTCCAACAGCCTGGGATGCCATGCTCAAAGACCTACAAAACCCCAGCCAAACACCCTGCCCCCCTACATCAGACATGCAACATGAAACAAACAACCACTAGTGTCTCCAACGAGAAGGCCGTCACATAATTTCCCCTGCACTCTCATTCCCATCGCACACCGGCGCATATACTCCCCGCCTGGGTAAAAGGGTCAACAGTCAACACCCTATCAGCAGGCGCAGCTACATAGTGAATGGCCTGGGCACGCAACTTGGCACATCCGGAGACTTCACGACCCCTGTTAAGCCACTCAAATCCTTCCCTTATGCACACCTGAGCCGGTTTGAGATCATTCATGCTTATAACATGGTCCCTTAATTGCACATCAGTCCTCTCTCGACCTGGGCTGCCATTCCACGGTCACAACCTCACCCCACAACAAACGGGCAGGACCTCGCACCTATATCCTTGACATGTTGTAGCTTCGCCCACGTCATCTGCTTAGATCTTACTCTATAACTAATATAAGTTAACTCTGTTTGTAACACTTTCAAAAATGTGAATAAAGAAATGTAAACAAAAAATGAGGGGAAGCAGAATGAGAAAGAAACTTGATCAGACAGAAGCAGGTTACCCCTAACACCCTCTATGTACGTATATGTATGTATATATAATGTTATATAATGTTTCAGAAGGGCCTGGCGGACGGTATCCCATTTAAAAAGTCTAACAAGGTTTACCACAGTATTAACCCTCTACCACAAAGGGTACTTAACTTGGGTTAAAAGCAAAGATTGGACTGCTTATACCAGAATGCATCAATATGCATATGCCGAGTGAGGCAGTAAGACACGCCCACTGGGGCGGCAACGATTGAAATAAAGCAGGTGTTCCAAATCTAAGGTTGCTGTGTTGTTGCATGCTGTGAGGCTCATGAGCAAGGGGAAACCTGAAACGCGTTGAGCCGCGTATTCTGAAGCTAGTTACAGGCTGTTTCTAGCGGAAACCTCATTGATAAGAAGCATATCCTCTGAGGTGGCCTCCTCAAAATGGGCAACCTTTTTTGTGGCTGTACGTATATGTATGTATATATATTTTTTTTAGAAGGGCCTGGCGGACAGTATCCCATTTAAAAAGTCTAACAAGGTTTACCACAGTATTAACCCTGTACCACAAAGGGTACTTACCTTCTACCGAATGAAATGGGAAACCAACACCAAAACCCTTGCTTATTAAATTAATCTGTTACTAAATAACCATCTCTACTACCTTCAAAACAATGTAATAACAATCTGCAATTAAAGGACATTTGGCTTTAATAAATACATTTCACAATAAGTAAGCAAGGTATGCTCTTAACTTTTCTTAATAAACAGATCAAATCTTTGACATCTGACATAACTTTTCCTATTGAACCAATCAAGCCTCTAGCTTTCATCATTGGTTTGTGCCATAAAGAACTTAGGCCTCCACTGTTGCACATAAGCTGGCCACCGTTAGGAACAGTAAAAAAATTACAAGTATATACAAAATTACTGGTGACAAAACAATAGGTGTCTCCTGTGAAAACGGCCTAACAAGGATTATCACATTTCAAGTCTTCATCTCAAAATGTTTGTCAGAGGGGGTCACCAACAAGAAAACCCTTGCCTACTACAGTAATCTGTCAAAATATCTTCGTAAAGCCTTTCACATAGCATAATGACAATCCAGCTTTAAGGGCCAATTGGCGTTAGCAAACACTTCTCACAATAAATTGACGAGGCTTACTGTCTTTGTCATAACTTTTCAGAATAAATATATCTGACCTATGTCATCTGACTCAAAATTTAACAAAGAATCGATTAGGCCTACATCATTTATCTTTGGCTTGTCAACATAACCAGCTCAAAACTACTGAATTCTGCTTAAACTTTCCCACAATGGAACGACAACACATACTGTCATATATAAATATATATATATATATATATTACCTACTGGCGGTCGCCAGTAGGTAGATATAGTTAGGACCTATTTTCCATAGGAAATCCGCAACATTCTATTTGGAATAACTTTGGCTCCGATTGACGAATCTTCGCGAAATGTTCCTAACTTTTGGCCAGCTCCAGTCCGCTCCTATCCTGAAAGTTTCACGGTGATTCGTCAAGTGAGGGCCGAGAAAAAAGGGGGGGTCCCAAAACGCGTTTTCCCCATGCATTTTCCCATAGGACCTTTAGCTGCAGCTACAGCCCGAACTGCTGAACGGAATTACACCAAATTTGGCAAAGAGGTAGTCCTCAGTTCAGACTCGTGCCTTTTGCTTAAAGGGTGTAAATCCATTCAGTAGTTCCTGTGAAAATTAGAGTTAAAAGTACATATAAATCTATGGCCTCCCGATCACAAGCTGAATTTGAATTGTCTGCCAACACTCTGAATCAGGAAGTGTTGGCAGCCATCTTGTGCCTCGGTAGAACCGAGGCACAAGAAAGCCAAAAAAAACCAATGCAAAACGCGAAAAGGGGGCAGGGTAGAAACACCCTGACCCCCTAGGCCTGCTCAGGGGGTCCCACAAAGACCCCCAAGACCCAAACATTTTTTTTGTTTTTTTTTTAAAACGGGAGGATGCGCGCATCCTCCCGATAGAAAATAAAATTCAGCGTGGGCTCCCGCACTGAATATGCTAATTAACCCCCGGGGGGCCAAATCCCGGGGGCATAATAAAAAAATAAGTGTGGGGTGGTCACAGTCTTCCCCACACAGCCCCGGGGACCGCCAACCCCCAGGGCTCTAACATAGTATATGCGGGGGGCTCACGGCCCACCCGCAGCCCTGGGGACTGCCACCCCTGGGGCTTGAAACAATTTGGTGTGGGGGGGCTCTCAGGCCCCCCCCAGCCCCAGGGACCGCCACCCCCGGGGCAACTTGAAAATGTGGGAGGGGGCCACGTGGCCCCCCTCCTGGAGCCTTGTATAGGCCCTGCAGACCGCCACCCCCCAGGGCCGGCTCCTGCAGTGTCCTGTAGTGTCCCGGGGTGCAGTGGATTGCGGGCGCGCGAGATGTAGTTAGTACAACTAGCTATATCAGAGGAATTTCAATGGTTTTGTTCGAGTGAAATGTCCAGCTGACTATAACACCCTATGTTTTTTCAGTGAATTTCTAAGGGTTTTTTAAATGCTAATTCCTAACTATATCAGGCCTGAAACCTATGTTTTTTCAGTGAATTTCAAGGGTTTTTAAATGCTAATTCCTAACTATATCAGGCCTGAAACCTATGGTTTTTTCAGTGAATTTCAAATGTTTTTTAAATGCTAATTCCTAACAATATCAGGCCTGAAACCTATGTTTTTTTCAGTGAATATATATATATATACATATATATATTCACTGAAAAAACCATAGGTATATATATATACATCTGACAGAACGCCGAAAGGGATATATATATATCCTTTTTGGCGTTCTGTTTCACCAAAACCTCAGCACAATCCAGGAAGAACAACGTCCAAACTGTGAATTTTCTGTTTGATTTTTAATTATTCCATTAATTCATATGCAAAGAGTGATACACAGTATCCTACTACATAGTTTCTCCCAGACCAATGTGTTTCGGTTGATGCCTTCTACTGGGTCTCGGATATATATTTTCATTGAAAAAAAACAAAGGTTGCAGGGACGTTATAGTTAGGAAATAGAATTTAAAATACCTTAGAAGTTTGCTGAAGAAAGCAAAGGTTAATGGGGCATTATAGTTAGGCTCAGATTTCACTCATACGAAACCGGTGAAATTACGCTGTAACTATAACTCATGCCCCCACTTAGACACTCATACACCCACTCACAGACCTACTCAGACATTCACACACCCACTGACAGACCCACTCAGACACTCTAACACCCACTCGCAGACTTACTGATACACTTATGCACTCACAAACAACACTCATTGTCAAAAGTTGATTACAGTTAGGAAATAAAATTAAAAAACTTAGAAATTCACTTGAAAAACCAAAGGTTATAAACGTTATAGTTTGAAAACAACATTAAAAAAATCTTAGAAATACAGCAAAAAAAACGAAGGTTACAGGGGCGTTATAGTTAAGCTAAGATTTCACTCGTACAAAACCAGTGAAAGTCAGCAGTTATGGTTAGCTGAGCTAACTATAATTTATGCCCCCACAATGCACTGCTTATGACCTCACATATTACATCATTCATGACATGGTCAGTGACATCACTCATGACATCACGGATGACATCATCCACAAATCACACACTCACACCCCCATAGAACCTTTCATAAACCAACTCCCACTTCCACACAACCATTCACAACCCCATTCACAGACCCATACCAGTACTTACACACCCACTCACTGATTCACTGAATTTTTGCGAACAAAGATAACTGTATGCTGCTGGCACCGCTGCAGTTTGGATTCCCCAGCCACTGATCGAAGTCATAATTCAGCAATTGCCATTGAAATGCGGCCGCTCAGCTGATGAGGATGCACCACCCCAGTATCCAGAGGGGGCCACGTGGAGTGATTCACTCTCCGCATATGTGGGGAAACGTTGTAGAATTATGACTTCGATCGGTGGCTGGGGCCCAATCTGGGCTTTATCGCAAGCACTAATTGTGCATGAACATTTTTAAAGATTTTGTACTCCAAATCCCAGATTACCAAAAAATGACAATGGCCCTATTCAAGGGCGGGACATGTTATAAATGCTGCTAGTGGAGGAGAAATAGCACCTACCTTCTTGAGTCTCTGAGGAAGAAATTTTTGAAACACGTCAGGCAAAAAGAAAGGCTGTCAGTCACGTACCAGCTCCTGAACTTGTCGATATCTTTTTATTTTAGGTCGGTGACCATGCACACTTACCGAGTGCTTCTTGAGTGGGTCACTGTGTGTTTGCTATATATATATATTATATATATATATATATATATATATATATATATATATATATATATATATATATATATATATATGTATATATATACGTGTGTATGTGTGTGTGTGTGTGTGTGTGTGTGTGTGTGTGTGTGTGTGTGTGTAAATACTAATTGGAAAAACAATATTCAACCCTTCTCAAGAAGGTGAACAAGGATTATCAAAGTGCAAATCTTCTACATGCAGGGTTTATCAGAGATGGAAAACAAGAAAGGGAAGCCAATAACATAACCCTTCACTTCTGTGGTAATCTGCAAGATTGACTGTAACAAAATACTTTTGTAGAAGCTTTAACACAGTATAATGACTATCAAGTAGGCCACCTTTAAAGGCCTTCCTGCTTTCATATGTGATTTTTAAACTACATGAGTCAGTCTGTCTGCCTTTATCATAACCTTTACTAATAAAGAGATCAGACCTCTAGTACTGATCAGTTGCTTTTCGACTCAGTCAATTCAGTCAAGCACTGTTGAGCAAAAGCTTTGCTACAAGGAAAACGTGGAATACCAGCACCTTTCTTTAATGGAAGCATACAACTTCTGCTCAAGCAAAATCTCCACTCAAGGGAATTAACATTTGGGTGGAGCCAAACCCCACACTAAAGGGTCATAACATTTCCAATGTATAGAAAATTATACAGCCCTTCATATTACTACATAACAAGGATTCTCAAATGCAAGTATTCCACACCTAGGGATTACCGCACGGGGTAACCAATGCTAAAAACCTTGCACATCATGGTAATCTGTGAGATTCCCTGTTACAAAATGCCTGTCTACAAGTACAGCGTTTAGACAATCTGCCACTAAATACCTAATGCCTTGTTGTAAGTGGCCTATTGGATAATCCATTGACAGTGAGTGCATGTCATTGGAGAATGAGCAGAGCTTCAGCTGGTGCTGTTTGAATAGAAGTGAGGCTCTGTGCATGCCACCTCTCCTGACAGGACCGTCGGTGTGCATTGCTCTTTCACTGCCAGCAAACACTGCTTGTGCTGCCATCGTGCACACAGTCAGTGCTCTGGCCCCGATGTTCCCACCACTGGAATTCAGTGAAATAAAAGGTGCAATATCCAGGCTATCAAAACTGAAGCAGAACTGATCTGTTGTGTTTCATTCATCACTTGCGAAACAAACTGTGTTTTGCAATGTGTTTTTATCATTTGAGAAACTGCCTGCCATTACAGAAATGTCTGGTTCCCAGAGATTAATGAAGCCGGTATCGAGCCTTTCACATATTTCTTCTGCTCTATGTACAGTGCCCGCCACCGATGCAATAAACATGGCAAGGATCCATTCTCGGGATAGGATTCTTGGAACTGCGGGACCGGCTGCAGCTGCTTTACTTTCAATCGCATGCATTTTATTGACCAAGAGAATCTTTTATTGGAGTCTAAGTGCATCACAGCAGATGTCAGTTCTGTTTATATTATATGATTTCATGTGTTTATGCCTTTTTAATACTGATGCATCAGGTGGTTTATACGCATCACTGGAGATGTTAAAGTACAGTTTGGTGCTGAAATCTCTTCATTGCTGAAGTATACAAATGTTCGCGCTCGTGCATGGTTTTATGTTATTTGACTCTCCTGGAGATGGGTTTGGCATCCATTGTGTTTTTGTGCAAATGTGTGGTTCATTGTGTGAGTCATGGAACATGTACCTGCCACCCAGCTTCGTTGCCAGCTTAATCGCTGAGTTGCTTGCAATGTTTTACTGTGTGCAGTATGAGTGCGTAGGTCTATGAGAGGGGAGTGTGTGTGTAGTGTTGAGCGTACTTTGGTGAGTGGGACACTGTCCACATTTCATCCATTGGGGTACTTTTGGTTGTTGGCTGCACAGTAGTGACTGCGGGTTGTAGGGTATTCTAATATCCATGAGCTGTTTCGGGGGAGGGTGCATACCCCACTGGGTTGAAGGCATATGGTGCTGTATGCATGGAGGGTATGTACGCCACTGATTTGCATGCCCATGTTCTGCATGCATGCACAGGGCGTACTCCACTGGTTAAAGGCCTGTGTGCTGTTTGCGTGGAAGGTTGATACTCCACTGGGAGGGATGGACATGTGCTGTTGCGTAGAGTGTGTGCACTCCACTGAGTTTTATTCCCATGTTCTGTTTGTGTGAAGGGTGCATACTCCACTGGGTTGAAGGCATATGGTGCTGTATGCATGGAGGGTATGTACGCCACTGATTTGCATGCCCATGTTCTGCATGCATGCACAGGGCATACTCCACTGGTTAAAGGCCTGTGTGCTGTTTGCGTGGAAGGTGGATACTCCACTGGGAGTGATGGACATGTGCTGTTGCGTAGAGTGTGTGCACTCCACTGAGTTTTATTCCCATGTTCTGTTTGTGTGAAGGGTGCATACTCCACTGGGTTGAAGGCATATAGTGCTGTATGCATGGAGGGCATGTACACCACTAATTTGCATGCCCATGTTCTGCATGCATGGACGGGGCATACTCCACTGGTTAAAGGCCTGTGTGCTGTTTGTGTGGAAGGTTGATACTCCACTGGGAGTGATGGACATGTGCTGTTGCGTAGAGTGTGTGCACTCCACTGAGTTTTATTCCCATGTTCTGTTTGTGTGAAGGGTGCATACTCCACTGGGTTGAAGGCATATAGTGCTGTATGCATGGAGGGTATGTACACCACTGATTTGCATGCCCATGTTCTGCATGCATGGACGGGGCATACTCCACTGGTTAAAGGCATGTGTGCTGTTTGCATGGAAGGTTGATACTCCACTGGGAGTGATGGATATGTGCTGTTGCGTAGAGTGTGTGCACTCCACTGAGTTATTCCCATGTTCTGTTTGTGTAAAGGGTGCATACTCCACTGGGTTGAGGGTATATGGTGCTGTATGCATGGAGGGTATGTACGCCACTGATTTGCATGCCCATGTTCTGCATGCATGGACGGGGCATACTCCACTGGTTAAAGGCCTGTGTGCTGTTTGCATGGAAGGTTGATACTCCACTGGGAGTGATGGACATGTGCTGTTGCGTAGAGTGTGTGCACTCCACTGAGTTATTCCCATGTTTTGTTTGTGTGAAGGGTGCATACTCCACTGGGTTGAAGGCATATGGTGCTGTATGCATGGAGGGTATGTACGCCACTGATTTTCATGCCCATGTTCTGCTTGCATGGACGTGGCATACTCCACTGGTTAAAGGCCTGTGTGCTGTTTGCGTGGAAGGTGGATACTCCACTGGGGGTGTTGGACATGTGCTGTTGCGTAGAGTGTGTGCACTCCACTGAGTTTTATTCCCATGTTCTGTTTGTGTGAAGGGTGCATACTCCACTGGGTTGAAGGCATATGGTGCTGTATGCATGGAGGGTATGTACGCCACTGATTTGCATGCCCATGTTCTGCATGCATGGACGGGGCATACTCCACTGGTTAAAGGCCTGTGTGCTGTTTGCGTGGAAGGTTGATACTCCACTGGGGGTGATGGACATGTGCTGTTGCGTAGAGTGTGTGCACTCCACTGAGTTTTATTCCCATGTTCTGTTTGTGTGAAGGGTGCATGCACCACTGGGTTGAAGGCATATGGTGCTGTATGCATGGAGGGTATGTACGCCACTGATTTTCATGCCCATGTTCTGCTTGCATGGACGTGGCATACTCCACTGGTTAAAGGCCTGTGTGCTGTTTGCGTGGAAGGTGGATACTCCACTGGGGGTGATGGACATGTGCTGTTGCGTAGAGCGTGTTTACTTCACTGAGTTTTATTCCCATGTTCTGTTTGTGTGAAGGGTGCATACTCCACTGGGTTGAAGGTTGTGTATGGTGGTGTTTAGTTTTCATCTTGTTTCTTGAATGATGTATGCGTGGTTTTATTTTCATTGTTTCAGATATATTTGTATATTATATAAGGGACAAAGTAGCCCATGCCGTGCATTTTAAGGATATTGCAAGTCACTGCAGAGTTACATAATCATATGTAGGAGCAAGGCTGCTTGGAGTGGCTGGCTGCTGGCTTCTAAAAGACACGCAAAGGAATTTCTAGGGAGCTTCTATTTTTTAATGTCTTACTTTGGTGCTGTAGGCTGCAATTTGCTAGGTCTGGTTTGATAGCTTAGGTATCTATAAGACAAATTGTTATCACTTCTATAAAACATACAATTAGTGGTCTTAAGCTTCACCTCTGCCTACCACTACCTTTTCTGTGAGAAAGAGAAAAAACTGTCTTTGAAGAGGAAGGTTAAGATGTGTATGATATGCGGATGTAGGACGTCAGAAAGATGTGGGGAGGACAAAGGTACTGTCTAACCGAATGAGAGAATTGGTGTGAAGGAGAGAACCGGAGTGACTGGCGCACTTAAAACAACCAACCCCCCCACAGACTTAAGGTATGTTTAATTGGCAGTCTCATATTTTCAGAAATGAACCAATTTCAATTCTGATTATTCACTACAAAATCCTTGTTGTAAAACATTTATCTGATCTTGTGACAGGCATTGGTAAAGTCAATAGGCCTGGCTCATTTTATGCAGATGTTTGTTGTTGTGTGATGTGTCTGGAATCAATAACAGAAAACTCACAAAAGTCACCCGAATACTGGTCTGATGGCATGCTATGTCAAGCACAGGATTCTAGTTCACATTCTGTAGGCTTCGCCTTCAAATACGAAGGCTGCGCCTCTTGGAAAGTATTTTGCTTCTTTCGCTTGCATCTTTTAGAGCCCCCTACGATTTTCATCCTAATTGAAGCACTGGTATTAAGTCTGGGAGCGTAAACCTTTGCCTTGGGAGATGGCATGGTTTTGCTTAACTTGGGGTGAAGATTAGAGTTCACCTTCACCTACTATTTGCCCGCAATATACATTGGAGCTCAGTATATTCTTGTGTCCCATTCCTGGTCCCTCACAGTGTTAGATAACATGCTGTACCTCTGCCTGCAGGAGGTTTCAATACCCATCAGTGTGCAAACAGGATTGTGTTAGATGACGTGGGTTTTGTAGTGCTGCATCTCAGAATGTTATGATCTCTAAAATGGAATGAATGCATTATAGGCTAGGCATCTTTTATTCAGCAAGCACATCCAATGTTTAAATACACTATGATATGCTTTATTTCCAGTATAAAACTATTTACTGCAGTTAAATTGGAGCCGGAAAGGCTGGCAGATAGAATTCTGCCATTGTGTTCAGCGATTCTCTCTGATGACAACAATTCCCCCCTCCCCCGCAGGCGTGGCCTGCGTATGACGTGGACACAGTTCAGGCTAGCAGACTGAAACGCCAGACTGCTCACCATTACACTCGTGACTTAGGTTTTTTTATACGACTTCATTTCCGAATATGCAGATCCTCAGGAGATTCAAAGCAGCCCTCGCATGCTCAATATAAAGCACTGGACGACAATTCGGTGTACGCCGTGCGCTGTATACTTGGTGGGAGCTGTTATCAATATTTCTCTTCAAATCATAATAATGCATCAACAAATCATTTTCTTTCTGGTACTGCTTCCCCATCCTGTGCTATTAAAAGTGTCAATTTCTGACTCTCATTAAAAGTCGTGCCCACGTTTCTCTTTGTGCTCCCTTTTCTTCTCTTCTAAAGACACATTCCAAGCAAATTCCAGGAAAGGGCTCACTGTGGGATCTGCACAGCCCACATGGCGGACTGAAATTCAGGCCTAACTCCAGGGTGTCTCGCCAGTGCTTGGCTCCAGCTGCAGCAGGCAGGCGAGAGGATGTCTGACTGCTTCTGCTAACCTGCAACTTTGTTCAAGAAGCCCTTTGGGAATTCAGGGCACATTTTAGAGTGTCAGAAACTCATGATTTGTGGCTGCTCTCTTCACAGCCCCTCTCTCTGCCTATGACATCCAGGTCATATCTGCATTAAAACACATCTGCATAGGCTCTGCTTGTCACACTCTAAGGTTTCATTATCAATTGCAGAAGCTGCTGACCGAGCGGTATGCAAATGCTGAATGTCAGATATTAAGTTCAGTTTCACCTTCACTAAAAATAGGAGCACTGTGAAGCAAAAATCCTGTTCGGTCTCCACCAAAAAAAGAAATAAACCAGAAATTGGAGGGGGAAAAAAGGTGAATTTTAACATGCTTGCAACTTTTTCAGAGAAATCCTGCCTGTCCAATAAATTGCACTCCTTACTGTTTGCAGTACATCAAATTTTGGAGGAACAAGGAGAAACATGTGGCATCAGCCCTAGGTAAGACTGAATTCAATAACAACTGATTGAGCGACTGGTTGATTTGGCCTTATAGAAACCATGTCAATGTATTTGCTTTGTGCATTATTGAGAGTTTCTTTTTTAATTCAGTCCTGATTTTGTTTTGAGTGTTCTCATCTTTTCTGTTTTGTGCCTGTCCTTTAATGTGCCATTTTCTACTTTTCTGGCTCTCATTTTTTCTATTTCTCATGTTTCTTCTTTTTTCCCATTAACTTATCGTCCTATTTGTATGTGCTCATCTTCAGCACAACTGTGCTGTTTCCTCTTATAGCATGTATCGGGTTTCCACCCTTTCTACTATGCAAGGATAGCTATTCACCCTCCCTTACTTTCTGCCTCCTCCCCTCCCCGGTTTATTTTTCTCATTCTATCTTTGTTCTTTAATCTCACCATTACTCTGAATACCTACAATATTAATCATTTTAGCGTTTCTACACTGTCATTCTCCATGTCTCTGGCCAGCAGCGGGTGGTTGCCCATGACCCCCACTTCCAAGGGGCCCGTGAGAAAGTGAACTTTCTCTCTATTTCACCTTCTGTATCTCCACCTCGCTTCCTCTTCTCCGCCTGCTGCTGCCTTTTCATCTGACTCTATCTACACAGTATCTCTGAAAGATCTTTGACTGCCGTCAAGACATATTTCAACTGTTTTTGTGGGACCCTGTTTCTGAAAACTTAACTAAGTTAGTCTTGGTTGCCTCCATTCCAGAAGAAAATAAATAATACAATTCAAGGTTGTTCCGAGTAGGGGCCCTCAAAATATCTGTTGCCTGGGGATTCCTAAGTCCTTGAGATGACCCTGAGTTGGGGGTTTGAAAGCACGGATTCTTTCAGCAGACTCACTAACAGTGTATGAAAAAATCAAGCGCTTACGAGCTATTTTCAAAATGTCTCATTCATATTGTGTGTGAGGACAGCGAGTGCTCCTCACACGCCAACACCATGAGCCTGGTGGTGCTTTCAGTACACTCTCCAGTCATTTCTCTGTACTCTTTGCCTGTCTCATCACATGCTGGTAAACAAAATAAGGGGTATTTTGACATCTGCCTCAGATTGTTGGGACTGTCCTATGTTAAGTAAATTCCCTATTATTGGAGGATGTCGAACATCTTCCAAAGGATACATAACACCCTAGGATACGGTGCAACTACATGAGTGCAGTGTTCCTTTCTGCAGCTTGGAGTGGCTGGCTACTGCCTTCCAAAAGACTTGTGAAGGAAGTTCTAGGCAGCTTGTTTTTAGGTCTCGCCTGACCCAGCACATGCGCTGGTCTGGCGAGACTTTTTGTGAGGGCTCAAAAAAGTGCTGCCACTGTAGCCTAGAGCTACAGTGCATGTGTGCGGGCGCGCGCGCCTCACTTTCGCGGCCGCACGGCCGCTTTGATGTTTGATCGCGATTGCAATCACTTTCACTTTTGCGGCCGCACGGCCGCTTTGATGTTCTCCGTGAGGTTTTTAGGTCTCGCTGAGTCCCAGCGCTTGCGCTGGCTCGAAGAGACATTTTGTATGTGGGATTTTCAATGTGCTGCTGGCTGGCCTAAACCTTGCGTTCACGCGATCGTGCACGCGCGCAGCCGGCCGCCAGCAGCACTTTGAAAACTCGTGTGCGTCATCGCCATCACTTTCGCTTTTAGAGCGATCGCGATGACGCACGCGCACACATAACTCCCGCTTCTCCCCCTCCCCCACCACATTTTGCGCCTCCGGTCGCTTGCGCGCGGCCAACGCTTGTTTTTTTTTTTTACTTTAGTCAGTCACGAGCGACATTGTCTACGTTTTCTTTTTCTCCTCCTTACCAGGGCCACTCCCGTTGGATCAGCAGCCCCCTCCCTTCCGGCTGGGGTATGTAGTCGCATCTGTGTGTGTAGAACGCCCACAACGGAGATGTTTCTGTAGGCAGTGAGAGTTTCTTTCAGAGGGTCAAAGTGGTTTTCAGAATACTTCCCCGAGTAGGAATTTGGGCACAGGCCGGCTATATGGAGGCATATAGAATCCTCTCAACTAACTTAAGCAATGTTTTTTTTCTTCTTTTCAATTTCCAGACAGATATTGCCTGTCTGAATTTTGTGCACCAAGCGTATTCAAGCAATCCAGGAAAGGGTGGAGCCTTTGTAAATCCCTGAAAAAAGAGCGGTTTGTTGAAGGGAGTTAATCCTATTACGGCCTAGCACTTTATTGCAATTCTGCACACCTTGGTATCGAGCAAGTCCCCTGTTTTCTCGTTATATTTTAACTTCTTTTTAAATTTTCAAAAGCACCTTAAAAAACACTTGCACTTTTTGTGGCCCAACATTGTATTATTGCACTAAAATATGAAGTCTGTTTTTAATTCCAATATGACATGCATATTAAGACTGGTTACTTGGCAGATTGTATTTACAATTGTACATTCCTTTTTGATCTCCGATGACACTTTGTATGCTTTGTGAGGATGTTTTTGTGTCTTTTATATATTGTGTACTTTTATGATATTGAAGATCGAGTGCTCATACAATCCTTGGCCTCTGCACAGTGCACAGAGCAGTAGTCATCTATTCCAGTTACAATTCTGTGCAAAAGTGTGGGTAGGGTGACTCCGGAAATGTTTGTTTACGTATTTAATCCACACCTTAATTATACAGGTGGCCACACCCATTTTAGGGACCCCCACACACATTTTTCATCCCACTTTAGCCCCGAATAAGTCTTTTGCCGTTGCAGTGTAGACTGGTCACCCAGAGAGAGGATGGAGAAATTGTTGAAGCCAACAAAGGAGACGGCTGGTGCTCATGGGAGGGCATAATATATATGCTGGAAGGCACCTGGTTCTTCTGCTGCCGTAATTCCTCATTTTAAGAGCAGAACGTGTGCGCTTAAACAAACCTGGAACGCCAAGGCTGCTAGAGGCGTTCACCTTAAAAGAGCACTAGAGTGGCAGTGTTAGCACCCCAATAATTCTTATGGCAAACCGCAGCACCGAGTCATACTTGGGGTCGTCTCTCTACACTGCTGGTGCTTGCAGCCAGACAGTGTTTTGCAGGCCCCTCGATGCACGGCACCCCTTAGGGATGTTTCATGCCAGTGAACGAGCAGTCACGCGGTTAAAGATTGTGCTTGAGTCAATGTTCCCCCCTGACAAGCTGTATGATCTTCGCATACAACCACTGCACACCCACAATTGTACAGTTTGAGGCCCTCAAAACACTTTTTTATGATATAACATGTTAACATATTTACTCCGGGCAGAGGCATTCACTTCTTTGACGGTTTCCAAAGACTTGAAATGCGCTCTATTTTTTATGGGTGAAGCCAGCCGTGAGAAATCCCCTTTTTACCTCACAAGAAAGGTGTCTTCTCCAAAATGGATTCCTTGGGAACTCTTGCTGAAGGAACGGCAATGAGAACCCCCCTCCAACCCCCCCCTTTACCACCACCCCTCCTCTGACAGGCTTTACTAGGGTGCAGAAATAATGCATTTCCCGCCCTCATACCTTGCTCACACTAGAGTTTGGAGACCCTCCTCAGGAAACGTTGTCAGAGGTGATGCTAGATGAAACCGTGTTTTAATTAAATTATTTTTCTTTCTTTCACCCTTTTCTTTGCCTCTTCCTCATCTTCTGTTACTCTCAAGCTGTGGGTTTGTTTTTGACTGACTTTCTCTACTCTCTGCTGTGTATAGACCATATTTATACTCTGGTACTGTACATGAGTATTTTTGTAAGTTGAACATTAATGTAGAACGCTGTAACCCTCTCCACGGTTTAACATGGCTACAGCAATAACTACTACAAGCATTTGCAATGCAACAGGTCTCAAAATACACGCAAGTTTGAGCTTTGGCATTTTAAATGACAAAGCCTTTAATTTATGTGCTGGTGTTTTAAACATAGATAAAAAGCATTGTCATTTACAATGGCAGTAGCTTAAACTCGCGTAAATGCGAGACCTATTGCATTGCAAATGCTTGTTTTTTCTCCTGTTTATTACTTCTATGTAGTAATGGAGGCACCCGTGTGCCGCCATTACTACAGAGCAGTAATAAACAGAAACAAGCATTGGCATAGCCAATAGGTCTCGCTTTTGGGACCTTATAAGTATTTAGTTATGCATCTGTTGCATGGCTAAACACTTATAAGGTCCCAAAAGCGAGACCTATTGGCTATGCCAATACTTGTTTTTAATGTCTTAGTTTGGCGCTGTAGGTTGCAATTTGATAGGTCTGGTTTGATAGCATAGCTATCTATGACATATTGTTATCACTTTTATAAAACATGCATTTAGTGGCCTTAAGCTCCACCTAGGGGTGTCATTTCTCTCACCTTGTGATATTGACAATGGATATTTGATGTATCATTCCGCAATCCAGGAAGAATTTCTGTTGAACATAATGCAGGACTCTTTGACACCTGAAAAGTACCCCTGATCAACATGCTGTTTATCATATTCAGTTCTTTATCTTTCATTTTTTACTCTGTACAGAAAGCAATCCTCTATAGCCACTATTCTCCCCAGCATTGGCAAAGTCAGTAGAGCAGGATATAATGTTATAAACAGCCATTTGTGAAAGCAGGGCTTACAATAAGAATGCGGTCTTTACATGTCTTGGTATATTAAAGTCAGACCGATTGACTTTATCACTGCCTGGTTTTACTAAGCACTCTCAGTTTGCTGTGCAATTAGCTAGTTGCCTGCTTTCTTTTGGTGGCTCCTGCTTTTCTCTCTCTCTCTCTCTGTCCCCTGTTATGTTGAAGAGTCTTTGTTTAATGGTGTGTCATCTTTTCCTTCTTTTGTTCTTTTTTAAGTTGGACTTTTGAAAATAGTCTGTTGGTATTTGCATAGGCTGTTGATGCAGTAGAATTTTGATGTGTCTTTGTAAGGTATTTATATTTATTTAATGAACTGTATTGCTTACTTGCTTTATACAGATGTTTGTCTTGTTCACCCGCTCCTCAGTCGAGGCGCTGAGGTGACAGCATAAAGCACATATTATTGCTGCATGTTTGCCACTTCCTGGTACCGGGCAACTCACTCTCACATCCACGAGGAGACAGATGCACTGAGCATTTCAATGGTTGCAAACGCTGCAGTTGGACGTTTGTGACCATTAAATGCTTCTTCGTCTGTAATAATCCCATTTTAGGAGTCGGAAAAGCTTTTCCAAGTCCTAAAATTGAATTCCGAATGGATACTGATTCAGTATACAGAAGGGGCATGTTAAAAGTGTCCCCTATAAATGCTGATTTGGTTTCTTATGTATCAATGTTCTCTGACTGAAATCCAAACATTAATATTTCACTGACACCTTGGAGGAGATGGTAGTGCATTTGAAAAAGGAAAGGGGTCCCAGGCTCTCTTTCTCTTTGTGAATGTAAAAAAATGGGGTACACAGATGCCAGAGAAATTCAGGGGGCCAAAAACTCTTTTTTGCGTAGATTGCTGTCGGTCCCGGCTTCCACGCCAATTTTTAATATACATGAGGAGCTAGGAGTAGGTTTTATTTCCGACCAGATTGCGGTTGCCCCTTTATTGTGTTGGCTGAGAATTTGGGCACAACCCACACCAAATCTTAACCAATTGATTATCCAAGACTGTCTCTCCTTAGATAAGGTGTTAGATATCCCATGGATCAGATACATTAAGGACCAGATGGAAACCCTTGGCTGCTCTGATTTATTCTTGAGACCTATAGCTCTGGGTAAACCAGTCATAAGGGACCTCAAGCAGCAGTTCTTAGTTAGACAATGTCACTAAGGGAGGAGAATGAATTGAAAAAACCCATGATGAGAAGTTTTGTCACACTGAGCCTGGGTAGACAGTTGCAACCATGCTTAACCTATATAAACAAACCATACCATCTGTTTGTTCTAATAAGATTTAGGCATAACATGGTGCCCTGGCTCCTAGCGTTTCCCAAAGGGTATTTCAAAGAAGGAACATTAAATCCTTGCCCCTGTGATAATTTCTCTGACCAGAACACCCTTCATATAATATTTTTCTGTGCATTTTAAAATTCACTACGCAGAAAATGTATTATTCCTCTACTTAGAGGCTGTAACTTTGAACAAGTTAGGCCGGCGCTGGCATACTTGCAAATGCTAGTGTCACCTAAGGTCTGTTTCGGGGTAGCAAGTTTTCTAACAGGAGCAATCAGGTACAGGAATAGGTTACCATTGAACCCCTCTGTGGACTCTGTTTTGAACCATGTTATTTAAAATGCCTTCTTATATGTGACACTGGATAAGAGCAAGATGGCCTAATTTTAACTTATTTATTTAACTCCCAGGCCTAATTTTTTTAAAAAAAAAATTATGTGTTGGTGGGTTGCATTTTTATTCCCCCCGCTATGGATTTTTGGGGTGTCCTTTTCTTCTCATGAAGTGTCGTGTAACCCTATGAAGTGCATTTTAACCCATTGTGAATAATGACCCTGAGTAGAGCAAGATGCTACGAAGAGTAACAATTGTCTTATTGTTCTTTAAAAAACAATGTACGTCTGTCATACTGTCACAAGATGGGGGGTTTTAACTGTTTTTACATCTATGTATTTTATGATTGTAGATTCGATCTGTCCTGTTTTGTTATTTGCACTTTGATGGTTTTAATTAATCAAATAAAGTTAACTCTGACTGACTGACTGAATGTAAAAAAATGGTTTGTTGAAGAGTAGGCAGTGGTACAGGAGACCACCGCTTACCACTGGTACTTCTTAAACAAAACCAAAAAAGTAAACTTTTATTTTTAAACACAGTTCTTTTTCCTTTAAGGAAAATGGAATGCAGTGAAATATTTGTTTGTTTTGTTAAAACGCAATCACAGATACGATTATCTGCTGACCCAGCAGGCCACCATCTTTGCAATGGCCTCCAATCATAGTACGTTGTAATTGTTAACCTATCTCATTATTATTCATGAGGTTGGTCAAATTCTGACCCAATATAATTTAAGGACTGGTGTATTAGTACATAGGCCACTTCTTAAAATTCCTTTGTGGTCGCAAAATGCAACCAGTACTTTGCAACCAGTAAATAGTAACAGATGTAGTAAACAGCGGTCTCAAAATACTAGTCGCAATTTACAAACAGTACTTTTATGACCAGTGTGGTATTTTGAAAACTGATCTATATACTAGTAGGTAATTTTGGAAAACATAAATTATAGTGGGTCACAATTTGACCTTTCCCATGCATATTAATGATGTAAGTCAGAAATTGCAACCTACTATGATTCGCTGCCAACACAGGGACGGATGGTGGCCTGCTGGCCTCAGCAGACAACCATGTATGTGACTGGTTTTAAATAAAGCAATCATTTTTCATAAAGAATGCAACTGTTTTCCTTAGAGGAAAAAAAAAAAAGAATGAAAACTTTTACAAACTTTTTAAAGACTAGGCAAAGATCTATGGAACTGCTGGCTACTTAAAAATGTTTTTGTCACCATTCACAAACTGGAAGGGGTTCTTTGGGAACTGTCATCCTAAGAAGTTTTGGGGCACCAGGAAAGACATATTTTGGGGCCTCCATTTAGAACAATTTTACATTTTATTACACATTTTCTGCTAATTCAAACTCGCATGATTCCTGCCAGCACATTTTGAGAAACGAAACCACACAAAAACTTTTGAAACATGTCTTTTCAAGGGCCCCAAAAATCCTTAAGATGACACTGGGCAAAGAGATACAGAGTCAAAGGTTGAGGTGGGCAGAAAGTGGGATTGAGAGAGTCTGAGGTATAAAAATAGAGGTGTGATAAAGAAAAGTTAGTAAATTTCCCCAGGGGCCCCTTGGACGGTTTGGCCCATGAAAAATTATCCCCTTTGATCATGCCTTAAAACGTCTCTGCCCTTGGGCACCCCTTCCAGTTTGTGAATAGATTGCCAATCCCTTTCAGTAACAGGTAAAATATTAATGTTTTGCAACTAGATTTCGGTCGCAAAACATTATTGCATATCATTGCGTATTGATTTTTCAAAGAGACACCTTAAACACGCCACTTTCAAATAAGTGATGCTGTATGTAGTTGCAAAACCCAAATTTAGATTCAGCAAAGTATTACTGAATTGCAATTTGAGTTTGTTACATATCAAAAGGACATTCTGTGATCACAAAGGGTCCAATTTTGTGATTTGGACCCTTTGCAACCACAAAATGCCGTAGTTTATCTGGCCCAATGTTCATAGTTATGTGGTTATGCCTGCCAGTCTGGAGAGGGTTCATATCTTAGCAGTAGCATAAGTATACGCCTCCCACAGAGCGGCATTTTCCTCTAACTCACTGGTACTTACTTTCTGTGGCACTGGCACACCATCTCAATTCCCACGCTTTTCTCTTCATCAACAATTCTATACTTCTCTTTCTTGCTCTGTTTTCTTCCCGGGATAATGTGCATTGGGCACCCTTCTAGGTTTGTGCCCTGCCTCACCTCTCTGTCTCCCTCGGCACAATCACAAATCTTGCAGTTTGATGGGAGCATTAAGTCATGCATCTAATATATTCTCTGTAAGGGACTATGGTCATGAGAATACAGACTCTCTGCATTTCAAGCAACTAGGTATAAAAACCTTTCAGACTAAAATAATTCCTATTGAAACAATACTTATGACATATAATGCTTACTCTACTTAAAGCACAAACAAAAATAAAGAAAATAAACGTTCTTGCATTTCATACTGTGCAAAGATTCCATCGTCTCTTGTGATCCAATGAGGATTTATTTTAACTGTGAGTGTTCTGTCGAGTTTGGGTTTCAGCTGGTACTCATTCAGGCAATTTCAGGAAAGTTGCCCCAAAGTTAATGAAATGACGAGTTAATATTTTGCATTCTTTTCTCAGTTTTCTTGTGTATCCACTTCCTGTTTGTCCTCAGGGTTCCTTTGTGTCATAATCTTGAATCTGTTAACATGTTTTTTTCAAATGCCCATGCACCAGTCTGCTGTGAGAGTGGATCGGAAGCCATTTTGTGTCCTTGTACTTTCTTCTCAGACTATTTACTAATTTTGTTACAAAAGTGGTGTCTGGCTCCACCTTCGTCGGAAATGTGTTTGCCCATTTCCCTGGCATGGGCATGGGTCTTTGGAAGCGAATTTGATGCAGCCCCGGGATTTTGGTAGATCATTCGCACCTTTGAAGTCAGCCTAGACCTATACCATATCATAAAGGACCCTCATGTGGGAGTGGGACCTCGGAGGTCATTTAGTCCCTGCCAGAAAGTCTGCGGTTCCTTCAGAGGGCGGAGGCCCTGGCCTGGCGGGGAGCTCTGTGCTATGATCTAACAGAGCTGCTGCCGCCTCTGTTCGCTTCACATTCCCGCGCGCATCCTGAGTGGGTGTCATGCTTAAAGCACCCGCAAGGATACCTTTTGTTTAGAGAACATATGCTCCTGAAAAACTCAAATAATTCGTGCCACCAGCAGGGAGCTTTCTCCCTGAAAGAGAGGGCTATTCTGTATTTTACATGCCAGTGTTTGCCATGCATCCAGACAGACCCAGGCAAGGGAGAACCAGGGACGGTTGCTCTGTCCTCAGTAGGGCGAGTGCCCACTTCACAGATGGGCCACCTCAGTGAGAGGTATTACAGTGGCACAGCCAGTCAATGCAACACTAGAGTGGAAATATCACGAGTTGAGGGGTGGGAGCGCCGCCGGTTTTCAGCGATGCTCTGCCCACCGAATTCTAAATAAGGCCTGGTGTCTTTTCATTGGTCTGACTCTCTTTGCGTTGTTCGGTTCAGGGCACTTGGAGGGAAAGTATTCTACAGCTCGAGTGATGAGGAGTGGACATCACAGACGTGTACATCAGTGAGCTGGGTAACTCTGAGTTCCTCTGGTTTTAATACAGACTCTAGCTGGGTGGAATATCGTCGTCTGGATTTGGAAGTGCTGCTCTTAGTTCGGTCATTCTGTTACTGACATCATAAACTCAAATTAAACTGGAATATAGTCAGAATAAGCAGGTACGCTCACTGGAAGCTCTCTCTATAACATGCGCTGTAATTTAGAATATGCTCCTGAACAGACGTTAACATATTTTAAGTGGAAAGAAGTATTGTGGAAGAGAGATATTACAGGAAATCCCTGGAGTGGGTATGTACAACCAACGCTACTACTGGTAAAAGTCACAGAGCACTTAACTGCAACATCTATGTTCATACTGTTCGGATCATTGCAAACAGAGCGAGAAACCTCCTGTGTTAAAGGTAAGCTTCTCTTAGAACATGACCTGATGCTTGGATGGTAAACTCTGCCTTGCAACCCCACAAGCAGTATTATCTTGGAGGTCGTTTTCAGCAAGACTCAAAGATGATGAAATTCCGGTTTTGCCTTGGTATTCGATTTCATGCCACACTGGGCACGCGCACGAGTTTTGCTTGGGTGCAAATTGTGCAGCTAGAAATATGACTCCTTCTAATACACATGGTCAGTGACTGGCTACCGCCCTCCCCCTATGACCACACCACCCCCGGACACAGCACCCAGACGTGGTATCTTTGGAAGGCGGGGGGTCGCGAAACCCCCCGGCCGTATTTATTAAGTACAAAAACAATAAATTTCAAATTTGCATGATAAACGGTTATACAAAATTCAGCAGGACATTAGATACATTATTGTCAACAGGTGTGAGTGTCTATCCTTAACAAAGACTCTAATACAGATTGTTTCCTAACCGAGTCTAACATCCTCCTCTGCATTTTGTATACTAACATTTCTGGGCCATATGGCAAGGTCGCTAACCGGTGTCAGGTCCTACTAGCTGCGCCTCCCCTACAGGTGTGCGCATGCGCAGCCGGGCCCGGTAATTACCCGGTCCACGCCGTGAACTTCATTTACCCCCTATAGGAGGGCCCTTACTCTGCGCCATCCGGTGACGTCATGAGTATGCGCGCGCGGGGTGGCTACCAGCCTAAGGAAAGCGTGACTCCCCAACCCGCGCCCCTTTGAAGCACCAGTTACCTTGCCCCTGAAGTTCTAGGAGGGGCCAATGGCCCCTCCCCCTGGGCGGGCACCTCCGTAGGATGATGCCCGCCCCCTCAGACCTTCAAATAGTTGCTCACCGGTCATGACCTTACCGCATGCCCCTCATACCTAATAAATACGACGACCTAAGGGAGAAAATTCTAAAGGACAACTACACTGACTAAAATCACAGGTCATGTATAACATCATAAAGCTACAAGGGAAAGAAAAGGCCTAAACACGACTGCAACAGTTACACATAGTCCAATATCATTCGCTACCTTGGGAGAAAAAAGGCCTACAAGAAAGCATAGTCAAGAACATAACTGCACAATACCATATTGATCACTACAATGGGAGAAAAAGTCCTAACAGAAAAAACCTCATCAGAAACTAACATCGCATGACAATTTCACGCGCCCAATGCCCGCTAGTTGGGCTAGCAACGCATCAACCACGTACTCCAGGGATGGTGGGTGGGGAAAAGTTATCCGCCCCGAGCGCCGGGGCACGTCCTATGTGGGGGAGCGTCCAGGGAACAAGGGGGTCACCTGGGCGCTCCCCACCGCTTTATCCCCCCCCCAGTGGCCCGCCCCCCTCCCTTCCGACCCGGATGTCGATTAACGACATCCGGGTCATCCAGGCAGCCAATCGGCGGTAGGGCGCGCCCCCGCAGTGACGCGCCCCACCACCGAGTAGCCCGGGGGAGGTCGCCGCACCGCCATGCAGGCAGGGGGGCCAAAAGCCCCCCCTTTCCATTCTCTGGGGCTTATTTACAAGCCCCTTGCGCCACCCGTACGTCATTATTCTCATGTTAAAAATGACGCAAAAGGGGCGCAAGGGGCTTGTAAATCTGCCCCTCTGTGTCTGTACTTTTACCTGAGCGGAAAAGATGTCTGTGAGCCCCACTTCATCATTTTGCAGTTTGCCCGTCAATAGGCCGCCATCATTTGCCTGAAGGGCCATTCTCTGCAGCTGACAGCGAGGTTTATTACATCTATCCAAGTTTCGAAAAACAACTAAGCAAATCTGATAACTGTTGAACATCAATGCAATTATAGACCCGCGGCTGAAGTGAGCGGTTATGGTTTATTCAGTGAATGGAGTTACATGTTAGCCACTGACAGCCAGGGAACTTTGAAACTGATGGGGAACAACACGGTTGCTCGAATATTAGTGAGGGAGTCGAGGTTGCCTGAGGACACTCGGGAGGGGAGGGGGGGGGGGGTGGGCTAGGGGTGCAAGTTCTCCCTCGTAGAAAATGTTGAGGAACAGTCCAAACTTTGCCCTCACAGCACAGTTTTCACATGAATTGGATACAAATCAAGTGGTTCTGAAGGGGCAATAATGAAACAGTCCCATAGTGTTGGATTTTGAGGCACACCTTCGCTTTCCCAACTTTCATTTTCTTTAAGAGTCCCGCACCCATTTCTGCTCAAACAATTTTTAGAGTGGGGTCCTGCTATCAGCGGTACATCACTGAAGTCGTAGGAATTGTGAAAAATCCAAGTTCACTCAAACAAAAGTGTGCTTTCATAGCTGCTGACATTTTTTTAACTATGGGGCAAATTTACAAGCCCCTTGCGACACTTTTGCGCCGCCGTTGTGTCACTATTTGTGACACAGCAGCAACATAAAGAATGCGCCATGTTGCGCCCCATTTACAATGTGACGCATCTAGGGAGATGCGTCACGCTGTAAAGTCCTGCACCACATTATACTTGCGCCAGGTGGGCGTTCCCAGCCAAAAAGCCATGTAGAACTGATGCAGTAAAATTTTGAAAATTTCACTGCGTCACTCTACGCCTCCACTGCATAAAAATCCCAACGCCTGGTATGACCAGGCATAAGGAATGATGCAGGGCTTTTTGAATGGGACTCACCAATCTGTGGTAGCGCAGTGCTGGAGTTGCGTCACTTTCAGGAGCAACTCCAGCAATGCGTCACTTTTGTGCCAAAAGATGCGACAGCATTTCTGACTCTTCTGTTAATCCTTGCGCCATGGAGCACTGTAGTGTAAATACAGCAAGGACATTTGGCGCTGGCACAAGGAAACTGACGCATCTCTGCAGATGTGTCAGTTCCTTGTAAATAAGCCACTCTATGTATTATTCATTTACAGGGGTTTAAATTGCGTTGTGTGTTAGAAAAATATTATATACCACAGCATTTTCTTTCACATTCCATGTATGGAGCAATATTGTAGCATAATTCACTTTACAAAATCTTCTCACTTTGCAGTATGATAAATAAACACCAACCTCCCTTTTATAACCTTAAGTAGCAATTTGTGAGAAGATTTAGCCCGACATTTGACTGCTCAGCAATAATGACAAGGTACAAAAAAAATAAAAGCATCTTATTGCTCATTCCCCTTCTGAACTGCAGCATGGTTTCAGTGGTGCTGCAGCTCCCCACACACCCCTAGTTGAAGCACCTATAAGGCTGCACCTTATTTTTCTGTGCTCTTGAGTTAAGCCTATGTGGCCCGTCTGCGAGACACTGTCAACATTTGCTCTGAGTAAAGTGATCACTGCCACCCAAGGAAGAGTGTGATGATACTTTGCATCAAAATGCAGCAGTGCACCTGCTGCCGGTGCAGAGCAAAAGAGCAGCCACTCCAGTCTCACTGCTGTGCTACTTGTCTCGTCGGACAATAACCGACTTTGGTAATGCAAATGCTGTACAGTATACTGTAGACCTGGGTAAATGAACCCACTATATCTGCTGATATATATATCATGTGATCAAGGCCGAGGGACGGCCGAAACGCGTCATGGCGGACTAACTGGTGGTGTGTAATCAATAAACAATTTGAAGCACGGATTTGGGTCCACACTCGTTTTTTTTCTGGAGAAATAGTGGAACGAGGAGATCAAATATATATATATCTATATATATCTATATATATCTATATATATATATATATATATATATATATATATATATATATATATATATATATATATATATATATTTCTTTATAGACACACACACACACACACACACACCTCTCTCTCTCTCTCTCTCTCTCTCTCTCTCTCTCTCTGAAATGGGTTCTCTGGTTGGCTGTGGCTTGCATCCTGTCCAAGTAGGGACTCAGAATCCTAGTCAGGGTGAGTTTAGTTCACACTTGGGGGCATATTAGCAAGGGCAATATCGCCACTTTAGCGGGACCTTTTCCTGCTAAAGCAGTGATAATTCTATTGCCCTATCAGCAAGCTGTCGCTAACAGCAGTTAGCAACAGCTTACTGACGAAAGCGACCGGTTTGGGTGCCGCTTTGCATGTCAGCGATATTTATCGCTAACGGCATGCAAAGTAGGCGTTCCCGACCAACAGACCTGGTAAACAGCTGCTAAAAGGCCTATCACCTATTAGCAAGGAGGCCCTGGCCCCGGTTAGCGACGTGAAAAGTTGCGCTAACGGGGGTCATCACTGGTTTATTAATACCTGCTATTTACCTGACTTAACCATACCTAACATGGGGGGTGGATTATGCTGATACGACCACAGGGTCGTCACAGCAAGGTTTTCCCCATTCCCCATGCAACATTGCTGGTTTTGTCGCGATGTTGGCCCTTCGCTCCCGCTATCGCTGGAATATTTATCGCCATAGCGCTAATTGTTGCTAATACAGCGTTAGCGTGGCGATATATTCCAGCGATAGCTGTCAATACATTTTTTTGCGCAAAGCGCGCTCTGTGATATTTATCGCAGTTTGTTGCTAATATGGCCCTAAGTCACTAAGTTACCTGCACTTCCCCTCTGGTAGCTTGGAGCAAAGCAGTGAGGCTAAACAAAAGAGGCAATATGTATAGTATTTGTGCACACACACACACAGAAACACACATACACACACACACAGTAACACAGTGAAAACACCACAAAAGTACTGCATAAAAGTTTATAAAAATAGCCAATATTTATCTGAGTAAAACAAGACCAAAAAGTTAAAATTTTCTAAAGATTAAATCCCATTATAACACGAAGAAAACACAATAGCTGAGGCTGGTAAGGCATTGGTTCTTTACTGCTATGCAGGTCGTTGGGGCGTCAGCGCTCGGGCGGTGCATTTCATAATGGAGGTGAGGCATCACTGAAGCAAGTGAGGCATCGGTTCCTGGAGGCAGTGCAGAGTTGTTGAGCCGCTGACACCCGGGGACGTTGCAAGGCGCAGGGGAGGTGATGCAGGATTGGCGACAAGGCGTTGGTTCTGCTGGTGGTACAGAGTTGATGAAGTGTTTCAGGGTCAAGCCGTAAGGTGTCGGCTTCGTGATGTCGATTTCACACCACAGATTCCGGTGATGCACTACTCGAGACTTATGATGTGGCAGATCTTTGAAAGCGCTGCGGTGGCATCGAGGTCTGTGTTGCAAGTCCTGGTCATTGCTGTGAGTGGGAATAATGTCTCCGGTGCAGGCAGCAGGGTTGTATTGAAGAGCAGCACCAGCTCTGAAGTCACACTCAAAGCCGTTGTACTGGTTTCTTCTTGCACATCAAACACACTTCCAAAGGCCCAATAACTGGATTTGGCACATCTCGACAGAGTAGGGACTCAGCAGAGGAGCCCGGGTTCTGTAGGTGATGTCTTTCATGGACCTGAAACTTCCAACAGGAGGCAAGCTCAACTTGAAGCCCTTAGAGAAACTTTTGAAGCAGGATACAGAGAGCAAAGTTCAGTCCTCTCACTCCCAGACAAGAAGTAGCAGACAGCAGGTCAACATTGCAAAGCAAACAGCAAAGTGGCAGTCCCTCCTGGCAGTACAACATCTCTTCTTCCTGGCAGAATGTCCTCAGTCCAGAAGTCTTCTGAGTGTATGTGTCAGAGGTCCAGTACTTATACCAATTTTAGCTTTTGAAGCTGGGAGACTTCAAAGAAAGGTCTTAGTTGTGCACAAGACCCTGTCCTTCCTGGCCCTGGCTCCAGACACACTACGGGGGTGGGGGTATGCAGCTCTTTGTGTGGGGACAGTCACAGCCCTCTTTAGGTGCAAGTATCAACTCCTCCCGCCACTCTAGCTCAGGAATACCCATCAACCTGTTGATGGGCCATCAGGATATGCAAGGCACACCTCAACTCCCTTTGTGTGTGACTGTCTAGAGTGAATTCACAAAGCTCAAGTGTCATCCAACCCAGATGTGTATGCTAGGGGCAGTCTGAGGTCTGGATTGGTTAAAGTAGGAAAATGCCAACTTCCTAAAGGTGTCATTTTCAGACCTGGAATTTAAAAACCAAATTTACTAAAAGATGTATTTTTAAATTGTGAGTCCAGAGACACCAAACTCCAATTTTTTTATCAGCTCCCAATTGGAAGATACACTTGTAAAATGTTACAAGGCGGCTCCAATGCTAACCTATGGGAGGGATAGACCTTGCTGCAGTGAAAAAGGAATTTAGTAGTTTTTCACTACCAAAATATGTACATGTCCTGTCTTTTAAAGACGTGACACCCTTCCAGGGGGCAGCCTAGGCCTACCTTAGGGGTGCCGCACATGTAATAAATGAGAGTGTTGTATTCCGCTTTAGTCCGTATAAAGTTTTCCTGACCATGTCCTTATATAGGGCAATTCGCATTGCCCTTATATAGGCATAAGATCCCAGTCCTTATTTAGGCATTAGCCATGCTATCCAAATACAGCCATGGTCACTTACATCTGTCCACCCCAACGTCACAACGAGTTCTTAGAAACCAGACCCTTAAGCTCTTGGGAGTTCCTCTAGCACAGGATTATTGATTTCTCCAAGAACTCATTTATTATGCATGAACCGCTATTCCTTAAGGGTTCATTCCTGACGTCTTCCTCTGCCCGACTTTACGTCAATGCTAACATTCCAAGGCACCTAGCAGGTATAAATATACCTTCCCTTGCCCAAGCAAGTAGTAGGAGACCTCGACTTTAGAGGAGCCGGTGTCCCGGCCTGACGTAGCTTCCAGTGTTCTGACTCCCTTCGTGGGGTGTTAGAGTTTGAGACCCAGAAAGAGATTCCCACCTCTCTCATTCTCAAGGTACGGAGCTGACTAGAACCTAGAGGGACTCTGGGCATACCAGACTTGGCATACCATACTATAGAATACCATACTATAGAATACATCACCTACTTCTTACCTTGTACTACACTTAGGTTAGGTACACTGGGGTAGAACTAGTTAGAGAAGCATCTTATGAGTACTCGCATTTTTAGCCTATGTTATTTATGTATATGAAGATATCTGTCATAGCTAAAAGATAATGCTAGCGCTGTATTATTTCTTTCTACTGCTTACGCTGTACATAATATATCTCGAATATTGTTTTACGATTGTAACAGCTCATATGTCTTACACAAGAAACAAGACTGTTCAATAAATCCTTTTATTGAAACGCCCATCTATTATTTCTGTATAACTCTGAAGAAACTAAGCATGCACGATTAGCTGAGTGAAACTGTTATCTCTTGTTTCCACGATTCTGAGAGGGTTCCGATTCTAAAGGGAAACAAAGTTGTCATGTTTATGCGGTTGCCAGAAACTACTCCCTTCTTGTTTACAAGGAGTTTCTAGTGGCCTCAGAGTTAGCTGGCACACAGTAATTAAGTTTAATGTACACGATAGGTGCATACTGACCTCAGTCGTATGCCAAATGTATAGGGTATATTATTCCAATGCGCAGAGCCTATTAGGGAAATAGGAACTACACTACATGGCACCCAACGTTTGGTAAGGCACTAATTTAACGCTAGATACTGAGTAACTCAGTCGTGCTTTTCTCAGAGACCCCTATTCACATACTCCATAAGACATCTGGAGTGGGTAGGGTTAAGTATCCGCCAAAGCTGAATAGGACAAAAATCCTATATATGAGCTGTTTGGTTTTTTCACCAGTGAAGGATACAGTGTTCCAAAATATTGTGCACCTTATCTTTGTTTCCTTGAAACTTGTTCTACATTTTTCAAAAACAATGTCCCTTAATGGGGATACTAACACCAAGAACGGTGTAGCTGTCCCAGTCGTAACACCTTTCAATTTTGCAGGTTTGAATGAAACCGATGAGGGTGTTATAAACATCCCTCCAAACTTAAGAAGAGCCATCACTCTAAAACGTATAAAACACGGCCTAACAGCAAGAGGTGGTAGAGCAGTTTTCGTGATAGAGGCACACAAATCCTTTCAGACAGAGGTATTCTATTCATGGATTGTATTCCCAGAATCAAATCCAGTAACAAAAGTATTTCACTTCTTTAAAGAAAATGAACCACCTGAGGAATATATTCCTTTCGAGGATATTGAAATTCCACTCACATACCAGAAGCATAATCTCTGGTTTAAAGGCGCCCTAAAACATCACAAAAACATTACCAGGCTTGGTCCACTAGGTAGACCAGGAGCAACATGGCCGATTTTAGCTGGCTACACACCTCATCCTGACATCGAAGAGATGTCAGACGAGGAATTCCTTACTCAACTACAAGAGTTAATAAAAATTTACAGACAATTAGTCCAATATGTCATGCAGACTTTCACTGTCTGACCACCAATAACTATTCAAAATCAAACTCCTCAACAGGGGTATACACTAAAAATTACTCCACAGACTTTACACGCAGTCATGGGTAAAATGCCCACAAAACGTGAACAAATTCCATTATGAATAGCTCAAAAAAGTTCTCAAATCGAAGCAGTATTTCCAAATACTAGCCCTTATGAGAAACACAGAATCCTAACAATCTGTTTACCAATGGGGTTCACACCACAACTGGAAGACTGCACCACTTGGGGCACAGTCTTTGCTGCCATCTATACTAAAACACATGGTGTTCCGTCAATTGCAGTAATACCCGATGTCCTTAAACAAATTCAAAATGAATACTGGGCAGAGCCTGCTCTGACTTTAGGTATGAAATTACTGAAAAACTTCGACCAGGTCTCAACAATATTATTATCTAATATTAAAGGGGAGGCAGCATCATTGGCGATTCGCCAACGCTTAAGGGAATTCGATGTAACAGAACATAAATATGAACTACCCAAAATAATAGAAAACCTTTGAAGCCAAAACGATCTGAAGATCCTGAGAAGGACTCTATTAATCAAAATCCAACATCTTCAAAAAAGAAGGGGGAAATTAATAAACAAAATTCAAAAGAGAAACATTCTCAATCCCAAGGTAGGTCTCCTCAAAAGGAGCCGTCTGAAAGGAGGTATGACCTCAGGAATAGGGATAATTTAAGAAAACCTGACAGGTATCAGGCTTCTGATACACGTTCCTCTTGCCTTTCAGATATTGTCACAGGCATCAGAAAGAGGAGGACAGTCAGATCACAAAGAAGAACGCATGAAGTCCAAAGATGATCAACACGTTCAGAATAATAAATCAAAACCTCAATTCACCAAAAAGAAGCTAGCAGGTCTGAAGAGCAGACATGCCGAAAATACTGAGAACACAGCTCAAGAATGGAGAATGGGCTCAGACAATGCTGGACAGTGCAGCAGAAGTAACAATAGCTCACCAGAACCTGAAGGAACTTTTGGAGATAGTGGACTTGAATGAGTACATCACAGTAGAGACTGTAGACACCAGGGTTAGTACTCCACAAAAGTTATATGAAATAACACTCCGGATGGAGAGAGACATACCAAGAAAAGTGAAAGCACTCTTTTGGAAGAAACTTTCAAGGGATTATGATATACTTCTAGCAGAACAGGACTGGCCACCAAAATTTGTCAGGGAGTGCCCACATGGCGAGGACATCATTATGCCAGCCTTCTCTAACCATATTCCAGTTCACCTAAAATATACTTATGCCAGGAAATGGGCAGTTGCCCAGGCCCCAGCATTATACACAAATCATGTAGGATGGGATGAGGACTCACCTCACCACAAAATACAGCTAAAAAATCAACCTACTGCACAAAGGCAGTACCCAATAAAGCAAGAAGCTAAAAAAAAAGGTCAGGGAGATCTTAGATCAACTTGAATACCAAAGGGTGGGTTGAAGATCAGCTGCCATACAGAAGTCATGACTGACCTATTTGCCTGTAAGGTGTGTAGGGAGGGTGGGGGTGTGGGCTGGCTTTAAGGTGGGGTTTGGTTTGGGATCAGCACAACACAAGTTAGCACGTTTTGTGAGGGGAAGGAACGAGCTGAGTATCTGGAGGCAAAATGTTTGTATTTGGTTGCAAAATGGTGGTCGTAGGAGCGTGGTGAGAGCAAACTTAAACATTGAGAGATTTAAAGATGGCAGGAGGATGAGGGTTCTTTGTAAGGAAAGGGGGAATTTTAAACCATGATTTTACGAATTGCGACAGTTAACATCTGTGGGTTAAACGATCAAAACAAGAGGCACAGGGCGGCAATTTGGTTTAAATCTTTACGTATAGATTTTCTTTGTGTTCAAGAGACACATATAGAAGGCAGTAGAGCTCTTATCTTGGAACAATTAGGATATAAGCTGATGGTGTATACGACACAGGGCTCCCGCACAAGAGGGGTGGCAATTCTCACCCGGAGGAGTGATGTGAAGGTTTTAAGAAAGTCCGCTGACCAATGGGGCCGATGGGTGATGGTTGAGTGCTCGCTAGGAGGCAATACATTTACATTATGTTCTCTTTATGGATCAACATGTGATGACTCGGAAATGCTAGAATTTCTAGATTCTAATTTAGCAATGTGGCCCACTCCAATGATTATTTGCGTGGATTTTAATATTAATGGTCTGGGGGTACAGTGGGGCATTCCAGGAAGTAGATATTCTGGTAGGAAAAGAAGGGTTGGTGTTGCTCTAACAAATCTAGCCATCAATAATGGTTTAACTGACGTATGGGCATACATGAAACCTACAGATCCTGGTAGTACTTTTTTTTCCATGCTGCACAAGACTATTTCCCGATTAGACTATTTTTATGTTTCTCACCAGTTTATTTCTAACTCTAGGATTGAGAGGTACCCTCGGATACTGTCGGACCACAATCCATTAGTTCTTACAGTCAGCTTTTCTGGGGGGGATAAGCAAATCCGCGGGTGGACTTTCGAACGGAGGTTGTTATATGATCCAGATTATGTTTCACACATGAAGGGGTGGATAAAAGAATTTTGGGATTTTAATCGTGGGAGTACAAATGCGGGAATAGTTTGGGATGCTTTTAAAGCGGGGGTCAGAGGGGAAACCACCAGCTATAGTTTACACCGTCAGAAGAAGGAGCTACAGCCGGAGGAGGCGATTAGAGACAAGTTAATTAAGTTAGAAGAGGCACTAGCTACTGCTATTAGTATGGGAGGGCCGACCGAAGACATAATACTTCAGCTAGCTATAAATAAGGCTGAGGCTGGTGAACGTATTGCTGCTAAAGCTGCAGAAATCTATTTGGCAAAAGAGGGCATTGCCACGAATATAATGAGCGGGTGGGCCATACTCTGGCCATAAGAGTAAGACAAAAAACGGCGGCTGGCGAGATTTCGGAAATCTTTGATGTTAATAGGAGGGTTATAACTGACTCTCTAGGGATTCGAGAGACGTTCAGGTTTTTTTACCAGCATTTATACAGCAAAGAATTATCAGAGACGCCGTTGGAAATACGAAAGTATTTAGACCGAATATTCTTACATAAGGTTGATTCAGCTGATAGGGAGAAACTCGAGAGGGTGTTGACACAAGATGAAATAATGAGGGCTTTGCAAGATTTATCATCTGGCAAGGCGGCTGGCCCTGACCAGATCCCGCTAGAGTTTTATAAAATCTTCATAGACATAATTGGACCGGATCTGAATGAGGTTATCCTGCTGGCTCAAAGGGGGGGCCCGCACCTGAGTCTTGGGCTGGAGCGGATGTTATAGTCTTCTTAAAAAAGGATAAGCCACCTAGGGAGCCAGGCTCATACCGCCCCATAACATTACTGAATAGTGATGTTAAAATGTTCTCGAAAGCCATGGCCACAAGGCTAAACTATATTTTAAGGAAAACTATCCATCCCTGCCAACATGGGTTTATAATGGGCCGTGGGACTACTCAGCATGTACGGCGAGTGATAACACTCTTCGATGCAACAGAGATCTCAGAAGACCCTATGGCCGCTTTGTTATTAGATGCTGAGAAAGCATTTGACAGGGTCTCCTGCGATTTTTTATGGGAATCAATGAGATGGTTTGGGTTGGGGGAGGGTTTTATTAAAGCCATCCAGGTACTGTATTCGACACCCACAGCTCGCCTAAGGTTAAATGGTGGCCATACATCTCCTTTTATTATTCAGCGGGGGACTCAGAAGGGGTGCCCTTGTTCACCCCTGCTATTTGCTATATATATGGATCCTTTAATACGGCTATTTGAGGCCAACAATGGAATCCTCCCAATCATTTGTCAGGGTGTTGATTCTAAAGTTTTGGCTTACGCCGAAGATGTGGCCATTGTTGCGGCCGACCCGTCTTCTGCACTGACGGTGGTGGAGTCAGTAGCACAAGATTTTGGCAGATATTCAGGGTATGCTCTAAACAGAACCAAAACTCAAGTCATAAAGAATCAGTATGCTAATATTGAAGATCCTCGTGTCACAGAATCAGCAGTATACTTGGGAATTACGATTATGCCTGATCTAGGGAACTTGGTAGCCAGGAACAACGAGCCAGTAATTAGGAAGGCGAGAGCTGATTTTGGTAGAATAAATAATCTTCATTTATCATTAGTTGGCCGATGCAATGTGGTGAAGTTGATGTTTTTGCCAAAAATTCTTTATTTGGTTAGGGCAATTCCGTTGGAATTTGAAAAATAATTGGTTTGTTATTTTGGAAGGTATAGTTAATCGATTCATATGGGCGCACGGAAAAACCAGGAGGGCTCTCCGGTTTATGTCCTTACCACGGGAGCGAGGGGGGTTTTCTGTTCCTGATTTTAGAAATTATTATTGGGCTGCAGCTCTCCAATATATGGGTATATTATTTGGTACATCTTCTGAGGATCTGGAAGGGGAAACAGAGCTTCCCGATGTATATTATTTGCTACTGGGCGAGCATGCCGAGAATTGATTTATGAAATTTACGGAGCCCAGTTATTATGAAAAGGACAAAGTTTAAGACTCTTGCAGCCGCCTTTAAGATCTGGGTGGCATTAAATAGAAAGATTGGTTTGGGGAAACTTAATCACTACACCCAGCTTTACAAAAACCCCATGCTCCTGGAAATCTTCTCAGATTAGGTTATGGCAGTTTGGTCAAAGAAGGGGGTCTGGATGGCTGGGGACCTTATATTGAATGAAGGGTTTTGTTAGTTTGCGGATATTCAGTTGGAGTTTGGGCTGGAAAGGGGTAACTTTTTTAAATACTTACCATCACGTAGTTTTTTTGGTAAAAAGGTGGGGGGGGTTTAATGGGTTTAGTAGAATTAAAATTATAGATCTTATCAGGGGCAGTACCAAGGGCACCATTAGGCTACTGTATGAAGAATTGATGGCATTAAAGCAGGATGATCTAGCTAAGCATGAGAACAAATGGGGGAATGTGTGGGGGTCGCACCAGAGAGGCTCTCTGAGTCTCTAGGATTAGCTCAGACGGCATTGTGCTCTGCCGGGCTTCAAGCGCAACATTTTAAAACTGTCTTTGCGTTATACTATACCCCGGCGAGAAGTAGCACAGTGGGGTGGGCTAGCAGGGATCACCTGTCCGCAGTGTGGTGCTTTGGCTGCGGATCTCGTGCACATGTTCGCATCTTGCCCACGCCTTCATAATTTGTTAGAATCCATCAAGAAATTTTAGATTTGTCACTTGGGCTAAAAGCTACACTAACCCCTGCTCTGGTTTTGTTGGGAGTCAGCAGTAGCGAACGGGAAGATATGGCTTATCAATTTCTTTTTATGGTTATTGCTGTATTACGGATGAGTATCGCTTCTGCTTGGCTCGACCCTTCACCCCCCACCTTTCAACACTGGCTCTCGTGCTTACTTTCAATCTATACAATGGAAAGAGCTATTTATGAGAGGAAGGGGAAAATTTGAAACTGTTGGGACGCTGTATTTGGGCCCCCCTATCAAGATGGAAGGATTCACAGGAAATGTAATAAACCAGGTTTATAAGTTGAGTACGTATTCATGGTGGTATTAGTTTAAATGTTCTTTTTTGAATCTATACTAGTGCGTTTGCTCGATATATGGCTTTTTTCTGTTTAAAATGTTATTTTTTCTCTTTACTATGTAAAATTCTGTCTGCTCATTAAATGGGGACACAGTCCAATTTTGTCGACTCCCACAAGGGTTCAAAAACAGCCTGGGGTTATTCTCAACAAGGGTAACAGAGTTAATACAAATTTATGATGACGAGGCATTGTCATATGTCGATGACATCTATCTGACAGACGATGACCTAGATAGGCACTTGAAGAAAGTGAATAACTTTATACTGGGCTTCGTCTCTGAGGGCTATAAATTCAACTTTAAAATATCCAGAATTGCCCATCCCAATGTCCTTTTCCTAGGATTTGAGCTTTCAAGTGAAGAAAAAAACCTGGCAGCTAACTTTTTAGAAAAGTGTGCGCTGCTCCAACCTCCAAAAATGCTGAAAAATTTACAATCAATCTTGGGTTTCCTAAATTTTGGAAAAGCTTACATTCTAAATTACGCAGAAAGGGTTAAAACTCTCTACGAATTAATCAAACCTGATTTTTCAACAACACATTGGACACAGGAACACACAGACATCCTGCGTTCATGTTAGCAACAAATCACTTACAAACACGCGTAAATAAACGCAATTTAGTGATCCGAATAAATGCGGGTCAATGCGGATTCACCTATTGAACATTTAATGAGAGTAAAAAAGTACCAATAGCATACAAATTACATTTGTATACACAAGCAGAAATGCGCTTCACTTCAACAGAAAAAATACTGACAGCAGTTCAAACCGCTGTAGCAAAAGAAAGAGCACTAGCTCAGGGGAAACGCATTATTGTTGTGACTCCAGTATCAGCCTTAGAGGCAGTTACAAAAGCGAGCATTCCAAATGCAAAAGCTTTACATCCTAGATGGATACAATGGGTTCATTCTCTTGCTGCAACATATGTTGAATATGTTTTTGATCCTGATTTAAAAACACAAGCGTTCCTGCAATATGAACATGAATGTCCTCTGCCCACTGAAATTCTGCCTCTCGTTCAGTACAAATTTATAATTTATACTGATGGATCAGCACAACCCACTACAAGGAGTAAGCAAGCTTACAGTGCAGCGTGCGCAATTGTTAAAGGTCGCATGCACCATGGTAACTTCCGACCAATGGTAACTAAAACTCAATCTCTAGGAGATTGTACAGCTCAACGAGCTGAACTACAAGCTTTCAAACTGGCACTTGAAAGTACAGATCACGAATTACCCACACTTATAGTGTGCGATTCCTTTTACTGTGTTCAGTCATATAATGAATATTTACAGAATTGGCTTCAAAATGGATTCAAAGATGCAAAGGTTGCACAATAAAGCATAAAACGCTTTGGGAACAAGTAGTTCAGTTGAGAAATGAACTACCAAAAGCTCACATGATACACACGCTGAGTCATCAATGTGATGGCGTTCACGTTGTTGGGAATTCATTGGCTGATGAAGCCGCAAAGGGGGCTGTTCAGACGGCTTCCATAGCTGCGATCACTCGTTCAAAAACGAGAATAGACAGTGAGATATTGTTGGCTGTCAATGCTTCAAGTAAAGGCAGTCGTGCAGCGTTACCAAAGAAATTTCCACTCAAGTACTCTTATGTAATTGATGCGAACAACGTTCCATTTGCTCAAATCCCTGGAGCGGGGGATAGGGTAATTGCAAACATGGAACAAAGATTAGGACTGATCTTAGCAGCACATGAAGGGATAGCCTCTGCCCATGCAGGTGTTTCTCCAACAGTTTCTTTATTAAAACAAAGATATTGGTGGCCTGGCATTAGGAAACAGACCAAAAACGATGTTTTGGAATGTGAAATGTGCCAACAGATGAAAGTCTCCACAGTGAAATGTCCTGCACAGACACCCCTGTTGATTTCAGACAAACCATTAGCTTGTGTTTACCTGGACCACTGCGGTCCCTTGCAAAGGGACGGTAACTATAATTTGCCAAGAAGGGGGGGGGGGGTCACTCCATATGAGGTCCTATTTGGGACAAGAATGTGGATTCCTGATCTTGAATGTACAGGTACAGTGTTGGAAAATAAACCCTTTGATATCAAAGATCGTTTTGCTGTTTTACAGGATCTAAATGAACTAAGATCGAAACAAAGCAACGTGTTTCTGAAGCCATCCACCACTGGGGAAAAACCGGCAGTCTCAGCAAGGCCTGTCTGGATCCCAAAAGTTGGGGATCTAGTCAGAGAGAAGATTGCGGACAAGATGGACCTTCTTACAGACAACCAGTACCTGTCCTAGCCGTCCCCGGAACAAGAACAGTACTTCTGCCGCCCCTTGCTGGAAAAAAGGAGAAAAGATTTGTGTCAATGGACCTCATCACTATGTGGCCGATACTAAATAGTAGGCCTCGTGGACTCCGACCTAGTAGCAGACGCCCTCCTCTTGCTACTATTAAAGAGGTTCCGACTGAAAGACTCATAACCATCGAGAATTCAGCAGTAAGAGATGAAGGACTGAGCAACAATGCTATGGAACTCATCTCTCTTTAAACTCAAGTAGCAGTTCGTCCAGATACACCTGTCTACACCAACGTAACACGTGATCAACTGGTTCCAGCAATTTCGATGAATCCTGATGCAATTACAACAATTGACCGAACTGCTTCTGGCTACTTCATTAACTTTGATACGTTTTCTGAGGATCCAAGTGAGCCTTAAACGACGCCAGCACTAAAAACGTTCAAACAACAAGTACAAGACTCTTTTAATTTCTGAAAGAGACTTATCTGGTTTCACCATGGATTGAACTATGGATTATTTCAGGAATATTTTTCTATCTACTTTGGTTAGCTTTGATAATGACTCTTAGCGTGCTTATGAATGGCAGATACATTCGTTTGGACGCTAAAAGTAAAAATGTGAACTGACTGTTAAAGCTACACAAATCTTCCCATCGTGAAGCAGAGACTTGCCAGCAGTGAACATCAAAGCCGTTCCTATACAGGATGGTATAGTTTGGGACAAAACCGATTTCGACATATTCGGCCGAACGGAACTTTTGAAGATTCCACATTTATTTAAAATTTCATTAAGTGACTGTATTACCTCTAGTACCTATTCTGATGATTGCGACTTTGAGACTGTTAATAACATAATGTCTGATCTAGAAAGGTCTGCTGCGTTCTCTGACAATGAAAACTTAGAGGTTCATCAGACTACTAACAGCTTTTTTGTTACAACCACTATGGTCATCATTTCTTGCATAAATCTGCAACACCTAAAAATGTGTTTATGTTTAACTAATGGGAACATTTTCCTACACCACCAAAGGGTAGTTCAAGAACGTTTGCAAATAAGTTTCCATATTTTTCAGGGTACAATACATCTGATCCAGAAACATTTTTCTATAGAAATGTAAACAAAACAGGACAGAAAAATATGTTAACTAATATCAAAACAGATTTATTCTGCAGCCTTTATTGCCCAACTGTCTAGACAAGGGTTTGATTTTTGGAAAGACACAATTGACACAAAATCTGTCTGGCGATCTAAAGATTGGCAAGTGCAGGGGATAGAAGCTTTGTTTAGAGCCTGTATCATCCCACAGCAAATAATGTTTTTAAATGACACTGTGCAACAAACGTCTTGCCTTGGATTAGCCAAGATCAAAGACATGAACACATCTTCTGAACCAACACCTGCTAGTAATAGCACTACACAAGGAGCGGTCACAATAGACACAATACTACAAAACAACAGATCAGATCCTGATTGGGAAAAATGGTTGCACTGGCCCACAGACACAAACATCTGTTGAGAAAGAATCCTGATGAATAGATTACAGGGTATTACTATCCATAGGCCAGACCCACGTTATGTTCAACGACAGAACCCGGGGATAGCAACAACATACAGTGTAGGAAAATTGTGCCTCGACTGGTTACTCTGCTATTGACATACTGGAAAAATATTTAGCCATGTTACAACAAGGCCAATCTCAGTTACGTTCTATTATGTTATTAGGATGGACGCTGTAATCCTTGCATGCAGGCTATGTGCCTTGGCGTTTTATCAACACGTCGTCTCTGTTTTCAGAATACAATCTCACGAATAAACAGATCGAACTGGCACAAAGGGGAGCAAAGTATACAGTACTGAGCATTGAAAAACTGGAAAAATTACCATTTACGGCAGCAGAAAAACCAGCTACAGAATGGCTTATCCATGGCAAAATAACACTGCCTGTCACTACTTTTCATTTTCAGTATTGCCTCAACAAATGCAAGCAGGCAAATATGAATGGTTGGGTAAAGAATACATTAAGACATCCTGGGATTTACCTTACGAATACAGATGTTGGAGTGGGGGTCGTGAAGTGTTTCTAAGCGGTACACACTGTGAAAATGCACTGAGCGGTTCACTCATATGTCAGGACATTTCTTTACACGGGGCTTGTAATGGTTCTGTGGCAAACTTGTCCTGTCACCTGCAGGGTACACCAGCTGCTGGGATTAATCAAACGTTTGGTCAACTTTCTAACGGGAGTTACCTCATGTTGAATGATCAAAGTTGCTGTGGCATGTTACCAGGAATCCCATATCTGGTAATGGTTAGCACCAGGGTTACTTGTTGTATGCAAGTATTGTTCGCCCAAATAGATACAGTCAGGGAGTCGCCTCTATGGCCTTCATTGAATGTTTCTTTTATACATTTTGATACTTTAAGCACAATGAAAGCCATGCTTTTGCAACAGACCGTGCCTTTGACCTCGGCCAAAGAAACTTATGATCTACAAATTGCAAGGACTTCGGCTGAGATACAGGCACTAATACGTACAAACTGCCCTATACATTTCGCAGAAATGATGGGACGTATCTTAAACATGTCTGATACGAGCGGGATTCTACATATATTTAAGACCATATGTTCAGGACTGTTAACACCTTTTCAAGCAGTCCTCGAAATCATTTCAAACTTTGTGCATTCGGTGTTTGGTGGTCTGCCATTAATTCTAACACTCGTTGCAGGAATCCTGTTTCTATTCCTACTACTACGCTATGGCAAACCTATCCACCGGCATCACTCCCAGCAACTTGGATAAAGCTCTCCTAGAACAGAAGTGCTGTGAGCGCATAGTGCAACTTTTGGGCATACCTCGCCTACGGGAACTTAATACAACATGGTTTCTGTCATTTAGCCCAATTTGGCATGATTGCATCAAACCTCTTCTACGCTGACTGCTTTACGGTGAAGAATGCGTGCTAGACATCTGTCTCACACTCCCATCAGTAATGTCAATGGACATCGATACTCCGCTGGACCCGATTACAGCCCATACTCTGTGTTGTCCCCAGAGGCTACCAATCCTGATGACGGCATTCGGTGAGATCTAACAGGCGCTTCCTGCTGCTGCTGAGGTACGAGATGGATCAGCAGGCACACAGGTAACAACGGACACAAACATTTCTGCGGCATCCCATGCTGAAGGCGATGCTTCACATCTCTGTGCAGTTAACCTTCTAAACGAGGTGTTCCAACTGTCACCTACATCGGTAGACGATCTTTTGTCTACAGGAGTAGATGATTTCATGTTTACACCAGACCCATACACTGACTTTGATTCGGCTCACAGTGTACCGGGAAAGCTATGAATTTGGCCTCCATATTTTCAAAACAGAATAAAACTTGGAACTCTTCCTAAAATTGACTTATTTTTTAAATTTGAAAATACATGGCAATTCAATCTGCTTACAGTAGAACTATTCATATAGAAAGAACTTCTTTGAATACTTCCAAGGACAACATTGTCACCTTATTTTACCACTGTTTCATTTATTACAATGTTATGAAATGGCTTTGGTTTTTGAATAATTGTCAACCATTTCGTCATATGTATATATTTCCATTCATTCATATAGCATTTATTTCTGATATATGCTTAGAATGAAAAACTGCTTTAAAATTTACAGTACCTTTGTATTACATGTTTTAGCAAAAGTTTTTAAACTTCTTTTAGTATGCTTTTAAAAATGTTTTTTTTTTGCAACATGTGGTACTTAGTTTAATGTTTAGCATTTAATGTTTAGCATTTAGTATTATCGTTCATTCGAAAGTGGAGTGGGTGTTGTAATCCGCTTTAGGTGTCCGTATATAGGTTTTCCTGAAACGTCCTTATATAGGTACAATTCGCATTGCCCTTATATAGTCATGCGATCCCAGTCCTTATTTAGGCATTAGCCATGCTATCCAAATACAGGCATGGTCACCTACATCCGTTCACCCCAACGTCACAATGAGTTCTTAGAAACCAGACCCTTAAGCTCTTGGGAGTTCCCCTAGCACAGGATTATTGATTTCTCCAAGAACTCATTTATTATGCATGAACCGCTATTCCTTAAGGGTTCATTCCTGACATCTTCCTCTGCCCGACTTTACATCAATGCTAACATTCAAAGGCACCTACCAGGTATAAATATACTTTCCCTTGCCCAAGCAAGTAGGAGGAGACCTCGACTTTAGAGGAGCCTGTGTCCCGGCCTGACGCACTGACAAGAGACGCTGTCATCCCTGCTCGCAGAGAATCCAGCTTCCAGTGTTCTGACTCCCTTCGTGGGGTGTTAGAGTTCGAGACCCAGAAAGAGATTCCCACCTCTCTCCTTCTCAAGGTACGGAGCTGACTAGAACCTAGAGGGACTCTTGGCATTCCAGACTTGGCATACCATACTATAGAATACCATACTATAGAATACATCACCTACTTCTTACCTTGTACTACACTTAGGTTAGGTACACTGGGGTAGAACTAGTTAGAGAAGCATCTTATGAGTACTTGCATTTTTAGCCTATGTTATTTATGTATATGAATATATGTGTCATAGCTAAAAGATAATGCTAGTGCAGTATTATTTCTTGCTACTGCTTACGCTGTACATAATATATCTCGCATACTGTTTTACGATTGTGACAGCTCATATCTCTTACACGAGAAACAAGACTGTTCAATAAATCCTTTTATTGAAATGCCCGTCTATTCTTTCTGTATAACTCTGAAGAAACTAAGCATGCACGATTAGGTGAGTGAAAGTGTTATCTGTTGTTTCCACGATTCTGAGAGTGTTCCGATGCGGTTGCCAGAAACTACTCCCTTCTTGTTTACAAGGAGTTTCTAGTGGCCTCTGAGTAAGCTGGCACAAAGTAATTAAGTTTAATGTACTCGATAGGGGCAAACTGACCTCAGTCCTATGCCAAATCTATAGGGTATATTATTCCAATGCGCAGAGCCTATTAGGGAAATAGGAACTACACTACAAGAGGTTTTGGGGCTGGCAAGTAGGTGTACTTGCCAGGTGGACATGCACAGTGGCAGGCCTGAGACATTTTTGAAGGGCTACTCATGTGGGTGGCACAATCAGTGCTGCAGGTCCACTAGTAGCATTTGATTTACAGGCCCTGGGCACATGTGGTGCAATGTACTAGGAAACTATCAGTAAATCACATATGCCAATCATGGAGAAACCAAATGCCATTACATTTTAGACACAGAGACCATGCTCTTTAGCACTGGTCTGCAGGGGGCCAGTGCCCAGAGCCCTAAAACCAGCAAAAGTAAAGTTACAGCACACAGTCAAAAACAGGAGGTCAGAAGCAAAACCAAAGGGGAAACCACGTACAAAAGATGCCAGGTCTAACACACTCAGACACGCACACACACACACACACACACACACACACACACACACATACATGCCACATATTATTTATCCACGCACCCATGTTATATGTTGCTTACCTCACTGGTAATATTAATCAAATCAGAGGGTTTTTGAATGCTATAAACCCTTTCCACACAAGGCCATTGGATATAGCAGAAGTGAAAAATCAATTATTACTGTATATGTTGCTTTAAAAAGAGACCATAAGGACTAGGGTTTGTGTAAATTGTGCAGTAAAGAATATAATAACTAGGCTCCCTGTGTAGTCTTCTTTATTATTTTATAATATCTTATTTTCCTCTACAGCTCTGTAAAAAAAGGATCACCCCTGCATAGCCATTCTTGCTATGTCACATTTGCAATTGCTAGACTTTCTGTGTACTGTGATGTGTAATATGCAAGGACTTACTTTCATATAGACCAAGGACCCGGCTCATAAGGACAGCACTGTGTGTTATGTGCATAGGCAAGGCCATTCACATTCTGCTCAGCACCCCTGATTCGTTGGTGCGTTTGCCACAGAGTAATTTATGCTACTCTTGAGTAAGATGTGCCACATTTCTCTTATACCTATTAAGCTTGTAGAAAACATAAGATCCTTTTAACATTCATACTCACACACAGTTATGCACAGACCCAATATGCACAGACACACATTCGCCCATGTCCAGAATCTCCCTATCAACTACTCCCATTGCAGTTCTATGATCTATGTCTCCAAAGTCTATGTCTCCAAAGTGAGTCCTGGGGCTGGCTAAGCAATGTGGTGGTTAGCCTCACTCCTAAAAATAGCAGAAGGCAGTTACCACTAGCCTCTCACACTCCCAGTCGGCGAGTGGCAGCATGTAGCAACCAGGGTGTTGATCAGGGAGCAAAAAGAGGCACGAAGGAGAGGCCAGGAGCTGAATTTTCAGGTTAGAGGTGTCATGTGGCAGCCTCGCCTGGTTTTGTCAGTGAAGCTACCTAAACAATCATGGCAAAGTAGAAGGTGGGGCAAGAGAGCCTTCTCTGACATCTCATCAATAAAATAAATCAGTTTTTTTAAATATATATATATACTTCAGGTATGCTTAACAAATGTACATATTACTTATGGTTAAATATATATATATTATTCTATGCTTAACGTGTATATAGGTGGGTGCATAGTTTTCATATAAGTTACTGATTAGATGCTTTTGTTCTCCATTTTATTTATCACAATATGCAAATATTATCATAACTATTTTATCTACATTTGCTTCACTATTGAAATATTACAAAACAAATTTTTTAAACTTGTTAAAAAATACACAAATAAATTGGATTAAGGTACAGCAACACTTGAATGTCTGAGGTTATTAAATACAATTAAATCTTGCTATATTATCTTCCTTATACACGTACACACTCTATGTATCTATATATTTATTACTTTACTCCTACTGAAACAAAATAAAAAAGTAAACTTTGACTCTTTCCAATGCACTACCCTATGTTTTACCCTACACCTCTCTCAATATATCCTCTACCTCCACTCTCTGACTCATCCCAAAGCTCATTCTACTACTATGATCTCCAAAATAACCCTTTCTAGACTCTTCCCTCCTCTATCCCTCCTTGGATCACACCAAACCTCATTTTACTAATATGATCTGCCAAGCAACCCTTTCTAAATTCTTCCCTCATGTATCCCCCCTTTGACTCATCCCAAAACTCATTTTACTACTATGATCTCCCTAATCCATTTCTGGAGACTCTTTCCTCCTCCATCTCTCCTTTTATGCACCCCAAACCTCATCTTACTATTATCTCCAGAACAAACACTTTCTAGACTCTTCCCTCTTCTATCCCTCTATTATCCTTTTCAATCCAACTAACAGACTCATATGTCCACTGCTCAAATTAACTCATATTTCCCTATACTAATTCACCACTAATCCTTTTTGGGTTCCAGTGTAACATGCTACTTGCCAAAAACCACTTTGATCGTCAGGGGTAGTAAGCGCTTTATCAATGCAATTACAATACAATACAATGCACTGTTACAAGCTTGGACGGGGTGAACAACTTGCTGATCAAAGCCCAGATTGTGACAAAGTGGAAAAAGGTGGAGTCAGGAATGGGACTGAAACCATCAGCTTCGCCAGGCTTCACAGTCCCACACCTGAAGTAGAAGTTTAGGTTTTAGCCATTGCCCTTATAGATCAGTCTACTCTTACATTGGGATCTAGGGCTGCCCAAACTGCATCCCCATACATGCGTAGTGAATCTCTTTGCACTGACAGTCAAGGCTAGTGGGAAATGGCAGGAAGCAATGACAAACAACTCTTTTGTTCTGAAGTAACCTAATAAACACTGTTTACTCAATATAACTGCATTGCCAAACAAATGGTATGGCAGGGTCCTAGTAACTTTTGAAGTAAAAACTCTGTTATCAGAATAAAATAGTTTTCATTAACTTGCAATGCCTCTTCCCACAAATTGGCAGCATGCTTGCTTGTTTTTCTCTTCCTAAAGGGCAGGGCCCAGGTAGAACGGTGATTCGAGGAGCTTTGTTTCAGGCAAACATATAGACTTTAAGATGTTATATTTTTGATTTGCCATTTAGAATTTATATATGTGTTTTGTTCTGCTTTTGTAATGGTTTTAAACAACTACACATTAAATGTTATTTCATGTATGCATTTTAATTTGGGTAGATGCATTGCAGTATTTTAGCTTTAGTATTTATTAGTAAATATATGTTGGTACTGCTTGGTGGGGGAATTTTCAAAATACTCCAGTGTGGTGAAATCTGGAAATGTCATGTTTCACAAAAAAGTATTTGCCCAATTCCTGGCCCACTGAATACAGACACCATGCTGCAGAGATTTTTGTTGCTCCTCTGCCACTCAGAGGACAGCAGGAATACACACTGGCAAACACTCAACCACATCATCTCCTGTCACTTATCCTAGACATCTGTAGGAATGTGGGCATAAGATGTAGGGGTTATGAGGCTGCCATTATGGCTCCTGTTGAGATCTGAATGTAAACGAGCAAGTAAAGCGACAACCACTTGCCTGGGTCACCTGATGTCGCTACACTAGGAAGTTCTACCATAAGACATCTGAGAACTTGGAAAGGTGAAGGATTGCAGCACCATAATAAAGAGGTAACCTTTTGCTGCTGTTGCTGCTACTGAAGCTGCAGCATAAGGTGCCTTTGTAGGTTGAGCTTACCAGGCAGTGCAAGCTCTCTGATTGAAAAAAACCTACTGTCAGCTTACCAAGAAATTACAGAGGTGTGAAATGCCCACCAGGTGCTTACCATTGGCAGGCTTTACTGCCACTCTCATTTACTTGCTTCTTATTCAGTTACTTGCCTTGTCAACATTGTGCTTGTTCCTCCCTGCAGCACACCATTGTTGTTTGTGTCCTTCCACTGCTCACTATTAGGGAACTACCTTTTCCTTTTTGCTTAAGCACTTCACAAGTGTGCATATGATTTTCATCTGCCACTGTTGTGTAATTCTCTTCTTCCTCCTGTTCTTTGTTGTTTACTCTCATCTGTGTTCTTTACTTCCCCCCACACTGCTCTCTGTCATATGTTTTTGCTTAAGCTTTCCATGAGTGGATGTGTTTTTCAGCTATCTCCCTTGTGTGCTTCTCTCTCCTTTCCACTCTGTGTTGTTCTCTCTCATTCATGTGGTTCTGTAACCCATGCTGCTTTCTTTTGAGTTTGTGCTTCTCTTGCCCTACCCAGCACTCTGAGTTGTTCTTTCTTGCCTGTGTTCTTCTGTGGTGTTCTCTCTCTCTTGTGCTTCTCCCATTCACCATCCGTTTGTGGCTTTTCTCCTTCCTCCTCCCACCCGCTCCTCTGTTACCCACCTGCGCCACAAAACCTGTGATGCTTTTTTGCTTACTTTGATGTTTTTGTGCTAAACATTCCTTATTTTGTATCTGCTGTGCCAAGTGACATCTGTCATCTTGAATGGGTAAATTAGAAATTAAAGCAGATAACACCAACCTCATTTTACTGGTGCGTGCATGCTTTCTGACTCATGAACATGCCTATGGAATGCTGCAACCGCCATCAAACCTTTTTTATTTTGTTTATTTATTTTTTGACAATGCTGCACAGTGTCCTGATGCTGTACAGCACCGCCAAAAGAAATTGGCAAAGCCAGCCAAGAGGTCCCAAAGGCGAGAACTATTGACTTTGACAATGCTTGTATCAGCTTTTGTTGTTTAAATACCTAATAAGGTTTAACGATGGCATGCAGGCAAATGTTTAAAAAAATGCATGAAGTTGTGTGCCATCAGACTTCTCAGATTCGCGCAGGTGTAATATTCTCATTAAGCAAGGGCTGTGATGAGGAAGAGAACAAAGTAACATTGTACGGGTAACTTGCCAGTAGTCTTCATTAGACCGACTCCTCAAACCCACCCATCCTAGTGCTTGTCTCCTTCTTATTGTCCTGTCTCCTTATTGTTCCAATTCCATATATTAGTGTTTATTCTCCAAGGAGTTTGCTTGCTGTTAGAAATGGGGGTCTTTAGTTGGCAGAGGTAGGTACCTTTGACCAAATAGGGACCCTTGCTTCTAGTCAGGGTAAGGGGAAACACACTCTAGATAACCCCTGCCTACCCCCTTGGTAGCTTGGCACGAACAGACAGGCTTTTCCCCAAGGCAATGTGTAAAGTATTTGTACCAACACTCACAGTAACACAGGTTACAGGCATGCGTGCGTGCCCGCACCGGCGCATTTCTTGCAAGAAATGCGCATGCTCTGGCGCGTGCGCATGCGCAGTTCACCCTGAGACGGCGATGAAGAGGAGGACGGCAGCCCGGGAATGTCGCAGTCCAGGTAAGTCTTTATTCGTTTACCTTTAATGTAGTTGTTAATGGGGGGGTGGGAGGCGGGAGGCGAGCGGCGAGCGGTGGAGCTGAGCGGAGTTTGTCCCCAACTCCGTGGACCTCCGTGTTGTCACGGTCCGTCAGCTCCACCCAGGCTTATAATGTACACCATACCATGTCCAGAATTGATTACATTTGGGTTACTAAGTCCCTATTTCCCTCCAACCAGTCCTCAGAAATTGGCTCCATTATTATATCAGATCTTGCCCCTGTTTTATCTTCTTTTGATTTATCTTTTACTAACCCTAAAACCGGCTGTTGGAAATTCAATAATTTTCATTTATCGGACAATAATTTTATTACAGAAGCCACTGCTTTTATTAATGAGTTTTTGAAATGTAAGCAATCGTTTCAAACTTCCACTCCTAACAACTGGGATGCTTTCATAGCTTCCTTTTGAACTATAGCTCTTTCAGCAACAAAAAAAAGGTAGCTAGTTCCGAATATGCTATGTTACTAAAACAAATGAAAGCACTGGAGCATACATATTTTTTACCTCTAAATCTTCCTCTGTTTTACACAAATTGATTAAAACCATGTCAACCCTGAATAAACTCGCTACCATTGAAGCTTGTACTATCCTACTTAGAGGAAAAATGTTGGCTAATTATTTAAAAATCTAATCTGAACGTAAAAATATTGGACCTATTCGCAATTAACTTACCAACAATGTTGCATCCTCAGATGCTGATATTTCTAACACTTTCCAGGACTATTACAAATCATTATATTCATAAGATACCAATCTTTTATAACACACTATACATACTTTTTTAATTGTCTTCCTAAGCCTCCTTCCATTACTGATAAATTTAAATCTTTAGATGCCGACATAACTTTTCAGGAGATCATGCATGCTATTAAAGCCCTAAAGAAAGCTAAAGCTCCTGGCCCAGATGGATTTTCTATTGAACTATTTTCTGCTTTTTCTTTCACTTTTGCCCATAAATTACTCAAACTTTTCAATTATTTTCTTTTGGATTCAAAGGCTACTGGATCTTTTTTGGAAGCAATGATTGTTATTATTCCTAAACCTGACAAAGATCACACCATTTGTAAAAACTATCATCCTATTTTATCAATTAAGTATGATTGCAAAATATTTGCCAAACTTTTAGCACCTGCCTTGAAAATGTTGTTCCCCTACTTGTCAAATCTGATCAATCTCGTTTTATTAAGTGTAGATTTTCTGTGGACAATGCTTGAATACTCTCCAATATTCTTGCATTTGGTAAGAAATGCATTTCCCCCTTGTGGCATTATCTCTTGATGCCGAAAGGGCATTTGGCAACATTAATTGGCAGTTTATGTTTGCTACTCTCCATCGGCTTGGCTTCGGCTCGAAATTTATTTAATTTATAAAATTATTATACTCTGAATCTCATGCCACTCTTTTTGCCAATGGATGTTTACCCCTTATTTTCATTTACATAGAGGTACCAGACAAAACTGTCCCCTTCGCCCTCTGCTTTTTATTCTTTGTTTAGAACCCTTTCTTGAATGTATTTGTTGTAATACACTGATGTCATGGTTTAAACACAACTCCTCGAAACCAAGCTATCTTACGTTGCTTATGTTGATGTTGTTTTAATGTATATGTCTAACCCGCTCTCCTCTTTAAATACTTTTTTACCAGAGATCAAGTTGTACTCTACTATCTCTGGTTATAAACTAAACTTCTCTAAAACTGACATTCTACCATTAAATTCGTCATGTTTTCAATATATGTTTGCTGACACTAATTTTACATGGTGCCCTTCCAAAATTAAATACCAAGGTGTTTGGTTTTCCCCTACTATTGTCAGCACAAGTAATTATAATTTTTAGAACTTTAAAACTTAAAATTCAGAAATTACTTTCCTCATGGTCTCCTCTTCACCTATCATGGTGAGGTAGATTAGACACCATCAAGAGGATGATTGTACTACGTCCTTTATATATTGTCTATGCTACCTTTTAAAATACCCACTTACTACTTTTTCAAATCAACTCTATTTGTACCAAATTTCTCTAGAATAATAAATACTCATGTATTGCCTTGTCTAAACTTAAACATCTGAAGAATGAAGGTGGTGTCCATTTTCCTGATTTTAAGTTATACAGAACTCTTCTTTTCTCATTCAACAATTTTATGCTCTAACTAATGACTTTCACGATTCTCCTATACCATGATGGATTGTATTTGAAGGCTCTTTGCTGAAGGATTTTTCAATTACTGATGTAGTTTATCAGTCTGATTGTACTTTATCTCTAAAGACCAGATTCTAAAATATTCCCAACATTTGCCACAAACAATATTTTCTGCAGGTCTTGATTATATCAATGTTTCTAGCCTCTACTATTTTGCATAATACATTTCTTACATTTCAACCCAAATTGTTTTATTTCTATCATTGGAAGAAGAAGGGTATTATATTTGTTCTTCAACTTGTAAAACATAATTCTGTTATTCCTTTCACCCAGAAACAAACACAATATAATCTACCAAGCTCTTTTTTACAGGAATACAACCTAATATTATCTGCTTTTCAATCTTTTTTAATGACTATTAATTTCCCTCCTGACACTGTATCACTCATGCTTGACACCATTACATAATATTGCTCTTGACTCTATTCCAAACTCTGCTTATTTATATTTATTTATATAACATTTTATTATCTCCCACTACTGTAAGATTACAACATTCTACTGAGTTACTACGGGAAACTGACCTTTTTATGTCATTTCCCATTCATCTATGGAACAAAATATGGCTTAAAATATTTAAAACATCTAAAGCTGCACGTATCACACAATCTCTATTTTTTGTTTATAATAGAGCTGGTATTACTCCTGAAATTTGCTCCAACTTCTTCTCCATTATGTTGTCTTGTTCTACCTCTACTGGTATTTTAACTCATTTACTTTACTATTGCTCTCATGTGTTTAATTTTTGGAGAGCTATTTGGTCAAAATGTTTAAAGATCGTTCGATGTAATTTTCAATTATCAATTCAGAATGGATTTTTTGGATCTATGTCATCTGACTTTGATGATCTTTCACCTAAACCTATGTTGTTTGATCTTTTTATTGCACTTGCTTTTAATGTTACACTTTCTTTTTGGAAATATACTTTTAAGTTATCTATATCAACATGGCGGAATTTTATTTGTGACAAACATAGAATAGCCAATGTTTCTTCATTATTGTTACTTAGAAGATTTAATCTGATTTATATTGGCTACCCTTTACAACATATCTCTCCTCTCACTCACCTGTAGCTTAGTTATCGTTTTATCCCTATCCTCTTGGTTTTCTATACCCTTTCCTCTCCGTCTCTTCTTTCTCTCTCTTTTAATTTCTTTTCTCTCTTTTTCGTTCTATGTGCTTCTTTTTATATAAAATAATATGTCTAATTTATTCTCTTAGACTTGTGTTACTGTTTTCATATCCTTAGTAATTGTATTACTATGAAAGTTCAATTGTCAGTGTTCTATATTTATTATGTATTACTATTGTTGATATTTTAATCTTTCAATAAAAAATATTTAATAAACAAAATGTTTAATGGGAGGCTATACAGATCGACATACCCATACACAGTGGGCTCACAGTTAGAATTTAGGGACTGTGAAAAGGAAGGATATGACTCAGGCATTACAGAAGCATGAACCTCCCATTTTAGGACTGTATATAAATAGAAGAAGCAGACTAAAACCAATGGGAAAGGACTGGACTGCTCACAATCTTCTACAGCATTTTCAGAGATCAAACTTAAAGGTACTGAAAGACAGGAATGCTCGTGCATCATGTACCACTCCAGCCACTATGTTTTTCACAGATGTAGTATGCTGTATCAGGGCCGGACTGGCTGTAGCGGGCATCAGGCGTTTTCCCGGTCGGCTGGAAGTGTAGTGGCCAGTTTTGCAGCAATGGGGGCTGTTTTTTTGTTACTGGGGGCCAGTTGTGAGTGGATGATTGGATGTGTGTATAGTTAGTGCCTGGATAATTGTATGACTGAACGAGCAGTGTCTGGATAATTGGATGACTGCATGGGTATATTGGGCTGTTTGGTGGAGTGCATGAGTAGTGTCTGAGTGATTGTGTGAGTGCATGACTAGTGCCTGGGTGATTGCATGAGTGAGTGGGTACTGTCTGGGTGATTGCATGGGTGTATGGGTGTATGGGTAGTGTGAGGGTGACTGATGAGTGACTGAGTAGTACCTGGGTTATTGGATGTCTGCATAGGTAATATCTAGGTAATTACGTAAGTGCATGAGTAGTGTCTGGGTGAGTATATGAGTGCATAGGTAGTGCCTGTGTGATTCTATGAGTCCAATTGCCAAGGACAAACTGCTAATACCGCATGTTTTTGACAAAGTGTAAAACACATATATAGACATATTTTACATAAAGTTTCAGTGTAGATATTTAGTAAGATACTGATTTAATTTTGCCCTTTGTTTTCATTTGTCAAAATAACTACATCGAAAATACATTCTCCTTCACTGCAACACCGGGGGTCATAATGAAGTCAGTAGTCATGAATACAAATGACCAAGTGTAAAACAGATATATACACTTATTTTACAGAAAGTTTGAGTCTAGCAGTTTAGTAACATAGGGCTAGATGTGTGACCCTTACAATTTGGGAGTCGCAAATTGTGTCGTTTTGTGACTCGCAATGTGCGACTCACAAAATGTAATGTACAACAGTGTCTCAGACACTATTTGCGATACCTAATGAGGTCGCAAATTGCCTGACTCAGTAATATTCATGAGGCAGCTGCAATTTGCAACCCCATTGGGAATGGCTAGCACTACCCGGGATGGTGGCCTGCTGGGATCAGCAGACCACCATCCCAGTGACTGCTTTTTCAATAAAGCTGTTTTAAAAAAAAAGTGCATCCCGTTTTCCTTAAAGGAAAATGTGATGCATTTAAAAAAGAACAATTACATGTTTCTGTTTCATTTTTGAAGAGTAGGCAGTGGTCCGTGGGACCGCTGCCTGCTCTTAAAAAATATTTTCACAAAGGGGAAGGGGTCCCTGGGGACCTCTTCCTGTTTGCAAGGGGCTTACCACCTACTTGAAGTAGGTGGTAAACTGTGAGTGTTTTGCGGCCGAAAACAATCTTACATTGAAGTGCAAGTCGATATTAGGAAGGGACGCCCTTGGCACGCCCCTTCCTAATAGAGAATGGCAACCCCTATTTTGCAAGTTGGTAACAAGTTACCGACTCGCAAAATAGGGTTTGTACATGAGGCAAATAAGGTTTGTACATGAGTTATCGTTTTATCCCTATCCTCTTGGTTTTCTATACCCTTTCCTCTCCTTCTCTTCTTTCTCTCTCTTTTAATTTTTTTTCTATCTTTTTTCCTTTTCTTCTTTCTCTGTGCTTCTTTTTATATAAAATAATATGTCTAGTTTATTCTCTTAGACTTGTGTTACTGTTTTCATATCCTTAGTAATTGTATTACTATGTAAGTTCAATTGTCGTTGCAAAAGCAGTCGCAAATGGGCCAATTTCCCATTTGCGACTGCAACAAATAGTCGTACATCTTCCCATAATGGCTAAACTTTATTTTATCTAGAGATTTGCCAAAAGCAACAATTTCAAAAAATAACTTTCAACATCGGAACTCATGAATACAACATAACTACCAAGCAAAGAAATGATCTTCACCCATCAAACTACCCATTGTCACCCAAACTCATTTTGAACTTGTGCTAGTTTTTAACTTTTTTTCACTAATTCTACAAAAATAAAATGGAATCAGAAGAACCAAATGAAGACCTATAACTGGTTGAAGTTATTAAACAGCAGCAGTACTCAGCTGCACATGAACAGTCTTGTCTTGAACAACCACAAATGAAAAAACAAAACATAGCTTGAGATTTTTTCACTATTCCATCTGGTAAATCAAAGACCACAACTAAATTGGTAAGGTGCAGCATATGTTGAAGGCATTATCTCGGGGAACAGCAAAGAAATATTCACGCGGTACAACAAGCATGTTGAAAACATACCAGAAGAAGCAACTTAAAATTACACAGGGAAAAGAAGGAGAGGGATCATCAGTCTCCAGACCTCCAGCCCCTGCTCCTGAAAACAAAGTTCCTACTGAAATTCAGAGTGTGAGAAATTGGCCTGGTATTTGCTGTCCACTAATTAAAGTGGGCACCTTGCTCCAGTCCAAACGACCCTTATTGATGATTAGGTTAAAGGCAACCTTTATAGAAAGCTATCCTAGTGGTAGCTATGGAGAGCAGCCTTCAGGGTAAGTCTCAAAGGAATGTAAAGCATCTTCTTTTACCAGATCAGAACCTCCTGAATGACCAAATGAAAGGAGAACCACACAAGAGATATATAAAATAGATGTATTTATTTATAAACACTCCTACTAACCTCTTTATGAGGTTAGAGCACAAAGCACACAATATTAAATTACTAGAACAACAGTGAACAGCACAATTCACAGCGGGCTCCAGGGGGAGACTGAACCATATACTAAGAACGTGGTATAACAACCACGACTTAACTAGACACAGTGCCTAGAGCACGTAGAATCACTGGGACCCCAAGGAACCACCCAAAGTAGTGACACAGGGGACCCATGAAGTACGGGTGCAGTGAGTGAACACAGGCGCGAACTCCGTACAATCCTATGGGAAAGTCGCGGTTGGAAAATTACAGTTTAAGGACACTTCGAACCACGAAATACCAGCCCACGGAACACTCGTGGAGTGTAGGCCGGAAATCTTCAGTGGAAATAATGCCCGGGGTCAGGACTACACGTAGTCCAAAGCACAGCCTCAGGGATTGCCAAAAAGCATATGCTGCTGCAAAAGTACACGGTGCACAGGGGTTCGGGTTGCACGGTCCCCACGACGGATACTGGTCTCAGAATTGCTGACATGTCAGATCAACCTCAGGGACACTCGGGAACTCACCTCCTGTGTTGCAGAAATGTTCAGAGTCCTCAGGAGCTCGGGAGATGCAAGCTGGTCAGATGCGTTAAGGTGCCTGCTGCTGCAGGGGAGTAACTCCTTTACTCCAAGGGAGATTCTTCAGTCATCCAGCGAAGTATGGATCATCAAAGTACTTGGTTTATGCTTGCAGAGTTTAGTCCAGGTAAAATCTAAAGTCCTATAATCAGGGTTCCTACTTTATACCCAAGGAAGGGGTGGGGCAAACTCTGGGAACCCACCCATGGGAGGGTCAGGACAGAGGGGTGGCTACAACCATGTCCTTTGTCCAGTTTCACGCCAGAGCAGGAGCAAATGGCTCCTGCAATTGGTTTGAACTGGACTATGCACAGGGACACCAAATGTGCCCCCAGTGCAGACTTTCAAACACTCTCAAAGTGCACCCACCCAGCCCCAATACACTAAATACTGTCTGGGAGGTGGTCACACCTCCCTGTGACAGAAAACCTATTGTCAAGCCTTCCCCTGCTCGAGCTTGGCTCAGTAGCAGGAGGGCAGACTCGTGTCTGTGGCTGGCAGCATCCATTTTGTGATGCCCAGGTCGAGAAAGCTGGTACCGGGTGTACCGGTGTTTCACATAACTACCTCTAGAAGGGTGGAATCATACCTCCCCCACCAGTTACTGGTGGGGAGGTGTGATTCCAAGGTGTTTGACACCAAACACGACGTGTTTCTAAGCAACCGTTTTAAAGTTAGGTTATAATGCACTTAAATATATATGGTTAGCTGCATCACAAACAACCCTGGAAAATAGGTTCTGAAGGCTGCAGAGGGGCTCAGCTCATGCAGGGGCACCCTCTGACATAAAACCCAGCACCCTGCCTTCAGGATTGATAAGGCCTGCCATATGGGTGACTGAGAGGTTTATATGTGCAGTGATTTAGAATAGATATAGTGAACCTATATCTAAGTAAGGGGTGCATGTACTACCTTACACAGGCTGCAGTAGCAGACCTGTGGTGTCAGTTTGAATGGTCTCTCAGGGGTGGCATAATACATGCTGCAGCCCCTGGGAGGTTTCTGGGGTACCTATGCCCTGGGTACATGGTGTACCATATACTAGGGACTCATAACGGTACCCCAGTATCCAATCTGGAGTGTACTTAAAGTACATGCACAACCAATGTAGGGAGGAAGCAGATAAACTGGGGTCCTAATTAGCAGGATCCCAGTCAGACTAGTCAAAAACCAGCAAAACACCAGGAAAACAGTGGGGGTAACCATGCAATCAGATTCCACCTTCCTACACAGAGAAGGTGCACTGAAATATCACCTGAACTAAAGTATTTTGCTACCTTCTGCATGAACTATAACACCATCATAACAGCTGTGGATCTAATTTTCCAGAATATGAAAAACCATAGTTGTTAATTTTTATTCTTCTTTTATTGCAGCAGCTCAGGCACTGTGAAAAATGTAAACAAAGAAAAATGTATTAGAATTTCATTTTGAATACTAAGCAACCAAAATAAGATCCAATAGTGAAGTGGAAAAGAGACTTTTTAGATGCAACTTAAGACTGTTGGTATTACAATACCACTGTTTAGTTTGTATCTGTAGTAACAGAATGTAGTCCTGTAATGTTTTATAAATTAATTTCCTTCAGTTAAAAACAGTATTTAATTTCTAACAACATGCTGTAGGCAATACACCTAATAGGCCGAATAATGTCTCAAAAACTCATAATTCATATACATTTCAAAACAATTCCATATTTTGTTATCCTAAATTGTCCTTAGAAGATAGGTTCTAGAAATACCAGATATAGGTATGTTAGCTTTTTACATAGTCCTAATTTGAATAACATCTCTATGTCATTAAACTGTATCCATCCTGTTTGTCATCTTTAATATATGGTGTGGTGTGTAGAGGTGATATTAACTCCTTCCTGAAGTATGTTTTCTATAGTTGTCCAGGTACAAAGTTTGTAATTTAATTTTCTAATTTACTACCATTCACTCTGCATCATTGTAGCATGACTATGACATATTTCCCATACATGTGTAATAACAACATACGCCTACGTTTTAATCTGCAGTTTGGACAGGTCATATCTTGATGAGCATTTTTGGTTAAGTTTTCAAAGGCCACAGCTTTACAATCTGGTAGCATCAAATAGAGGAATCGTTCCGAATTAATTTCAGTGCTACAGGTGAATTCACTATGTTCACAATTGTTGTTCCATTGATAACTTAAACCAAATAATTAATTGATATTCACCTTCTCTTCCTGTAAACGGCCTAGCATAACCTTTAAAAATTCTTCAGCATCCTGAATATTTTGAGAAAACACTAATAATCCAGTACAGTACCCTATCTTTGAAACCTTTCTGCAGCTCTGTTGGTGTTAAAGTACATGTCTCTGGCACCATAGCCTGAGATTAATGTATACTTTGCATAATAATTGTTATGTTATGTTATGTTATCAAGATTTCTAAAGCGCGCTGTTATCCTGAGGTGTCCTGGCGCTCTGCGCTATCTACCAAAGCGAGCCGATTAAGACATTAGGAGAAAAGGTTCCTCAAGAAAAAAGCCAAGTTTTTAAACCCTTTCTAAAAGGAAGAAGTCCAGTAGAGTTCCTAAGATGAAAAGGGAGACTATTCCAAGCCTTGACGGCACAGTGGCAGAAGCTCCTACCACCCCAACTGAGTTTGTGGTAGCGGGGAAGAATAGCACGTTTAAACTGCAGCGATCGCAGGGTTCTCCCCGGCACATACCACTGAATCGAATGTTTTAAGAAGTCAGGACCAATGCCGTTGAGAGCTTTAAAGACTATGCATAAAGCCTTGAACTGAATTCGAGCTGCCACCGGTAACCAGTGTAGAGATCTAAGTCCTGCCCTTACTGAGGTGAACCTGGGTGTACCGGTAAGTAATCTAGCTGCAGCGTTTTGCACGGTCTGGAGTCTAGACAGATGTTTTTTATGAATATTGATATAGAGACTGTTACAATAGTCCAGCCGTGACAGGATAAGTGCTGTGACTGCAATTTTTAGACAGTCTTCTGGGAGAAAGGATTTAATTTTACGTAAAAGTTTAAGTGTAAAAGAGCAGGAAGAGACAACTCTGCTAACCTGATTCTCAAAGGACAGTTTTGCATCTACAAGCACCCCAAGGTTTTTTGCCTTCGCGACTGGGACAGGAGGCCTTCCCATAGAAGTCGGCCACCAGTCTGATGTCCAGAGGTTGGCAGTGTTCCCAAAAAGTATGACCTCGGTCTTTTCAGCATTAAGCTTGCGGCAGTTTGCTGCCATCCAGGCAGCTATTGCCTGCATACAGTTGTGACACTTAGAGGCTGTTTCAGCCTCTGACCCCTTTTTAATTGACAACACAATTTGTGTGTCATCGGCATAAGATGACAACTGGAATCCGAAAGATTTAACCAAGGTGGCCAGCGGGGTGACATATACATTAAACAGTGTCGGGCTGAGTGAAGACCCCTGTGGAACTCCACAGGGAAGGACAAAGGGCTTAGAGCTGTTCCTGCCGAGATCCACCGTTTGTGATCTATTAGCTAGAAAGGATTTCAAGAGATCCCAGGCCCTACCTCTGACCCCGACCGCTGTTAAACGGTCCATCAAGACTTCATGATGGACCGTATCAAATGCGGCCGAAAGGTCCAAAAGGATGAGAATGGCAGCGCCACCCTGATCTAGGGCCCCCCTGATCTCATCCGTGGATTTTAATAGGGCCAGTTCGGTACTATGTTCGGCGCGAAACCCAAACTGCATGGGGTCCAAGGATGAGTTCAGTTGCAGGAATTAGCTAAGTTGAACATTCATGGTCCTCTCAATCATCTTACCCGGGAAGGGAAGACGAGAGATGGGCCTATAATTGCTCGGGTCTTTTAAGTCTAGATTAGGTTTTTTTAATAGTGGGAGAACTGAAGCAGTCTTCCATAGAGCAGGGAAGCAGCTGGGTTTAAAAATGGAGCGAACAGTGGGGTAAGGGCTTCCCCAATGATATCCGAGACCAGCCTCAAAACTGAGGCTGGGCAAGGGTCCAGCGGAGAGCCGGAGTGAATCTCAGAGAAGAGCTTAGTAACTCCAGGCTGATCTAAAGGTATAAAATGGTCAAGAGTGAGGAGGGGTCCTTTGTACTCTCGGCGCTCTGTTAACACAGCCTGGTTAAAAGGTGTAGGCGTGAATGTAAAGGACGAAAAGATATTTTCGACCTTTTGTAGAAAAAAAGCGGCCGGGGATTCACAGGGTTCTATATTACTTTCAGTTTTAGGACTAGTGAAGGAAGTTAACTGGGAGATAGTTCTAAACAGCTCTTTAGAGGAGGAGCTAGCACCTCTAATCTGTTCCCCATAGTAGAGCTTTTTTGTTTCAAATAATAGTTTTTTATATTTAGCCAGGGCTGTCTTATGGGCCTCCCTGCTGATATCACTGTACTCTCTCCTCCATGCTCGTTCCAATTTTTTACACTCTAACTTTTGTTTTTTTAGACTTTCAGAGTACCAGGGGGCTGTAGGATGTACCCGCTTAGTATGCACAGTTTATCTGGCACTCATTTCCTACAGGCCAGGTCCACCCAGTCTGTGTATATAGCTGCTGCCTCATCTTTATAATTTACAGGAGCAGGTAGTGAATCCTGCAAAAGATTACTTAGAGCAAGGTGTTTAATGTTTTTCCAGCACCTAGTTTTTAAAATGGCTCTGTCCAACGGTTTGTGGTTTTTGGACAGGGTTTGTTTGAGTTCAAATAGAACTGCTGCATGGTCGGTCCAGGTGAGAGGTAAGGAATTTGAATAAACAAGGTTGGGATAGTTAGAGAAAATACCATCCAGAGTATGGCCTGCAGAGTGAGTAGAGTCTTCTGCTAACTGTTTGAGTTCGCCTCCACTAAATATTTGCTGCAGTTTAATGTTGTCGGGATCATTCAGATCTTCCAGGTGAAAATTAAAGTCACCCATGACAGTAAAGTTCTTATTACATAGTCCCTCCTCTAAAAAAGAACCCAAAGAGTCTAAAAACGCACCCCTGGGCCCAGGGGGACGATAGAGGAGGACGCAATTAAAGGTCTCGTGATTTGAAATTTGAATGTTAATTAGCAAAGCTTCGCAGGTCGGGTTGGAGGCATTAGTAAAACTAGGTCTAAGGGAATCATGATAAAGAACTGCCAGTCCACCACCTCTCTTAGAGAGTCTCTTTTGAGTAAAACACAGAAAACCAGGAAGGGGTAGCTTTAAACACGTCAGGCCCTGAAGCTTCATGGGACCAAGATTCAGTTATAAAGCCTAATTTAATATTGTTTTCTTCCATGAAGAACGCGCATTCCACGCTGTGCTTGATTAGCGACCTGGCGTTTAGCAGAAAACATTTCATGGGTGGCAGAGCGATTCGGATGGTCTTTGTGTTATCACAAAGGGAGCTGCGATTTTCAGAGATACTGGGCAAGGAAAAGGAACACTCGGGACAATATACATCCTGTGCCTCCTTCATCAAATGAGGGATAATTCTAGGGCAATGTGTCCTCGCACGCTCATGTGCCCATCCTAGGAGCTGCTCCCTTGAATATGTGAAAGAATAGGAAAAGAACGGACAAGGGGAAGATGCCCTGAGACCGGGCCGAGCGCGGACGGGCGCAGACGGGCTTGCCTTTGGTGCGCCTTCGGTGCGCCAGCGTCGCGCCCGCTGCGCGCGTCCGCTGCACGGTCGCATCAGCGTGATGATTTATAGGTGTGACAGTGAGAAACTAGACCGCTAACCGCCAAGATGGCGGTACCCCGACAATTATACCCCCAATGAGCAGCAGTAGTGAATGGAGAGTCGGCAGAAGGCCAATGATAAAGTGCAAAGCAGCGAGTATATTAAAAACAACAGAGATAATCACAGTCTAAAAACAGCTTAAAAATACACGATAGCAATGAGTCACCGACCTGGCGAGCGGTAAACACAGCTTCGCCTCAGGCTAATAAACTAATAAACATTTAAAATTTGGATGTTGTTCTGGAATAGAAACCAGTATTGACTTGTTCTGCAAAGCTCTAGCTGGCATTTTATTATCCTCTAATTTATTGTAACAGTACTTACATATAACTGGGTCATGGCCAGACGCCGATGGAGCAGGGAGCTGGAACCTCAGCTCCTGTGGGTGATCCCCCATGTAAGCCCATCCTTCCCGCTATAGGGGAGACCTCAATGAAATCCATCCACCCTATGAAGGTCGGGGGCATTGACAGGGTTTGACGATTGGAGCGGAAAGGCAAGTCTTCCCAGCTAAATCGTGCCGGACGGAGGACCCGCAAGGTTAGCCTAGATGGCTTCCGCGGTCTGAGCCCAGGCTCCCGGGGATCGACTGGAGGCTGACGGCGATATTTTGAGGAGCCCAGTGCAGAGCTAGACTGGCGGGACGCCGGTGAAAATGCTATAGCACAGAGGCAGCGCGGTCCAACAAAATGGCGCTGGTGGATTGTTCCCTGTGAGGAGCCCGGTAGAACAACCGCTTGGCAACACTGATTGCGGCCACGCAATGGGGGAGAGCTGGGCCCCCGCACAGAAGAAAGTAAGGAGGTGTTGCGGAGGGGGGCCCAGGCAGCAACAAAGCAGCTGCAGGTGCCGGGTGGTGGCGGACCCGGACGCGGCTGCGGGAGACCACGGGACAACACCTTGTGGATCTCCCCGACTGGGCGCGGGAACCCAGTCCTGCTGCGAGGCCCCGGCGAAAGCAGGCTGCAACACCTCTCAAGAGATTCTGTCTCCCGCCGCAAGAGTGGAGTGACTGACCGGTGAGAGGGGGTTGCCCGGGACTGCAGAGGTGGCCCCCGGAGACCGGGCCGCACCTGCTAACATACCGCTCCGCCTCTTCCCCGTAGACTACATCAGGGACTTCAAGCTGAGTGTGCTGTGGACCATCGCCTCACAGGTGACCCTCATTGCTGCAAGCGGGGACTGCCGCTCATCTGGGGAAATAGACGGCTAGGCACCGGCTTCTTTTGTTATTGCCCCTGAAGCCTGCCTGTAGCGTGGCTCTGCCTTGACCGGATCTGATCAACGCAAAAAACTCGGCACTTCACTGCAGACACCACCGGGACGGAGCCTCGCCTCTTTGTTGTGGTCTGCAATACACTCTCACCGGTGGTGCCTCAGTCTGGGGGCTGTGGGTGGCACCAAAAGAACCGCAGGGCAGAGCTGCTCACCTGCCCGACAATGAAGTTTTGCCCGGCTGCGCAACCGTGGGCCGGCCAAGATTCCGCCTGCTTGTGGGGAGGAGTATACGTGCCCACCATTTCGGACACCACGTTGGATCGCATCATTGCCAGCACCACCTGTGGTGTCTTCGCTGCTGCTGCGGCTGGCGGTGGGGACCCGCATGCCGAGAGCTCTGCTCCAACTGTCCATGAGGGCTCTTCACATCACCGACATTGGGGCCAATTGACACCTTCACAACCAGCCTCCTCCCAGACCGAACCCACCATGGGGAGAGTAGGAGAGGATACGGGGGAGTCACAAGCATGCACGGGGACCAGAGGTGACAACAATGCGCACCACAATGACCTTTTGTTACATGACATTCTACAGGCCATAGAAATGTCGTGGCTAGTTGTAGAATCCAAAATTGACACGCTCCGAGAGGACCTGGGCCTCTTAAGAGCAGACCACCGTAAATTGGTGGACCGAGTCACGATAGTGGAAGGTGATGTCAGAGACCTGAAACCACAAGTGTCCCCGTTCACCCACAAAATCACAGACATCGAAAAAAAGGGTCCATGTACTGGAACAACGTGCCGAGGACGCCGAAAATCGGTCAAGGCGCAATAATATGGGAATTACTGGGCTTCCCAAAAAAGTCGAAGGGAACAACTTGGTGGCCTACCTCGAGAACTAGATCCGCACGGGGGTGGCAGAGGTGGGTCTATCGGCATATATCGCTCTGAAACTGGCACACAGAGTCCCTGCCTGGGCATTCACGCCTGGGAGACCACCGAGACCAGTGGTGTCTCGCCTCCTTTTTTACAAAGACAGGGACCACGTGCTGAGCCAAGCACGACTTAAAGGCCAACTCAAAATTGACAACTCCACTGTCAGGATCTTCTCGGACTTCTCCCGGGACATGCAAAGACAGCGAGCGTCCTTCATCACGGCCAAACAGAAACTGCGACAAATGGGGGTGTCATACTCCATGGTGTTCCCAGCTAAACTCCGGATTGCACACGATAGAGAGACCAAGTTCTTCAGCACACCTCAAGACGTGTGGGACTGGATGGAGGAGCAGGGATCGTGAGACTGGAGACATGAAAGCAGAGGCCAGCCAGAGAAGGATCTCACGAGATCCCCTGGACCTGGGGGAAACCCATGTGCCACCGAACGATGGAGGAGGTTCGCCGAGACAGAGAGAGTGCAGTCGTGGCAATAACATCCCTAAGCACAACAGGCCCATGTGGCACCTCTTCCCTCTCAGGAGAGGAACAGAGAGACTCAGACTCTGACACCAGCTCGAGCACTGTGGGGGATGCCAGTCAGACTCTGCCAGACGTGACTCCTGGAAGGGCAGAAGACTTGATTTAAACGCCACTCGACAGGCAAGTATTTGCTGGGCACTTGAGCTAGGGGGGTGAGGTGCCAAGATTAGCAGCTGATATGGGTTCAGGAAGGGCCCGGAACGGGCGCTATGAGGCCCAATCACGGCACGGAATACCTGGCTCGAATGGTGTCGGACCATAACCCGATAATGACACGACTACATTGGGGATCCCAACAGCAACCCATCCCCATGTGGCGCCTTAAGCCCAAGGCCCTAGAGGACCCAGTGTTTTTACACAAGATCAGGGGCCATATCCCTACATATTTCACTGACAATGCTCAATCCACAGACTCCAGGGTGACAGAATGGGAGGCCTTTAAAGCTGTAATCAGGGGGCGATGCATGGCACTATCGATCGGGGTGCTACGCACACTACTTACAGATGTGAAATGGGCTGACCGGGCACTGAGGGAGGTGGAGCTTCAACGCCCGACCCATCCCGAACTCTGCCAGGAGTTGCTAGAAGTGAAGGAAAAGGTGGCTGTGCAAGAGGAACGATTACGGTGCATTGACTTTCAAGCCTACACCGACAGGGCGGGCAACTTGCTGGTGTGGCTGGGTAACCCCACCCACAGAGGGAACACAATCATAGAGCTTGCGGACTCAGACGGGCACTCCCCATACAGACAGGACGCCATCAACAAGAGGGTCCGCTGCTACTACCAACAGCTCTACAGGAGCTCTGGACCCGGGGGGAAAGGGAAATTGAGGAATACTTGGCGGACCTTCCTCTACATACCCTGGTAGAGGAGGACACGGACCAATTAGGTGCGGGGATATCCAAACGCAAAATCAAGGTGGCCATTAAGAAACTGCCATGAGGGAAAACCCCAAGGAATTCTATGCCGCATACAGAGACGAATTAGCCCCAAAGTAGCGGAAAAGTATGCGGAGGCAGGGGAGAGGGGTCACTTGCCAGGCACCACCAGAGAGGCAGTGGTAATACCGCTGCTGAAGCCCGACAAGTCCCCCCTAGAGTGTATGGCATATAGACCCCTGTCAATGCTGAATCTGGACTTTAATATTTTGAGTAAACTACTGGCAACACGGTTGCTCCCATATATGTCATCCCTGGTGCACAGAGACCAGCCAGGTTTTATTCCCCGCAGGAACACGACTCTGAATATACGCCGCCTGTTGTCCATTATCGAGCTCGGGCGACGGACGACCGAGCGGGGGCAGTATTCGCCATTGACATTTGATAGCCTCGAGTGGGGGTTCCTCTATGCCGTCTTAACCAAAATGGGTCTTGGACCGGGGTTCCTGAGTTGGGTGCGGTTGCTATATGCAGATCTGGTGGCAAAGGTCCGTACGGGGTGCACAATATGGACCGACGACTGCGCCAACACCCTTGCCTCATTCAAGAGACCCTCCAACAGTCACACCCACAAGAAAGCCAGCTGGTTCACTGCAGACCTCCAGGCCTCCAAGCGAACCTGCCAAAAACTGGAGAAGAACTGGCTCCGTGAACAAACACCAGACAGCTACGCAGCCCACAAGAATGCCACCTGCAGACACCATCACCTCATCAGATCTGCCAAAAGGGCCTCCTTCAAAGACCGCCTAGACAACAACGCACACAACAGCAAAGAGCTCTTCAACATCGTGAAGGAACTCTCCAACCCCAGGTCCAACACCAACAACGTCCCACCTTCGCAAAACATGTGCGACTTGCTGGCCACTTTCTTCCACCGCAAGATTGCAGACATCCACGACAGCTTCAACGCCACGCCTGCCCCGACAACCACCGAGACCTCCACCCCCACGACCACCATCCGCACCAACCGCCTGCTCGCCTGGACCAACATCACCGATGACGACACCATCAAGACCATGAACACCATCCACTCCGGATCTCCGTCAGACCCATACCCACACCACATCTTCAACAAAGCCAGCACAGCCATCGCACCCAATCTCCGGAAAGTCATCAACATCTCCCTCGAGACAGCAACCTTCCCGGAGAGCTGGAAACATGCCGAGATCAACGCCTTGCTCAAGAAACCCAAGGCGGACCCCAAGGACCTCAAGAATTTCCGGCCCATCTGCCTGCTCCCGTTCCCAGTGAAGGTCATTGAGAAGACCGTCAACAAACAACTGACCCGCTACCTCGAGGAGAACAGCATCCTGGACCCTTCCCAATCAGGGTTCCGCAGCAACCACAGCACCGAAACTGCCCTCATCGCCGCCACCGATGACATCAGGACCCTGCTAGACAACGGAGAAACAGCGGCCCTCATCCTTCTGGACCTGTCAGCCGCCTTCAACACGGTCTGCCACCGCACACTACGAACACGCCTCCATGACGCCGGGATCCAAGAGAAGGCCTTGGACTGGACCACCTCCTTCCTCGCTGGCAGAACACAGAGCGTCCTCCTTCCCCCCTTCTGCTCCGAAGCCACTGAGATCATCTGCAGCGTACCCCAGGACTCATCCCTCAGCCGAACGCTGTTCAACATCTACATGGCACCACTCGCCCATGTCGCCCGACTGCACGACCTCAACATCATCTCCTATGCCGACGACACCCAGCTGATCCTCTCCCTCACAAAAGACCCCCACACCACCAAAACCGACCTCTACGAAGGAATGAATGCCGTCGCAGAATGGATGAGGAACAGCCGACTGAAGCTGAACTCGGACAAGACGGAGGTTCTCATCCTCGGATTCACCCCCTCAGCCTGGGATGACTCCTGGTGGCCGACCACATTGGGAACAGCCCCAACAACCACCAACCACGCACGCAACCTAGGGGTCATCCTTGACTCCACCCTCTCAATGACTAAGCAGGTCAACGCCGTCTCTTCCTCATTCTTCAACACCCTCCGCATGCTTCACAGGATCTACAAGTGGATCCCCACTGAAACGAGAAGAACGTTCACCCAGGCCCTCGTCAGCAGCAGACTGGACTACGGAAATGCCCTCTACGCAGGAGCCTTGGCCAAACTCCTGAGACGGCTGCAACGCATGCAGAACACCTCTGCACGCCTGATCCTCGACATCCCTCGCCGCAGCCACATCACACCCCACCTGAGAGACCTGCACTGGCTCCCCGTCAACAAGAGGATAACCTCCTCACCCACGCACACAAGGCACTCCACAACACTGGACCAGCTTACCTCAACAGACGACTCAGCTTCTACACCCTCACCCGCCAGCTCCGCTCCGCCGACCTCGCCCTCGCCACAGCCCCCCGCATCCAAAGAGCGACCTCCGGCGGCAGATCGTTCTCCCACCTCGCCGCCAAGACCTGGAACACCCTCCCCACCCACCTACGGCAGACCCAAGACCTACTGACCTTCAGAAGACTCCTCAAGACCTGGCTTTTCGAGCAGTAGCAGCATCCCCCACCGCCCAGCGCCATGAGACCCTCACGGGTAAGTAGTGCGCTTTACAAATGTTATGATTGATTGATTGATTGATATCGGAAGAGTACAGAGTGGAGAAGGGTATGTGTCAGGGATGTCCTCTCTCCCAACTACTTTTCGCCCTGGCGGTGGAACCACTAGCGTGCGTGGGGAGGTCTGACAGGATTTACCACGGGCTCCAGCTGGGGGAACAGAGGCACCACATAGCGTTATATGCGGATGACCTGTTGCTATTCTTACAACATGCGGGGGAGGACCTGCCAGGGGCAAAGACTATGATGGACAGGTTAGGTGCTCTGTCAAGCCTTCGGGTATACTGACAGAAGTCCAGATTATTCCCTCTGGTAGCAGATATGCCGCCGTCCGAGAACCTTGGTGACCTGCGATGGGAGACCTGATGCTTCAGCTATCTGGGAGTGCGTATCTTCCATGCCATAGAAGATGTGAGGAAAGGGAATATAGGGAGGGCATTATTCTCGCTTAATGACAACATGGCATTCTGGGGAAAGCTTCCCCTCTCAGCGATGGGCCGCATCTCCCTACTTAAAATGGTGGCTCTCCCCAGGTGGCTGTGCTTCATCACCACCCTTCTGGTGTGGATATCAGCGGCATGGTTTCGGTAGCTTGACTCCTGCCTGTCAGCATTCATATGGGGGGGTGGGCCAAAGGAGAGTGGCCCTTGGTACACTAAGAAGACCTCGAATCGGAAGGAGGACTCGCCGTGGCTGATATGGAGACATTCTACCTGGCAGGGCAGCTGCAGAGATTCACGCAGTGGGTGGCGGGGAGCATTGACTCGGACAGGGGGGGTGCCACCCTTTGCCCCGGACAAGCTGAATGTGTTCCGTACCCTCTTGGGAACTGCCAAGCCTCAGCAGATCCACAGTGATGAGTATAGAGTGATACGACGGTGCTGGGGTAGGTGCTTGCAGAAAACTAGAACAAAACGCCCATTCTCGCCAGAAATGGCATTGACGCTGCTGGGGGCCCTTCCCCATGGGGGACAATGGTGGGGGATAGATGATTGGGTACAGGCTGGAGCCACGAAGATGGGAGACCTCTACCGGGACAGGGAACTACTCTATTTTGAGGAATTTAGCGCTGACTGGGGCATACCACAATGGCATTTCCTACTCTACGGGGCAGTTACTGGGGCAATTAGACGTCACTGGGGAGCAGGCACAATGGAACCACCACGCCACGCCACATGTTAATACATAAGTCTGGCTGGGGGAACTATAAAGGCTGTCGCTTGCCTCAACAGGGCTGTATGACGGGACTCCATACAGCCGCTTGACCAGTTGAGAAACCAATGGGGGGAAGACATTGACAGACCGTTGGAAGACAAGGACTGGGAGAACATATTAGAACGGACAACCAAACTATCCCGAAATGCCCGCTTCAGCCTGATTGGCTTTTACATACTCCATCCTGCATACATGACCACAGAACGTATCAATCGATACTTCGATAGGGAGGATGCCAGGTGCCCGAGATGCAATACACAAGGGGCAACCTTTGTACACATAATATGGAGCTGTATGGTTTAACGTCATACTGGCAGGAAATAACTCGGGAGACAGCTAGAATAACGAAGAGGCCCATCCCATGCACACCAGCACATGTCCTGCTTAGCCTGCTCCCACACACTGCCAAAACTAGGACCACTGACAGGTTCCAAGAGCTGGAATTTATTCTCGCAAAGCGAGAAATCACTAGCTGCTGGAAGAATCCAGACGGCCCTAGAGTACATAGATGGAAGCGAGAGCTGCTGAAGTGGGCTGGATGCGAGAGCAGGGTCCTACTTAGGAATGCAAAATGGGGGATAGGCAAACTGGAAAGTGCTAGGGCGTGGGAGGTGCTGCTGAAAGACCTGGAGAGAGATGGTCGGGCGTCTGAGGCCTCCACTCCTGAGAGACCACCACAGCAGAAGCACCCCCAGGGGCAATGCCTAGTGGGGATACCACTACAGATCCCGTGAGATAGGGACATATAACATCTTTGCACAGGAGAGGGAGGGAGCTGGAAATGAGGCACTGGCGAAACGCCACCATACACGCAAGGCGCATGGGAGGTGACTCTCTGAGCTCAAGGGAGGCAATTGGGAGACAGCAGTGCGTGGTGGGAGGGGGTGGAGGGGTTAGTTATTTTGTTGGGGGGGAACCTACAGCCCACATCGTTGACTCTACACCGGGCAAAGCTGAAACACATGGAACTCGGACTCATAAAGATAGCAAAATATAACGTATATAATGAGATACACCGACTATGAGAATGTTTTGCATTTAATTGTACCGCAATCAGCGGAATGGCTGAATAATATGTAAAAGGCAAATAATTTTTTTTTTTTTAAAACAGTATTTACATATAACTTACTGTGTGGACAAGACAAAGCGTTCCTCTACAAATAAATACGCAGTAAACTTTTGCAAGTTACCATTATTTTCTTGTGTCGACAACATATACATCTTTACTGTGTTACATTTTGTACTATCTTCTTCAAAGCTATCAACTATAATACCTATGTCCTGTTCTGCAACTCCTCCTGTTACCAACTCTTCATTTTCCGTAGCGTCCTGTTCTGGACAAAAGAAATGAAACTGCACATCATCACAAACCTTTTCTACCTCTGCCACATTACCATTCAAAAGTGTTCTATTCATTTCTCCTAAACATAAAGCAGGAATTTTCACGTAGCACAGCCTCCTAACTAAACTTCGTATTGTTGAGAGGAGTATAGCTGACATCTTAAAAAATTATTAAAGGTGCTTTGCCACACTATCTTTGATAAACAAGGTACTGAGCGTCCCTCCAAATTTGTATTCTTTCTAACCTTGCAAGGATCCAATCCTTGTAAAGTACTTATTTTGTGTTTTAAACTTCACCTTGGAAAGATATGTATAAAGGTTCTTAGCATATCAATGGATTGCTGTCAAATACTACAGACACTACTACAATACCATACAGGACCTGACTACGCCTTCCCTGTACCTCTTCTGCAATAACTTGTTCTACTTTTCTAGACACCATCACCTCTTCCACTAAAGGTGTGCCATTCTTCATTTCATAACATTGTCCTCTTTCATCAATAGCATGAACTAATGTTTATCCTGCAAATTGCTTTTTTCACTAAAGAAAGGCTCTGTAGTAGAAGTATCTATCCATTCTCCACTAAAAACTGTACAAAAGTTATTTCTTTTGACTAATCTTTTCTTCTGGTTTTGTCTTCTTATGTACAACATTATTTTATCAAGAGTCTTTATTCTATTTATAATCAAAATGAAAAGCTTCCTCTTCAAAGCAAAGGCCTTACCAACCACTACCTCAACTTATTCTTTCTGTTTCAGTGCCTCTCTCCTTCTTCTATAGTTCTTCATATTTCTCAATACATTTGCAACCACTCTACTCCGTAACATCTCGGCTTTGATTTCCTTAAACTGCTTCTGTTTCCTGGTTAAGGTGTGTCCATCTTTGTTACATTCTTTCCGGTTCTTCTAATATAGGTTTTGTTCACTCTTATTGTGTCTCATAGTTTGGGTTTCATTTACATTATTTTCAAATCTTTGCAGGTGTCTAGATATATTTTTAAGAAATTACTTTGTCTTCTTAACAGTGGCTCTTTTTTCTTTCACCACTTTTTCTGAATTTTTCCCATTTTGTGTCACAGTTCTGCAGAGATACTATAGTTGCTTCTGTTGCTTTCTCTTCCGAACGTTTGTAGGCATTCTATCTGTAGTTATGTATATATTGTTCTGGGAAAAAAAAAGTATATTTTAATTTTTACTCTAGCCAATGTACCAACTACTTTACTAATGACTTACACATAATACAAAAACAGTTTTTATTTTATGTTGCAGTTTCAAATCTACAGATGAACCTAGCTATATAACTACATGCACTTCTATACAAAACCCAAAGCAAAACACAAAACGTTATTTATTAATTGCCTTTTAACATTATAGCCCCCTCTCCTACAACACAGCTGCACTATATCCCAGTTCTCACTTATACATGGTGAAAGACCAGTTTATACCTTCTGTAGTAAATTTTAAAATGAACATCAACCAAAGTGTAGAAGTACATACAGTGTCTCAACACTGTAAATCCCAAAACACAACATAAGAGCTTTTTGTGTGCCTCTCTGCCACTGTGCCACTGTGCCACTGGGGTAAGTAGAATCTCAATACTTTTCTACTTAAATGTAGCACATTTATACATTGGGAAAAGATGCATATAAAAATCTGCAAAATAATATCTATCAGAGCATATAGCTCACTAATTCTTCCGAGTACATGCATAGATTATGTGACAGGTTGCATATATAATTTTCCAGATAGTTCTAAAAGGCTACAAATTCCTCACTATAACTTGTAAATACATGTGTTTTCTGGTTGAATACATCAATACTCACTGGATGATTGAATGAGTGCATAGATAGTGCCTGGATGATTCCCTGAGTATGTGGGAACTTCATGGGCCGTTCCATATCTGCATAATTACTGCCTTCCTTTTTGTATAAGCATATTCCTACTATCTGGGTGTTTGGATGAGTGAATGAGTAGCGCCTGAATGATTAGATAAGTGCATGACTAATGCCTCAATAATTCAATACATGCATAGATAGTGGATGGATGATTAAATGAGTACAACTCTAGTGCTTGGATGATTTCAGAAGTGCATGCATAGTATATAGGTGATTTATAGAGTACATGGATAGTGTGTACATGATTGTCAAATTGCATACATAGCACCTAGCAGATCAGATTAGGACATGAGTAGTGTTCAGTGATTGGATGAGTACATGGCTGCTGCCTATGTATTTTTGGTTGAGTGAACAGGTAGTGCCTGGGTGTTTAGATAAGTACCTCGGTAGTGCCTGGATAATTGAATGAGTGCATCAGTAGTGCCTGGCTGATTAGATGAGTGAATGACTAGTGTCTGAATGACTGCATGAGTCCATTCTTAAAGTGTAATTGATTGCATGAAAGCAAGTGTACTACTGGGGTGATTGATTGTATTAGTGCCACAGTATTGCCTAAATAATTGTATGAGTCTCTAGGTACTGGGTAGATGATAGGTACACTGCAATGGTACTGCCTGCATAATTGGATGGGTAGTTCCTCAGTATTTCAATGAGTGCATAGGTTGTAAGTGGGTGTTTGGATGAGTGCATGGTTTGTGCTTGGGTGTTTGAATGACTGCACAACTACAGCCTTGGTGATTGTATAAGTGAATGGTCGGTGCCTGGGTGATTGGATGAATGCATGGGTAGTACCTGCATAGTTGAATGACTACATAATTCATGCTTGCATGATTGCAAGAATGCATTTATAGTGCCTGGGTAATTGAATAAGTGCATAGACAGTGCATGAGTGATTTGATGAATGCCTTAGTAGTGGCTGAGAGATTGGATGAGTGTCTGCTTAGTGCCTGGCTTACTGTGAAAGTACATCCATTGCTGTTAGATACATAACAGTTGTGACTATACCTGTGACTGATTGTTTAAGCCCTCCTATCAGTATGAAGCTACCGTTTTTAGTATTTCTATTCTTTTCTACTGAGCTATGTGTGAGTGAAGTCTAGACATCACACTTGATATACAATAGGATACATGGCTCTTTAGGAGCATACATTGCACTAATGCCTCAGTGTGCACATGCATCAGTAAGTTTCTAAAACTGAAAACAACAATTCTCAATTTTTCAAAGCACAAATCCTTTTCTTAATGGCAAACCTACATTATTTCTCCAATATTTCTAGTGCCTTTAAAACATATATTATGTATTTCTCAAAGAAAAGTTACACACCAAGTGAAGCTAGCACAAGAACTCTCAAGAGATATTCTGTAGTATTAACTTCCTAAATTTTAAACAGGGCATGTTTAAAGAAATGCACCAACCTCACCATACACATGACATTTTCTACAGCCTTAAAGAACATAGATCATCCTGTAAACATATATGTGATTTTGATATACACCTCCAGGCCATCTTTCAAAAAATGTATAGTTCTCTACATCTTTAAGTAAACTCAAGTCTCATTGTACATATAACTATCTGCAACCAGAAAAACCATATCTCAACATCTAAACGTATGCAAACTGGTCATATAAGATAAAAACCACATTGACAAACACTTCCAAATACATACCTAACAAGTATTACTACTTTATAATTCATATACAGGCGAAGCACATTTTCTTATGTTTTATTTATAACTACACTACTCCTGTTTAATAATGTTAAAACAATGATAATAATGTGACTAAAAGTACAACAGTTCCCAGAATGCAAATAATATATAGATCTGTCTGTTCTGCACATGATGATTAGAAATTCAAACATTATTTTTTAAGGCATCGCACGTGGAAACTTTCAACAGCACTAACATCTTAAGCACATACCCTCTGCCAGATACAGTTCATCTGGTAGATTTTTTTACATCACTGTGATACTCTTTTTTTTTATCAAACTCACGTACACATCTTCATTTCTAATGTAATTTTTTACAAATATTTAAACATTTATGTACATACCAGTGAATTGAGTTTGTAGATTGTATTTTTTTTTTTAGCTCTTTCTGGATAGTTTTGACACTGTTAGAAATTGTAAAAACCAAGCACAAGAATGGTATGCCACTCTCATAGAAAGCAACTATAAAATGGCAACCTCTTCAACTTTCCATTCTATGATCATGAGAAAGGCAGCAAATGAAATCATGTCTTTCATTTTAGACTGCTGTATATCTACATGTGAATAGTTACCATCTGTTAACCCTTTCCCTCTCTTTCAAAACGAGGTTCTTGTCTCTGCATGTTAACGATATTTTTGTGATCATCACGGAGTATTCGCGAAAGCAAATGGGATTCCAAACCGATATTTAGCTTCATTTGTTTTAATTTAAATACTGCTGAAATGTTTATTACATAGTCCTGATTGGGAAATTAAGGTTTACTATTACTTAAATTGTATCATAACTCCTCAAGTTTTTTAAAAGATGTTCTATCTTTAACATCCTTCACCCCAATACCCTTGTAGCTCAGTGTACCTAGCAACCCAGTGGAACCAGTAGGTCACAAGTTAACAGCACAATCTAGAAGGAACATGCTACTTCCAAATGAGGGGCAGTCGGTGTGGTTTACTCACCAGATTCAAAAGCAGATCCATCTCAGTTTTTCATTCTTTTTTTAAACAACAGCCAATAATAGGACTTCTGGCTATTGCATCCAACACACTATCTAATTTTATTCACTTGCATGTTAACAGCATCCAATGAAATATATGTCTATTTGTTTTAAGAAAGACCTCCATTTTAAATGCTTTTTATTTGAAAAACTAACTCATTCAGCTCCAGCCTTCACCTGATTGCTTTTGCTCCTTCACTTCAACATGCTTAGAGTGCGGATTGTTACCACAGCTATGTGTATTGGGCTGCTGAGGCTGCAAGAAAGAGAAGTATTAACAGGGACTTAGGATTGGCTAATGTGAACATTACTTGGATTGGACAGAGAGGATTAAAGGTTCATCAATTAATACCTTAAGTTAAAAGCGGGAAACAACCTTTATAACGCAGTCATTACATCACACTACCTTTACAACGCAGTCATTACAACGCAACATCCTTTACATCACATGCCATTACAATGCAGCTATTACATCGCATGTCACTACAATGCATTTCATTACAACGCATGTCACTACAACGCATGCCATTACAACGCAATATAAGGTAAGTAATGGGGAATAGTAATTTTTACCCCTCCCCTATCCAACACTTACCCTACTTTTGCACTCACTAGACTGGAAATAGTCATTTTTACCCCTACACTATCCAACACTTACCCTACTGTTGTACTCACTGGAGTGGGAATAGTAATTTTTCCCCCTACACTATCCAACACTTACACTACTGTGGTACTCACTGGAGTCGGAATAGTAATTTTTACCCCTACACTATCCAACACTTACCCTACTGTTGCCCTAAAAGTAATATGTGTTGTAATGGTATGAGTTGTAATGGTATGCGTTGTAATGGAATGCGTTGTAAATGTAATTTCTAAAAATGCTTTGTGATGGCATGCGATGTAACATCATGCGTTGTAATGGATGTTAAGATGTAAAAACTGTGTTGTAAATGTTTGCGTGGTATCGTCATACATTTGTTAAAAGCACTGTGGGGTCACCAGCCCCTGACCTCACGACTGTGCACTTTTTGTGGCAATGACCTAGGCACATTAACTGGAGTAGGACTGGAAATCCTACTGAAGGATATGTTTGCCGAACTTATGATGCTTTTCCCTCATACTGTCTTGGTGTACTTTAACATATGCCAAAGACAGAAATGGAAGTGGTCTAATAAATTCTGTCCACAGATTGATAAAGCCAGGAAACATGCTAATAAAACTGTTTCTGCTTTCCTGAGAGACCATAACATGGGCTCTCTCTACAACAACAACCTGCCTTTTAACATGCATGGAATCTATAGAGGTGATGAAGTTCACTTTACAAGTGAAGGAAACAGGGTGTTTCTAAGCAACCTGAAACTCTGCATACGGTCTTATCTGTAGCTATTTTATACACACTCTCAACACAAAACCTCTTGTCAGAGCCACCCAAGAGCCCAAAATTGTTTTCATTTTCTTGATAAATGTTTTTTTTAGGATTTTTGAAATTTGCGATGACGTCGCGATGCTTAAGAATAAGTTGGGAAATCTCACATTTTAAGCAGACATTCAACAGCCACCAGCACGTCCAAAAATAATAACTAAAAAAATCCATTCTAAACATTGCACTACATCTATTACTACTTACAAGCTTCTTTAAAAAATCATGTTTAAACTCATGTTTTTGTACTAAGTTTCATTAAAAACCATCTTAGAAACCAATTTTCTGATTTTGCAGTTATTCAGGGCATCACAAGAATCGTGCCATTTCCATAAAGTGTAAAACACATATATGCACACACATTGCAGTATTTTACACACTAGGGTCTTATTACTGTATTCTCCAAAGTCATGTTTTTCTAGCGCGTTTCCTTAAAAACCATCTCTCAAACCTATGTTCCGTTTTTGGGGTGATGCCGGGAGTCACAATAAAGTCGGTAACTGTGACAATCACGAAACTGTTGCGAAAATGCAAAGCAAAAGCAGGAATTCAAGCCCCCACCACACTCAAAAATGATAACTACATAATTCATTCTAACTATCACCCTAGCTAAATCACCATCTACATGAGACTATAAAAACATTTATCAGTCTCTCAATAACCCTATAACAGTGTGTATTAATGATTCCATTTCTCAGTGAGTGTGTCAGTGGAAGCATACGTTTCTCAGTGGGTCTGTGAGTGGGAGCGTAAGCATTTGAGTGGGTCTGTGAGAACATGTATGAGTCTGTCTATTACTGGGTGTTTCAGTGGAAGCAAAAGTCTCTCGTTTGTTCTGTGAGTCAGTGTGTGAGTGTTTGAGTGGGTCTGTGACTGGGTACAAGAGCCTTTGAGTGGGTCTGTGAGAGGGTGCATCAATCTCAGTGGGTGTGTGAGTGGAAGCATAATTCTGTCAGTGAATCAGTGAGTGGGTGCCTAAGTGTCTCAGTGGGTCTGTCTATCAGTGGGTGTGTGAGTGGAAGAATAAGTGTCTGAGTGGGCTTGTGAGTGAGTGCATCAGTCTTTGACTGGGTCTGTACCCGGGTGCATGAATCTCTGTGAGTGGGTTCATCAATCTCTCAGTAAGTGTGTCAGTGGAAACATAAGACTCTCAGTGGGTCTGTGAGTGGGTGCATAAGCATATGAGTGGGTGTATGAGTCTCTTGGTGGGTATATGAATAGGTACATGACTCTGTGACTGGATCTATGCGTGGGTGCATAAGGGTCTGAGGAGGTCTATCTATCACTAGGTGTTTCAGTGGAAGCAAAAGTCTCTCAGTGGGCCTGTGAGTTGGTGCTTGAGAGTCTGAGTGGGTCTCTGACTGGTAGCCAGAGTCTCTCAGTGGGTCTGTGAGTTGGTGCATCAATCTCTCAGTGGGTGTGTGAGTGGAAGCATAATCTCTCAGTGGGTGTATGAGTGGATGAATCAGTGTCTGAGTGGGTCTGTGAGTGAGTGCATGAGTCTTTCAGTGCATCTCCGAGAGGGTGCATGAGCCTCTGAAAATCTATGTGAGTACACACATGGGTCTCTGAGTGAATCTGTGAGTGGGTGCATTAGTGTCTGAGTGGGTATGTGAATGTGTGTATTAGTGTGTGAGTCAGTGCATACATAAGTCTGTGACTGTGATTGGCAAGTGTGCACAAATATATATTTTTATGTTTTCACCAATATTTGCAACATCACCGCGATACTCGCGACGTCCCCACGATGGTACATGGAGGACGTGCTGGTGGTCGCATCATTGTCGCGAATATTACATGCCATTAAAAAATCTATTTCGGGCACATAACTTGTGTTACTAACACCCCCATTTCTCAAGCATGGGGTCAGAGTAAATCCACCCTGACCCCTTATGTTAGCTTTCACAGAAATGTTCAGCGCCAGGAATCGTTCCCGATTGATAAAATGTCAGCTACAACTTTCTGTTCACATTGTGTCCAGCTAATCACAGCATTCCCGCTGGCGCGCTTTCACAATTTACCTTGAACATGTCACGATTTAACCACGATCATCATGAAACCGCTGCAACTTTCTATTCAGGTTGCATCCAGGCAATCAGAGCATCCCAGCTGGTACGCACTTTTTGCAATTTACCTCGAACACGTCACGATTTCACCACGATCACCACAAAAGCCACCACAAAATATCCTCGGATTCAATTTCACAAAAACTACTGAATGGATTTGCATGAAATATCACAATCTGTCTAACAACATCTAACTTTCTGTTAAATTTGGTGTAATTCCATCCAGCAGTTCTGGTTGTAGGTTCGACAATGCGTAATTGTTTATTAGTCTTTCTGCTGCATCGAAGATTGCTGGCATGCTGTAATTCTGTCCAGTGCCGTTTTCCTGAACAAAATAAGCTGTAGTTGTTGAGTTACATATTTCACAGTTCCAACACATTACAGATACCCCTCAAAATGTTCCTATTCACTAAGGTTACAAAAAGACTCACTACCATCAATCAATGCTTAATTTGAGCCGGTGGTTGAAAGTGGGGCTCACCGGCTCTCATTTTTGGGGACCAGCACTTATTATTCCTGAAGAGACTTCGATCCAGAGCCAGAGAGAGTAGAATAAAAAAGGAGGGAAAAAAGAAGAGACAAAAGGAAAAACTGTTACAAAGGAGGAAAGCAGGGACAAAAAAAGAACCTGCAAAAGTGTGATAAAGAAGCAGGGAGTGTCTGCAAGTCGAATAAAGATGCATCAAGTGAAATCAAGAGTATGCTTGACCTGGTATTCAGCACCCCGACCTTCTATAGCACTGCCGTAGGCATCTAGAGAAAACTTTGGGCCCTGACACTTATTTTTAAGACCACTGGAATTATGCAGCAGGGAAAGGCCAAATTATGTGGCATGGTCGACTAAATTATGTCGCAAGAAAAGGTAAATTATGCAACACAATGCAGCTCGTTTTGTGATAGTATTATTTCAATATTTTATAATTTTACATTTGTTAACATTGTCTGGGCATAGTTTGCACCTGAATGGTACTAGTAACACCTACATATAGAAGTAAACAACAGAAAAGTGACCAATCAAAACTTGAAAAGGACCTTGCATTGTTGGGCAATATGTAGCATAGCCTTTTTAGCAACTTTTGAACCATTTGAACTAGAAACATTTTTTTGTTAAAATCTGCAGATTATGCAGCAAATGATGGATTGTGTGGCAAATGCGGAAAATCCATAATTATGCAAAAAACAGCTGAAGCACAATAGCATCAGTCCAGTGGCCCTGCTTATTTTTTTAGAAATTAAACACTGCCATCAGTGACACAGCAATTCATTCCTGCCCTTTCCTCTTTCTGATCGTTTTTTATATATTAGTCCTGTTTCTGTGAACCAGAAATATAATTCAGAGAATTCAGCAAATTTTCAAAAGTATGCCTCGAAATGGATAATGGTATACCTGATGACATAGAGTAATCTGGTATAGTATCCTTATTTACCACTTACTAAAGGGTGTAGCCGGCATTATCAGACATGTATGCTGAACCAAACTCTGCATCCACACACCTCGCTTACTGTTGAAACCCTGTGCCTACTTGACAATCTCCCATCAACTTCGAGGGCAGTAGAGGACTGGAATGAGCTCAGAAGTCCAGTAAGGACACCCTCTGTTGTCCAGGCAGGATGCCTTGTACAGTGAGAACATGGATGCCCTGTACAGTGAGAACATGAGCTGTGAGGCAGTGCATGCGAGCAGCCAGCATTAAAGTACATGGGGATCTAAGATGGAGGAGCAGCAGCACACAAGGTGTAATAAGGCACAGCGCCAGGACATACTATTGATGAGCTATCAGTTGCCAGGCAATTAGCAATGGCAAAAGCCAAAAGGTTACACCTTTAGGAACTATTGGCTTTGCCTGTGGTTTTAGCCATGCAGCAGCCTGATGGTGTGCCGCATAGCTAGAGAATGTAAAAAACACAAAGCTTTTAAAGCGGCACTCCCTGTCATTTTGTAGGCGTGTGCATCACTCATCTATGCGCATACACAGCTGTTGTTTTTCTTTTTAATTACCGATCCAAGTTGGATCGGCAACAAAAAAGAAAACAATTTGCTAAAGTGTACTTTTCTTTTTAAAGAGGGTGGGGGAAGCAAGATGGGGAGGCAAAGGTATACAAGACGGGGAGTCACGGGTGACGGTCAGAAGCAACAAGGGGTGTGGGAGAGGGGAAGCCACCAGGGCAGCGGTGGCTCCTCCGCTAAGGTGGAGAAGCGTCGCCACTGCTCAACGATCAGTTCAAAATGGGAAAAATAAAATGATAATAACGCAACGTTATTAGCATTTTATTTTACAGTACTTGCTCTGTTGGTTGGGGCGCAGGGTGGGGCTGGGTTGTCAGAGCTGGGGGAGGAGTGGTAGGCAATTTTTAAGTTTGCATGACAGTTTGGCCGGCCTTCTTGGGCCTGCCAAACAGTGGTGCGCAGTTAGCATGTTCTCCACCAGGCTGTATTGCACAGCCTGGGTGGAGAACATGCACAGCCTCCCAGTCCCTCTCAGACCAATCACAACGTTGCTGTAATGCAGCGTTGACATTTGCTAGGGGATTCTGGGAGGCTGTGTGCTTTCTGCTGCCGGAAAAGAGGACGGAGGAAAGGTGGTGGCGGCTGCCGGCACCCAGGTAAGTGCTTTAATTCCCCCCTACACTCCTCACCACCCCACCACCCTCATTAGGCAGCAGCTGCTACTAAACCAGGGGGACATGGGTGGGCGGAATCAAACCAGTGAAGGAGAGCACCGTGGAGCTGGTGGGGAGAAAACACATGGGCGAAGAATGCAAGGGCAGTGGGGAAGTAGCACATGAGTTACCAAGTGAAAGGAACACGAGCACACCATAGGGGGGAGAAGCACGTGAAGCATAGTAGGAAAGCACATGCACTCTTGTACAGTGCGTAAACAGTGTTAACAAGAAGAAACAAGCATTGGCAAAGCTGATAGATCTCACCTATGCGAAAGCCATTGGCTTTGCGAATATCATTTAGACATGTTGTAAAGCAGCGTAGATGCTCTGCAGCATGGCTAACAGTTACATAAAAGTTATATGAACAAGCATTGGCATAGCCAATAGGTCTCGCCTTTGGGACCTTATAAGTGTTTAGCTATGCAACAGTTGCATAACTAAATACTTATAAGGTCCCAAAAGCGAGACCTATTGGCTATGCAATGCGGCCGTGCAGCAGCGAAAGTGAAAGTAATCGCAGTAAAGCGCGGCGCGCACGCCCGCGCACATGCACTGTAGCTCTAGGCTGGCCTGGTAGCACTTTTTGGCGCCCTCTCAATAAGTCTCGCCAGACCAGCTCATGCGCTGGCTCAGGCGAGACCTAGAAAGGGCTATGACACGACCAGTGCTGAGTGCTTCATAGGTTTTTAGGTCTCGCCTGACCCAGCGCATGCGCTGGTCTGGCGAGACTTATTGAGAGGGCTCCAAAAAGTGCTACCAGGCCGGCCTAGAGCTACAGTGCATGTGCGCGGGCGCGCGCGCCGCGCTTTACCGCGATTACTTTCACTTTCGCAGCCGCACGGCCGCTTTGCATAGCAATAGGTCTCACTTTTGGGACCTTATAAGAAATTAGTTATGCAACTGTTGCATGGCTAAACACTTATAAGGTCCCAAAGGCGAGACCTATTGGCTATGCCAATGCTTGTTTTTCTTATGGCAGTTGGGGATGGGCAGCATAGGGTGGATGGTGGTCACAAAAGAGTAACGGGACAAAAAAAGAGCTAAGACATGGCCAGTGCTGGCCGCATCATAGGGCTTTTTATTTCTTATGGCGGATGTGGGGTCGGTAGGATAACAGCAGGGTAGGGGGTGGAAGGGGAAGGAGAAGAAGCAACACAGACACTGAGTGGGGACGAGAGGGACAGAAGCAATCACTTCCATTGGGGGGTTGGGGTGGAAGGGGAAGAAGAAGAAGAAAAATAAAATTATAGTACCACAATCACAGCACAATCAGCAAGAGGATAGCAATTAAGTTGAAGCAATCAGTACTTGGTCCACGCTCCAGCTAAAAATAGGAATTGAAACCGGAACGCACTAGCCGATTAGAAGGCAGCAAAGAAGAGTGACAATGAAACCAATGAATGGTAAGCAACAGGGGTTGCAATCTCACTGTAAGATAACAATATGTCTCACAACAGACAGCACATGTACTGTCTTAGCTCAGAACTAAAGACTGATCACACTCCTTCCGGAGCAACTGCCTCCTTTGTGGCTCCTTGTCAATTTCATAAGGCACTGTATACAGCCTGAGGGCAAGAAAGGTTCCCTGTCATTCCAAATTATATGAAAATATCGCCATTTGTACCACCTATGTCACGGCCACTGAAATGTTTTGATTTGCCATATATTCCTCAATAATTATAGATTTACTGCACTTAGTACAAAGTCCTCTATGTGCTGCATAATTTGCAGATCTCAACATAAACTGTATTTCTAGCTCCAGGTGATCAAAAATTATTTTAAAAATGCGCCACGCATCCCGCCATGCAGTGGTAGACCATTTGCAACTTTTAATTGTTCAACTGTCAGTTGCTGACTGCTAGTGCAAATCTTGGCCCAGATAATCTCAATGTGTGTTAAAGCAAAAATAATATTGCTATAAAATGAATCCCATTAAGCCGCATAAATTGCCTTATCGTGTTAAATTATTTAAACAAGGATGCCAAATAATTTGGGCCTCCACTGCCACATAAAATCAATGGCTCTGTACAGCCTGTGCCCTAACTTTCTGCATTCCCTTGTTATATTGAAATTGCATTTCTATAGAGCTGGTATCCGAGCCTAAAACATACCAAAAAAACGCTGTCATATTTAACGTTGTTACAGCTCTCTTTCTCGCCTTCTTAATTTCAATTGTTACAGCTCCCTTTCACTCCTTCTTAATGTACTCCCCCCCCCCTCCCTGTACACCCCCCTCCTCTTTCTATGTTTTGCTTTTTAAGGAGAAGGCAATTCGAGCCCCGGGATTTCTATAATAACTTGTCTACGGCAGCAGCGAGAGCGGAGACAGATTACGCAATTTACTCATCGGCGCCGGGTAGGCCTAATCATTCCCCCAGTAACAATTACAGCCCAGGCCCGGCCGCAAAAACCGGGCGATTGCACCGGCGCTGCCGCCCCCAATTAACTCGGCTCCTGTGTGCGGGCCCTGGAGGCCCCAGACAAGGCGGGCGAGATGCGATCGCGCGGACATTGCCCGGCCTTTAATTTAAGCAACTGATCTCGTTATTTCTGACAAGATCATCTAACTTTAACAACATGCGGGGCCTTCTTTCATCCCTATGGCACACGTTTGAAAAGTTCATTTTTTTCCATTTCTCGCTCAGTCTTATTATATTGCAGTGCTCTCCCGTTTCCTCCTCTTCCTTCTTCCCCGTTTTCCACTTTTCTGCCTTCCTCTCCGTGTTGCCCGATCTTTCGTGGAAAGATGGTTATTTTGTTTGTGAAGACGACACTGAAATTAAAGCAATAATTTAAAACGCAGAAAAGACCCACTGTAAAGTGGAAATGTGATAAAAAAAAGACTTAAAAAGTCAAAAAGTCTATTTCTTTTACACCCGGAGATACTTCATTTTAGTACGTTTTAGTGGCATTTATTTAAAAAGACAATAATATTCCCCGTCCCCCCATTAGTGAAGCAAGAGGCAAGTCAGTTTTCGTGCTCCTACATCGGCCTATATCGTTACCATAGATGCAGCAAAATCGTCAGGGAGACAGAAATTACGATTAAAGCCATTGGATGGCCAAATTGAGCACCAGCATTTATCAAATTATGCGGCAATAAATGCCACATTATTTATCACAGTGCTGTGGGGGTACGTCTCTTCACTATTTTCTCATTTTAGCACACACTAATGGTATTTGGACAGAAGTGTCCCCCGCATTAGTACAATTTCAACACCGCACTAGGGCAGTCAGCAGTGAATAGGGCTTTGGGGGGGAAGGGTTATTGGGAGGGGGCAGCCAGAGCCCAGTTGGGCTTGTTTGGGCTCCTTGGGCTAGGGTTGGGCTGCCTTGGGCTAGTGTTTGGCTGGTTTTGGGCTGGGGTGTATTTAGCCGGCCATCTTAGGTCACTGGCCACCATTTCGGTGGTAGGGACACGACGGCCGGCTGGGGAGCATAGTAGTGGGAGCGTTTTTGTTTGTTTGGCGGTACCTGGTCTTTGTCCTGGTCTAGCGGCGTTCGTGGTGTGCAGAGTTCTTGCCAGCATGTGGTGATGGCTGCGGAGCAAAGTCAGGATCCCCGGGTGATTGAGGTGCTACGCCTCTTAGAGGAGGCGGGCCGCACAGATATGTTGCAGCTCAAGTGAAGGTGAGGCCCCCTAGGCGGGCTGCGAGCAGGGTCGCGGCGGCAGTACTGGCTTGCGAGCCGCCACAAGCCCGTAAGCGTAGTAATAAGGAGGCAGGAAGGTGCGGCCGCACGGCTAACACGGCCGCGCCGGTAAAGAGGACACTTGGCGGGGGGGCGCGGCTCCTCTGCCCGCACTGCAGTTTTGGGTGGGGGCTGAGGGGGCATCAGTAGGGGCTTGGAAGGTCCTGGGCAGCGGGGGGGCCACAATGTGTGTGGGAGTTGCTGAGGAGGGCAAGGGCTGCGGGAGGCCGTCCCCGCGACAAGGGGCAGCGGCCAGTCCTCCCCATTGTTGTTGGAGAGTGAGGAGGAACTTGAGTACGTGGGGGGGACTGCAGGTGGGCACGGGGAGTGTGCAGGACAGGGGGGAGGAACCCGGGGAACAACGGGGGGGCTACTAAGTCCGGGGATAGGCATGGGGGGAGGGGTAGTGGGTCCAGTAGCGGGGCGCAGGCAGTGGGGGCGCGGGGGCCGAACAGCAGGTCCGGGGGTGGGGAGGGAAGGGGGATGGGCAAGGGGGGATCACGAGATGAAGGGAGGGGAGGGGCCACGCTCGGGGCCGATGCCGTCCCTGAAGTTAGGGGGCTTGTTGGAGAGGGCACCAGAGGGTTTGCGTGGCAGGTGGTCGGAGATGGAGGGGCGGGGGAGACCCTTGGAGACAGTGAGAGGCAGGGGGGGCAGGGGGGCCTGGGAAGGCAGCGTAGGGCGGGGGGGTGGTCGATGAGTTGGAATGGAGCGACGTGGAGGGGGGGATGGGGTTTCTCGGGGGTTTGGGGCGCCCCGGTCAGGAGGGGTAGGTGGGGGGGCAGGGGGTCTACCCCATTGCGGCGGGGGGGCATTTCTCTGGTGCGTCAGGCCCAGGACAGGTAAGGGATGGTTATTGGGTATCAGAGGGCAGGATTAACCCTGGCATGTCGGCCTCCACTTCTTTTTGGCAGGAACGGCAGACAAGATACTCAGGAGAGTTCCTTGCGGCTCCAACCCACCGAGAGGATGGGCCGGTTCTGCATCATGCGGGCGGCCGTGCTCCCACGAGGGACCTACCAGCGGCGCTGTACAGGAGGGGGGCGATCACTCCCCGGTGGTCCAAGCCCGATGTTTCGATGCGGCCTCTGGGAGACGGGCTCAGGAGCCTTCTAGCACAGAGCGGGACCCAGAGAAACAGTGCGCACGGCAGCAGAGAGGGAGCGTTGACTTGGGGGAGCTAATGCGCACTTGCAGGGAGCGAGCGGGCTTGAGCAGGCTGGAGCCCACGGAGGGCGGCCCTTTGCCAAGCTGTGCAGATAGGGAACAGACATGGGTGTACGGGCTGGAGTCCGAGGTGGACGGCCCATTACTGTTGGATTATGACGAGGAGAGCATTGAGGAAGGGCAAATTGTAGAGACAGGGGACGTCAGGTTGATGGAAGGGGGGATGTAATTAACGATCTGCCTAGTTTTTTGCAGAGTGGTACGGTCCGGCGGATCAAAGCGGATTGTGTGGTTGCTCCACCTTCACGACTGGTTAGGCGGCGGGATCCGGTGCGGACCTTGATGCCAGTTAAGGCACTGAACGGGGTGGGAAAGGGGCCGGCAGGCTTGGAACCGCAGGCCAAGGTGTCTGTGGGCACGGATGCGCGGGGGGAGGAGGGGGAGGTGCGCTTGAGAAAATGGACATATCTGAAAGACGCAGGTGTGGGGCAGGAGTTGGCGAGTCAAGGGGGGGCCAGAGCGAGGGGACTGCAGCGCCCGCCTCTTCAGGAGGGCAAGCGGCGGGGTCGTCAGGAGGGAGCGCGGAGGCACCCAAAGACGAGGTTAAAGAGAGCCACAACATTCCGGTAAAAAAGCTGCCATATATGGGGATTGCGAAGCCCTTGGGGGCTCACCTTACGTTGGCCACCAAGGAGAAAATATGGAAGGGCAACTATGTGGACATGTTGAAGCTCTTACATAGAGAGCTTGCAGCAAAGGAGGGGTCCAAGGAAGAAGAGTTGGAGCTGGCAAGAGGCCGAGGGTCTATTGAGAGTTGGTCCGCAGCGTTCTTGATTTTCGCTAGTATGTACTGCGAGAAGTTCCCCGACAGGTCCGTCGCATTATTTAAATACATGGACGTGATCATGCGAGCGCACGTCACGTACGGGGGGGTACGCATGGTTGCACTACAACGAGGAATTTCGGGCGCGGGTGGCCTGGGATACAGAGGCTAAGTGGGGGGAAATAGACTCAGACATATACCAGCAAACCATGGGAGGGGCCAAGTTTGGGAAAAGGATATACACGGCGAGCGGGCTGCCGCTCGCGCCTTGCCCCTTTCCGAATCACCCCACCCGCGGTTAGGTGGGGTATGCAGGGAACAACACCGGAGGCACAGTGGGAGCATGCTAGGACTTTAACAAGGGGACGTGCACGAGGCAATTGTTTAAGGAAGTCCAGGAAGGGCGTATGGCGTGGCCCTTTCAGGATACCCCTTTGCGGGACCTGATCATTTCCCCTATCGGAGTGGTTCCAAAGAAGGAACCCGGACAATACCGACTGATTCAGCACCTGTCATGGCCACATGGGGCGTCAGTTAATGATTTCATAGCGGCCGAGCTATCGTCAGTGTCCTACTCATCAGTGGATGTGGCGCGGCAGTTAGTCGCGACAGTAGAGGCGGGCACCCTTATGGCAAAATGCGACATAAAGTCGGCATTCTGACTGCTCCCTGTACACCCAGAGGACTATCAGCTATTGGGTATACAGTTTGAAGGGTCCATTTTTGTGGATAAAGCATTGCAAATGGGTTGTTCCATATCCTGTGCCATGTTCGAGCGATTCAGTACATTCCTGCAGTGGGTTTGTTCGTGGCACACCGGTAAAGAGACGGTGACACACTACCTGGATGACTTTTTCCTGGTGGGACTGCCCGGTTCTGCGGACTGTTAGCAACAGCTGGCTAGTTTTAAAGAGCTCATGGGCTACCTGGGTGTGCCCCTGGCGCCAGAGAAAACACAGGGTCCCAGCACGGTGTTGTCCTTTCTTGGTATTGAGCTTGATTCAGTGGCAATGGAAGCCCGTTTGCCTTGAGATAAGAAGGTGCATATGCTGCTTTTGATTGACAGCCTGCTGGCAAAAAAGAAGGTGACGGTGAGGGAAGTGCAGGTGCTCCTAGGACACTTAAATTTTGCGTGCCGTGTGGTGCGGGGCTTACCTTTTGCAGGAGATTAGGTTTATCCTTGTCCGGTTTGACACTGCCGTACCACCATATGCGCTTGTCGGCGGGCACGAAGGACGACCTGCGCAGGTGGCGGACATTTTTGGAGCACTTTAATGTTATTCCAATGGCAACCTCAGGAGACTGGGAATGGGACGTGACCATCTCCTCGGAAGCGGCAGGGGCGGGGGGTTTTGGACTCTACTGGCAAGGGAGGTGGTGCGCCGAGGAATGGCCATCGCACTAGAAGACCGGGAGGAGGAGTATTGCCTTTCTGGAATTGTTTCCACTAGTGGTGGCTGTGACTGTGTGGGCCCGGGAGTTGGCGCACAAGAAAGTGATTCTCAAGATGGACAATATGTCTGTAGTGCAGGTTGTGAACAGGCAGTCAGCCAGGGACACTCAGGTTCTCAAGTTGTTGAGGGTGTTTGTGCTGCGTAGTTTGGTGCATGATATCTTGTTTCAAGCTAGACATGTGCCGGGGGTGGACAATGACATTGCGGATGCTTTGTCTCGGTCACAGTGGCAGAGGTTCCATGGGCTAGCCATGGAAGCGGATGAACACAGGATGCCGGTTCCAGCAGGGATGTGGTCAGTGGGAGAGAAAGGGTCGTTCAGTTGGTAAGACGGTCAGTGGCCACATCAACCTGGAGGGCATACGAGCAGGCTTGGTAGGCTCTCCTTGACAGTGGCCCGACGCACCATGACGAGCCCTGGGTAAGGGAAGAACAGGTAGTACAATTTATGCTGTCCATATTCACAAAGGTTTGTCCAAAGTGACGATTCCAGGGAAATTGTCGGCGATCGCTTTCATGGGGAAATTGTGGTGGGGGTACGCGCCATCAGCGGGGGAATTAGGCACCCGCCTAATGGAAGGCTGAGCACAGGAAAGAGGTAGCAGATCCCAGCAGAGGAGGCCCATAACGGCAGGTATTCTGGGCGGCTTGACGCAGCTAATGCCGTAGGTATGTCGCAATGCAGAGGAAGCGGTTTTGTTCTCCACTTTAATGACGTGGATGTATTTCGGGGCCTTCAGGGTTTCAGAGCTCCTTGGTGCCAGGGGGGTGCGGGTGGTACAGTGATGGGAGGTGGACCTGTGGGTAGAGGAGGTGGCAGTACTACTCAGGTGCTCGAAGCGGGGAAGTAGGTGGTCATGGGGCCGGTAGGGGAAAAGACAGTGTGCCCCGCGGCCTTGGGTAGGATCTTAGCAAGGGGGGTTGGTCTGGAAGCAGGGGAGGTCTTCCGGCGGGAGAAAGGGAACAGGGTGACGGCATCTCAACTCCTTTGGGTATTAAGGCAAGCACTTCAAGGCCTGGGGGAAAATCCGGGACAGTTTGGGACTCATTCATTTCGCATAGGCGTGGCAACGGATGCGGCAAAGAGGGGATGGGGAGGGAAGACCTTATGCGTTTGGGGTGCTGGAAATCCGATTGTTTTAAGAAATACATCAGGGTGCGGGGCTCTGGGGAGGGAGAGGCATGAATTTCCTTCGCCTTTCTCATATATGTGTCTTTTCAGGTGCAGCGGAGGGGCCTGCGTCGGCGGAATTGTCCATCCTCATTATAGGACATTCTTTTGTGAAAAGGGCAGAGCATTACGAGTGGGACAAACAGAACAGTTTAAATTTGGGGTTGGATCCTAGGTTGTTTCGGTGTCATTGGCAAGGTAAAAGGGGCATGAGATGGCACGAGTTGTTTCCAGCATTGAACAGGTCGATCAGAGGTGGAATTTGCCCAGACGTTTTGATTATTCATTTGGGTGAGAATGATCTTGTGAAGTGTAAAGTTTTGGCTTCGTTAAAACAAATGAAGAGGGACCTTTTGGAGATTCAACAGCAGTGGTCAGGTTGTCATGTGATATGGTCAGAGTTTATTCCTAGGAGTCATTGGAGAGGGGCAGAGCAGCCAGCTGCGATAGATAAGGCGCGAAGGAAGATAAACAGGGACATGGACATTTTCTGCGACAGGGAAGGGTTTGGGAGGATGGTGCATCCAGAACTGCATTATGCGGCAGTCTATTTCTTTAGGGAAGATGGGGTACACTTGTCCCGCTATGGTATGGAGTTGTACATAGTTCAGCTTAAGGAGGTTCTGGACAGAGCTGTAGGCATATGTAGATACCCAAAGCGACAGGAGCCCTAGTTGGGGGGTCAGAAAAGTCTGTAGGTCAGATTTTTCTGAGTGGCGTTTTTCCTGGGTACTAGTTGGTACAGTAGTTTACAGTTACAGTTTATTGATAGTGAAGGTCACTCCGGGAGCACGCAGGAAGGGGAAGTAGCATAGGAAGGGTACATAGATAGCTAGGTGAAAAAAAGTTAAGAAGTTGTAAGTTTGGGGGTTTATAAATGTTTGCAGGGGGGAAAACTTTAGGGGAGGGTTAGGGGAGGGGGTAAGGTAGGAGGAAAATATTTAGTGAGGTTTAGTTTTGTACGGCACAGGCCAAGGATTTTGTTGTAAGGTGCACCTGTCTTCAATAAAGCGGCCTTTTTCACACCAAAAAGCTAGTCTGTGGTCTGTGCTGCACCCCTCTTTGGCCCAATAGGGGTTTGGGGGGGCGGTCGACCACCAGGTGGCCTGCCCCTCCCGGGGGATTTTGGGACAGGGCGCAGCCAGAGCCCAGTTGGGCTTGTTTGGGCTCCTCGGGCTAGGGTTGTGCTGCCTTGGGCTAGTGGTGGGCTGGTTTTGGGCTGGGGTGTATTTAGCCGGCCATCTTAGGTCACTGGCCACCATTTCGGTGGTAGAGACACGCCGGCCGGCTGGGGAGCATAGTAGTGGGAGCGTTTTTGTCCCTCCCGCCCTCCATAATGTATAATAGGGTTCTGGGAAGGTTTCTGGAGGTAGACGGCCAGTAAGTTTTGTGGTAAGACTTGGGGTAGTTTTGTTGGGAACAGGTGCATCGGTGGGGAAGCATGTATTTGGTTGTCGCTTGAAGCAGGTGCTGGTGTGAATATCGATGGTCTTTATTGGGGCGTTTTTCCTGGGTACTAGTTGGTACAGCGGTTTACAGTTACAGTTTATTGGTTGTGAAGGTCACTCCGGGGGCACGCAGGAAGGGGAAGTAGCATAGGAAGGGTACATAGATAGCTAGGTGAAGAAAAGTTAAGAAGTTGCAAGTTTGGGGGTTTATAAATGTTTGCAGGGGGAAAACTTTAGGGGAAGGGGAGGGGGGTAAGGTAGGAGGAAAATATTTAGTGAGGTTTCGTTTTGTACAGCACAGGCCAAGGATTTTGTTGTAAGGTGCACCTGTCTTCAATAAAGCAGCCTTTTTCACACCAACAAGCTAGTCTGTGGTCTGTGCTGCACCCCTCTTTGGCCCAAAGGAGAACAACAGCTCATTTTTTCAGATGGTGGGCCACGCTCGGCACTATAAGTCGCGCTTTTTTACCATCATCATCCCATGTGCTTGTAAAGGGCACGATAAAAAAACTGCTCACCAGGCAGATGATTTAATCACACATACTACGCACTTATAGAAGTTCTTTCCTCACGGAGAAGCTTTGTCAGATGTCAGGATACAAGATTAAAGAGGCAAAGTCAGAAATTATGGCTTGGAATCTTTCCCGAAAAACTAGACCAATAAAGGAAAAAAATAATTAGCTGGGGGTTAGGGGGGTACATGATATCGAGAGAATTGCAGAACCACAATAAGACTATTAAGAAGACGGAAAGCATGTCCAATAAGTAGTGTAATAGCTAAAGGGAGACAGTCTTTGCCGGATTTCCGTTTTCACTGTGGGACGTTTCTAGGTATAAATAGTAGACTGCTGATTGTCAATCATGACCGGTCCAGCATAGGTCATCTGTTTTAAGCCATGGACACTGATATCTGTAGGCAACAGTTTCTGTATAAGTTTGCTTCCCCCAAATATTTTAAAATAGAAGACTGAAGGTGTTGCAGGTATATGCTAGACTGGGTTGAAGTTAAAGTTGAGGTGGTATGACATGTTATAGTACACTAGCCCCAATCTGGGACTCTCCAGGCGCACCTGAGTGCATGAACGATCGGTTTTGCCATCGCTTTGAGAAGCTCATACTGGTAATTGGGGTGGGCGAGCAGATGGAGCGAATCTGCATTCCTGGTGCTACAGATAAAACAGGAGGAACTTTATCAAAGTATAAGTATTATATACTCACTTCCTGGTTTGCCAAGCAAGATTGGTCATTGAAGGAGCCATGTCTGCTGGAATTAGACCTGCAAAATATTTCAACAAGGAAACAAGAAGTCTCAACATAATATTGGGAGCTATATGCTCCAGCTGACATGAATCAGAAGCCACACTTTTGTGTTTATACCTTTCAAGGCACGAGAGAGAAGATTTATGGCAAGTATCGGTCAGGATTTCATCGAGTGACAGAGAAAGGGACACGAATGCAAGACTGTTCGGCTCAACCTGAGATATACATAGAAAATGTTGAAGGATTGGTAACTGTTGAGGCAGAGAGGGTAAAGAGCAGACAGTTCCTGGGCAGTGGCAGGAGAATAAGCACAGCACTCTTTGGGTCCTATGAAAGAGCTGGAGACCAGCAAAATGACGCCTGACAGCTCTTTGCTTCTTGTATGGCTCCTGTTCTTGCCGAGTTCATCACAGCATTACCCCAAGATGGTAATACGGCATGGGCGCAGAGGCAAAATGATTCCCTAATTTGCATGGGGCCACACCCCCATGCAAATGAGGGTACATGGTGATAAGCTGGCGCCATAGGTGCCTCAGCGCTATCTGTTTTACAGAAAGGGCTGCAGAAGCGTCTGCAGCTCCTTCTGCAATACCAAAGGACCCCAGGGCGGCGCACAAAGCGGGTGCACATGCCAGTTGCGCCCCCGGGGAACTTTCGATAATACGGCTCCTGGTGTTTTCTGGTGCTTTAGGGGCTTGTTATTGTATCTCCCCTGAAATACCAGGTAAGTCCATACTACTCTTCCTTCCCTGTGTGTGCTATCATGTGTGTTATCCATAAGTATTAGTTGCCATTCTACCCTTGTTATTACAGGGCCTTCTCCCATTACAATGCCATCCACTGGAGGCGTGCAGTGGAATTCCCTGTGATCTATTCTAGTTGGCATTGTGTGCTCTCTTTCTCTCCTTCCCTCAGCCATTTACTCCTTTTCCCTGGTCTGGACTGACCTTGCAGACAGCTCTAACCACACCACCTTTGGGAAGTACTTACAGGGAGATTGGTGGATTATCATCTGAGTCCAAGTGTTGTTCTTCCTCCAGTGAACGGGCGCACAGGTGACAGTATCTCTCGGAACTCTTACTCCACCTTTAAGTCTGCTGCACTTAGGAGGAACCATTTATGCGCTCTCTACAGAACTTATTGGACATCAATGAAATTAGCGAAGATGAGAAAATATGCAGAGAATCCTTGTTAGAAGCATGGATTGCTGGAAGCAGACGACTTGTCTATGCTGGCACACCTAGAGAAATCAATTTACATGTTTGGGTATGAGTACGATAATAACAAAGATCTCAAATCGAGGGATAGAGTAAGCACAACTCTTGTTGTTTCTCGAATCCTTGAAGAGGTAAAGGAAAAGGTTTCTTACTGACTAACCCAAAAAAGTTAGTATTTTATTTGATACTTTTTGCAAAAAAGGAAGTGTGAAAAATAGTATTTGCCTTTCGCGCTTTTAGTCACTGACTGGTTTAAGTCTTCTAAATATATTTGTGATTCAGACGTGCAGTGTTCAACAATTAGGACATCCCAGCTTTTCAGTGCTTTAAATGGCAAAAAATAAGTGCAGGTACTCAATAAAATAAAGGTGTGGCAAGTGGGCGGGGCTAGGGGCGGGGCTATGGGCAAGATATGATCATACATAATGACTTTTGTACTAGTTGCAGCACATAATAAAGCACACGAGAAATGTGTTGATGTCAATAAACCAGATTAACTTATTACACGTAATGAAAGCCATGATGGCACTTTCACTAAATGGTCGTTCGCTGCGCACCTGATTGACAGTGCAGGGTCTGTCTAAAGATCCTATCCTGTTAAATCACAGCATGACTCAAGCCCTTTCAAACCCCTGCAGTTTGGGGACATTCAAATGGGAGCTGCAGCTCTGCAAAATGCTTGGTTAATTACAAGCTCCTAGGAAGCAGAGCGGCATCTGCCCTGCACTGGAGGAGAAACCTAACCTGCACCTGCCGTGCCGTGGATCAGGGTACTGGTACTCTCCCTGAGTACAGAGAAGTGCCGTTACTGACAGCAAAAAAAATCGGAAGTGCCGTTACTCAGTACCGGGGAGAACCGGCCCATTTAAAGCACTGCAGCTTTTGCAACATTTTGAGATTTTGTCAGCCAACATATGAATTCATGTTCGATTATTGCACCTTATGGGCTTTCGGATTAAAGGAACCAGATGGTTCCTGTAGAGTATTCAAATTATTTGTTCAGATTGGCCCTAGGTCTTAATTGCATCTGCTGAGATGCATACATTAAGCTTCATAAATTCAACACTATAAAGGGACATCGGAGAGTGTTATGAGGTCAAAAAATGAATGGTATTTACTTCCTAACTTTTGACCAGTTTGAGCTAGAAAGCAAAAATTACAATTTGTTGAAATTTGCAAATTATGTAACACATGGTGATTAACATGACAAGAGCGGTAAAGCCATATTTTGTGGATTACGCTGCAGCCGCTGAATCGCATAATTCCAGGGCCCTTGATTATAGCCTAAATTATATACAGGAGACGTTTTTGTAAATTGCTTATCCTTAATTTATTTATTTTAAGGAGCTCTCAAATGTGATAGCTACAGAAAATTGCACAGCGAAGTAAAGTAATTGCATAGGATCACAGCATTTAGTCAAACAAGGAAGCCCATATCTCAGCTCGGGTTCCCTGATAACACATTATGCAGTAGAATTGCTGAATGGATATCTCCTTCTCTCTCTAATTTCACACCAAAGGACAATGATTAGTGATCTAAATTGATACACTGGGGTTAGTGAATACACATATCACACATTAAATCAAGCTGACACAATGTTTTTCTAGAAAAACAGCTCAACCTTAATGGAAGGAAGGACATTATTTTTTATTTTGATATCTTTGGTTTCCTCTGCTCAAAAAAGAGATTGATTTCAGTAGAGACTCGAGACCTCAGAGTAGGCAATTATGAGTTTTAGCAAAACGAGTAGTTCTCAGAGAGTCCATAGAATTATAAGTTTTATCTGTCACACAAGTAAAGTTCAGAGCTTGGCTGCAGACACACTTTCACATATCAATCAATCAATCAATTAGTCAATCAACTCAGACTTATAGGGTGCAGCTAAACACCTGAGAGAGTGTCCAGGCGCTTGATTATTGTTGAGATTGGTCGAAAAGCCCGATCTTGAGTCTTATTATGAACTCCGGAAAGGGAGGATTCTGTTCGGAAGTGAAGGAGAAGGTCGTTCCAGGACTTAGCGGCGAGGAAGGAGAAGGATCGTCCACCACTGTAGATTCGGCAGAGGCAGGGAGAGAAATGGAGGGCGAAGGAAGCAGAGCACAGGTGTCTGGAGGGTTGGTGAAAGTTCAGGTGGTGGCTGATGTGTGCTTGTCCTTGGTCATGGAGAGCCTTGTAGACAATGTCAGCAAATGAATTGGCATCTTTCCTGGATGCGGAGTCGGTGGAGGTTCCTGAGGTGGGGGTTGATGTGTTTGAGGAGGACGAGCCCATCAGCTGTGTTCTGAATCTGAATCCTCTCTTCAGGAGTTGGGGGGTGATTCCTGCATAGAACGCATGGCTGTAGTCCAGCCTGCTGGTGACTAGGGCGTGAGTGATGGTTTTCCTGGTGCTGAAGGGGAGCCATCTGAAGCTCTTTCAGAGCATACAGAGGGTGTTCATAGCAGGCGGAGGAGATTGCATTGCTCTGGCACTTCATTGTGAGTTTGCTGTCCAGGATGATACCAAGGTTGTGGGCGTGGTCTGTAAGTGTAGGTCCAAGCTCAGAGGGCCACTAGGTGTCTTTCCATGGAGGGGTGTTGTTCCCAAAAATCAGCACTTCTGTCTTCTGCGTGTTGTGCTTCAGGCAGTTGTGTCTTCATGTACTCAGTGACACTCAACATGCAGTTGTGGAAGTTGGTCCTAGTGGTGGAGGGGTCTTCTGAATGTGAGAGTATGAGATGGGTGTCGTCTGCTTAGGATATAATGTTGAGGCCATGGGTTCTGACGATGTTGAAGGGATGAACCTTGAGGGAAGCCACAGATGGTGCTCGTGGGTTTTGAAGTGAAGGGTGGTAGGCAGATACTGTGGGTTCCTCCTGTGAGGAAAGATCCGATACATTTGAGGGCGTCTCCCTGGAACCCGATGTGGTGGAGTCTCTTCATGAGTGTGTGGTGGGGTACGGTTTCAAATGCTGCTGAGAGGTTGACGAAGGTCAAGGCCACTGTTTGCCACCACTCAAGGAGGGTCCTGATGTCATCGCTGACAGCTATCAGGGCGGTCTCGGTGCTGTAGTTAGTGAGGAAACCAGAGGGGGAGGTGTCCAACAGGCTGTTTCCCTCCAGGTATTCAATGAGTTGGCAGTTGATGGCCTTCTTGAGGAATTTGGCTGGGAAATGGAGAAGAGAGAAGGGGCTGTAGTTCTTGAGTTTGCTGGGGTCGACAGAGAGTTTCTTGAGGAGGGGTCTGACTGCTGTATGCTTCCATCCGTCGGAGAAGATGGCCGTGGTGATTGATGCATTGAGGATTGAGGTGAGCTTATCACTGATTTCCTTGCTCCCGAGGTTGAGGAAGTGGTGGGGGCCCGGGTCTGAGGGTGCTCCAAAGTGGATAGAGTTCATGTTGGCTTTGGTGCTCTGATTGACGAGCTGTTCCCATGAGGTGAGTGAGTGGTTGTGGGTGGCATCAGTCGATGTGAGGATGATGTTGAAGAGGTCGGCGGGTTGGGCTTCAAAGTTACTGTCAATGGTGGATATCTTGTTGTGGAAGTAGTCCACCAGGGAGTCACAGAGTTCCTGGGAAGGGGAGATCATGTTTATGGAGGCTGACGGGCATGAGAACTCACTTACGATGCTGAAGAGTACCTTGCTATGGTTGGAGCTTGCTTTGATGCTTTCTGCCAGAGCACCTCTCTAAGTGTCTTTTAGATGTTGGGGGTATTTGTTGAGGGTTTATTCAAAGGTGGCTCAGTCTGTGGGATCTCTGCTGGTGCACCATCTTCTTTATAGCCGTTTGCAGTTGCATTTCATTTTCCTGAGTTCTGGTGTATACTAACTTGCATGTTTGGTGGATCTGCTGGTCCTGGCTGGCTTGATAGGGGTGACTCAGTTGACGCAATTGATGATCTAGGCTGAGAAATTCTGGACAAACTGTTCAAGGTTGGTTGTGGAGTAGGGGTGGTTGGTGTTAAAGTCTTCCGTCCACTGGGTCTCAGTCACTTTGTTCCAGCTGTGGTGGGAGGAGCTTGGGGGCCTGTTTGTGGTGCACGGGGATCCTGCAATGGTGGAGGGGAGGATGGCGTGGTCTGTCCAGTGAGTTCAGACACATGACTGTACTTGACTCTGTCGCTGGCAGTAAAGATTAGGTCAAGCATGTGTCCTGCGCTGTGAGTGCGGTCGGTGACCAGTTGGGTGAGTCAGATGTTTTTGTTGCTTTCCAGGAAGTTGGTGGAGTTGGCATCTTTGAGGTCGTCGAGGTGGAAGCTGAGGTCACAGAGGAAGATGTAGTGCTTGGAGTCAATGGCGAGTGGGCTGATGAATTCAGGGAGGGGGTTGCAGAAGCCTTGGTGTGGTCCTGGGGGTCTGTAGGTGAGGGTGCCTCTAATTGTAGTTTGGCTGGTGGTTTAGAGTTGGAAGTTGAGGTGCTGAACGAACGGTGTGGTGTCATTTTCGGTGGTAGTGCAGCATTCAGTGTCTTTGTGGATGTTGGTGATGCTTTCTTCGTGTTTGTAGGTGCGGTCCTGGTGTGTCATCTTGTAGCCATTGGGTATTGCGGTGGCGAAATCTGGGCAGGAGGAGGAGTTGAACCAGGTCTCTGTGATGAAGATAATGTTGGGGGTGAGGTTGGTTATGGTGTCCCAGATGTCAGTGGTGTTTGTGCAGAGTGATCGGGTGTTGAGCAGGAGGCAGTGGAGTAGTTCCTGGGTGGTCGTGATCGCTGAGGTGAGTATGGTTTAGTCGGCCCTCTGGGGCTGACCAACCCAGTCATCTGCACTCTCCGCAGCCTACATGGGAAAAATGGCCTCCCCATAGATGCCTGTGCAGTCGGTGTCCCAGCCAATCACAACGCTGCCATTGCAGCATTGTGATTGACTTAGGGGAGGTGAGGGAGGCTGCCTGCTTCTTGTTCCTGCTGAGGCAGGAAAGCAGGAGCCGGAGCTTGGAAAACACGGGACCCGGGAAAGGAACGTTTTTTTGTTATTATTTAACCCTCCACACTCCCCGCACGCTCCCACCTCCCCATGCGACAGCTCACCTGTACACCCCCCCACATGACCGCCCCCCTGCCAGTGAGCCATGCTGGCCGTGACTGCGGGAACCAGCAGGTTATAGATGCCCACAATATGCCAAGGTTAGTATTTTTAAGAGGAGTGGGTATCATTAAGAATGCCCATTATAATCATCAACTGGCATGTGTTATTTGTGGACAAGCCTATACTTCAAATATGCTTCTCAAAGCTCTGCTCAGTCATCCATTTTCAGTTTCTGTGCCACATCCCTGGCATTGCATCAAAATGATAGTGTGGTTGACATCAAAGGGTCTGAGGGAGTCCTGAACTATCAATCACATTGCTACTGCATTCTGCTGTACACATAGAAAGAGGAAAACACCTCACATGGTTGTTTTTGTGCAGGAAGGTGTCCCTTCCTGCAGAAAAACAATCACCCCTACAACGCAGACACCCTTGCACCATGGCGCAAGGCTGCCTGTTTTGTCACATGGGAGCTCTTTGTGTGCCAGTGCAGGAGAAAAGGACAGGAATGCATCATTGCTTTTAGATAAGACACATTCCTGCCCTTTTCTTTTGATGCATGGCAGTGCAGCAGGAATGCTTGCTGCGCTGACATACGTCAAAGTATTGTAAATGAGTTCCTTTGTGACTTTCCCTTACCTAGCCAGGGGTCAGGATCAATCTGGCAGAGGCAGTGCTAAACACCTACAGCTTGTCAGATTAATGGGGAAAAAGAGAAGGGAATGCATCTGAAAACCTCCTTTGGTAAGCCACCCCTGACCATGAAGTAATCAGCAAGGTCACTGTGAAATTGTCTCCATCTCCAAGTGCAAGAAGATGTGGCCTGGCAGCAGCCACACCAGTTGTGATATCCAGACTCTCCAACTCTGCCAATGAGTAGTCACCTGCTGTTCTAAGACTCCCCTATCTTTGTGCTGGCCTCGTTCCCTTTGCCTTCGTGAGTACCATGTAGTGAAATTCAAATGGGAAGGCACCCCAAACAAAGAGGCAAAGAACATATCTGTCTCTTCTTGCAACGTGCCAGACATATATCATCCAACCCCCTTCATGATGATGCCTTCACCTTACTTCCTGCTCTGTAACTACAGGAAGCGCAGGTTCTTCTTCCAGTGCTTTGAATCGGAAATGTTTTCTGAGTGAAGTGACGATCGTGTCTTCAGGTCATCAGGTCTTCTCGAATAACACCAGATCGAATCCCTTAGCATTAAATTCCGGAGTGCCTCAGGGATCGATTCTAAGCCCTCTGCTCTTTAACATTTATGTTTACCCTCTGGCGGACATTTCTGAGAAGTCGGGACTGACCATCTTTTCATATGCAGACGTTACCCAGATTATATTTTCACTTTCAGCCGCTCAGCATCAAGATCCCTCCCTGCTTCAGCTTGGCCTGAGAAATATCTCCCTGTGGATTACCAGAAATGCCCTGAACCTGAATGGATCTAAAACTGAGGTCCTTGTTCTGGGTAACAACCCTGAACTTTGGGGAATCAACCACTGGCCTGATATTCTGGGACCATTACCTGCTCTGGGCCCTAAAGTTAAGAATCTAGGTTTTATCATTGATAACATTCTCTCCCTCAAACCTCAGGTGTCTAGGGTCACTGCGTCCTGCTTTGCTGTTCTGAAATGGCTTAAAAAGATCCTCTGGCTAATTCCACCGGCAGCCCAGAGAATGGTAATGCAGGCTTTGGTGACATCCAGACTAGAATACGGCAATGTTTTGTACTTGGGCGCAGATAAAGCCTCCGTTCATCGTCTGCAGATCATACAGAATGCGGCTGCGCATCTCCTTTTTCAGCTGCCTAGATATGCCACAGCTTCACCACTACTTCATAAACTCCACTGACTCAAGGTGAACAAGCTCATGGAATTCAAGGCTCTATACTACATGTTCCGGGCCAAACTTGGCTTGGCTCCCTCTTACATCCAAAGTCTTGTGAAACCCTACATGCCCGCCCGACAGCTGAGAACTCTCTCCCAATTAAGCTCAGGAACTGTCCCTCTCTGCTAGCCTTCTGTAAGAACCAAAAGACCTTCCTTTGTAGCCACCAAGCTTCAATCTATATCTTGGGGCTGCTGTCTAGCAGCTTGTGGCTTGCCAGTTTCCTTGCCCAGCGCCGGGAGACTCTGTTGGGTGGCTGTTCGCTTTATAAATTTATAATAATAATAATAATCGTGTGGAATGGTCAAGTGCTATTAAAGGTGGTGCTGATGATTTTTAGAATCTTTGGTTTCAACCATGCACTAAGTGAATATTTTTTATGAACCAATGAATCCACGCCTTTTTGGGTTCCACCACTTCTCAACAAGCCTGCTATATTTTTTCTTCAAAACAGACACTATTCTGGACTCCCATACTCTTAATGGTGAGCTGCAACACTTTTTGGTGTGTCTGAGATACTGTTTCTGGCAGTATGAACATATCCCATCAGGGCTCCCAAAACCTAACAGTCCAGGACAAACACTTATCAGAAAGTCTGCCATACACTTTATGGCTGTGTATCAACAGTTCGCAGAAGGCCTAACATTCCATAAGTAGTACAGGAATCATGCTTATCATCAGGACTTCTCTGCCTTTCATGGTGGGGAACTCACTAAGGGCCTGATTCACAGAAGTAATCTGAGATGGAAGTCTAATTTTACGACTTTCGGTATTCACAAAGGGTATTTACGAGTAGTAAAGTTAGACTTTTGGTCTAAGTTTAGACCAAAAGTCTAATGTAGATCAAAAGTCTAACTTTACTACTACTAAAGTTAGACTTTTGGTCTAAGTTTAGACCAAAAGTCTAACTTAGACCAAAAGTCTAACTTTAGTAGTAGTAAAGTTAAACCTTTGGTCTAAGTTAGACTTTTGATCTAAACTTAGACCAAAAGTATAACTTTACTGATCATAAATGCCCTTTGTGAATACCGAAAGTCGTAAAATTAGACTTTCATCTAAGATTACTTCTGGGAATCGGGCCCTTAGTAGTTAATTTGTTAAATCAGCGCCTTACCACGACGTGGTAACCATGTAGTATTGATGGTATTTTTTATCTGGCATAATGCTCCTGGGATTTGGATTTGGGATCGATGGAGTAAGGTGACCAATGAGGAGTAAACCATGGACACAGCATGTGACCTAGGTCCAAGCAAGTAAACTCTGTACACATTTTGCAAACCTGACCCAGAGATTATTGGGTGTCTCTCTTCACTTAGGGGAAGATGTTCGACGGGTTTTTGCAGTCACAAATGGGAATTCAGCCCGTTTTAGACTGCAAAATTGGTCTGCCCTATGTACAAACCCTATTTTGTGAGTCGGTAACCTCTTACAGACTCACAAAATATGGTTTGTGACTCGCTATAAGGAAGGGGGTGTGCCAAGGGCACCCCTTCCTAATAGCGAGTCTAACTGCAATGTCTGATTGTTTTGCGATCGCATTTGCGGTCACAAAACACTCACAGTGTACCACCTACTTCAAGTAGGTGGTAAGCCACTCGCAAACGGAAAGGGGTCCCCAGGGGACCACTTCCCCTTTAAGTGTGCGAAAATATTTTTTAGAGTAGGCAGTGGTCCCCGGGACCACTGCCTACTCTTAAAAAATGGAAAAGAAACGTTTAATTTTTCTTTTTTAAATGCATCCAGTTTTCCTTTAAGGAAAATGCCTGGGCTGCATTTAAAAAGAAACTGCTTTATTTAAAAAGCAATCACAGACACGGTGGTCTGCTGACTCCAACAGACCACCATCCCTGAGAGTGTTAGCCATTCTTAATGGGGTTGCAAATAGCACCTGCCTCATGAACATCAATGAGGAAGGCAATTTGCGACCCCATTAGGAATCACTGCGCAATTTGCAAGTCGCAAAATGTAAGGGTCGTACATCTGGCCCTTAGTGGTACAAAAGCAGGCTATTATATCAAATAAATCAAATCACAATTGTTATGTAGGGATAAAATGGGATAAACAACTATGCTAAAATATCATAGGTGTTGTACAATGTGAACAATATTGGGGATGATTCCGATCCGGGTCGGAAAGCACTCCGACCGAGTCGGATTCGGAGTGTTTTCCGACCGAGCCGGACCCCTACAGTCCGACCGAGCGAGTACGATGCGCACGTATGCTGTCGGACTCGGTTCGGTCAGACTCACATAGAAGTCAATGGGAGCCGGTCGTACGACGCGTACATGAGCTCCCATCGACTGAATGGGTACGTCTCGAACAAGTGCGCCCCCTACAGTGGGTACGCGTCAGTGCCATTCACACCGTACATGCCTGTGTTGGGGAGACCCATAGGTCTCCCCCTGTGTGCGAGTCGTATGGCTGGGGGTGTCGGGGGGTCCAACGCGGACCTCCGAAGTCCGACTCCGGGAACTTTTGCAAGCCGGACACTCCGGCTCGCACAGGCTGTCCGACACGTGCATCGTACTGGCTCGGTTGTGAATCTCATCCATTGCACGCCACGGTTAGCTTACGACCGAGACTTACGGAGCGGTTCGGACCCGGAAACGACTCGGTCGGTGAATTTCATGTAGCTCACATCGTACTGGCTCGCTCGTACAGCTGTACGAGTCGGCCGGAAAACACGCGAACGGCTCGTAGTTTTTCCGGCCGGATCGCGTTCGGTGCCCTTCCGACCCGGATCGGAATTGGCCCCTAAATGTGTGATATTGTGTCACATATGAATTGTTTATTCTGGGCTCTCTGTTCCTGTATGACTAATTATGTGTGCACACTGACCTGAATCAAGAGTGATTATATTTTGGTACCAGAAATATTGGGACTCTATGATGGTTTACCCAGCAGGGGTATAAGTCCCCCCAAATTTGTTGATGAACTCCTTGATTGACAATGGGGACATCATCAACAAAATCCCATGATTGGCAGGTGTTGGGCTCTTTTAGAAAAAGCATACTCTGAATACAGAAAGTTAGTTGGGGGAATTAGACTGCACTGAAGAAAAACATGGAGACAAAGAGTAGCTGTGCAAATAAACAAAAAACAATATCTGGCATGTCCACTTCTACCTGTGCAGGTGTCACCTGAAAACCAATACACTTTCCGATGGTGTGTCTCCAACGTTGTGCCTGAGAGGGCTTATCTCTGTCTGGGTACATGGCAAATTAGCAACATGATCTGTCCCTTGAGCAAAAGGATGCATCATGCCAGAAGGGTCTTAATCATACCACAGGAAGTGGCATCATATCACCTATGATCCCGAATCTTCCAGAAAATTATGCACCATTACCTACATCATACTAATTGATGTTGTTGAAATTTCATAATAAATGAATGATGATAACAGCACAACACAGACACGTCTGTTGTAGTTATCATCAATATTAGAGCTCTAACATGATCTTTGAAAGTGGCAAAGTGTAATACTACCACCAATAGTTGATCTCATTAAAAACAAATTGTTATATATGTCCCGTTTGACAAAATAAATATCCCCACTGTGCTTGGGTCAGCATTTTGTAATGTGTGGCCCTTATGCCACAAACAACATTCAATATGCCTTTTCCAGAATTTTTCCATTAACCCCATGCTAATACTGTAAGTGATACTTATGAGAAACTTTACCTCTAGCATGTCAAGGCCATCAAGTTATCGTGCCTGCTCTCTTCTATATGCCATGGTTGTCCTTCCTTATTACAAGATATACCCCCGTGCCAAGAGTTTCAGAGGAAAGAAACCCCTATGGGAAACAGCAACCAAGCCAGCAGTTGGGCAGAAAAGAGCAGGTAAATAATAAGTTCTCTTGGGTGGAGGCAAGTCATGAAGAAATACAACATCTGAAAACTAGCGAAACTGACCTGCGGGACAAAGTCGAGGTATGTGAAAACAATGCAAGAAGAAATAATCTCAGAATCCTAAATGTCCCAGAGGGCCTAGAATGGGATTATTACAAAACCTTTATGATTAGCTAAGTGAAGGAATTAATCCCGTGGGTGGAGCCTATGGCTTTAGATAAGGATATACAAAGAGTTCATCGTGATCCGTTCAAAAAAGGAGCAATGAGGAAGAATCCAAGAAGAATCCTGGTTAACTTTAAGTCCTATGTGTTAAAAGAGAAAATCCTGAATGAGGCCCTTAAAGCAGGCAGTTTTTTCAAAGGAGAATGGTCCTTTCGTGTTAGGTCAGAGATTTCTAGAGACACGCAAGTTAGACAGTGGAAGTTGGGGAAGTACATTCAGGAACTCAGATCATTGAGAGCAACAGCTTAGATGCATTTCCCTGCTACCTTAGAGATGATGTGGAATAACAAAATTCATAACATAAGGGACCCCAAGAAGGTGGAAATTCTTGTGGAACAAATTGAGGCACAACAGAAATAAAAGTTGGAAGATGCCTAGAGAGAAGAGACCTTGAAAAGGTGCACATCTTTGCAGATTTATCCAATGAAGACTGGGAGGGTTTTCTAGAGGAAGGTGGTAGGGTGGGGGGAACACCAAGTTTTTTTCATGATATTCAGACACTGGGCCAGGGGAGCATTTGGGAGAAGTAAACAAAATCCAGCCTCATTTGTAAAAATTCAAAGTGAAGGGAGGCGATGGGGCATAAGCAGAATTGTTAGGTTCATACCATTAACCAGAAAGGGTAAGGTTGACGATCTAGATGTCTTTTAAAGTATTAACATGGAATGACAACAGGCTCAGAGTTAAAATCAGAAGGGGAAGAATTCTGAAATATCTGCAAATCGTGGGCAGTGAGGTTATAATTCTCCAGGAAGCCCACTTGTTAAGAAGTGAGTGGGGGGAGATACTGAAAAAACAAAAATGGATAGATCAATATGCCTGTACTAATCAGTCCTATTGTACTAAAGGGGTGGCTATTATATTTAAATATGCTATTAAGGATTTGGTGGAGGAGGTTATTACTGACCCAAAGGGGAGGTAAGTGATAGTGAAAGCTAAAATCTAAGATTTGTGGTATGCTTTTGTAGGTTACTACCGCCCAAATGGTCCCGCCTCTCTGCAAGCCCTTCATAGCCAGCTCCTGGAGAATAAACTCAAATTAATTCTAGGAGGTGATTTTAATGTACTAATAGACCCCACACTAGATAAATCCACCACATTGAAGGCAGCTAATTGACCCAAAATGAGTGCATGGGTGAAATGGGTTATGGAAGATATGGGTCTTGTGGATATTTAGAGGTTGAAGGGAGGTAATGGATACAGGTTTACTTTTAGAAATAAAAAATATGGGCACTCCTCTAGAATAGATTTTTTCTTTGTAGATAATAGGATAGGTAGGAATGCTAAAAAAGTGAAGCACATATCTGGGCCTCTATCGGATCATTCAGCTGTCTGTCTCCTGAACAGCCAGTTCATAGAGATGGACATTAAATCAAGCTCTACTTCTTGATCAGCAAATATTGGAACAATTAAAGTAGAAAACAAGAGAATATTTCCAATTAAACAGATATGCAGCCCCCCTCCAGATGGTTTGGGATGCTTATAAGGCAGTAAAATAGGGGAGATTGACCAGCCTATTGGCTTTTCAGAGTAAGGAAAGTAGAAATAAGATAACAAATTAGTAGTGTGTAATACAAACGTTAGTTAGGGAAGCAGAACACTCTAGTGGTTTTCAAAAATTGGTGTTATAGAAGAAAAAATAAAAGGTACCAAGGGTGAGCTGGCCAATGCTTTAGAGACCATAATCAGGGGAGGGTGGGAAGCAAGAAAGCTTTCAAACTAGGAATATGGGGAAGTAGAAACAGAATTCAAGCCCTTAAAATGGAAGATACTGGTAATATAACTATAGAAGATCAGGAGATAGAGCAGGCTTTCACTCACTTTTTCCAAAAGCTGTACACAGAAGAGTTAGAAGTGACAGAAGATAAATTAAGAGTTATCTTAGTAGGATAGACACCAAAACCCTACAAGCATACCTGAGAGAAGACTTAAATTTATTAAGGCAATTAGGAAATTAAAAACAGGAAAAGCAGTTGGGCCAGACATTCTTCCGAATGAGTTTTATATTGCTTTAAAAGATGAGCTGGCCCCCTTCTTAACAGAATTGTTGAATGCGGCTTTCTTAACCCCTTCGATGCTGCGCAGATTCCGCCGCTGTGCTGACGGAATCTTGCGCGGGTGTGGTCATGACGGAATGGTTCCGTCATGAGCACAGCTCAACCGTGGGTCATGACGGAACCATTCCGTCATGAGCACCGAAGGGGTTAAAGGGTCAAGAGCTACCAAGATCAGTTATTAGCATGATTCTTAAACCAGACAAGGATCCTGAATTATGTGAGTCTTATAGGCCAATTTCGTTATTGAAAAGCGATTATAAGATATATACTCAGATCTTGGCTATGAAGTTAGGGAAGGTGATTGGTCTGCTAATTCATGAAGACCAAAAAGGTTTTATTAACGGGAGACAACTTCATGAATTGACCCATGATTTCATTGGAACACTATGTTTGGCCATCCAAGAAAATATCCCATTATCGGTACTTACTTTTCACACAGCTAAAGTCTTTAATAGGGTCAGTTGGCCCTTTTTGCAAAGTGTGATTTGACGGTTTGACTTGGGGGGGCTTGTTCTTGATATAAAAACCCAACTGCAAAGATACAAATAAATGGCAATCTTATGGAACAGATAAATATCATAAGAGGGACACACCAAGGTTGTCCGCTGTCACCAATACTGTTTAATTTATACATTGAACCTTTGTCGAACTTTATTAGGGCGAGCCAACATATTATCCTATTTGAATATCATGGTTGGGAGGAAAAAGTGGCCCTAGATGCTGATGACCTAATGATGTTCACAACGGGTTTGGCAGGGTTTCTTGCAGTAATTTTAGACACTCTGGATCATTTTGGGAAAGTCCTGGGTTACTTTGTTAACCAACAAAAAACATAAATCATGGAATGGAACTCCAGCTGCAACAGCCCATTGATAAAAAGAAAAGAAAATATTTGGTGGTTCAGGTAGAGAAAGATCATGATGCAATTGCCCAGCTGAATTTTAACAAAGTAGCGACTAAAACTAAGAAGTTATTAAGAGTGTGGGGAGGCCTCCCACTCTCCTTTATGAGAAGATCAAATATTTTAAAAATGTCAATACTACCAAAGTTCACGTTCATCTTTAACGCAATACCACTAAAGTTTAAGTCACAATGGTTTAAAAAAACTGCAGGGAGAGCGGAGTACTTTTATTTTGACCTAAAAAGGGGTGAGAATTGCATATAGGAAGCTGAATAGAAAAAAGAGCAAGCGTGTTTTGCAAGCCCAGACTTTTACCAGTATTGCAAAGCATTTCAATTTAAGAACACAAGGCCTCTACTTCTAGAGAATTTTGCATTCACCCCACGCTTTCAAGCCAAGACGAAGAGCTTACTGGTGGACGGTAACTCATTTTCTCTATAAATTAAGGCATCCAAAAATACTTTGAGAAAGTTAGACTGAAGACACATGCATATAAGCTATGGTATTATATCAGACGGACTCTAGGAATACCATACTATAGCACCTTTGCACCAATATGGGACTCCCCAAGAATCCCAGAATGTCTGAAAGACAGGTTATCAACACCATTGTTAGAAGAAGGAGTAATGAAGTGGGGTTATTTGGTGAAGGAGAGTACTCTAATTTCATGGGAAACCTCATTGGCTATTACAAAGAGCCACCTGTCCAAGTTCAATACTATTAACTTGCAAGTTGGGCAAGGGGTCTTTGAAACGATGGGAAAGGGAATTGTGTATGGGAGTTATAACGAAATTTGTCCCTAAGAAAAGAGGTATAAAAGTGGTAATGGATGATAGTACATGCTGGAGAAGAGGAATTTACATTGCCAACAGAGATCTGAGGTAGGGACCTGCCAACGCTGGATGTACAACACTTATGGCAAGTATCAATGTGTAAAAGGCGCACAATTGATCAACGGAATGCAGAACAAATCAAAACATTCACCCCCAGTCAAGAGATTTGGATTAAATCCATCATTCTTTTGCTCACCATCCCACCACAGTTTAGACCTGGCCATATCCAAATCAGCTTTTACCCTGTACAGCAAGGGAACAGTCCAGCCCGAACTGCCAAGCGAGGTCCACCCTGGCCCAGAAACAAGCATCCTAGGACCGGTTTCGGGGTTTCACCCTTCATCAGCCAGGATAGCTTGAATCCAGTGGCACAGTGAGCCTGGGACCCATGTCTGGGCATACCCGGTGCACCTAGGGCGAGAAAGCAAAAGACACACAATTGATGGACGAAATGCAGAACAAATAAAAACATTCACCTCAAGTCAAGAGATCTGGATTAAATCCATCATTCTTTTGCTCACCATGCCACCCTGGTTTAGACCTGGCCATGTGCAAATCAGTCTTGACCCTGTGCCTCATGGAACAGTCCAGCCCGAACTGCCAAGCCAGGTCCACCCTGGACCGGAAAAAAGCATCCTAGGACCGGTTTCGGGGTTTCACCCCTCATCAGCCAGGATAGATTGGATCCAGTGGCACTGTGAGCCCGGGACCCATGTCTGGGCATGCCCGGCACACGTAGGGTGAGAAAGCAAAAGACACACAATTGATGGACGGAATGCAGAACAATCAAAACGTTCATCCCCCAGTCAAGAGATCTGGGTTAAATCCATCATTCTTTTGCTCACCATGCCACCCCAGTATAGACCTGGCCATATGCAAATCAGTTTTGACCCTGTGTCTCATGGGAACAGTCCAGCCCGAGATACCAAACCAGGTCCTCCCTGGACAGGAAACAAGCATCCTAGGACCTGTTTCGGGGTTTCACCCCTCATCAGCCAGGATAGCTTGAATCCAGTAGCACAGTGAGCTTGGGAGGCACATCTGGGCATACCCGGTGCACAAGTATCAATGTATACTCTTTGGTCAACAATCATGTCTGCATCTTTCAGAAAAAATCCTCCGTTTACAGCGCACAGGGCTTACTGGACGCTGAAGGAGTTGTTGAAACTGGGTACTCAATAGGCAAAGAAATGCACTAAGTGTGGGGAAGAAAAGGCAGGTGATATTCATATGTTTTGGCACTGTCCTCAGATCCAGAGTTATTGGCAAAAAGTAGGTAAGGTGTTTACAGATGTTATGGGTGAAGAATTGGAGGTAGTTGGCAAGACAAGAGATATGTATAAAGTGAGTGCTTCAATGCCCACGGTTGGTATGGGAATGGTTAGCATCAGTTCAAAAGATTAATAGAATGGATCGTAGTAGTCTCCAGACTAAGAGGACAAGATTTGGGGATATATGGGAACAATAGCATAAATCACGACAACATAACCCATGAGATTATGAGTTTACAGAGAGAACTTGTCCAGTGATCATGCATTTAAGCATTTAAGTTTTCCTCACCCTTTCTGGAGAGAGGTGGGAGCTCAGAACTTGTACTACTGGAAAGTGAGTCCCTTTGGCCTTCTATCTTTTATTGCACAAATGAGGACAAACAAAAATATGCACACTGTCACTCTCAGATGAAAACAGTGTGACCTACAAGCCCACACTATAAACAAATAATGGGGTGACCCAGTATCCCTCAGAACCTGGGCAGTAAGCTTATAAGGTAACAGTGGTTCTGTCGGACAGAACCACTGTTACCTTATAAGCTACAAGCCCACACAGCATACATTCAAAATCATTTTTTGCTTTCCTCAGTTTCCAGCATAGGTCTTGTTCCAGATCCTGATGCATAATTTTTAATACACTTATGATGAATAATAGCTATTATTTGTTATTAGTATAATCAAAAAATGACACAAAAGGGACCTGTCCCTATCTTCTTAGCACTGGTTTTGCCACCTTTGAATCAGGAACCAGGGGTCACATAAACGTTGGGCCAGTCAACGCAAAGGGAAGCCTGAGGTTGCAGCTGCGACTCATGGCGACCACTTAATGATGTCTATGCTTTCATCACCATTTGTTTTAATGCTGCTACACTGCATGAGAAAGCTCTGTTCTCACCTGCTTCTTGGATCTTCCTGGGACATGCACTGATTTTTCACCACTTTGCTTTGAGGAAAAGAAAGCTAATTATTTGTGCCAATCTCAGGTTAAAAAGTCATCAACTATTGAGTGTGAGTTATGAGTCCTGCCCTCAGCATTGAGTTAAAGGTCAGATGCTCTTGCAGTTAGCCTCACGGCCATATGCTGGTCGAAAAGACCAATAGGACAGCCTGCAGAAATTTCGATTTTAAAACAAGCATTGATGAAGCTAATGGGTCCTGACTGAAGCATTAAACATCTACTGGCAAAAATGTTTTCTTCCTGTATATAATTCATATTTGAGATAAATAAATTAATGTGTGATGATTTAGTGTTCTTTAGATATGTAAAATAGTTCCGGACACATTACAATGTAAGCACTACATAGGAGGCAGAAGGAGGCCCCAAAATGGAATTAGTCTGAGGTGACAGAGAAGTACTCCTCTGGGTGGAGCTAAATTCCGCATTGTCTACATTTTAGAGAAGTAACACCAATATGTCTTCCAGGTGGCTGTGCTTTCATGCCAGACATAGATATTGTACAGGCATATAATGACGACCTCAGTCCCAGAAGATTTATTGACCAAGTCAAAGAAGCACCAATTGTTTGAGTTCTGTTTCAAATGTTCTTTGATTGCTGTTCGGCTGTGCAGACGTCCAGCGGTGGACAGCAGTGGACAGCGCCTGTGATTCCTTCCACACTGAAAGCCTGTTCATACGGTAAATGGTCCATAAGATTCTACCTTTCTTAGAACAGAGGCAATTCACCTGGCATGAATGTACGAGGCCACTTTCCCCCACTAATGTTGCAGTGTGGTTATTGATCTTCATGCCCCCTAATTAGTCAAAGGCCTGTGAGTACTCAAACTGCACCTCAGAGGCAGCCTCCTGCAGGACCCGACATGAATGCTTCACAACTATAAGAGGCATCTGTGCCAACCTCCATTTCCCTTCCAGATACTGTAAATAAACCAATTTCTGCTGTGTTCTGATGCATTGTAGGATACAGTTTTTGTACTGCATATTACATGCCAGCATTTTTGAGTTTCCTATGTTATTTGAAAGGGTCTGTGTATGATCTCCCAGCACATACACAACCCATACAATGTTTACCGTGTCCTTGCATGCAGTATGTCAGAGCACAGTACTCTCATCCACACAATCATCCACTGTCTTCCTCAAAGTGGCTGGAAGCCCTTACAGCACTCTCCAGAAAAACCATTTAGGGTGGCCACTACTGACGAACCCAGGGCACGTTACACTCGCCTTCAGAGAACAGCGGCAGGTACTGCAGGTACGTGTAGTCTTGGACAGCCCACAGACAATTAACTCATGCTAGATAAAGCACCAGTGGCGTAATGCGAAATATGCCACCCCATCCTCCACAGAGAGCCAGAAGGGGTGGAGTCTCCAATATCTCAAAAATAATAATAGGTTTCGGGCTGAATGATGGCCCCCGCAGGGGTAGGGCCTCCTGAAGGTGATGGGGGTCTCCTGCGTCTCAGGGGCCGCAGTGGCCTGTGCACCCCCCTGGGCTGCACTACTGCGACCATGCATCTGGCTTTTTAAAATTCCACGCCGTGCTTCTGCAAGAGTTCATCTGAGCTCGAGAAGGAGCAGAGCTCAGTAATTTAGATTTGATTAAGCTTCAAGCAATTGCATTTGTACATAGATTAGCGCAATCTTTTCCCTAATCAAATTCCCTAAATCAATTTTTGCGACCTTTTCTGCAAAGGGAAATACACAAATCAATACACATTTGTAGTTTGCTCCAACCACAGCTGAGCTTCCTTCATCACCCAGTAACCCAAAAAGAGTGCCATGTGAGTTCACAGCCCCGCACATGCTTACAGCAATATAATGCAAACAGGAAAGTGAGTGCGAGTGGACAATCTCCTACACTTTGAGTGAGGCATGTCAGACAGGATGTTGAAGGGAAGCCTCTACTCCACACTGCTCACAGTAAACAATTACACAGAGACTACCTTTCTGAGCACACAGATGAACACATCATTCCGGTACATCAGTGGTAGCTCCAGAGCTGGGGGCCAGATTTATCAAACTCTGATTCAGATCAATCTAACAAGACAACTTGCTGTGCTGCAACAAACGGCAAGGGCTGGAATGCGAAATATCTACTGTTTACACGCAGTGCAGCTTAGCATATTCTCACTCAGTGCAGCCCTAGCAAAGGTGCCTGCGTTGCAGCAAGATTGCTTTTGTGCAGGAAGGTACACTGCAGCAGTGGGTGTATTAACATATAATTAAATAAAACTTTATGTTGAAAAAAACCCTAGAAATTCATTGAAAAAAACCAAAGGTGACAGGGGTGTTATAGTTAGGAAATACAATTAAAAAACCTTTGAAGTTACAAAAAAACAAAGGTTACAGGGGTGTGATAGTTAGGTTCACATTTTACACACACAAAACCATAGAAATTTAGTAGTTATAGTTAGAGTTACGTAACTTTAACCCGTGCCCTGAGGTAACTATAACTCGCTCCATCGCCATGCACTGATAATTACCCCACATATTTCACCACTCATGACATCTTCTTTGACATCATTGATAATATCACTGTAACATTTGTTGTAATATTATTGATGAGAAATCTGTGCATGGCGGGTGCATGAGGTTATAGTTACTTTAGGGCACAACTTATAGTTACTTGACATACCTTTAACTATAACTGCTGAATTTCTATGGTTTTGTCTGTGTAAAATCTGAACCTAAATATAAGGTCCCTGTAACCTTAAGTTTTTTAACGTAAGTATTTTTTACTTCTATTTCCTAACTATAAGGTCCCTGCAAACAGTTTTTTCCAGTGAATATATATATGTGTGTGTATATATATATATATATATATATATTGCCTTTATATATATATATATATATATATATTCACTGAAAAAACCATGGGTTTCACACACGTTATAGTTAGGAATTAGCATTTAAAAAACCTTAGAAATTCAATGAAAAAACCAAAGGTTTCACACATGTTATAGTTAGCTGGACATTTCACTCGTAAAAAACCATTGAAATTCCCCCGTTATAGTTAGTTCAGCTAACTATAACTCGCGCGCCCGCAATGCACTACTGATGACGTCACATATTACATCACTCATGACATGGTCAGTGACATCACTCATGACATCACTGATGACATCTCAAATGACATCACTGATGACATCATCCAGTGAATGTGTGTTTTTCTGAAAATTAAATATGTTTAATATATGTATATCTCAAGGTCGATGGAAGAATAAATGAGTATATAAGTGTCTAAATTGATGATTTGTTTTTGAAAAATTGATTGTGTAACTGACTGATTAAGTGTATCTTTATGAATACATGGCTAAGTGAGTAATGTTTAAATGTGTAAATACCTGTATCAGTCTCTCACTTTGTATATAAGTGGCTGCATGGGTTGGTGAGTAGCTACATGAGTGTCTATATAGGTTATTAGTTGGTTTTTTGAGTATCAGTATGAGTGTCTGAGTGTCTTCATGGTTCGGTGGGGGTTATTATGTAGTGCATAGGTGCATGACTGAGTGACTCACTGTTTGTATGTGTTGAAGACAGCATGTGTGTAGGACCGTATGGGTGGATGAGTGTGTGTATGGGTGTGTTAGTGAGTGAATGACTGTCTCAATAGTGTCTTTATGAGTAACTACATATGTTTTAAACTAGTATATATGACTATTGGTGTATATAAGTAAGTATATGTGCGAGTGAGAGATTGGAAGAGTGCCTGTATGAACAAGTATGTGTTTCTATAAGTGATTATTTAAAAGACTAAGTATGTGTAAGTTTCTGTAAAAGTAAGTGTGGTGGTGTGTGTATAACTGTATATGCAGGTAAATGGATGTTTGATTCTTTATTAGCATGAGTGACTATGTGTGAGTAACTCTATGAATGAGTGGCATTGTGTTACAGGATGTTTAGGTGTATGAGTACATATGATGTGTGAGTACATGTATGAGTGACTGTATAGGATTGTTGGTGGATGAGTGGATGTGTATGTGGATCTTAGAATTACTGAATAGGTTGTTGTAACTGTTATTGGTATGTCCATTTTTTTGAAAATTTCAGTCTCTATTTTTAAATGTGTGTATCAAAGGTTATATTAGGGTGAGAGGAGGTCTACCACTCTATCACAAGGATGATGTCATCAGTGATGTCATTTGAGATGTCATCAGTGATGTCATGAGTGATGTCACTGACCATGTCATGAGTGATGTAATATGTGACGTCATCAGTAGTGCATTGCGGGCGCGCGAGTTATAGTTAGCTGAACTAACTATAACGGGGGAATTTCAATGTTTTTTTACGAGTGAAATGTCCAGCTAACTATAACATGTGTGAAACCTTTGGTTTTTTCATTGAATTTCTAAGGTTTTTTAAATGCTAATTCCTAACTATAACGTGTGTGAAACCCATGGTTTTTTCAGTGAATTTGCTTTAAATGCTAATTTTTTTTTTTTCCTTCTTTTTTTTTTTACATATTTTTATTTTAATTTTCTATCCTTTTTTAAAGACTATGGTTAAATTTTAAAAATTCTACAATATGTTTTTATTTTACATTTTTTTAAAAATAAACAGGTAAAATTTATTAGCAATACATTTTTTCTTAAATTTTTTTTTAGTGCGCGTACGGTAAGCTTACGGTAAGCGTACGGTTTACGCAATGTCCGTAATTTATCTACGCTGTTTGCGTATAGTTACGCAATTTGCGTAGCCGCGCGTACTGCGCGTGGGGCGCGTACGCGTGAACGCTACACGCGCACGTTACGCGGAAGTGTTGGGGAGTGACTGTTATGCGCATGCGCGCGAGCGCGTGTCTTTTTTACGCGCATGCGTACTTTTGCCGTAAGCGCACCGTAAGCGTACGGTGGGTCATGTGATCATGAAACACAACTTTTGATTGGTTGAAACTACTTTCAGTTCTAGAACTCTCCTACACCACACCCATTCCCCTCATTTCTGCTTGTGATCCCTTAGGACAAGGAGCTGGGTTGTCTTTGTGATACGATGGCAGAACAGCAGAGCTCTTCTGAGAGTGAGGCTAGCAGCACTACCTTGAGGCAGAGAGCGAGGAAACAAAAGACCTCTTACGTATGGGAGTATTTTTCTTTTCCAGAAGGCCAGCAAAAGGTAAATGCACCCTTAGTGACTTGTAAGCTGTGTAAGCGTGTACTTTCAAGAGGGAATCCTGACAGGAAGTATTCCTTTGGGAATCACACCATGATGAGACACCTTAAGGATGTACACAGAAGGACACATGCTCGACTTACTGAAGGTAACCCTTCAGTAAATCAACCAAGCACATCCACAGCAGCTCAGCCTGGACCATCATCTGCAGTGCCGAGTCCTTCTTCTGCAGGTCAGGTGAGCCCTTCATCTGTGGGGGGAGCATCTCCTTTTTCTGGTCCTCTGGAAATTAACCCTCGGTTTGCGAGGGTTGAAGTACGGTGCGCCACTTGTCATGATCTAATTAGTTATAGGGAGACCAGTATTTCCCTAGTGAACAGTAAGATAGATCAGCACACTTGTCGTACCATCTAATATTCCCAATCTTTCTTTCCTCTGTCCCTGCATGAACACAACGGCTCTTTTAAGAGCCAACCTTACCTTTCATCTATTTTTTATATATGTTTTTAAAAACTTTTTTTTTTTTTTTTTTACCGTACGCGTACGGTACGCGTAATTTTTTTTTTTTTTTTTTAAAAACACTAAAAATCAATTATCACATTACAAGGTCCTTGAGAGACTACAATTAAAAACTGAAAATGTGATTGTAGAGAAGTGGAAAAAAGGGACCATGATATTATTGACTTACCATACCCACTCAAAAAAATATTTATTCATTTAAATTTTTTTTTAATTGCTTTAAAAATGGTTCTAGTTTTCGAAAATTTTCTATCTCAATCTGAAAAAAAAGAAAAAAGTATTAATATTTAATAAAACATTTTATAATACAGTACACATATTTACATATTTTTCAAAAAATATTTTTGCCTTTTTTTTGCTGTTTTCAGAATATATTGCATTTCACTATAAATTGTGAAAGCAATTGCATTCATCATTTAACAGCAGGCAAAAAAAATTAACAATCTCAAAGATTGTTTTGAAAAAGCCCACAATCTCTTTTTGCATAAACATAACTTTATAGAAATGCATAATATTCTTAAAAAATATCATCTAATATCAATACTTATTTCTTTAAAATACCGTCTGATATTTTTGTTTCAGACGTATAATCACAATAATATATCTCAAATAACTCCACAATACATCGGGTTCCATTTCCTTTAGGCCAAATAGTAATTTTAAAATTCTTTTTTGGTTAAATTTCCAATGGTAATCCAATAAAAATCTAAAGTTTAAATTGTACAGATGTCACCGATTCTCTGTAACATTTTGGTTTCCGAAAGATTTATTAATAATTAAATAAGTCCACAATAGAATTGTTTACCTTTCCGCATGGCCAAATAGTAATTTTAAAAATCTTTTTTGAAAAAATTTCCAATGGCAATCCAATAACATTCCAAAATTTAAATTGTGCAGATGTTACCGATTTTTTCTAAATTTTTGGTTTTTCAAAGTTTCCTTAAAAAATGGAAAAATTCCACATTACAATTGGTTACCTTTCCATTAGGCCAAATGATAATTTGTTAAATCTTTTTATTTGTAAATTCCAAATGGTAATCCAATAAAATGGTAAAATTGTTTTGTCCAGATGTTGCCAAATCTCTCTAAAATTTAGGTTTCAGGAAGATTAGATAGGAATTTGCTAAATCAAAAGGCAAACGTTGCTTAAAAATCAATTGGGAATCATTACACAGTGTCCAGCCTTTTTCACATTTAAGATAAACTGTGTAATGACCAGAAGTTACAGTAGGTCCATCATGGAAAATTATTGCAACTGTTACAAAAGTTTTTCCTGAAATTGATAATTGCTGTCCTGTAAACTTCTTTATTAAAGTATCCAATTTTGAACCATCAGCTCTACATCGTTGCATCATTAAAATACATACTGTCCGTATTCCTTTAAAATTAACGTTGAAAACATGTCAGATTTACACTCACCGCATTGCATGCTATGATTAGCATCTTTAACTAATTTAGCAAAAGTGACTGTTTTACTCTCTGGCAATGTTAAATAAATAAACCTTTCATTATCAACATTAGAGCCACATATATTATAACAGTTTTCACAACTATGTTCCCATTTATAAGAGAGACCAAATAAATTTTCAATGGGAATGTGGAAATTTAGCGTGCAAACTGAACATCATCTGCGCCATCTTGCCTCTCCCCAGCGCCACGCACAGCGAATGCACGGCCGCCATTTTAGGCACCCCACTCTCTCTCCCCGCTCACCCTCGACCGCCAGCGCTTTCCCCTGGCGCTGCAAGCATCCCCCGCGCGCCGGCCACCCCCGCTCTCTCATACAGGCCATAAACCCTCTCCCTCTGCGCGACCCTGCTACGGAACCACTTCCAACCGACAACCCATACATGGTCATGCCTCTCCTTTGATAAACCCCCTTCCTCTGCGCCCCATTGTCTGAACTGGTCCCAGGCCATCACCTAGCCCTGCGGATGCAGTTTACTGCCCCTACTGTAAGGGAAACACCCCACATCAAAGGGATTACAGTAGATCAAAGCCCCTACCCCCTGAGACCCGGTCAGTTGCACACACCCCGGGAATTAGCGGAATTCCCTGCTGCGCGATAGCCATCTCCCACTGCGGGTAGGGTGGGAACTTCTACTGTATCTATGTGTGGGATCGGATCTGAACCGGGGCTCCAGGGGATATTCCCCCGTACTTCAAAAGAATCTCAAGAATGTACTATGTGTAATAAAGCAATAAACCAGTGTATAAGAGACCAGGTCTCAGAGATGCAGTTAGAGCACCTCGTGACGATACCTTGCTGTCTGATCTGATGTGTTCTGCTCCGACGGAATAAAACCTTGTTTCCTGCCTTCCAGTCTCCGGCGCCTGCCTCTTTTATTGGTAAATTATCGAGTGGTATGAGAGGCGATTATCGCCGGGCAAATACTTGGAAGGTTATCGACTGAAACTGCCGCTACCATTTAACAATTGGCGTCCCAAACGTGGGGCCCATCAGCGACACGTGGATCCAGTGGGAGAGGTCCCGACGACAGAGTGAACGACTGCAACGATCGGGAGAGCTCCTGCCCAATAGACCCTCGTCTGGCAGCCGATCATCCGAACTTCACTGGTTCCGAGCAGACCTCTCTCGAGTGATCTACGGTCCTGACTGGGAACCATCAGGAGTGCCGCGGCAAATACGGAGAATAGAGGACGATCGGGCGCTGGAGGCGGAAGACGAGAAACTGTCCATGCGGTCCGGGTAAGGTCGTGAAACACGACAAAAGTGCGAAATAATTGATTGATTGTTTGAATACTAGTATTGCTCATTGATTGTTCTTTTTGAGATATTCGCTGTCTACAAACGGGGAGGAGTAGAAATACTCTCTCTCTCTCCCTTTGCAGATAGTGAAGGGTAGGTAACGCAGACTTTTGTCCCCATTGAAACCCGTCGTGCCTATCTTTATCTCCCCATTGATTGATTGTCCGAACATTGATTGTTTTGAAGAATAGTGCTTTTTGAGATATTCTCTGTTTGCAAATAACGTAGAATAGGAATATTCTGTCTAGTCTTTGCAAATAGTGAAGGGTAGGTAACGCAGACTTTTGTCCCCATTGAAACCCGTCGTGCCTATCTTTATCTCCCCATTGATTGATTGATTGATTGTCCGAACACTAGTTGTTCGATATTGGTTCTTTGGAGGTATTCTCTGCTTACAAATAACGAGGAATAGAGATATTCTGTCTAGTCTTTGCAAGCAGTGAAAAGATAGGTAGTGCTGACTTTTGTCCCCGTTGAAACCCGTCATGCCTATCTTCTCCCCACTGATTGGTAGTTGGTTCTGCCCGGACCGCTTATTAGAGGTGAACCACCCGGCTCCACTGGAAGGCACCCCTAATAAGGACATGTTCACTAAATATGGACTAGTCGCCGTGGCTTATAGCAAGCTGTGGCATAAATATACCAAGAAGGAGCCCGAAAGTCAGTGGCCACTGATGGGATCCTTCGACGACCGCAAGATAGAAGCGCTAGAAGTAGCTCTGCGTAGCAATAAGACGACGCCTACTATGCTTGACAGTATTGGCATGTGGCGCAAAGAAGCGACGCAACGGAAAAAGAGGGAAGAAGTAAAAGCAGAAAAGGAATTACGAAAGGCAGCTCACCTTGCCGCTAAAAAGTTAGAAGAAGACATAAAGGAGAGAAGGGAAACTAAACTAGGACAGGAGCCCGAAACCTCAGGCCAGTACGCTGTTAGGACCCCTTCTTTGCTCTACCCTGTGTTGTCCTCCAAGCAGCAAACGAATGACGAATTACTGTTAGGTCCCCCGACCATTTACATGCCCCCTCCGTATGCACCCTCCCAATCAGTAATGCAACACCCACAACCCCCGAACACGAACGAAAGCAGTACAGGGGCCTCGGCCCTCACGGCCTCCGCGCCGGCTGAGCCTCTTGTACTGAACCCAACGTCGGCTATAACGCTAGATGACCATGAGATGAGAAAGAACGATTCCACCAGAATGAATCGATTAACTAAAGATGAACGAGCAGGAATTGACAAGATAGTAGGGACGCTGGTGGAGCGAAAAGAAAGTGAGGAGTATATAACGGACGTGTATAAATCGTATGCCGACAACCGCAGACGACACTTTGTCGTACGGCTCTGTTATCACGCCCTGAATGCATATGAGGATAGGTACCACGATAAAGGTCCCGAAGGCTTAGCGGCCCTATATAGAAAGGTAGACATCGGAGAAGAAAGAGAGGGCGATGTAGCGAACCTCTTCACTCGTACACTCGAGGTCTACCGACACCTTAAAGAACATGGACAAACAACCAAAACAGAAACCCCCATAGCAACTAAACCCCAGGGAGGAAGGGCCGATGCCATGATGCCCATTAAAGAAGCGGCCCCCTACTGGGTCCCCCCACGGGGTCAGGGAACACACGACGACATCAACCACCAAGATGCGAAGGGAAGGGTTGTATATAACTGGGTCTACCAGCCGTGGGACCGGCAAGATATTTTGACCTTTAGAAAGACCCTACCCGACTTGAGAAAGAACCCGACTGCCTTCTACACTGAATTAGGTACAGCCTTAGGCTCAACGATAATGACGTTAGCAGATATCGACTTGTTCTTTGGGCTATGTCTGCCGGCTGATGTGTGGAAACAAATCCGGAAAGTTGACCACGCTGAGCCGTTCGGATATACCTGGGTACAACTCGATACCATAGATAAACAGCGAGAACCAGGACAGAAACCCCCGAAAGCCATCCTAGAGCTCCCAGATAAGATTGTACAAAAGCTGAAGACTCTAATCCCTGAAAGAAAGGTAGACTGGTCGATAGTGACGGCTTGCCGCCAGAAACCCCAGGAAGACGTGTCTGAATACTTCTCCCGATTCGAGACTGTGTTTTCCGACTACAGTGGCCAAGACATGACCACCGCAACCGGACACCACCTCTTTGTCCAGAATTATGTAAAGGGTCTGTCGCCAGAAGTTTCCCAGAAACTACAGACCAGCGAGAGTAGTTGGGCAGCCTCCAAACCCGCAGCAATTCTCCAGATGGCCCAATACTACGAAAACCAGAAAAATGAGAACGATAGGGCGTCAGAGAAGAAGAAAAAGGAATTAAAGGAGAGGGTGATGATAGCACAATTGCAAGGGGTGACAATAGGAAGGGAACCCCCGAAGGAGAACTACCAACCAACCGCCCCTAGAAAGCTACCCCCTAGAGACCATGCACCTACACCCTACAACGGACGGAGGGACTTAGATGGAAATCAATGTGCGTTCTGTAGAGGGTTCGGACACTGGAAATCCCAGTGCCCGGTCCTTCTGGAAATGAACAAGAATAGGGGCCCCAGAGACGCAACATATGACCCCAGAAATAGAGAACAGGGACGAGGGCACACGAACAACACCATCAACGACAGGCCAGGCAGACCAAACACCTTTGATCGCCCCCGACAAAACCAGTGTCAGCAGTCCGACTATGAAAGCACTCATGACTTCGCATAGGACCGCCAGGGGCAAGGGAGGGATCCAGTCGAACTCCGTGTTGACCAGCAAGGTCCTTACGTCACCGCTAAGGTCTTGGGCACAAAATCTCCATTCCTGGTAGATACTGGGGCGACACGTAGTGCGTTATCTAAACGACTGATTCCTAAGGGCACCCTTGTCTGGCTCACACGTAACCTCAATAGGCTTTGACGGAACGCCCTCCACTAACCCCTTATCAGCACCAATCCCCTTTGACTTGGAAGATAACACCACTGACACGACCTTTCTGCTCTCCTCCAACACCCCCGATGCTATTATGGGACTTGATTTGCTAAAACATTTTCGAGCCACTATCAGATGCTCCCCAGACGGAGTTCGAGTCATCCTACACGATAACCCAGATCTGTTCAGACCCTGTCACACTCGGCGTATGCTCTCTATAACCGATGCTGATATGTCCCTGCTCGACACATTACCTTCACATCTATGGGCTAAAACCGACTCAGATGTAGGGCGCATGGTGATCGACCCGGTACACATAACCGTCCGACCGGACGCAGTGCTCCCAAAGCTTCCTCAGTATCGGATATCCCCCGAAGGCGAGAAGGCATTGGTGGAAATCATCGAGTCCCTGGTTGAGGCAGGGGTGGTAGAAGAAGTAGTGAGTAATGTTTGCAACAGCCCTATCCTACCCATCGTAAAGAAGCAAGGCGAGGGGGATGAGAAAGCCTACCGTTTCATTGTTGACTTGCGAGAGGTTAACAAAGTAGTCATACCCCAGTACCCCGTAGTCTCAGACATCACCACCATCCTCACCCTGATTCCATCCACCGCCACCATCTTTACTGTTATTGACCTCAAGAACGCATTCTTTTCCATCCCCATCCACCCAGACAGCCGCTACCTGTTCGGCTTCACCTTAAAAGCCCGTTCGTACAGATTCTGTAGGGCACCCCAAGGCTACACTGAGAGTCCCAGTATTTACAGCCAAGCCCTCAAGAGGCAACTAGATGCAGTCCAACTACCCGATGGAGTGGCATTGATACAGTACGTCGATGACATTCTTTTGGCGGCCGACACCACCCCTCTTGCCGTCACGGCCACCATTCACCTCCTCCGCTTCCTTGCGGAGAACGGTCACAAGGTCTCCAGAAAGAAATTGCAATTCTGCCAGCCCCAAGTAACGTATCTAGGCCACCTACTATCCAAAGATGGGAGGAAACTTACCCCTGACCGAATTCAAACCATCCTAGAAACCCCTGTTCCCAAAACTCAGAAGCAAGTGCGGTCCCTAGTGGGCCTCACCTCCTTTTGTCGTCAGTGGTTGCCAAATTTCAGTCTTATCGTAAAACCTCTGCTTTCCCTGCTGGCTAAAGATACCCCCTTCCCCCTCCCCTGGACACCCGAATGCCAATCCTCCTTCAAGGAATTACGAGACGCCCTCTGCTCAGCCCCAGTCCTAGGAACCCCAGACTACACTAAACCTTTCTCCCTTTACACCCACGAAAGGGAGGGATGCGCATTGTCTGTCCTAACCCAGTCCATAGGCCCTAAACAACGCCCTTGTGCCTACTTCTCTGCCACTCTCGACCCCGTAGCCAGAGCCTTGCCCGCCTGCCTTCGAGCAGTAGCCGCCGCTGCTGTCTCTATCCGACAAAGTGAGGGGATCGTGCTCTCGAACCCCCTCACTGTATTGGTGCCCCATGCTGTTGATACCCTCCTGAACCAAACCAAAACTCAACACCTGACTAGCGCACGACTGACTGGGTACGAACTGACTCTGCTTGCACCCCACATCACATTGAAACGATGCACCACTCTGAATCCAGCCACTCTACTACCTCTCCCTGACACTGACCCCAATGCGTCCCCTATACATGACTGTGTAACCCTCACCGACGAACAGACCAAGAGTAGGGTTGACCTCCGGGATACTGCCTTCCCGAACCCTGACGGAGAACTGTGGGTGGATGGCTCATGTATCAAGCTCCCCGATGGCACCACCTCAGCTGCCTATGCAGTCACCACGGCCCGAACCGTTGTTGAGACAGCCCGCATCACCCAGCGATCCGCACAGGCGGCTGAACTAATTGCCCTCACACGAGCCTGCATCCTGGCAGCAGGGACAACCGCAAACATTTACACAGACAGTCAGTATGCCTTCGGGGTAGTTCACCACTTTGGGCTCTTATGGAAAGAGAGGGGATTCTTGACCTCGCATGGCACACCCATCCTGCATGGAGATCTAGTCTCTGCCCTGACCGAAGCAGTCCTCCTCCCCACACGGCTGGCTGTGATCAAATGCCAGGCACACAAGAAGGTGACAGACATTGTAGGACAGGGAAATGCACTAGCTGACATTACTGCCCGAACCACAGCCGAGAATAGGTCCACGACCCGCATGTACGTGACCAGGTCACAAACTGAGAATTGGAAGGATGCTAGGGAAACGATTAGGGATATCCAATTAGCCAGCACACCACACGAATTAACTGAATGGGCCCGGGTAGGATTGAAGGACGATGACGGTTGTTGGCGAACTAAAGACTCGAACAAATGGTTGCTACCCGACTCATACTTGATCCCCATGCTGACCATGGCACACTCCCCCGCACACATAGGGTCTGCCCCCATGATCGAACTCATCTCCAAAGTCTGGCACAACGACAGAATACCAGACTCAGCCAAACGACTGGTCCAACAATGCCTAGTATGCCTCCAACACAACCCTGGGAAAGGAACTGCTGTGCCCCGGGGAGGGTTTGGGGTCCCCAATCACCCCTTTGAAGTCCTACAAATGGACTACGTCCAGCTAGAAAGGTGCCGAGGTTTAAAGTATGTACTTGTCGTTGTGTGTGCCTTCAGCAAGTGGGTGGAAGCCTACCCAACCCACGACAACACCGCTATGACTACTGCAAAAGTACTACTGAAGGAATTCTTCCCCCGATACGGCCTTTGTCGAATTTTGTGGAGCGACAATGGCCCCCACTTCGTAGCCGAAGTTATCCAACTCATCTTAAAAGGGTTGGGTGTAAAACAGAAGTTCCACGCGGTCTTCCATCCCCAATCTGCAGGCTTGGTTGAGCGACACAATGCCACATTGAAGCTTAAGATAGCAAAAATAGTCGCCACCACAGGGCTAAGATGGCCAGACGCTCTCCCGCTAGCATTGCTATCAATGCGTTCCACCCCCACCAAACACCACTTAACCCCCTACGAGGTCGTCTTCGGGCGGCCCATGAACCTTTGGACTGCACCAAAACCATCGTCCATCCACGACGTCCCGGACGTCCTCATGTCTGACTATTTGTATAACCTAACTAAGACGTTGTCTGTTATCCATCAGCAGGTGCTGCACGCCATTCCCGATGTTTCCAGGGGCCCGGGACACGACATCCAACCCGGCGACTTCGTCTTAGTGCGTAACTTCCAACGCACCAAGAGTCTGGAGCCCCGGTGGACGGGTCCCCTGCAAGTCCTGATCACCACCCGAACAGCTCTTCGAGTGGAGGGGAAACGCAATTGGCTGCATGCACACCACTGCAAGAAGGTATCACCGACCCTGACAACCACGGACAGCATCACCGCCCAAGAAGAACTCCTGGACAAAGATCGACCATCCCTGAGCCGCTGCCCAGATACAGAGACACTCGAGTTAGTAAGATATCCTGATCCCACTGTGCCATCCAAAGAAGGGTATAACTTGCGACGAAAGGAGAGAACTTCGGCTAAGCCGACCACAAGCTAAGTGAAAATCTCAAAGCGGTAGCCTAGTCACCCCAAAGGCCACCAGGAGAGAAACCAAACAAAGTCTGTGGTTCTGCCCGCTACCGAGTCTCTTGAAGGTGATGGAAGCGCCCAACATGAAGATGATGGAAGCAACCGGACGTCCGAAGATCCACTACAGAAACCCAAAGACTGACCGAATGCACAGCTTAAAGACTATTGCACTTTTCATTACCCTTCTCTTTTGCCTTCTCCTCATGGTCGCCTTCTGGATCATGGAGGAGAGCACACCCGCTCATAAGACATTACTGGCCACCGTTCAACCTACCACCACGAAAGAACATCATCTGATCTCGCTTTCACCCCAACTCCGAGAAAGGCGTAAGGAGTTCTGGAATAACTCCTTTGTACAGTTGCTCCACCAACACAATCTTGCTACCAACGCCACTAATTGCTGGATCTGTGGACTGCTACCACATGCCACTGGACACTCTATCCCTTTCATCCCTTCACCTTTTTCTGTCCATGGCTCCTGCCTCGCCTGGCTAATCCTCCTGCAAGAAAGCTACAAGGACAATGCCACTTCCGGCAGAACCATGTCACACTTCTACCATGGGTTCTGGCTGAACAAAACTGGAAGAACTTCTGCCCTCTTCTGCCCTCTGAGATCGAACACTTCCTTTCACATGGACATCCCTGCCAAAGAACGAGTTGAAATGCAAGTGTTCAACAATCCAGCCAGACCCACCTTCTCTTACCTCCGGAAACGAACGGCCGCCACCCTAACAGTGGCCCTGTCCGTCATCAACATCACTGGGTCTGTATGCCTCGAAGGCCTGGGGGCACAACTGGTGGGCCACAGCTCCTGCCTCATCACCCGAACATTGGACTCAGTTGACCCACCCTCCTTTGTTGCCTCCCCGAATATGTACTTCATCTGCGGTACTAAGGCCTACACCTGGCTTCCGAAAGGTTGGGGAGGCACCTGCTACATCGCCTTTGTCCTTCCTCCGACGTATGTGGCTCCAGCAAACCATCACCGACAGAAACGGGCCAAAGACATTGTTCAGGCCGACTCCACCGGAGCACAGTTCATGGACGCAGTCAAAGGCCTTGTTCCTCTCTGGGGTCCAATGGCAAACAGCCGTGCCATCCGCCACTTAACCCAGGCAGTCGAAACGGCAATGAACATTACAGCTGGCGCCCTCGCCAACAACACCGCTGAGCTTCAGGCCATCCGCCTGGTGGCTCTCCAGAACCGCCTTGTTCTAGACGTGGTTCTAGCAGATCGTGGAGGAGCATGCCGCATCATTGGGTCCAGCTGCTGTACCTACGTACCGGATAACTCACCCTCAGTCTACAAAGCAATTGAACACCTCCACAGACTGTCCGCAGAGGTCCATCAAGAACAAGAAGAATGGTCGCTGGGGAGTTGGTTTTGGGACACTATTAAAGGTTGGGGATGGAGGCTGTTTTCATTTATCCTGATACCAATTGTGACACTATGTGGATGTTGCTTGGGGATTCAGTGTCTGCCACCTTTATGTTCGTTTTTTATGAACTGCATCTGCCCTAAGACTTTGGACTTTGAAACCGAGCGGATGAAAGCTCTGAACGAGGTGGAGGTACGGGGTATTATGGGGATAGATCCAAACTAGGCAAGCTGGCGAGATATGTTAAAAGGGAGGACTGTGGAAATTTAGCGTGCAAACTGAACATCATCTGCGCCATCTTGCCTCTCCCCAGCGCCACGCACAGCGAATGCACGGCCGCCATTTTAGGCACCCCACTCTCTCTCCCCGCTCACCCTCGACCGCCAGCGCTTTCCCCTGGCGCTGCAAGCATCCCCCGCGCGCCGGCCACCCCCGCTCTCTCATACAGGCCATAAACCCTCTCCCTCTGCGCGACCCTGCTACGGAACCACTTCCAACCGACAACCCATACATGGTCATGCCTCTCCTTTGATAAACCCCCTTCCTCTGCGCCCCATTGTCTGAACTGGTCCCAGGCCATCACCTAGCCCTGCGGATGCAGTTTACTGCCCCTACTGTAAGGGAAACACCCCACATCAAAGGGATTACAGTAGATCAAAGCCCCTACCCCCTGAGACCCGGTCAGTTGCACACACCCCGGGAATTAGCGGAATTCCCTGCTGCGCGATAGCCATCTCCCACTGCGGGTAGGGTGGGAACTTCTACTGTATCTATGTGTGGGATCGGATCTGAACCGGGGCTCCAGGGGATATTCCCCCGTACTTCAAAAGAATCTCAAGAATGTACTATGTGTAATAAAGCAATAAACCAGTGTATAAGAGACCAGGTCTCAGAGATGCAGTTAGAGCACCTCGTGACGATACCTTGCTGTCTGATCTGATGTGTTCTGCTCCGACGGAATAAAACCTTGTTTCCTGCCTTCCAGTCTCCGGCGCCTGCCTCTTTTATTGGTAAATTATCGAGTGGTATGAGAGGCGATTATCGCCGGGCAAATACTTGGAAGGTTATCGACTGAAACTGCCGCTACCATTTAACAGGAACCCCTTCTTCTTCCAGTACCTGAAGAAAATACATCAAGAATTCCTGTGCGTCTTGCTGTACATTTTGAGAAAACTGTGTTCGTCCTGAACATACATCTAAAAGTTTTCTAATTTCAGTAGCACTTTCTATTTAAGTTTTATCATTACTCAGCTTTTCAAAAAGGAGACTCAGCACAGAACAGAATCTTTTTCCCTGATTTACTATTATCTGCTCTTGCAAACTTTCCAGATAAAATGCAACATTCAGCACTACATTAGCGTAGCAGTTGACACCAGAGCTATTTTCAAAATGACATCCTACAACCTGTTCTTCATTTTCCTTATTCTTTTTGCTTGCAATTACATCACTCCTCTTTTTTTTCCTCCTCTCTACATCTTCATTACAGATATTCTCATTTCTCCTTTTACGAGAAACTACACGTTTCTCCAACACAGGATACTGACCTAAATGAGGAGCATAGCTTCTTCTTAATCTATTATACTCCTTTACACAATTTGTATCAGCACTAACTTTTGAATCATCAAAGTCTATCATGAATAAACCTGATAATGTTTTCACTCGTGACAAAGCAACATATGCCATACCTTCTTTGAACACAGTTGAACCAATGTTCACAAATGCACAATCTACAGTCAATCCTTGAGTCTTGTGAATAGTTACAGCATATGCTAGCGAAAACGGAAACTGCTTCCTACGTACATATAAGTCTTTCACAAGCATGAAACGAACTGAACAACGACAAATGTCTTTAACTTCTTCTATCTGATCAAATTTTATTTTTAAACATTCAATTCCATCTTTTTTCTGATAATTAATAAAACCCACAACTCTTCCCATAGCTCCATTAACTAAACCTTTTTCAACATCCAAATTTCTCCTTAAAAATACTCTACAGTTCATGCAAACATATAGATTTTTTTCTAATCCAGCTGTTTTGGAAATGTTCTTCTCTAGTGAATCCAATTTATTTTTCAGTGTGCCTGTTAATGTGACAGTAATTCTTCCATCCTCAACTTTGTCCACTGCTTCCAATTTCCTGATATCTTCCTTTTCCAATTTCAAAAGCTCCTCATTGAATATTGAGCATTCACGTAGAGTTGGCATTAAGCAGATGACACTTTTGTTTTCTGCAATGTTCTTGTATATCTTCTCTGCAACTATTTCTTCCTTTGGAAATAAATTATGTAGCAGCCGACTCTGTAATGCTTTTTTGCCAGCTTCAGTGAGTAGTCCAATTCTGATATCTTTCAGAATACTTCCATATTCTTCATCGTTTGCTTGCCTCATATTAGTAGTAAGTTCCTTGTACTCAAAGAAGGACCAAATATTTGTATTACCGATGCTTCCCAATGACTTCTTCGTGTCTTCATGTGTCACAGTATTAAACACTGGTTGTCCTTTAACTGGAGTAAGTTGCAAAAGATCTCCAAAAACTATGACGTGTTTTCCTCCAAATAACACGTCATAGTCTGTCTTCAGAATTTGCTGCATTCTTAAATGCACAAAGGCAAGCATTAAGTTTGATACCATGCTCACCTCATCAATAATGAGAACTTGCATCTTCTTCAATACTCTTGAAACTTCTAAGCATGCTTCTCCAGTTAGCTTGTTGTATTGTATTTTGTTCTCATGCTCCACTGGTAACATTAGCAAACGATGTAAAGTGATTCCTTTTATGTTATATGCTGCTAACCCAGTTGGAGCAGTAACCACACAAGACAAAGTAGAATCCGTTTTTTGCTGTAGGTAGCTTCTGATGACTTTTATTAGGAAACTTTTTCCAGTTCCAGCTTGTCCGCTTACATACATCCTGATTGGATGAAATGATGTGCATGAGCACTCTTTTTTTTCATGTAGAAATCCGTGATCAATTTTGTTTCTGATCTCTTCATAAATTTGTTGCTGCTCTTCGTTCAGTTGTCTTTCCAAATTTTGTAAGTCTATAAATTCTTCTTGAGCTTGATTCATAGTCGTTTCCACTTCATTCATGGCTATTGATGCTTCATTTTCAACGATTGGTTGTCCTAGGGGATCTTGACTGAGTGTTCCTGAACGTTGGCTGTCCTGAGAACTGTCTCTAGCTATTTCTGCTGCAATTGTAGTTTCCTGTTCAATTTCTTCATTTAACATTTGCAGATAAGTTGTGAATGTATTGCATTGTATGCTGTCTTTGCAAGCATTAAAAGAATCTTCATAGCTTTGAAATTCTCCCAGTAGTTCATCCTCTGTACGCCATGGTTTAAACAGCTGTAAAAGAGCCAAGTAGTAAAATTCCTTTTTGTCAGTAGTGTCGCAACTCAGCTTCCGGTGATTTATCAAACTTCCTTTTGTTTGCTTCACCAAACATCCTTCCTCACCAATGACTTTATATTTTCCATTGTTGATGTCTTCTGCGGCTTTCCGTGAATAAATGGAGTTCTGCAGCACTTCATAGAGACACATGTTCTCTAGATGAAGACTTCTCTTGGGATAATATGTGTCCAACATGTTTGATTTCAAAATATCTGTACTTTCTGGGTCATTCTCGGCCAAATATTCAATTTCTCCAACAGATTTCAGTACCCGATTTCTCATTGCTGCAAGGCCTAAACTTGCCCAAATTATTCTTCTTGATTTCGAGTAGAGACTTGCAGAAGATAACCTATCTGAACATTCGTAGGATCCAATTTCTCGATGCGATAACTGAAACTGTACAGCTTCTTACTGACAGTTTTCTCGTGAGAAATCTCTTCCCACATTTCCTTCAATTCTGTTTTTTCTGATTTCGTAATGTAAGACGTTACATATCGAGCAACAGCAATGGAATTGTCAGCTACATACTGTATATCCATGTTAGCGTTCCACATGGATAAAATCACTGGGTTGTAGTCATTTATATTTTTTGATTCTTCTTTTCTTTTAAGGTTGTAGGTATTCTTAGGTGATTTTCTTGTGATAGTATGTCTCACAGATGACATAAAACTGTTAACTCTTCCATTTGAAAGAACAGGTCTAGGAAATCCAAATCGACATTTAGTGTAGTATTTATCTTTGCTCTTGTATTTCCGTCGACAGTATTTTCCACACCGATGACTTTGGAAACATAAAACTTGCTCCTTTAACTTTTTCTCTTCTGTGCTTTTTGGTATAGCACATGTTGCATATTCTTCAATGTAAGATAACACTGCTTCATCAGTATCTGTTCCAAACTTTGGGGCATCCTTGATCCACAACAGCATATGAATATGAGGAGCACCTCTTGCCTGGTACTCTTTTCTCCAAAAGAAATCCACTACTTCTCCTAGAGGTGGATTTTTTTTATTGCAGATGAAGGACATCATAGCCTCAAATCTATGATTGAAATATCTGCAAACATTAACCGGATCCAATGAGCACAGTTCTCCTGCTGTCTTGTATTCGATGTTTTTAATGTTTGAATTTGCCTCTCGTAGAAAATCCAGTAAATCATCCCAAGCGTACTCGGCACAGCTTAGGGTAACGAACCATGTTGGTGTTCCTAAATTCCGTAACATGCATTTTAATTCACCATGGCGTCGGTACCAATATTCATTTGTCCCACGCTGACAAGCCATCAGATTGATCAGTTGTGTTTCCAAATGATCATCTCGGTGCTGCACTTTCTCCATAAAATCCTTAGCAGACACATTTTGCAAATGTACTCCACTTTTTAAAATGTGATTAACTGCATAGGACAATGCAGACAAGTCGCTTTCAAATAAAAGATGGAACAAATAAGGAATACTTTGTCAAAATCTGGGATCTTCAGCATATAGTCTTGTAGTCCGATACTCAGAAGCTGGAATCTGTTCCGGACGTTCATCGTATCGTCCTCCTTTTCCTTTAGGAAACAGCTGGGGAAAACATCGAGCTTCCAAGCTCTCCTCCCATACACTCACGGGAGTTCCTTTTGCTTTCTTCATCTGAAATAGATCAATATTGTCTCCCATAACTTCTTTTGAATGAAGAGGATGTATGCTAAAATGTTCATAAATTTCTTCTTCCTTTGACTTGTCCACTTTTTCAATTTGTCCAGTTGGTGTTTCTGTGTCTTCTTGTAAATCTTCTTCTTCTTCTTCTTCTATATAAATTGATTCATACCATTTGTTATTCCTTTTCAAATACAAATTTGCTCTTTGTACTTTCCGTACATCTACCAGCTCCTGCCAAATCTTCTTATTCTTTGTAGGTACACCATTAACCAGAATAATTAATGGTTCAGTTTCCAAAGTATCCGCATCAATAGTTTCCATATTTTTTTTCAAATCCAAGGGCAAATACACCACTCTACCTTTTAAACCTCTCAGTAAATCTGAAGGAGGTAATTTACCAGTTTTGGGCTCCATACGTACTATGGTCTGGAACGGATGAACACATTGAATGAGTATAGACTCATATGTATTTAATTCAGAAAGTTCAGCAGGAATAGCATCCAATTCTAAATTATTATGTACAGCTCTGGTCGGCATTCTATTTTCCTCTAACTTGTTGTAACAGTATTTACAAATACGCTGATCTTCACCCAATTCAAAACAATTTTCAAGAAATATATATGTGGCAAAATCCTTCCACTTATAATTATCTTCATTTTCACTCTTTCTGTAGAGATCAACATTCCTAGTTTGTTTTCTATAATGAGTTCTGCGGCAACAAATACAAGTAATATTTGGTCTTTCATTAGAGATTATTGCAAATTTTGTTATGTGATCATTAAATGTCTTACTTACAGAGGGTTCTACATTCTCTTCCACTTCTTCCTCATTTACTGTGTCCTTCTCTGCACTGTTTTGTTCAGGACCAAAGTAACAAAACTGAATTTCATCAACAACCTTCTCTACATATGATACCGTTCCACGGAACAGAGCCCTATTCAATTCATCTAACTTTATTGCTGGACTTTTAGCAAAATACAACCGTCTCACAAACTTTCTCATTTCAGTATGATGAACAGCCAGCATCCTAAAATGATGGAAAACACTATTACACACTTTTCTAGATAGACAAGCCAGAGAATGACCCTGCAAACCAGTATTCTCTCTCACTCTGCATGGATCCAGACTTTGAAGCACCTTAATCTTCTGTTTTACACTTTTTTTTACTATATTCTCTTAGAAACTCACGAAATTTATCAATAGATTCCTGACGCACAGTGCAAATACTACTACAATTCCAAGTGTACACTGGGGCTTTAGGACGTCTCCCCATAGCCTCATCCGCCATCACTTGTACCTCATCTCTTGGAACCATTATCTCCTTCTCCATTATGCAACCATTTTTCACTTCATAAGCACGACCTCTGGTGTCAACTGCATGCAGCAAACTATTACTTTGAAAATAACTCTCTTCATTAAAAAAAGGTTCACTACTTGAACTATGCATCCATTTTCCTAAAAACACTTTAGAAAAGTTTGTTCTGTTCACTACTCTTTTCCTTTTGCTATGTGATTTCAGTACATTAACCATTTTGTCTAATGTACGCATCCTATTCAAAATTAAAATGAATAGTTTCCTTTTTAATTCTAATGCCTTTGCTGCAATGGCTTCAATTTCTTTTTTTCTCTTATAAAACTTAGCCTTTTGCTTATATTTCTTCACATCCTTTATCAAATTGGACATAACTCTTCTCTGAAACATTTTTCTACGTATCTCTTTAAACGCTGTTTTTCTGTTTAAGTTAATCTTTTTAGTTGCAGAAGGTATATTTGCATTAACTAAATTCTCAATTTTTTCCTGTCCTTTTCGATTGAAATCATTCTTTCCAGTACAGACATTTTGTACATTTTTCCTTTTTTTGAATATGTTCTTTAGAAAATTTTTTGTCTGCTTACCAGAAGATTTTTTCTTTTTCCCAACATGAGCATCTTCAACTAACTTAGGTCCTCCAGTTGTCTTCAAATATAGGTTTTTTTTGTGGTCTTTTTTTACTCTGGATTTTGTAGGCATCTTAAATTTTGTTCACTGCTCTTCAGCAATACCTGAAAAAAACTAAAAAAAAAATCCTTTATTTTATTTAAATATATTACTACATTTGTTTTCACATTAGTCACAAAACAAAATTTCTTTGCCAATTTGAAAGCACACTTACTACTCTTTTTTTTGGCAAGTGATAATCACTTTTACAGACTGACACATTATGAATCCACTTTTCAGATTTTTTAAAAAACACATGTCCAAACTGCTTTTTCAGACCAGCACCATTTGTAACCTGGGTGACTGCCTACACTCCAGCAAGGGCAACCAGCCTTAGTGATGCTGAATGTATTTGCATTACTGACTGAAACCTCAAACCCCACTCGCTTGTGAATACTGTGCATGATTCCACATGGTAAGCAGCTGGGTGTGTGCTAAGAGTCTGCTTCTGCACCAAAAAATGGCTCCCCCTTTCCTTCTAATGCAACTGTGAAATCACCAGAGCAATACGCAATAAATCTCTGCCTGTAATTTCTCTTTGCACACAGAGTCATGTTTTCACATTAGCCACAAAACGAAATTTCTTTGCCAATTTGAAAGCACACTTACTACTCTTTTTTTTGGCAAGTGATAATCACTTTTACAGACTGACACATTATGAATCCACTTTTCAGATTTTTTAAAAAGCACATGTCCAAACTGCTTTTTCAGACCAGCACCATTTGTAACCTGGGTGACTGCCTACACTCCAGCAAGGGCAACCAGCCTTAGTGATGCTGAATGTATTTGCATTACTGACTGAAACCTCAAACCCCACTCGCTTGTGAATACTGTGCATGATTCCACATGGTAAGCAGCTGGGTGTGTGCTAAGAGTCTGCTTCTGCACCAAAAAATGGCTCCCCCTTTCCATCTAATGCAACTGTGAAATCACCAGAGCAATACGCAATAAATCTCTGCCTCTAATTCCTATTTGCACACAGAGTCATGTTTTCACATTAGTCACAAAACGAAATTTCTTTGCCAATTTGAAAGCACACTTACTGCTCTTTTTTTTGGCAAGTGATAAACACTTTTACAGACTGACACATTATGAATCCACTTTTCAGATTTTTTAAAAAGCGCATGTCCAAACTGCTTTTTCAGACCAGCACCATTTGTAACCTGGGTGACTGCCTACACTCCAGCAAGGGCAACCAGCCTTAGTGATGCTGAATGTATTTGCATTACTGACTGAAACCTCAAACCCCACTCGCTTGTGAATACTGTGCATGATTCCACATGGTAAGCAGCTGGGTGTGTGCTAAGAGTCTGCTTCTGCACCAAAAAATGGCTCCCCCTTTCCATCTAATGCAACTGTGAAATCACCAGAGCAATACGCAATAAATCTCTGCCTGTAATTCCTATTTGCACTCAGAGTCATGTTTTCACATTAGTCACAAAACGAAATTTCTTTGCCAATTTGAAAGCACACTTACTGCTCTTTTTTTTGGCAAGTGATAATCACTTTTACAGACTGACACATTATGAATCCACTTTTCAGATTTTTTAAAAAACACATGTCCAAACTGCTTTTTCAGACCAGCACCATTTGTAACCTGGGTGACTGCCTACACTCCAGCAAGGGCAACCAGCCTTAGTGATGCTGAATGTATTTGCATTACTGACTGAAACCTCAAACCCCACTCGCTTGTGAATACTGTGCATGATTCCACATGGTAAGCAGCTGGGTGTGTGCTAAGAGTCTGCTTCTGCACCAAAAAATGGCTCCCCCTTTCCATCTAATGCAACTGTGAAATCACCAGAGCAATACGCAATAAATCTCTGCCTGTAATTCCTATTTGCACTCAGAGTCATGTTTTCACATTAGTCACAAAACAAAATTTCTTTGCCAATTTGAAAGCACACTTACTGCTCTTTTTTTTGGCAAGTGATAAACACTTTTACAGACTGACACATTATGAATCCACTTTTCAGATTCTTAAAAAAGCACATGTCCAAACTGCTTTTTCAGACCAGCACCATTTGTAACCTGGATGACTGCCTACACTCCAGCAAGGGCAACCAGCCTTAGTGATGCTGAATGTATTTGCATTACTGACTGAAACCTCAAACCCCACTCGCTTGTGAATACTGTGCATGATTCCACATGGTAAGCAGCTGGGTGTGTGCTAAGAGTCTGCTTCTGCACCAAAAAATGGCTCCCCCTTTCCATCTAATGCAACTGTGAAATCACCAGAGCAATACGCAATAAATCTCTGCCTGTAATTCCTATTTGCACACAGAGTCATGTTTTCACATTAGTCACAAAACGAAATTTCTTTGCCAATTTGAAAGCACACTTACTACTCTTTTTTTTGGCAAGTGATAATCACTTTTACAGACTGACACATTATGAATCCACTTTTCAGATTTTTTAAAAAGCACATGTCCAAACTGCTTTTTCAGACCAGCACCATTTGTAACCTGGGTGACTGCCTACACTCCAGCAAGGGCAACCAGCCTTAGTGATGCTGAATGTATTTGCATTACTGACTGAAACCTCAAACCCCACTCGCTTGTGAATACTGTGCATGATTCCACATGGTAAGCAGCTGGGTGTGTGCTAAGAGTCTGCTTCTGCACCAAAAAATGGCTCCCCCTTTCCATCTAATGCAACTGTGAAATCACCAGAGCAATACGCAATAAATCTCTGCCTCTAATTCCTATTTGCACACAGAGTCATGTTTTCACATTAGTCACAAAACGAAATTTCTTTGCCAATTTGAAAGCACACTTACTGCTCTTTTTTTTGGCAAGTGATAAACACTTTTACAGACTGACACATTATGAATCCACTTTTCAGATTTTTTAAAAAGCACATGTCCAAACTGCTTTTTCAGACCAGCACCATTTGTAACCTGGGTGACTGCCTACACTCCAGCAAGGGCAACCAGCCTTAGTGATGCTGAATGTATTTGCATTACTGACTGAAACCTCAAACCCCACTCGCTTGTGAATACTGTGCATGATTCCACATGGTAAGCAGCTGGGTGTGTGCTAAGAGTCTGCTTCTGCACCAAAAAATGGCTCCCCCTTTCCATCTAATGCAACTGTGAAATCACCAGAGCAATACGCAATAAATCTCTGCCTGTAATTCCTATTTGCACACAGAGTCATGTTTTCACATTAGGCCCTTAAACGAAATTTCTTTGCCAATTTGAAAGCACACTTACTACTCTTTTTTTTGGCAAGTGATAATCACTTTTACAGACTGACACATTATGAATCCACTTTTCAGATTTTTTAAAAAGCACATGTCCAAACTGCTTTTTCAGACCAGCACCATTTGTAACCTGGGTGACTGCCTACACTCCAGCAAGGGCAACCAGCCTTAGTGATGCTGAATGTATTTGCATTACTGACTGAAACCTCAAACCCCACTCGCTTGTGAATACTGTGCATGATTCCACATGGTAAGCAGCTGGGTGTGTGCTAAGAGTCTGCTTCTGCACCAAAAACTGGCTCCCCCTTTCCATCTAATGCAACTGTGAAATCACCAGAGCAATACGCAATAAATCTCTGTCTATAATTCCTCTTTGCACACAGAGTCATGTTTTCACATTAGTCACAAAACAAAATTTCTTTGCCAATTTGAAAGCACACTTACTGCTCTTTTTTTTGGCAAGTGATAAACACTTTTACAGACTGACACATTATGAATCCACTTTTCAGATTCTTAAAAAAGCACATGTCCAAACTGCTTTTTCAGACCAGCCCCATTTGTAACCTGGATGACTGCCTACACTCCAGCAAGGGCAACCAGCCTTAGTGATGCTGAATGTATTTGCATTACTGACTGAAACCTCAAACCCCACTCGCTTGTGAATACTGTGCATGATTCCACATGGTAAGCAGCTGGGTGTGTGCTAAGAGTCTGCTTCTGCACCAAAAACTGGCTCCCCCTTTCCATCTAATGCAACTGTGAAATCACCAGAGCAATACGCAATAAATCTCTGTCTATAATTCCTCTTTGCACACAGAGTCATGTTTTCACATTAGTCACAAAACAAAATTTCTTTGCCAATTTGAAAGCACACTTACTGCTCTTTTTTTTGGCAAGTGATAAACACTTTTACAGACTGACACATTATGAATCCACTTTTCAGATTCTTAAAAAAGCACATGTCCAAACTGCTTTTTCAGACCAGCCCCATTTGTAACCTGGATGACTGCCTACACTCCAGCAAGGGCAACCAGCCTTAGTGATGCTGAATGTATTTGCATTACTGACTGAAACCTCAAACCCCACTCGCTTGTGAATACTGTGCATGATTCCACATGGTAAGCAGCTGGGTGTGTGCTAAGAGTCTGCTTCTGCACCAAAAAATGGCTCCCCCTTTCCATCTAATGCAACTGTGAAATCACCAGAGCAATACGCAATAAATCTCTGCCTGTAATTCCTATTTGCACACAGAGTCATGTTTTCACATTAGTCACAAAACGAAATTTCTTTGCCAATTTGAAAGCACACTTACTACTCTTTTTTTTGGCAAGTGATAATCACTTTTACAGACTGACACATTATGAATCCACTTTTCAGATTTTTTAAAAAGCACATGTCCAAACTGCTTTTTCAGACCAGCACCATTTGTAACCTGGGTGACTGCCTACACTCCAGCAAGGGCAACCAGCCTTAGTGATGCTGAATGTATTTGCATTACTGACTGAAACCTCAAACCCCACTCGCTTGTGAATACTGTGCATGATTCCACATGGTAAGCAGCTGGGTGTGTGCTAAGAGTCTGCTTCTGCACCAAAAAATGGCACCCCCTTTCCATCTAATGCAACTGTGAAATCACCAGAGCAATACGCAATAAATCTCTGCCTCTAATTCCTATTTGCACACAGAGTCATGTTTTCACATTAGTCACAAAACGAAATTTCTTTGCCAATTTGAAAGCACACTTACTGCTCTTTTTTTTGGCAAGTGATAAACACTTTTACAGACTGACACATTATGAATCCACTTTTCAGATTTTTTAAAAAGCACATGTCCAAACTGCTTTTTCAGACCAGCACCATTTGTAACCTGGGTGACTGCCTACACTCCAGCAAGGGCAACCAGCCTTAGTGATGCTGAATGTATTTGCATTACTGACTGAAACCTCAAACCCCACTCGCTTGTGAATACTGTGCATGATTCCACATGGTAAGCAGCTGGGTGTGTGCTAAGAGTCTGCTTCTGCACCAAAAAATGGCTCCCCCTTTCCATCTAATGCAACTGTGAAATCACCAGAGCAATACGCAATAAATCTCTGCCTGTAATTCCTATTTGCACACAGAGTCATGTTTTCACATTAGGCCCTTAAACGAAATTTCTTTGCCAATTTGAAAGCACACTTACTACTCTTTTTTTTGGCAAGTGATAATCACTTTTACAGACTGACACATTATGAATCCACTTTTCAGATTTTTTAAAAAGCACATGTCCAAACTGCTTTTTCAGACCAGCACCATTTGTAACCTGGGTGACTGCCTACACTCCAGCAAGGGCAACCAGCCTTAGTGATGCTGAATGTATTTGCATTACTGACTGAAACCTCAAACCCCACTCGCTTGTGAATACTGTGCATGATTCCACATGGTAAGCAGCTGGGTGTGTGCTAAGAGTCTGCTTCTGCACCAAAAAATGGCTCCCCCTTTCCATCTAATGCAACTGTGAAATCACCAGAGCAATACGCAATAAATCTCTGTCTATAATTCCTCTTTGCACACAGAGTCATGTTTTCACATTAGTCACAAAACAAAATTTCTTTGCCAATTTGAAAGCACACTTACTGCTCTTTTTTTTGGCAAGTGATAAACACTTTTACAGACTGACACATTATGAATCCACTTTTCAGATTCTTAAAAAAGCACATGTCCAAACTGCTTTTTCAGACCAGCACCATTTGTAACCTGGATGACTGCCTACACTCCAGCAAGGGCAACCAGCCTTAGTGATGCTGAATGTATTTGCATTACTGACTGAAACCTCAAACCCCACTCGCTTGTGAATACTGTGCATGATTCCACATGGTAAGCAGCTGGGTGTGTGCTAAGAGTCTGCTTCTGCACCAAAAAATGGCTCCCCCTTTCCATCTAATGCAACTGTGAAATCACCAGAGCAGTACGCAATAAATCTCTGCCTGTAATTCCTATTTGCACACAGAGTCATGTTTTCACATTAGTCACAAAACGAAATTTCTTTGCCAATTTGAAAGCACACTTACTGCTCTTTTTTTTGGCAAGTGATAAACACTTTTACAGACTGACACATTATGAATCCACTTTTCAGATTTTTTAAAAAGCACATGTCCAAACTGCTTTTTCAGACCAGCACCATTTGTAACCTGGGTGACTGCCTACACTCCAGCAAGGGCAACCAGCCTTAGTGATGCTGAATGTATTTGCATTACTGACTGAAACCTCAAACCCCACTCGCTTGTGAATACTGTGCATGATTCCACATGGTAAGCAGCTGGGTGTGTGCTAAGAGTCTGCTTCTGCACCAAAAAATGGCTCCCCCTTTCCATCTAATGCAACTGTGAAATCACCAGAGCAATACGCAATAAATCTCTGCCTGTAATTCCTATTTGCACACAGAGTCATGTTTTCACATTAGGCCCTTAAACGAAATTTCTTTGCCAATTTGAAAGCACACTTACTACTCTTTTTTTTGGCAAGTGATAAACACTTTTACAGACTGACACATTATGAATCCACTTTTCAGATTTTTTAAAAAGCACATGTCCAAACTGCTTTTTCAGACCAGCACCATTTGTAACCTGGGTGACTGCCTACACTCCAGCAAGGGCAACCAGCCTTAGTGATGCTGAATGTATTTGCATTACTGACTGAAACCTCAAACCCCACTCGCTTGTGAATACTGTGCATGATTCCACATGGTAAGCAGCTGGGTGTGTGCTAAGAGTCTGCTTCTGCACCAAAAAATGGCTCCCCCTTTCCATCTAATGCAACTGTGAAATCACCAGAGCAATACGCAATAAATCTCTGCCTATAATTCCTCTTTGCACACAGAGTCATGTTTTCACATTAGTCACAAAACGAAATTTCTTTGCCAATTTGAAAGCACACTTACTGCTCTTTTTTTTGGCAAGTGATAAACACTTTTACAGACTGACACATTATGAATCCACTTTTCAGATTTTTTAAAAAGCACATGTCCAAACTGCTTTTTCAGACCAGCACCATTTGTAACCTGGGTGACTGCCTACACTCCAGCAAGGGCAACCAGCCTTAGTGATGCTGAATGTATTTGCATTACTGACTGAAACCTCAAACCCCACTCGCTTGTGAATACTGTGCATGATTCCACATGGTAAGCAGCTGGGTGTGTGCTAAGAGTCTGCTTCTGCACCAAAAAATGGCTCCCCCTTTCCATCTAATGCAACTGTGAAATCACCAGAGCAGTACGCAATAAATCTCTGCCTGTAATTCCTATTTGCACACAGAGTCATGTTTTCACATTAGTCACAAAACGAAATTTCTTTGCCAATTTGAAAGCACACTTACTGCTCTTTTTTTTGGCAAGTGATAAACACTTTTACAGACTGACACATTATGAATCCACTTTTCAGATTTTTTAAAAAGCACATGTCCAAACTGCTTTTTCAGACCAGCACCATTTGTAACCTGGGTGACTGCCTACACTCCAGCAAGGGCAACCAGCCTTAGTGATGCTGAATGTATTTGCATTACTGACTGAAACCTCAAACCCCACTCGCTTGTGAATACTGTGCATGATTCCACATGGTAAGCAGCTGGGTGTGTGCTAAGAGTCTGCTTCTGCACCAAAAAATGGCTCCCCCTTTCCATCTAATGCAACTGTGAAATCACCAGAGCAATACGCAATAAATCTCTGCCTGTAATTCCTATTTGCACACAGAGTCATGTTTTCACATTAGGCCCTTAAACGAAATTTCTTTGCCAATTTGAAAGCACACTTACTACTCTTTTTTTTGGCAAGTGATAAACACTTTTACAGACTGACACATTATGAATCCACTTTTCAGATTTTTTAAAAAGCACATGTCCAAACTGCTTTTTCAGACCAGCACCATTTGTAACCTGGGTGACTGCCTACACTCCAGCAAGGGCAACCAGCCTTAGTGATGCTGAATGTATTTGCATTACTGACTGAAACCTCAAACCCCACTCGCTTGTGAATACTGTGCATGATTCCACATGGTAAGCAGCTGGGTGTGTGCTAAGAGTCTGCTTCTGCACCAAAAAATGGCTCCCCCTTTCCATCTAATGCAACTGTGAAATCACCAGAGCAATACGCAATAAATCTCTGCCTATAATTCCTCTTTGCACACAGAGTCATGTTTTCACATTAGTCACAAAACGAAATTTCTTTGCCAATTTGAAAGCACACTTACTGCTCTTTTTTTTGGCAAGTGATAAACACTTTTACAGACTGACACATTATGAATCCACTTTTCAGATTTTTTAAAAAGCACATGTCCAAACTGCTTTTTCAGACCAGCACCATTTGTAACCTGGGTGACTGCCTACACTCCAGCAAGGGCAACCAGCCTTAGTGATGCTGAATGTATTTGCATTACTGACTGAAACCTCAAACCCCACTCGCTTGTGAATACTGTGCATGATTCCACATGGTAGGCAGCTGGGTGTGTGCTAAGAGTCTGCTTCTGCACCAAAAAATGGCACCCCCTTTCCATCTAATGCAACTGTGAAATCACCAGAGCAATACGCAATAAATCTCTGCCTCTAATTCCTATTTGCACACAGAGTCATGTTTTCACATTAGTCACAAAACGAAATTTCTTTGCCAATTTGAAAGCACACTTACTGCTCTTTTTTTTGGCAAGTGATAAACACTTTTACAGACTGACACATTATGAATCCACTTTTCAGATTTTTTAAAAAGCACATGTCCAAACTGCTTTTTCAGACCAGCACCATTTGTAACCTGGGTGACTGCCTACACTCCAGCAAGGGCAACCAGCCTTAGTGATGCTGAATGTATTTGCATTACTGACTGAAACCTCAAACCCCACTCGCTTGTGAATACTGTGCATGATTCCACATGGTAAGCAGCTGGGTGTGTGCTAAGAGTCTGCTTCTGCACCAAAAAATGGCTCCCCCTTTCCATCTAATGCAACTGTGAAATCACCAGAGCAATACGCAATAAATCTCTGCCTGTAATTCCTATTTGCACACAGAGTCATGTTTTCACATTAGGCCCTTAAACGAAATTTCTTTGCCAATTTGAAAGCACACTTACTACTCTTTTTTTTGGCAAGTGATAATCACTTTTACAGACTGACACATTATGAATCCACTTTTCAGATTTTTTAAAAAGCACATGTCCAAACTGCTTTTTCAGACCAGCACCATTTGTAACCTGGGTGACTGCCTACACTCCAGCAAGGGCAACCAGCCTTAGTGATGCTGAATGTATTTGCATTACTGACTGAAACCTCAAACCCCACTCGCTTGTGAATACTGTGCATGATTCCACATGGTAAGCAGCTGGGTGTGTGCTAAGAGTCTGCTTCTGCACCAAAAAATGGCTCCCCCTTTCCATCTAATGCAACTGTGAAATCACCAGAGCAATACGCAATAAATCTCTGTCTATAATTCCTCTTTGCACACAGAGTCATGTTTTCACATTAGTCACAAAACAAAATTTCTTTGCCAATTTGAAAGCACACTTACTGCTCTTTTTTTTGGCAAGTGATAAACACTTTTACAGACTGACACATTCTGAATCCACTTTTCAGATTCTTAAAAAAGCACATGTCCAAACTGCTTTTTCAGACCAGCACCATTTGTAACCTGGATGACTGCCTACACTCCAGCAAGGGCAACCAGCCTTAGTGATGCTGAATGTATTTGCATTACTGACTGAAACCTCAAACCCCACTCGCTTGTGAATACTGTGCATGATTCCACATGGTAAGCAGCTGGGTGTGTGCTAAGAGTCTGCTTCTGCACCAAAAAATGGCTCCCCCTTTCCATCTAATGCAACTGTGAAATCACCAGAGCAGTACGCAATAAATCTCTGCCTGTAATTCCTATTTGCACACAGAGTCATGTTTTCACATTAGTCACAAAACGAAATTTCTTTGCCAATTTGAAAGCACACTTACTGCTCTTTTTTTTGGCAAGTGATAAACACTTTTACAGACTGACACATTATGAATCCACTTTTCAGATTTTTTAAAAAGCACATGTCCAAACTGCTTTTTCAGACCAGCACCATTTGTAACCTGGGTGACTGCCTACACTCCAGCAAGGGCAACCAGCCTTAGTGATGCTGAATGTATTTGCATTACTGACTGAAACCTCAAACCCCACTCGCTTGTGAATACTGTGCATGATTCCACATGGTAAGCAGCTGGGTGTGTGCTAAGAGTCTGCTTCTGCACCAAAAAATGGCTCCCCCTTTCCATCTAATGCAACTGTGAAATCACCAGAGCAATACGCAATAAATCTCTGCCTGTAATTCCTATTTGCACACAGTCATGTTTTCACATTAGGCCCTTAAACGAAATTTCTTTGCCAATTTGAAAGCACACTTACTACTCTTTTTTTTGGCAAGTGATAAACACTTTTACAGACTGACACATTATGAATCCACTTTTCAGATTTTTTAAAAAGCACATGTCCAAACTGCTTTTTCAGACCAGCACCATTTGTAACCTGGGTGACTGCCTACACTCCAGCAAGGGCAACCAGCCTTAGTGATGCTGAATGTATTTGCATTACTGACTGAAACCTCAAACCCCACTCGCTTGTGAATACTGTGCATGATTCCACATGGTAAGCAGCTGGGTGTGTGCTAAGAGTCTGCTTCTGCACCAAAAAATGGCTCCCCCTTTCCATCTAATGCAACTGTGAAATCACCAGAGCAATACGCAATAAATCTCTGCCTATAATTCCTCTTTGCACACAGAGTCATGTTTTCACATTAGTCACAAAACGAAATTTCTTTGCCAATTTGAAAGCACACTTACTGCTCTTTTTTTTGGCAAGTGATAAACACTTTTACAGACTGACACATTATGAATCCACTTTTCAGATTTTTTAAAAAGCACATGTCCAAACTGCTTTTTCAGACCAGCACCATTTGTAACCTGGGTGACTGCCTACACTCCAGCAAGGGCAACCAGCCTTAGTGATGCTGAATGTATTTGCATTACTGACTGAAACCTCAAACCCCACTCGCTTGTGAATACTGTGCATGATTCCACATGGTAAGCAGCTGGGTGTGTGCTAAGAGTCTGCTTCTGCACCAAAAAATGGCTCCCCCTTTCCATCTAATGCAACTGTGAAATCACCAGAGCAGTACGCAATAAATCTCTGCCTGTAATTCCTATTTGCACACAGAGTCATGTTTTCACATTAGTCACAAAACGAAATTTCTTTGCCAATTTGAAAGCACACTTACTGCTCTTTTTTTTGGCAAGTGATAAACACTTTTACAGACTGACACATTATGAATCCACTTTTCAGATTTTTTAAAAAGCACATGTCCAAACTGCTTTTTCAGACCAGCACCATTTGTAACCTGGGTGACTGCCTACACTCCAGCAAGGGCAACCAGCCTTAGTGATGCTGAATGTATTTGCATTACTGACTGAAACCTCAAACCCCACTCGCTTGTGAATACTGTGCATGATTCCACATGGTAAGCAGCTGGGTGTGTGCTAAGAGTCTGCTTCTGCACCAAAAAATGGCTCCCCCTTTCCATCTAATGCAACTGTGAAATCACCAGAGCAATACGCAATAAATCTCTGCCTGTAATTCCTATTTGCACACAGAGTCATGTTTTCACATTAGGCCCTTAAACGAAATTTCTTTGCCAATTTGAAAGCACACTTACTACTCTTTTTTTTGGCAAGTGATAAACACTTTTACAGACTGACACATTATGAATCCACTTTTCAGATTTTTTAAAAAGCACATGTCCAAACTGCTTTTTCAGACCAGCACCATTTGTAACCTGGGTGACTGCCTACACTCCAGCAAGGGCAACCAGCCTTAGTGATGCTGAATGTATTTGCATTACTGACTGAAACCTCAAACCCCACTCGCTTGTGAATACTGTGCATGATTCCACATGGTAAGCAGCTGGGTGTGTGCTAAGAGTCTGCTTCTGCACCAAAAAATGGCTCCCCCTTTCCATCTAATGCAACTGTGAAATCACCAGAGCAATACGCAATAAATCTCTGCCTATAATTCCTCTTTGCACACAGAGTCATGTTTTCACATTAGTCACAAAACGAAATTTCTTTGCCAATTTGAAAGCACACTTACTGCTCTTTTTTTTGGCAAGTGATAAACACTTTTACAGACTGACACATTATGAATCCACTTTTCAGATTTTTTAAAAAGCACATGTCCAAACTGCTTTTTCAGACCAGCACCATTTGTAACCTGGGTGACTGCCTACACTCCAGCAAGGGCAACCAGCCTTAGTGATGCTGAATGTATTTGCATTACTGAGTCCAACCTCAAACCCTTAAACTATTCTTTTTTTATACCAGTACACCTTAATTTATTGTGAAAACATAGTCCATATTATTTTACTTGTTCCTCACATTTAAATTTCTCCCAAAACAGAAAATAATAAACACAACTTCAACAAAAAGAATTGCATTTCTATTATTCATTTCTTAATTTACCATATACATCCCCTCTCAAACTCTAAACTCACCTTTAAAATTAGTTAGTTGTGAAAGAAATGTGGCACTCAAACAGCAGATTATCAGAGCCAGGATCTCTGTTCTTTACACCTCTCTCCTCACAGCAGAACCAGATAATGGCAAACTTTCCCTCTCTTTTTCCACATATATACATGTTAATTTCAAATCTCAGTGCTTCCCCCTTTTTTTTCAAATGTAATCACACATTTCTATTGGTTGAAAACCAACCCTTTTCCAAAAGTACCCTTCCCCCAACTTGACTTCTGCCTAGTACCCTTCCCCCAACTTGACTTCTGCCTGCTACCATAGCAACAGCTCATGGAACACTGCTGTGTGCAGTTAGGTCAGAAGTTCGCCAAACAATGTTTCAATTCCACAGAGCAAGAGTGCTTGACTTTTCTAACCTAACAGCAAATCCATAGTACTGTTCTTTGGTAACACATTTTTCTGTACCAATACAAAACATGCTTCTATAAATTTACACATACAGCCTAGTTTTTAGTGTAGAATGGTATGAAACAGCCAATCAGTTCTTTTTTAAAAAAAAATATATGTATGCCTCCATTTCCAAACTGTCTTTCATTTCTTTTTACCATTCGACTGAAATACACCTCCTGAGTGCATCCAGATCTCCTTTGAAGATGTTCACAGTGTGGATTGTAGGACACAGCTATGTCTTCTGGAGTGAAAAGTTTGCAGAGAAAACAGGTATGGTGAGAGACCTTGCTTTGCCAAATGTAGACATTAAATGGATTGGTCAGAGAGGGTTAAAGTGGCACCAATTGATGCCATTGGTGAAATCCTTCATGCAAAACCAACACCCTGACCTCATAATAGTGCACTGCGGTGGCAATGACCTAGGCACTTTGACTGGGGTAGGTCTGGAAATGCTTATGAAGGACACCTTTGCACAACTGTTTTCACTTTTCCCTAAAACTGCCTTTGTGTTTTCTAACATATGCCAAAGGCAAAAATGGAACTGGTCCAATCATTTCTGTCCACAGATTGACAAAGCAAGAAAGCACGTCAACAAATCTGTTTCTGCTTTCCTCCGTGACTATGGTATGGGTTCCATTTACCACAACAACTTGCGTTACGACATGCAAGACATTTATAGAGGAGATGGTGTGCACTTCAATGATGAAGGGAACAGAGTCTTCCTCTTGAACCTTAGACTCTGCATTGGTACTTACTTGTAGGTACCACTTAAAAATCACTTCATAAACACAACGGCTCTTTTTAGAGCCCCCTAATATCTAAACACTTAAATCTGCATTTCATTTCTTTTCTTTTTTTTTTTTTTACCGTACGCTTACCGTACGCGTACCCCGCGATTTTTTTTAAAATCAATAAATGTTTTCTTTGTACTTTTCTGTCCTTCTTTGACCCCCTTACAAATGTTAGGGGGTCTGTAACTCTCCTCCTTGCCCCCTTTTCTTGTTATCACTCTTTTTTTTCTGAGTGAAACACACGAAATGGCGGCCGCCGCTTCCTGGTTTCGGCCGATTCGAATGTTTACTAAGATCTAAGAGCCAATCAGAATCGTGCTCGCGCACGCCACCGTACGCGTACGGTAAGCGTACCGTAAGCGCACCGTAAGCTGGCTCAGATATATATATTGATTTAAAGGCTATTTTCTCAGAATCTACTGAACAGATTTACACCAAACCTACAAAAGGCACTTCCTTGACCTGAGGACTACCTCTCTGCCAAATTTCTAGTAATTCTGTTCAGCCGTTCGGGCTGTAGCCCTGTCTAAAGGTCCTATGGAAAAATGCATGGGAAAAACGCGTTTTGGGACCCCCCTTTTATCTCAGCCCCCGCTTGACGAATCCCCCCGAGACTTTCAGGGAAGGAGCGGAGCGTAGCGCCCCACCTATTTTGAAACATTCGCGAGGATTCGTCGACCGGCGCCAAAGTTATTCAAAATAGAATGTTGCGGATTTCCTATGGAAACGTGGTCCTAACTATAACTACCTACTGGCGACCGCCAGTAGGTAATATATATATATATATATATATATATATATATATATATATATATATATATATATATATATATATATATATATATATATATATATATATATATATATATATATATATATATATATATATTCCATAAACAATACGGGTCCTTCTGGGATCGGTCCCGTCGCCAGGTGGAGCGTCCTCCGACAGCAACCCAAGCCGGTGTCATAATGTGCAACAGTTTATCTCAAATAATGACGCTCACTCGGGAGTCCATTGCAACCATAGAGGTTTAATAAAGTGAACCGCTACGCGTTTCGACACTGAAAGTGTCTTGATCACACGATTTTCACAGTGCTCATCCGGAAGCTCTCAAGTGGAGTATCTCATTTGGAGAGTTACTGAGAGCAAGGAGGAACTGTAGTACGGATGCCATGTATGAAGGTGAACAAGAAAAGATGCTTATCAGGTTCAGAGAATGAGGGGATCCAGAATGGGCTCTTAGCAGAGCTGTAAATAAAATAAAAGAAACCACTAGATCGAGCACCCTTGAAACTAAACAACCTATATCCAGCGAAGAAACAGTGACTAGAGTAATCACCACTTTTAACCAGGAATCTGAAAAAATCAAAAAAATACTGGTAGACAACTGGAAAATTCTAATAACTGACAATGTAATTGGTTCCAGTATAGGAGATAGACCCCTCATCACTTATCGGAGAGGGAGAAGTCTTAAAGATATCCTGGTAAAAGGCGACATCTCTGAAATCCCTAATAGAAACAATTACAACCTTAAAGGTTTCTATCCCTGTGGTCATTGCAGGGCTTGTAAATCTAGCCACATGGTGCAGGATTTTGAGATTCCAGGTAGGAATCACAATAGAAAGATTGAACAATTCCTAACTTGTAGCACCAATTTTGTGATATACATCTTAGAATGCCCGTGCCAACTGAAGTATGTCGGCAGTACGACTTGTATGGTTAAGAAAAGAGTTCAGGAGCACCTACGGGCCATTACCAACAAAGATTTACATTACCCGATTGCCCGTCACTTCCAGGAGAAACACCAATCCAATAATTCTCTGTTGAGATTTTTTGCCATTGAACAAATTAACATGAACAAAAGGGGCGGAAATAGAGAACTAGCGCTTAGGAAAAAAGAATCAAAATGGATTATAGAACTGGAAACTAGATTTCCAGGAGGGCATAATCTTGATGAGGAACTAGCAAGCCATTTGCATGATGATTAGTTCTTATATATATTGAATGCTGTGATTATATCTTAGAACTGCACTGTAAATATTGTGTTTTTAACTGTGTGCTCTGTTTTTGTTGTTGTTTTAGGAGGAAAGGAAGGGACCCTTCAATGGCACTGGTGGCACTGGTGGGCATAGATTTCACAGGCACCCTACCCTTTTCTTCATCAAGAATCACCTAAGCACTCTCCGACAAGTAAAGTGACAAAACTAATGTTTTATCTTTACCTTCTTAGATATTTATATTTATCCACTTTTCTCTTGGTTTTCACTGTTTGGGACTTTTTGATTTTGCAAAGCTACCTGGGGTAGTATCTACAGGATTCATGAAAGGTATCTGCTCAAGGCCACTAGAGCGCTTGTAATATGGTTCCACCGTTTGTATATAATCAACATAATTGTTGTAAAGGCACTTGCCTGTCAAATACTAAGTTATGTTTGAACCTTAATCAGGCTCAAGCAATTGACACACAAGTACGTGCAATCATTGGTGAATATACTTTTTTAATAAGAGATGTCTCATAGGAATTTACACCTTCATAACATTGAGAACAATCGTATATACAATATACTTATTAATTGGTTTTTGTATTTTTGTTCTGGACTTTAGTTGTACACAAATATAGGAATTGAACAATGTGGCAACATGGTCAAATCAATGACAAGTTTACAATTTGGCATGCTTGTAGGTACTTATGTGCAGTTCTACACTGTGTATGATACTATATACTGATGGTGGTTACTGTTCCAAGATGGATGCCAAAAAAAACGGAGCTGAAAGGGTTGCTCCCAATGTAGTGCCTTTTTTATGTTTACTGTTTACTTATACACGCCACATAGCACTGTGAAAATCGTGTGATCAAGACACTTTCAGTGTCGAAACGCGTAGTGGTTCACTTTATTAAACCTCTATGGTTGCAATGGACTCCCGAGTGAGCGTCATTATTTGAGATAAACTGTTGTACATATATATATATATATATATATATATATATATATATATATATATATATATATATATATATATATATATATATATATATATATATATATATATATATATATATATATATATATATATATATATATATATATATATATATATGATAACCAAGTATCCTGAAACGGTTCCCGATAGAACCCAAAAAGCAGGTACGGACCACAGCGTGGAAGTTGAATTTTCTTTATTTGGTGCGCAGATTAAAGTGCATAGTGCAAAATGATTCGCAAGTGCTCAGCCTGACGCGTTTCGACTGCCCCACGGCAGTCTTGATCACATGACGCGCAGGACCAATCAGTGGCTATATATAAGGTGCCCAATCAGAGAACCGCTTACAAAAATTGTCAATAAAGTTTTCAAATAAGTATAGACATAGGACTTGGTTTTAACAAAATATAGAGGCGTGGTTTCTCACAGGCAATTTTACATTTGTCAAGCAGTTCATGAAAAAATTGTATTACACACAGATAGGTATAAAAGTCTAAATAATGCAAAATAAGAACATAGTGTTCCTATACGCTTTTTTTTCTTATTTAGAACATATCATAAAGCATTTGTCATACCATATATTATTAAATGTAGTGGGTTGTGACAATCAGGATATTATCTAAGAACATAGTGTTCGTTAATGATAATTCAAAACTTCAAGACATCACATAAATAAGAAAACCACCTATCTAGTGTCGTTGACCATATATTCCAGCATAGTGCAACTATATCGAAATATTGTAGCTTTGCAAAATTGCTGTTACATAGTTATAATTATAAAATATTGTTGATTACACAAGTCCATTGAAATATTCATTATGTTCTGCGGTAGCTCTTAGAAAAATGCAAAATAGTGCAAATAAAGTGCTAATGTTAAAGTGCATTTTCATCGTAAACTTATATATACACAAATCAATGAGTATAAAATACATAGCAGCTTATTATAGACGTTTCACCAGTTCTCCCATGTTTCAAATAGTTGACAATATGATGTTTATACAGTTATACACGTCATCTTCTTCAAGATTCTTTCTCACAAGAAGCATCTGATGAGACAAGGAAATCAATTTTATGGATTACAATAAAATCAAGACCTTAAAGAGTTTGTGTTACTCTTCTAACAAGTAATAACATATAGGTCTAAGTAAAACCAATAAATAACAGCCCCAAAATTACACAGTTGCACAATTTATAATAAAATGATGTCTAAAATGAGCCAAATCCAGGAGCCCAAAAACCAACACCCAATCCCACATAAAACCAGATAAAATCTAGATACCTAGATAAAAACCTGGCAAACGTAGGGATAAAAGCGCCAGTCCAAAAGCAAACTAGGACTTCACCCACCATCAACATCCCCATAAATATATAGTTGAATTAATTCATTATAAAAAGTTGTGCAAATCTTCATTGTTGTTCAGCCCATTTGGCATTTTGGTGTCTAATAACATGATAAATTCAGACTCCACTTGTCTTAGCCTTTTTTCCCTATTTCCCCCTCTGATGTTCTTGGGTATCGCACTGATGACATAATAACTGAGGTCATTGAGGTTGTTGTTTTGCACCAATTTTAAATGTCGCGCTACAGGGTAAGTGGGATCGGAATTGACCACTGCTCTAAGGTGTTGTAAAATCCTGTTAAAAACTTGCAATTTGGTGCTGCCGACATATAATAACTGGCAGGTGCATTCTAAAATATAGATTGCATATTCTGTTCTGCAAGTAAAATGTCCTTTTATTTTAACTGGATTAGAACTAAAAGCTGTGACATATTGAGAAACATTTTTCCCAAATTTGCACGCGCGACAAGAGTTGCACTTGAAAAAACCATGTCTAGCTGTTAACCATGTGTTTGAAATCAATACCTCAGGACTATTTTTTACTAGAGCATACCTCATTGAGGGGGCCCTTCTAAATGTCAGCAGAGGGAGTTCCGGCAGAATTTGTGACATAGTGATGTCTGTCCGAATTATGGGCCAATTTTGATATAAAATTCTACAAATCTGTCTCTCTTGTATACTATAGTTTGTTATTAACCTGATGTTACTTATCGATTCCACAATAGTGGAATCTATATCATTAGTACTTTGCCTTAGTGAAACTTGGGCCTCATGATCAATGTGCTGCTGGGCAACTGGAATTGTGTTGTTCGCTTTTTCTCGAGCTGCATTCAGATCAGAAGCCACATAACCCCTATTTAGGAATCTTTCAAAAGTTTCTTTTTGGCAAGTTATGAGATCGTCTTCATGACTACAGATTCGTTTAATTCTTAAAAATTCCCCAAAGGGGATACTGCGAATAAGGTGGCGAGGATGGGAACTTCTAGCATGTAATACTGAGTTCCCAGCTGTTACTTTTCTGTGCAATTTGGTATGTATTGTGCCCTCCCTAATGAAAATTTCAATGTCCAGGAATTGCACTTTAGTGTTGCTAATGTCTGAAGTGAATTTAAGATTCAATGTATTTTTGTTGATTTCTTCCACAAAGTTTTTGGCTGATTCGATGGTACCTTTCCAAATTAAACAAACATCGTCTATAAATCTCCACCAGTGGAGGACATGTTGTTCAAACATAACCCTGTGGACGACCCTTAGAACATGCTCCTCCCACCAGCCCACGTGTAAACACGCGTAACTGGGGGAGAAGCATGCTCCCATCGCCACGCCGCGAAGCTGCTGGAAAACTTCCTTATTGAATAAAAAATAGTTATTTGTCAAACAAGTGGTAATCATTTTTACAATCATTTTGTTGTGTTCGTACATATGTATATTTCTTTTGTCCAAATAAAATTGGACTGCACTTGTACCATCACAGTGGTTAATGCTGGTATACAATGAACAAATGTCCATCACTATAAGGTGGCAGTCATTCTCCCATTTAACATTTTTCAATTTGGTTAAAAAATGTCCAGTGTCCTTTATGTAAGAAGGCAGATTTTCTACAAATTCATGTAAAAAGTAGTCTACGTATTTTGACATAGCTTCTAGTAGACTCTTTCGTGCAGATATTATAGGTCTGCCTGGGACTGGTGTTATGTTTTTATGTACTTTAGGGATAAAGTATAAAATGGGAGTCATAGGATGGTCATTCTTTAAAAAGTTGTATTCATTTTTAGTCAATAATCCCACTCGTTTCCACTGCAGTAACTCGGCGAATACATTGTCTTTGATTTGGCGCAATTCCTGGAAGTTAGCTTTCCTGTAACAACTGGCATCATTAAGGTGATGCCAAGCTTCTTCCAGATAGAGAGATCTGGGCCATAGGACGATATTACCGCCCTTATCTGCTTTATTGATAATCACTTCTGTATGTTTCTGAAGTTTGTGAATGAGTTTAGTATATTGCAACTCAGAATACTTGTAGCGTCTTTTTTGTTTGAGAGCATTGCTATTCAATTTCTTGAGATCTTCAATCATGCAATCACTGAATACATCGATCGCATCACGTGGCATCATTGGGATAAATGTTGAGGGAGGTTTAAATGGATTGTTAGCTGGAATGTTACACAAAATGCCTGTTTCACAGAGATCTTCCTGTGTTGAATTGCCTGTGAAGTTAGTCTCATTAGCCAAAGAATGCACTGCTAATACCGTGCCCACATCAGAGGCTTGCAGATTTGGATATAATCCAGGTGGTGGTCTAGTCTGTACTGCAATATTCGCCGCATTTTTGAGTTGAAAATGTTTTTTTAGCTTTAATTTGCGGATGAATTTAAATACATCCACTCTCGTTTGAGTATATTTAAAACGAGTAGGTGGACAAAATGACAAACCTAAAGCTAAAAGTTGTTGTTCGGCAATTGATAGGGTTATTTCTGATAGGTTAATCACAGTATTATCAACAACATCGTCATTTACCTTATTTATTTCCGGTTGCTGTAATTTTTCCTGCCTCTTCCTCTGTAATTTGATTTTCCGCCTCTGTTTCCTCCGTTGGTTCTTTCTGCTTCTTGACCCGTTGTTAGGTTCCGTGGTCTCAGAGTTTGCCGGCGGTCTTCCACTAAAAACGATAGCTCTTCCCCTGGTGCAAAATTAGTGGGTATTTGAGTTGTTTTACGTCCCATATTGTCATCTGATCCAATGCTGCTCTCCACACTACTTGATTCTACTGAGGAAAGATTGTCGTCCATTTGCACGGGAGAAATCGATGCTCCAATGATGTCACTTTCAACATTTGTTAAAGCTCGGCGTTTTATGTTATCGAATTTTTTCGAGAAAGTGAACACGCGTCCAGTCTCGTAATCTTTCTTGTCCCTTGCAAATTTATAGATTTTTCTTTCTTTTATAGATTCCTCATGTTTATTCAATCTAGATTGTATTTCTTCACGACCTTTCTTTATTTGTTCTTTGTTCTCATTTTTTTCCAATAAAGCGTTGACTTCCTCTATTTCTTTTAGTATTGTTTCTCTGTCAATTTCCGCGTATTTGATCAAAATTAATACCATATTCATAGAGGCATCAAGGTTATTAGTTGCCCACTCCTTCAACATCATTGGATTGGGATTTTCAAATGAGGGCGCAATCATTATTCTTAATCCTCGCGGGACTCTCCCAACCTCTTTATACTTTTCCAGTGATTTTCTCTCCCACCACTTAGTCATTTCGGTACGATGGAGTTTTTCAAGCTTCTTTAACATAGATTTGACATCGTTGCCATGGCTCAAATTAGTGTCTTGAACGGTACTTGTATTTTCTAATCTTGAAACATTTGAAAACAGAGCGTCTGCTGCTGTTTCTCGGTCCTTCAGCGCGTCCGCTGACGATAACATAGCTCGCCAATCTGCATGCAAAAACCAATTGTTCAAAACGTTGCTTTTCGTTACGTGAACACAGTTATTTCCACTATCTCCTCCACCTGTAATGCTTCCTGGTCAACCTCTGAGCAGCTTACCGTAGGGATTAGACAGTCCGGTACCTTAAGTGTCCTCCGACGCCTCGGGTCCTTACGTACACATCCTCACGGCAGCCAAGTTCAGATCCGGTTTGCTTGAAAAGTGCAGGGGGCTGGTCGGCAAATACCCGTTCCGGGTTATATACCAAATTCACTTCCGTGATGCCGACTGCAATTCCGCCAGCCACGACATGGAGAGAGGGTCCGTAATGACGAAGACAGCCGTACTTCGTCCAAATTACACGATAACCAAGTATCCTGAAACGTTTCCCGATAGAACCCAAAAAGCAGGTACGGACCACAGCGTGGAAGTTGAATTTTCTTTATTTGGTGCGCAGATTAAAGTGCATAGTGCAAAATGATTCGCAAGTGCTCAGCCTGACGCGTTTCGACTGCCCCACGGCAGTCTTGATCACATGACGCGCAGGACCAATCAGTGGCTATATATAAGGTGCCCAATCAGAGAACCGCTTACAAAAATTGTCAATAAAGTTTTCAAATAAGTATAGACATAGGACTTGGTTTTAACAAAATATAGAGGCGTGGTTTCTCACAGGCAGTTTTACATTTGTCAAGCATTTCATGAAAAAATTGTATTACATACAGATAGGTATAAAAGTCTAAATAATGCAAAATAAGAACATAGTGTTCCTATACGCTTTTTTTTCTTATTTAGAACATATCATAAAGCATTTGTCATACCATATATTATTAAATGTAGTGGGTTGTGACAATCAGGATATTATCTAAGAACATAGTGTTCGTTAATGATAATTCACAACTTCAAGACATCACATAAATAAGAAAACCACCTATCTAGTGTCGTTGACCATATATTCCAGCATAGTGCAACTATATCGAAATATTGTAGATTTGCAAAATTGCTGTTACATAGTTATAATTATAAAATATTGTTGATTACACAAGTCCATTGAAATATTCATTATGTTCTGCGGTAGCTCTTAGAAAAGTGCAAAATAGTGCAAATAAAGTGCTAATGTTAAAGTGCATTTTCATCGTAAACTTATATATACACAAATCAATGAGTATAAAATACATAGCAGCTTATTATAGACGTTTCACCAGTTCTCCCATGTTTCAAATAGTTGACAATATGATGTTTATACAGTTATACACGTCATCTTCTTCAAGATTCTTTCTCACAAGAAGCATCTTATGAGACAAGGAAATCAATTTTATGGATTACAATAAAATCAAGACCTTAAAGAGTTTGTGTTACTCTTATAACAAGTAATAACATATAGGTCTAAGTATATATGATTAGATTCCTTTACTCCAAATACAAATCCCAGGAATAAGCGGACAGCACACCAGGAAACGGCACAAAAGAACTTTATTTGTGCGCTAGCTTTTTCAAGGACGACGCGTTTCGGCGTTAGCCTTTGTCAAGTAACTTCCTGCAACTCAATCTTTCATAGAAATACGTAAACGTGATTCATAAACATAAACAAAATACTGTGATCTCGTATTTCATAGCAATTGGATAAAATAATGACATAAACAATAATGGTCAATGTTAATTGAGCAAAATCAAAAGAGTTGAAATGCATAAAAATAGAACGGATCAATTTAGAATCCTATTTCAACCGTATTTGAACGTCACCATCATTAATGCGTATATGTGTCAATCATAGAGATAAACAAAATACCTCATTCGTATGTTACAATCGTATTTCAAATTGCATTCAATATTAAACAAACGGTGAATTCATTGGTAACCATGGTAACTTTCGTAGAATCAATCAAATCATCATAAAAATTATATTAGAATGAGAGCTCCTGTGTAGCGCAATTGCGCATTGCTTTTGTTAGCTACTGGATGAGCAATAAAGTTACAATCAATATAAATCCAAAAAGAAAAGGGTATGCATCATTATTATTGCCATACTTTGTCAGTTTATGGCATGCAATATGAGCTTTTCTAACTAGAGGCTAGGTGATAAACATGTCGCTATTTGTAGTTTATGAATCAATTACATTTATGTTGTTTTTTTGTGATGAGAGAATCATCCAGGAAATATATTACAATACATGCTTATTCTTGGCGCAATTGCGCATTGCTTCTATTACATACGCGGCAAAAATACAGCCAATGTAAGTTAAAGAAAAAATTGTTGTATACATCACTATTGCTGCTAATCTTAATTTGTGAAGTGAAACAAAAACTTATATTGATATAAGGCTGCACAATGGATGTATCTCTTTTAGTAATGTGCCATTCCATTGAATTAATTGTTACCTTTACAATTACATTGACACTGAGAGCATCTATATGGTTGCCGCCTAAACAATCCATCAATTAATTATATAGTCTCATAGCAATAGCATTTTCAGAAATTCTGAACATGAATATATTACCTATATCACGATATCTGTGACAGGTGTAGGAAGTACCCTTTACTCACTGCTAGGTATGGGGAGTGATGGGAAAGTGATGTAAAACATTCAGATATATCGTTGAGTGTGAAAAAGAGGAAGGGTATTAGGACATGATTAGACCAATTGATGAGAGACCCACAAAATTATAAAACTGGATTCCACAATTGTGGTCGACACTTTTGTAGTGACCCAGATGGGGCATGTAATTCCATCCAACGAAACCTGTCACAGATATCGTGATATAGGTAATATATTCATGTTCAGAATTTCTGAAAATGCTATTGCTATGCGTGTGGTCGCCGTGGAGGGAGCACCACCGCGAGGATTGGAAGCGGGCCGTTAAGCTTGAATCATATCAGGCCTCATACGGGGCATGCAGCACCAGAGAAAGTGAGACTGTACACATTGCGGGGCCCATTTCAGGGTGATGCATTGGGGACCCTAAGGACATGGCCCTCATTAGGGTAGGATTGCCGCACTACAGGTCCCATAATCCTGTGGGGGACCGTGAGCCATATGCTATTTGTAATCAACCTATTAGAAGGCAGTGAATCATTCAAATAAAGAGGTGTGGCCAAAAACGCTGTGCACTTGGTGGAACTGAGCCTATGATTAAGGAATTGATCCGAAACGCGTCAGGCTGCTCCTGCGATATGTGTGGTCTACTGGGGATCGCTGCAGCCGGAGTGCTCCCTCGCCTGTGGGCAACTTTTGGAGCGTTAATCTATTCACGGCGGCCCGGCCGTGGAGGAAGCACCACCGCGAGGATTGGAAACGGGCCGTTAAGCTTGAATCATATTAGGCCTCATACGGGGCATGCAGCACCAGAGAAAGCGAGACTGTACGCATTGCGGGGCCCATTTCAGGGTGATGCATTGGGGACCCTAAGGACATGGCACTCATTAGGGTAGGATTGCCGCACTACAGGTCCCATAATCCTGTGGGGGACCGTGAGCCATATGCTATTTGTAATCAACCTATTAGAAGGCAGTGAATCATTCAAATAAAGAGGTGTGGCCAAAAACGCTGTGCACTTGGTGGAACTGAGCCTATGATTAAGGAATTGATCTGAAACGCGTCAGGCTGCTCCTGCGATGTGTGTGGTCTACTGCGGATCGCTGCAGCCCGAGTGCTCCCTCGCCTGTGGGCAACTTTTGGAGCGTTAATCTATTCACGGCGGCCCGGCCGTGGAGGGAGCACCACCGCGAGGATTGGAAGCGGGCCGTTAAGCTTGAATCATATCAGGCCTCATACGGGGCATGCAGCACCAGAGAAAGCGAGACTGTACGCATTGCGGGGCCCATTTCAGGGTGATGCATTGGGGACCCTAAGGACATGGCACTCATTAGGGTAGGATTGCTGCACTACAGGTCCCATAATCCTGTGGGGGACCGTGAGCCATATGCTATTTGTAATCAACCTATTAGAAGGCAGTGAATCATTCAAATAAAGAGGTGTGGCCAAAAACGCTGTGCACTTGGTGGAACTGAGCCTATGATTAAGGAATTGATCCGAAACGCGTCAGGCTGCTCCTGCGATGTGTGTGGTCTACTGGGGATCGCTGCAGCCCGAGTGCTCCCTCGCCTGTGGGCAACTTTTGGAGCGTTAATCTATTCACGGCGGCCCGGCCGTGGAGGGAGCACCACCGCGAGGATTGGAAGCGGGCCGTTAAGCTTGAATCATATCAGGCCTCATACGGGGTATGCAGCACCAGAGAAAGCGAGACTGTACGCATGGCGGGGCCCATTTCAGGGTGATGCATTGGAGACCCTAAGGACATGGCACTCATTAGGGTAGGATTGCCGCACTACAGGTCCATAATCCTGTGGGGGACCGTGAGCCATATGCTATTTGTAATCAACCTATTAGAAGGCAGTGAATCATTCAAATAAAGAGGTGTGGCCAAAAACGCCGTGCACTTGGTGGAACTGAGCCTATGATTAAGGAATTGATCCGAAATGCGTCAGGCTGCTCCTGCGATGTGTGTGGTCTACTGGGGATCGCTGCAGCCCGAGTGCTCCCTCGCCTGTGGGCAACTTTTGGAGCGTTAATCTATTCACGGCGGCCCGGCCGTGGAGGGAGCACCACCGCGAGGATTGGAAGCGGGCCGTTAAGCTTGAATCATATCAGGCCTCATACAGGGCATGCAGCACCAGAGAAAGCGAGACTGTACGCATTGCGGGGCCCATTTCAGGGTGATGCATTGGGGACCCTAAGGACATGGCACTCATTAGGGTAGGATTGCCGCACTACTGGTCCCATAATCTGTGGGGGACCGTGAGCCATATGCTATTTGTAATCAACCTATTAGAAGGCAGTGAATCATTCAAATAAAGAGGTGTGGCCAAAAACGCTGTGCACTTGGTGGAACTGAGCCTATGATTAAGGAATTGATCCGAAACGCGTCAGGCTGCTCCTGCGATGTGTGTGGTCTACTGGGGATCGCTGCAGCCCCAGTGCTCCCTCGCCTGTGGGCAACTTTTGGAGCGTTAATCTATTCACGGCGGCCCGGCCGTGGAGGGAGCACCACCGCGAGGATTGGAAGCGGGCCGTTAAGCTTGAATCATATCAGGCCTCATACGGGGCATGCAGCACCAGAGAAAGCGAGACTGTACGCATTGCGGGGCCCATTTCAGGGTGATGCATTGGGGACCCTAAGGACATGGCACTCATTAGGGTAGGATTGCCGCACTACAGGTCCCATAATCCTGTGGGGGACCGTGAGCCATATGCTATTTGTAATCAACCTATTAGAAGGCAGTGAATCATTCAAATAAAGAGGTGTGGCCAAAAACGCTGTGCACTTGGTGGAACTGAGCCTATGATTAAGGAATTGATCCGAAACGCGTCAGGCTGCTCCTACGATGTGTGTGGTCTACTGGGGATCGCTGCAGCCCGAGTGCTCCCTCGCATGTGGGCAACTTTTGGAGCGTTAATCTATTCACGGCGGCCCGGCCGTGGAGGGAGCACCACAGCGAGGATTGGAAGCGGGCCGTTAAGCTTGAATCATATCAGGCCTCATACGGGGCATGCAGCACCAGAGAAAGCGAGACTGTACGCATTGCGGGGCCCATTTCAGGGTGATGCATTGGGGACCCTAAGGACATGGCACTCATTAGGGCAGGATTGCCGCACTACAGGTCCCATAATCCTGTGGGGGACCGTGAGCCATATGCTATTTGTAATCAACCTATTAGAAGGCAGTGAATCATTCAAATAAAGAGGTGTGGCCAAAAACGCTGTGCACTTGGTGGAACTGAGCCTATGATTAAGGAATTGATCCGAAACGCGTCAGGCTGCTCCTGCGATGTGTGTGGTCTACTGGGGATCGCTGCAGCCCGAGTGCTCCCTCGCCTGTGGGCAACTTTTGGAGCGTTAATCTATTCACGGCGGCCCGGCCGTGGAGGGAGCACCACCGCGAGGATTGGAAGCGGGCCGTTAAGCTTGAATCATATCAGGCCTCATACGGGGCATGCAGCACCAGAGAAAGCGAGACTGTACGCATTGCGGGGCCCATTTCAGGGTGATGCATTGGGGACCCTAAGGACATGGCACTCATTAGGGTAGGATTGCCGCACTACAGGTCCCATAATCCTGTGGGGGACCGTGAGCCATATGCTATTTGTAATCAACCTATTAGAAGGCAGTGAATCATTCAAATAAAGAGGTGTGGCCAAAAACGCTGTGCAATTGGTGGAACTGAGCCTATGATTAAGGAATTGATCCGAAACGCGTCAGGCTGCTCCTGCGATGTGTGTGGTCTACTAGGGATCGCTGCAGCCCGAGTGTTCCCTCGCCTGTGGGCAACTTTTGGAGCGTTAATCTATTCACGGCGGCCCGGCCGTGGAGGGAGCACCACTGCGAGGATTGGAAGCGGGCCGTTAAGCTTGAATCATATCAGGCCTCATACGGGGCATGCAGCACCAGAGAAAGCGAGACTGTACGCATTGCGGGGCCCATTTCAGGGTGATGCATTGGGGACCCTAAGGACATGGCACTCATTAGGGTAGGATTGCCGCACTACAGGTCCCATAATCCTGTGGGGGACCGTGAGCCATATGCTATTTGTAATCAACCTATTAGAAGGCAGTGAATCATTCAAATAAAGAGGTGTGGCCAAAAACGCTGTGCACTTGGTGGAACTGAGCCTATGATTAAGGAATTGATCCGAAACGCGTCAGGCTGCTCCTGCGATGTGTGTGGTCTACTGGGGATCGCTGCAGCCCGAGTGCTCCCTCGCCTGTGGGCAACTTTTGGAGCGTTAATCTATTCACGGCGGCCCGGCCGTGGAGGGAGCACCACCGCGAGGATTGGAAGCGGGCCGTTAAGCTTGAATCATATCAGGCCTCATACGGGGCATGCAGCATCAGAGAAAGCGAGACTGTACGCATTGCGGGGCCCATTTCAGGGTGATGCATTGGGGACCCTAAGGACATGGCACTCATTAGGGTAGGATTGCCGCACTTCAGGTCCCATAATCCTGTGGGGGACCGTGAGCCATATGCTATTTGTAATCAACCTACTAGAAGGCAGTGAATCATTCAAATAAAGAGGTGTGGCCAAAAACACTGTGCACTTGGTGGAACTGAGCCTATGATTAAGGAATTGATCCGAAACGCGTCAGGCTGCTCCTGCGATGTGTGTGGTCTACTGGGGATCGCTGCAGCCCAAGTGCTCCCTCGCCTGTGGGCAACTTTTGGAGCGTTAATCTATTCACGGCGGCCCGGCCGTGGGGGGAGCACCACCGCGAGGATTGGAAGCGGGCCGTTAAGCTTGAATCATATCAGGCCTCATACGGGGCATGCAGCACCAGAGAAAGCGAGACTGTACGCATTGCGGGGCCCATTTCAGGGTGATGCATTGGGGACCCTAAGGACATGGCACTCATTAGGGTAGGATTGCCGCACTACAGGTCCCATAATTCTGTGGGGGACCGTGAGCCATATGCTATTTGTAATCAACCTATTAGAAGGCAGTGAATCATTCAAATAAAGAGGTGTGGCCAAAAACGCTGTGCACTTGGTGGAACTGAGCCTATGATTAAGGAATTGATCCGAAACGAGTCAGGCTGCTCCTGCGATGTGTGTGGTCTACTGGGGATCGCTGCAGCCCGAGTGCTCCCTGCCTGTGGGCAACTTTTGGAGCGTTAATCTATTCACGGCGGCCCGGCCGTGGAGGGAGCACCACCGCGAGGATTGGAAGCGGGCCGTTAAGCTTGAATCATATCAGGCCTCATACGGGGCATGCAGCACCAGAGAAAGCGAGACTGTACACATTGTGGGGCCCATTTCAGGGTGATGCATTGGGGACCCTAAGGACATGGCACTCATTAGGGTAGGATTGCCGCACTACAGGTCCCATAATTCTGTGGGGGACCGTGAGCCATATGCTATTTGTAATCAACCTATTAGAAGGCAGTGAATCATTCAAATAAAGAGGTGTGGCCAAAAACGCTGTGCACTTGGTGGAACTGAGCCTATGATTAAGGAATTGATCCGAAACGCGTCAGGCTGCTCCTGCGATGTGTGTGGTCTACTGGGGATCGCTGCAGCCCGAGTGCTCCCTCGCCTGTGGGCAACTTTTGGAGCGTTAATCTATTCACGGCGGCCCGGCCGTGGAGGGAGCACCACCGCGAGGATTGGAAGCGGGCCGTTAAGCTTGAATCATATCAGGCCTCATACGGGGCATGCAGCACCAGAGAAAGCGAGACTGTACGCATTGCGGGGCCCATTTCAGGGTGATGCATTGGGGACCCTAAGGACATGGCACTCATTAGGGTAGGATTGCCGCACTACAGGTCCCATAATCCTGTGGGGGACCGTGAGGCATATGCTATTTGTAATCAACCTATTAGAAGGCAGTGAATCATTCAAATAAAGAGGTGTGGCCAAAAACGCTGTGCACTTGGTGGAACTGAGCCTATGATTAAGGAATTGATCCGAAACGCGTCAGGCTGCTCCTGCGATGTGTGTGGTCTACTGGGGATCGCTGCAGCCCGAGTGCTCCCTCGCCTGTGGGCAACTTTTGGAGCGTTAATCTATTCACGGCGGCCCGGCCGGGGAGGGAGCACCACCGCGAGCATTGGAAGCGGGCCGTTAAGCTTGAATCATATCAGGCCTCATACGGGGCATGCAGCACCAGAGCAAGCGAGACTGTACGCATTGCGGGGCCCATTTCAGGGTGATGCATTGGGGACCCTAAGGACATGGCACTCATTAGGGTAGGATTGCCGCACTACAGGTCCCATAATCCTGTGGGGGACCGTGAGCCATATGCTATTTGTAATCAACCTATTAGAAGGCAGTGAATCATTCAAATAAAGAGGTGTGGCCAAAAACGCTGTGCACTTGGTGGAACTGAGCCTATGATTAAGGAATTGATCCGAAACGCGTGAGGCTGCTCCTGCGATGTGTGTGGTCTACTGGGGATCGCTGCAGCCCGAGTGCTCCCTCGCCTGTGGGCAACTTTTGGAGCGTTAATCTATTCACGGCGGCCCGGCCGTGGAGGGAGCACCACTGCGAGGATTGGAAGCGGGCCGTTAAGCTTGAATCATATCAGGCCTCATACGGGGCATGCAGCACCAGAGAAAGCGAGACTGTACGCATTGCGGGGCCCATTTCAGGGTGATGCATTGGGGACCCTAAGGACATGGCACTCATTAGGGTAGGATTGCCGCACTACAGGTCCCATAATTCTGTGGGGGACCGTGAGCCATATGCTATTTGTAATCAACCTATTAGAAGGCTATGAATCATTCAAATAAAGAGGTGTGGCCAAAAACGCTGTGCACTTGGTGGAACTGAGCCTATGATTAAGGAATTGATCCGAAACCCGTCAGGCTGCTCCTGCGATGTGTGTGGTCTACTGGAGATCGCTGCAGCCCGAGTGCTCCCTCGCCTGTGAGCAACTTTTGGAGCGTTAATATATATATATCTATATATATATATATATCATGCCAAAAGGTTCCCCAGATACGAGGCCGCACTCCAAAGGCAGGTAGGAACCATCCTTTATTTTACCAAATCAGGCAGCTTCTCATCCCGTCTTTTCATTTCTTTTGTCCCAGCCTGACGCGTTTCAGGGAATGCTTTCCCTTTCTTCAGAGGCCAAATTGAGCAGCTTAAGGATTGCGTGTACTGCACTGTCCCACGCACGAAAGTTAACTGCCTCCGGTATACTACTTCCGGTATGCACGTTAAATATCCCCTGTTTGGAGGTGCATGCTGGGACCTGCAGTCGATTTGTGCATTAATTATATATATATATATTCACTGAAAAAATCAGAGGTTACAGGGACGTAATAGGCTCAGATTTTACATGTACAAAACCATGGAAATTCAGCAGTTATAGTTATCTGAGCTAACTATAACTTAGGCCCCCAGAATGCACTGCTTATGACCGCACATATTACATCACTCATGACATGGTCAGTGACATCACTGATAACATAGCTGACGACATCCGTAAATACATAGCTCATGACATCATCAAGTGATTATGAGTGTTTTTTTTTTATTTCTAGTGTGTTTCTAGAGTGTTAAAGGTATATGCTATGATACTAAAAAGTTAAATGAGTATATTTTGTGTACTAATAATGAGGGATACTATTTGTAACACATATTATGTGAGTGGCTGTGTGACTGTGTATCCATGTGTGAGTGGGTGTCTGAGTGGCTCTATGGGTGTGTGAGTTATTGTATGGGTGAGTGAGTGACTGTGTGAGTGGCTGTATGGGTAAGCGAGTCACTGTGTGTGCGGCTGTGTGGGTGAGTGAGTGGGTGTGTCAGTGGTGTATGGGTGAGTAACTGGATATGTGAGAGGCTATATAGGTAAGTGATGGGGTGTATGAGTGGCTGTATCATTGAATGAGTAGGTGCATATGTGGTGTATGGGTTTATGAGTGACTGTATCGGTGTGTGAGTGAATGTGAGAGTGGATGTATATGTGAGTGAGTACAGGTGCTAGTATCTGTAGGAGTAAGTGAGTTGGTGTGTGTTTGAGTAACTGTATGGGTGAGTGAGTGGCTGTATGAGTGACTGTATAGGTAAGTGAGTAGGTGTGTGAGTAGCTTTATGGGTGACTGACTCAGTGCTTGAGGGGCTGTATGGGTGAAAGCCAATTGGAGAAAATCAAAGAAACAGTGGCATCAACCTGCCAAGAGGTACTGGGTCCCAAGAAACACCATGCTACGCAACCAAATGATAAACGGAATGCTGGATAAGTCATACATTCTCCCCAGTCAAGAGATCTGGGTTGAATCCAATCATCTTTTGCCGACCATGGCAACCCAGTTTAGACCCAGCAATATGCAAATCAGTTTTGACCCTGCTCCTCATGGGAACAATCCAGCCTGAACTGCAAAGCCAGGTCCTACCTGGACTGGAAACAAGCATCCTGGGACCAGTTTCAGGGTATTACCCCTCATCAACCAGGCTAGCTGGAATCCAGAAGCACAGTGAACAAGGGACTCACGTCTGGGCATACCCATCCCATTTTGGGTGAAAAGTTTACGCAAACAAACGATGGACTGAATCCTGAATAAACAATGGATTTAGTTCCAGACCTCTGTCCTGGGGGGTCAAGTTTTGACATTGTTCATCTTACTGTCTATCAACTGTTCTTTACACATTTGTACCCCTAAGTGGGAAGAGTTTGCCCAGACGTAGGTTCCATTCTGACCATGCCACTGGAGACAAGCTAGCCTCGCTCATGAGAGATGATACCCCAAAACCAGTCTTAGGATGCTTGTTTCCGCCTGGGCCAAAGACCTGCTGAAGTGTGGTGCCCTGAAGTGTGCTCTCCAAGGGTCCATCGGCAGGCTTCCTGTTCTCCTGAAGATCTCAGGGATATCAAAGATCTCCCACAAGGGACTAACACCATCTACCTGGGACATCTGGAGAGCTATACTCTCTCAAGTGCCCACATAGGCTACTGGATCCCATCGATTAGTACGCTGTGAGCATAGAATTAAGACTTGTGTCTGGAGACTGGATTGTCTAGTGCAGGGCCCAAGAAATCTTGCCCGCTTGTGGTTCCTGTACCGTGGGGACCCTGACACTCATAAGCAACTAGTTGGTGGTGAGCGGATTCACGGGTTGCGGAACCCTGCATACTCTGTTTAATTGATTGTGTTGCATCTCTTTTGTGCGTCACACCGACTGCATGCTCATTGTGAGCAGTGTCCGATTCACAGGGTACGACCCTTAGAGGTGGAGGTGTACCCGTAGTAGTGCCTCATTTTACCTCATGAGACTCTTCTGAACTTGCGCCTGTGTGTGTGATCGTACTGGTATGGTGTAACCTGAATCATCATGCACTGGTCGTTGTGCCTCATTTCCAGGGAGGTATGGAATTTGCAACTCTTCATTGTGCGTGTGACCGGAATTGCCTGGTGCAACTCATTTCAAAGTGCACAGGTCATTGTGCCTCATTTCCAGGGAAGTACGGAATTTGCAACTCATGTTTGAGACCTGAAGTGTATGATGCGACCCATACCAAAGTGCACCAAACGCTGTGCTTGGATTGCCTAGGCATGACCCTGATCATCGTGTGCCAATCAGGGTGCCTCCTCCTACCGAGAGGCTCCCCTGTGTTACTCCTGATTCATTGGTTGTTCCCCTTTGACCCTCATTGCGGCGGACCAACTGGCCTTTCCACACCTCGCCCCGTACAAAGACATTTTGGCACCAGGTAGTAGCAGGAGATATTGACTGGGTTGAAGGAACGCTTTCGAGACAGTCGGCAACGGGTCAAGAGTCTGCTTGACTCAATTGTGTTTTTTTGAGATATGTGGGTGAACTTCCCAAGTGGCTGCTAAACTCCCCTTGTTTATGTCTACCTCCTAATTAAAACTTGCTACATGTCCCCACCTACTTTCCAAGGACCCAGACCAAGTGTGACTTCGGCTGCTTGTGGCCTAGTATCCAGAAGGTGGGGCTGGTTATCTCCATCCGAGGGTATAGTACCATCGGAGTAAACTAGAGGATGGAGGGAGGCTGGGGCCACGGTGTCTTCAGGATGTTAACCATGACCAGCTGGGTATCAGTAGCACTGCACTAAGGTGCTAAGTACGTATGTGTGCAAGAGCGAGCCATACAAACTGTTTAGCGGTGCAGAGTGAGTGTTGGAGTGGCAGTGATAGTCTGTGGACCACCTGTGATTTATGACACTGACCAGTGTTGCTGCTTCATATGTTGATATCATGCCACAAGCACAATACATTTGACACTGGGTGTACCCGCTTAGCTCTGGACTGCAGTAGTGCTAAAAAGTGTTCTCATTTCATATATGTACATATCTTTCATATTGTTGTGACTCGGGGGTGTCCTATAAGTGTGTGGAACTGTATTATGAGAATTGCTATGGTGGGCCTTGGGTGTACAGCGTGTTGCACCGCATAAGGGTGCTCACACTCTCTGTGTGGGGGGGAGAGGTTAGATTAGGAATTGTCCACAGTGTGCATACTATTGATATCATAACAATTCGAGTGGGCCTAGCACTGCTAGTAATACTTGCAAACGTGTTTATGCCCAAAAGTATATGATGTACATTTTATAATTGAATACGTGTGTTGAATATAAACGTTTTTTGCATACATCCTGTGAGAAGTCTCTTTTGAGGCGCTCAGTGTAATTATCGCATGGGACCGCTGTGACTTTGCTTTATACATATCCACTGAGGAAAGCCTGACTGCTCAGTGGCAAGCTACCTAAGGGTGAGCACAGGTTACACAGCGAGTGTAATTGCCCGCCCTTGATGGGAGCAGTAGGTTCGGCCTGGCTGGGTGTATCCCTTCAGCAAACTAGAAAGTGACGGTTCCAACAGGCCTGATGGCCGAAATATCGTTAAGTATGGTCTGAGTCGATTCTGGTGGAGGAGAGGGTGTGGCCAGAGGCCAGGAAGATGCGGCCGCCTCCGAGAAGAGTAGTTGGCATGCCTTGTGCTTGGGCTGCTTCATGTGGGGGACAGGAGAAGAGATCAGCAAACAGGCTGTTGACAAATGTGGTCCAATAGTGAGCGTGCTAGTGGCTCTAGGGACTCCCCAGATGCCAGCCATGATCCCGTCAAAAATGTTAGGGTCTGCCGAGGGACCCACTGGTGATTTTCAATAGAAGAGTTCCCCGCGAATTAGGTACATGTAGGAGGCCATGACCCATGGGAGTATCACCAGTCTGTTGTCCCTGTTAAGTGCACAGCAGTGTCTCCAGGCTCTGTGGTACAGTGGCTTAGGTTCCCACAGAGTGGGCAGGAGTCATTAGGCAGTGGACGACACGCCAATGGTCCTTCTGGAGCAGTCCGTAACTAGGGGAAAATGGCTGTGGCCCCACGGCCAGGAACTTAGCTATACCAGATGATGATGGGGGAAAGTAAAGCATGTGAACCAAGGTTCAGAAGGGCAATCTTTGGGCCCCCTGCAAAAAGGAACAGATAGAAGAAGAATCAGATGTCTCACCACTGCAACGACATCAGGCCCCTCTGGTAATGTCCACCTCTTTCCTCTGAGGGGGTTAAGGGCTGTGAGCAGTGGTGGGCACTTGCAAGGCTTTCCAGTGGTCCCCAGGTACCCTGGTCCCCTGTATCACTTTGGCTGACCTCTCGCAGCCAGTCCAGCTGTCACAGGGCCTGCCCGCCGGTTGGTGTCACCCTCCGCCAAGTCAATGCATCCCCAGTGTGGCCGCTATCATGGCCTCGTTCAGGGGCTAAGGTGTCCACATGCAACGATATCTCTAGGGCAGAGAAACTGGAGGAGGTATCGATCCATCTGGACCCGTGCTGTCAGCTTGCTCCTTGCTGTCCTGGTGGAAGATTAGGGGCCAGGTAAGCACCCCAGCAGCCTCCAAGGGGGCTAGTCACTACTCCCCTATTCATTGTGCAGGAAGCCTGATCCTGGAACTCGCAAATGGGTCTTTGGACCATTGCGCTGCTCGGGAGCTCTAGCGGGGTGCGGCCATCTTGGTCCACAGGAAACTCTTTTCTAGGAAAGTTACTTTTTAAAGTGCAAACAAGAAACTTTTGGCCACTTGGAATTAACTGTATTTAAAGGGTTTTGCTAAATCTGCCCAGACCAACATTGAACCAAGAAGCCACCTCTCCACAATTCTAGAAAACAATAGGGCATTTTCAAATTAATGATAAGGAACAAAAAGAAACAGAAAATGTTGGGCAATATTCAAATCCCAGGCAACAATTGTGAAATAACAAAATTCCACTGAAAACACTGCAACAGTAGTGAATAAAAATCGTCAACTAATATTCCATCGTGACTGCTGATGTTTTTTAAGCCTCTCCATATGGCCAGAAGATGCCATAAGGGGCGTTCAGGCAAAACACTTTTTATATGAAAAAGCAGTGAGAGATACAGGAGTCAAATAAGTTATGAAGGCTACAAGCAGGAGAAGGCCAACATAAAGTAAGAAAGAATTGAGGGAGACTCAAAGCAAAATTCTCACTTATTTGTAAGTGATGCAAATGGATGCAAATTCATTTTTAAAAAATGTACTTTCCATCGCAAAACGTATTTAGGAAATTTGCTGGAAATTCACTTGACAGTAGCGTAAAGCGGAACCTAGCGCTGCTTTGTATTACTTAGCACCGGGTCGTTTCCTGGGAGGTGCATGGACGTTCCCATGCAACCATCCCATGTTTTTTGACACAAAACCCTAGCTACTAAAAAAAGTAGTCAGGGTATTGCATAAAAAAGAACGCTTTTTAGGTCTCGCCTGAGACAGCGCTTTAGCGCTGCTCTCGCGAGAGCTATTGTAAATGGGGGATCTGGAAGTGCAAACGAGTGCTTTCAGGCCTCCAAATACAGTGCATGTGCGCCAGGCGCGCGCACCATTTGGAGGCCTGAAAGCACTCGTTTGCTTTCACTTTCGCGGGCCCCACGGCTGCTTTGATGTGATCGCGATCACTTTCACACTTCATGCGGCGCGCGCACCATTTGGCAGCCTGCGTATACATTTCACGGGCGCTTTGATGTTCTCAGTGAGCCGCGCGGCCACTGCGAACATCAAAGCGCCCGCGAAATGTACATACCATTTGCCACCCCCTCCCTTATCCCACTTCCTGCTAGCTGCGCCCGAGACTGGCATGCTGCTGCTTTTCTTGGCATGTGGAAAGCTGCTTCTCCTACTGCAGTGGAACATATATTTTCATGTTTAAAAAATACGATTTTCTGTACCAACCTGAGTGTGCTTGGGACATTTACAAATCCGGAGCAAATAAAAATCTGCTTCGTGCATCACCAAGACCGCCAGAGATAATATTCGTGACATCTGAAAGTTCCATTCAGGGAGCGCAATATGGGTAACTCGTCCGCAAAGTTCAATTTCACGACATTAATAGAAAGAATCCCTTGGGACTGCAAACGCTTGAGTTTATTTGCATTTTCAATTGTAGCACAAAAGCACATAACAAGGAGGCTGTGGGTGATTTGTTCCGCAGAGGATATAGGTTATGGAATACGAGAACCTATCTGCCGCGGCCATGCGTTTGCTGAGGAGTGCCTTTTTGCGTTGCCCTTTGAGGTGCTGTTTACCTTCTGTGAGCCATGCAAAGCTGTAGTGTTTCAAAGCGCCAGATTAGTGATGGCGCGTGCCTCCTGGTTATCAACAGCACCATCACCATGTCTTCAGGCATAAAGGAATATTGTCTGTGTGACAGCGATGGTTCCAGCCATCTATACTGTTCATGCTATCAGCACTCAAAGGGCCCGAAATAGACACCCGCCCCTTGGAGATACCACCCCCCCCCCCCGCCCCCTCCGTAGTTTCATTAAAAAATGGAAAGCTTGACAATCAAGATGCAGCAAGTTGTGACTGAGGTGCAATGGAAATTCAAGTGAACCCTTGATGCAGCAATATGTCTGTGTGATCGGAGGGCAGTTAGGGCAGCATGGATCATTTTCCGCAAAGGTTTGTTGACCATTAGCAGGAACAATCTATACATCTAGTTTGCTTGATTTTCATCTGAAACAATGTTTCTCTCTGATCGCATTAAATCATCAGTGGTGTCTACAAATACTGAACAAGGATGATTCTGAGCAAAATGGCTTCCTTTCTCTCTAATTCAAGAGCTGTACTTATGTATAAAAAGGGAGTGTGTATTTAAATAAACAATATATATTTATATATATACACCCAGATACATTTTAGAGACCTATGGGGCATATTATCAAGACAGGCGTTTAAATTATCGCCGCTTTAGCGGCAGAAAACTGCCGCTAAAACGGCGATAATGGGCTTGATAATATGCTCTATGGAACTCCAATTGAAGCTAATGTTAGATGTCCTTCACATCTAATATGAGCTTCAATTAGAATTCCATAGAGCATATTATCAAGTCCATTATCGACGTTTTAGCGGCAGTTTTCTGCCGCTAAAGCGGCGATAATTTTAACGCCTGTCTTGATAATATGCCCCTATATGTGCGGATTTTCACAGATGTGTATGTGCACGCTTGGGTTTAATATTTTCTGCAGAGCAACATGACCACGCTAAGGTCTCATTAACGCCCCTTCAATTCTGAGAACATTTTCTCCAAAAACGGCACAGCGCCCCTTTGTCCTGTGGCCACGGAGTTAATGGCCACATTATATTGCCAAGGGGGCTGAAAGGCTCGCTCATGCTTCTATTTTCCTCGCAGCTTATGAAATAATCAAATAGTGTGCATGGAATGGTGGCCTGTTCTGAATTTATTTTAATACAGAGAGGCTTACAGGGAAATGAAGGAGAGGTGTCGGACCTCAGACACAAGAGACAATGACTTTGCACAAAGCTCAATTTTACTAGCAGGAAAGATGGATATGTGGGTATTGGACTTCCCATAGCTATGCGAAGGATAATCTTTCAATCAGATTACTGAGAAAATATATTGCATGGACCCTAGGATGGCGGCCTAAAATTATTGTGCATTGAAAATAGGCTGGCAGTGTAAAACATGCTCAACTCCGAGATGTATTCATTCACTGCAGCAGCCCAATCACCACACGAGAGAGCGGATAAAAACACAACTAATCACTTTTGAGAACCACAGTGGGTGATCCTTCCATATAAAATTGCTTTCAGAGAGTTGCTTTTTTATTTATTTAATCAAATTACTACTGCATCATTATCCCCACCCTATCAATCTCTCACCAAATTACTACACACAAGAGCTTCACGAGTGAAAGGTACCATTCAAATTAGATTAATCATTTGACAGCACAAAAGCAAAACAAGCATTTGCAATGCAATAGGTCTCGCATTTATAGGAGTTTGAGCTATTGGCATTGTAAATGACAATGCTTTTTATTTAAGTTTGGTTTTTTTAAAACATAAATAAAAGGCACTGTCATTTATAATGCCAATAGCTCAAACTCGTATAACTGCGAGACCTATTGCATTGCAAATGCTTGTTAGAAATAGGCGCTATCACAGAGAAATGCTTTTAGTTCTCTGTTCTTTTCCAATTTGCATGTGTGCTACACTGTACAGCACATATACAACGTAGGAAACGGTTTAAAGTTACTTTAAGCATAGTATTTTGTACAGGAAGTGTATCCTTTAAGTTCAAAACCTATACTATACTCATGCAGACACCTTTGACTATGGTGCAAAGGTGTGCGTGTGCGACACTCGACAGCCTAATTGTGCACTGGAACTAAAGAGAGAGCAGGAGATTTGAGAACTACTGTGATTGACTTAGAAACCCATTGCAGAAACTAACTAACCTACAAATGCAGCCTGTGGCCTACACTCACAGTCCCACAACCAGCCCACGCTGCACCACTGAATCAACAAAACTGTATAGATTTTATGTTGAAATGAAGGTTCAAACCCAAAGGCATTCAAGGAGCACCTACGAGGGCAGTGAATTAGCTGGTCTGGGCGAACGTTTCAATCAGGGAAGGTAAACAATGACAAATGACCTTGTGAACTTTTTCATTCCATCGACCCCCCTAAAACCAGGAAAAACGCGGGAATCGAACAATCAGAAAGCTATATACCTTGCATTCACCCACATTTCTTTCTTTAAAAAAAATTATTTTTATTAACCATAAAAAGGAAACATAACATTTGCTTCAGGAATCATTACACCATACATAGTATTTAGATCAACATACATAGATGCATTGAGAGCAGAACAATTTAGACCCCCCTATTGTCCCTCCCTCCCACCAGGTGAGCGGGGCCGCGACCATAAATCACCTAGCATAGGGCATCAACAATGGATACATTATGGTGAGGATGGATCAGTTCTGTAAGTCATCCATGCCCTCCAAATCCTCTCCCATTTGCGCGGGCATCCCCTACTCTGATATACTGTTTGTTCAGCTTGCTGGCACCAGTCCAAATCATTCTCCCAGGCGCGCACTGTTGGGGGTGTCTTGGCGCCCCACTCTCGGGCAATATTGCGCTTAGCCACTACTCCCGCAAGGGCTAGCCAGGTTGTAGCCCATGTAGGCCAGACTACCTCTCTCGACACCCCCAGGATATGCCACCTCGCGTCTAACTGGACTTGCTCACCCACCACAGCTGCTATCACCTGGGCCACTTGTCTCCAGAATGTTTGGATCTTGGGGCAGTCCCACAACGTATGAAAAAACGTTCCTATTCCCCACATCCTCTCACGCACTGTTCTGATGTGCAATGGCCCATATGGTATTGCGCAGACCTTGAGGCATATGATCTATGTAAAATGCGGAGCTGAATCAGCCTAAATCTGGCCCGTATAGCTATCTCTCTGGGACATTGCATGGCCTCCCTCCAATCATCATCTTCGAAGAGGCCCACGTCTGATTCCCACACCACCCGCAGGGGTCCCAGACAATCCGGGGTATTATTTGTATGTTTTTTATATGTAAGGGATATTGCCTTGTCAAGCATGGCGTCAAGGAGGAGTCTGTCTTCAAGTGGTGTGTATTCCGGGAGCGGAGTCCCTTCTTTTAAATGACAATGTAGTGCGTGTCGTAACTGCAAGTACCAGAAGTGCTCAGTGGCTTGCATCTGGAATTCCTCCAGTAAACTAACAAATTTTATAATTTCCCACTTTTTCCAGATGTCTCCCAGGAGATCAATACCAATGTTACTCCAACCACGGAAGCCCCTCAGACTGCTAACCTCACTCAACAAATTTACCACCCATAAGGGGGTCTGCTAAGTCAGCCGAGTCTCTCATCCAGTCATTTTAGTAGCCTTCCGCCAGGCCATGACCACGGTCTGCGTGTGGGGTGGAAGGGATGAGAACTTCTGCCTACCCCATATAAAACAGAGAGTAAACTGTCCTTACCCATAGCGTGGCGATCAGTCCGGTAGGCCGGTTTGTCAAGTGGTAAAAAGACCCATCCATTGATTTTCACCAATTGTGACGCCCAGTAGTACTTCCTTATATCCGGAGCCGCCAGTCCTCCATCATAAACACCCCGCTGTAATTTCTTCAGAGCTATCCTGGGGCTCTAAACCCCCATATTAACATCCGTTGTTCGGATTCAACCGCCAGGAAGAAAGCCTCGGAGATTGGAAACGGTGTGTTTTGTATGGCATACAAGAGATGTGGTAGGGCCATCATCTTAAACAGCACCGCTCTCCCCATAAGGGAGACTGGCAGGTGCTGCCAATGAGCGACATCCCTCCTCAACCTCTCTAGCTGGGAATGTACATTCAGACCGATAAACTCCTCTTTCGTTTTAGTGATCCAAATACCTAAGTATCTGAAGAGATTCCGGTGAACCAACTTCATACAGGCAGATGTTAAAACTGGTGAGTCCCCGGCAAAGGTGAACACCAAAGACTTGTCCCAGTAGATGCGATAACCAGAATATTGCCCAAATGACCGTATGATGTGGATTAATTTCTGAAAGGTCTGGCGGGGTCTTTGGGCATATAAAAGGATATCGTCCGCGTATAGGGAGATACGTTCTTCCCACTCCCCCATATCAATCCCCCACACTACTAGATCTGCCCATACCCATGAGGCCAATGGTTCAAGAGCCAGCGCAAAGAGCACGGGCGAAGCGGGCATCCCTGTCGCGCGCTCCTATGGAGCCGGAAGAGTCTGGACAGTGATCCATTGACTCGAACACGAGCCAGCGGTGCAGCGTAAAGAAGCTTGACCCATCGTTGTAATTCCGGTCCGAATCCGAATTTTGTAAGGACTGCAAACGAGTAGGGCCATTTGATACTGTTGAATGCCATATGGGCATCGAGAGACAGGAGTGCCGCCGGGACGTCTGATCTGTGCCGTACTGCGTGCATAACCCCATATAGTCGCCTGAGATTCAATCTAGTGCTCCTGTGGGGCATGAACCTGGACTGATCCAGATGAATCAGAGACTGTAGTAGGGGAGTCAATCTATTTGCAATCGCTTTGGCGAGTACCTTGGCCTTGAAGTTGAGGAGCGAGATCGGGCAAAACGAGTTACAACGATCCTGCGGTTTGTTCTTCTTTGGGATGACAACAATAGTTGCCGTTCTCAAGTCTGTAGGCAACTGTCCATCGGTCCTTGCCTCACAAAACAGGTTAAGCATATGCGGTGCCAATTGGCCCACCACACATTTGTACAATTCCGTGGGAAAGCCATTAGGCCCTGCTGCTTTCCCTGACTGGAGATCTCGAATGGCACCCTCAATTTCTTCCACCATAAAATCTGAGTCCGTTGCTTCACGGTCTTCGTCCGTCAAGCTCGGTAATGTGATGTCCTTCAGGAAGTCCACGCATTCCTCTTCATTCCTATCTGATTGGGACCTGTAGACCCCTTCCTAATATTCGGCGAATGTCTCGGCTATATCTGTACCCGTTCCCCTTACCACGCCCTCCAAAGTCCAAATCTCAGAGATCCAATTACGGCTTCTATCTCTCCTTTCTAACCACGCGATTAGCTTATTTGCATTACCCCCAAGGTCATAAATACGGCGTTGTGTGGCTATTGCGTGGGCACGGGCCTCTCCCTCTTCTAAATCCCAAATTTCTTTCTGTTTAAGTCGGAGTGTATGCAAGCGTTCAGCCCTGTCCCCTGATGTCAGTCCGAGCGTTGAGTCAAGCAGTGCTATCTCCTGTTCCAGACTGTCGCAGGCTATATGCTGCTCCTTTTGCTTCGCCCCAGCAGTCGCCTCTACATAATCCCTGGCCATGGTCTTATATGCCTCCCATAGTATACAATGAGAGCTCACTGATCCCTCATTTTCAGAGAAGTAAAGCTCTGTGCGTTCCTCAAAGCGTTCCTTAAACTCCTGATCTTGAAATAAATAGAGATCTAAGCACGTGGGTAGAGGCCAGTCCTTCTTCGGGCCCCGCACAAGCACCTCCACCGGGGAATGGTCAGAGATTCTACACGCCTGAAAAAGGCCAGCCGATGCCGCCTGGGTAAAGATGTAGTCGAGACGTGACCCACTGCCGTGCGCCGCGGAGATGTGAGTGTATTGCCTAGATCTAGAATTATGTAAGCGCCATAAATCCACCAATCCCGTCGCATTTACATAGCCCTTTAACAGTTGGGGTCCCCCTATCCTGTGGGAGCCAGTGTCATGGTCAAGGGCAGTATCCATAGCCTCGTTCATATCCCCACCCAGGAGAAGAGTACCTATTGGCATTTCTAGAAGAAGGTATCCCAGGTCTGGAAAAGTCATCCCATGCAATCTGGGGGGGACATATACTGAGCAAAAGTTAAGGGTGAGGCCCTCCCATGTCCACGACAGTGCAGCATAGCGCCCCATACGATCAGTCCACGAGCGAGTAATCACCAAAGGTAGCGCGTTCTTAAGTAAAATCGCCGTGCCCCTGGAGACAGTTGTGAATCCTGCGTGTACCATCAGCGTGTACCCGAATCTATATGAGTAAGATAAATATAACTCAATTGTGAGTGCTTTGTCCAACCCAATGCTGGGAAGATGTCCAACCCAATGCTGGGAAGAGATAAATACCTCTACAATCATTACAAATCCACCAGCAACTATACAAATCCAGTTTTCAAATTCAGATTTTGAAACATGACACACAGTCAACAGAGATCAAAAAAGCAGCAGTGAGAGACAACATGATTACTGGAGCATTACTGTACATGGAGGCTGCCATCATTTGCCTCTACATTCCCCTGGTCTGAAAATCAAATGAGTCAATTAGATCTGGTCTACTATGCCCCATAGATCTGTGGGGGATGCTGGGTGAAAATGTCATCAGCAGATTGGCCTGCAGGACTAGCTGCCCCATTATGACCTTTTGAAATTGACAAAGTCCATCAGCAACACGCTTAAAACAGCCTGACCTATGCTTGATCTCACTGTTCACACTCATTTAGGGTTTTACAAGCTGCTGCAGCAAATTGATGACACGTAGGCAGCCAGCTGAGGCATTGTTTAAGAGGGTATCTTTTTGTTCATCTATTGGCTTCTCTGTATGTAAAAGCCCACCATTATCGCAAAAAGTTTTAACACCTGGATGTTCTTTGTGATGCCTCGGTCTCGGCAGTGCTCGACTTCACTATGCATAATGCAGTGCACACAATTGCTCCGAAGCCTTCACTGCCCATTGTGTCAGTAAAAAGCTACAGCTTCTGCGATGCCACACATAGCTCATTCCAGATCAATGTCAATGTCCCATTGAAGTCTGTCAAGAATGTGACCTACATTTGCGGGTGCTGTTTGACCCTTGCTGTGAGCCTCATGTGGGGGTGTTCCTGCCAGGGTCCATCAGTGAGTTTACCTATCCTCTTTGCAACTTCCCACCATGGTGATAGAACACTTCCGGAAACAATTAGCTTGTCTAGCATCTCCTGAATTTCACCCAGTATAGCCTATGCCCTTCCCACCCTACTCTCCACCAAACCCTTGAGCTCATTCAGCTTGTCTTGAAGCAATATGCACATGCCTTGCAGTCAGTTCAGATCAACACTTGAAATTGAGTTTTCACTGGCCTTGTCATCTTGTCGATCACCAATGGCACCTCTTGTAGATGAGGCCTTCAAGTGGACTAAAGCTCAACCCCCTTCAGGTGACAGCAATGCCAGCTGAGCCTACCCTCTAACTGGTGTATCTTGCAACAGAACTTCTCTAAAGTTGGAAGAAGCCTGGAGTCGGATGGTGGTTCTGCAGTAGCTGCTTTGGTGCTGTCTTCCTGTCACCAGCTGAGACATGTCCATTCTATCTCAGTCTCTATTCAACACTAAGATGAACATGGCCAGGGGGTGTGGTCTGCCGAGCTGCGGAATGGCCGCTAGCTAAGCGAGCTCCGCCGTCCAAGGATTAATCCTTCATTTATCCGTGCACTCGGAGTGGTCCTGTGGTGCTGAAAATATCTCCAGACGCTGCCAGGTGATCAGGGATCCAGGCAATCTGCTTGCCGAGCATGGATCCGACTCAGCGACAAACAGAAAGCCCAAGCGGAGGAGAGTGAGGCGGGGCCTATCTAGGCCATCGGAGAGCAGACCGGCAGGGCGAGAAAATCGAGCCCGAGGCTCCGCGTGAAGTGTGGGCCGCCGTGTTTGAGGTGGCCGGCAAGATCTGCCATTGGCAAAGAAGGGGTATGGCTGAGGAGCACAGGCCCCCGGAGGGGGGCGCTGCTAAGCTGCTGAGTGCTAGAAGACCCGGGGTAGAGCACACGCCGATTAACCTGCACTCACGGCAGCTGCGTGTGTGGTGACATCAGTGGGTGCTGGAGTATAGACGGAACCGCTGCAGCGCTGTATGGAGACCAGTGGTTCGACCGGACACCAAGTGAGGAATAGTGAGTGTGTGGCGCCCCCCGCCAGCAGCAGTACAGACACGGGCACCCCCCCCCCCTTAGCAGGGGTTCCCGGAATTCCAGGCCCGGGTGCCATATTGGGATCAGGCAGGCAGGCATTAAGTAGACAGAGGGCCTGTGTAGATGGCATGTAAGGAACAGGAGTGCCCCGAGGCTGAGAAAGACATCATATGCACTCCGGCGGGTGCTGGCTTGGCCCCCCTAAGTGTGTGCAAGTGGTGGTTTACATATATGAAGCGCCCGGTGAGTGTCTCTTGGATGTGGGCTGCCCTATGTATATGCAAGTAAAACAGAAACTCAAACAAAAAAACGAGCATGTGCACTGGGGTTAGATTTGCTGTCAGGATTTAGAGGTGGAGGCAACTGAATACCAGGCAATACTGCTACAAGATTATAGCCCTTAGATAATGCCCGGTGGCGAGAAATGGACACATGGCCTAAATATAGGAGGCGGGCACAGGTGGAAAGGGAAAGGCTGGAGTGCCCGCTGTGCAGAAGTCAGAGACAGCCCGAGTTAACCCGCACCACAGTTGTGACAGTCCGGCCATTGGACTGAATGGAGCATGCATAAGGCACAATCGAATAATGGACTGCCGTGGGGTATAGCGGTTAAACAAGTGACTCGGCAGGTACGAACTGCCATTGAAGTGGGTAGTGAATCAATACATACATTATTGAGGACCCGGCGGAAATCCGTCAGCTGCCAGTACTCATCCCAGAAGGGGTGTATGTGGAGGAGTGACCCGCATATAAAGTGCTAGATACTGATCTGCGCTGAACTGTGCACCAACATTAGACACATAGGAGAGATTCGTACATATAGCGTGCACTGCCTGAAGCGAGACTATGGGCAAGCAGGATGCAAAACAGCCAAAGCTGACCTTTGACAACAGATGGACCACAAGGCTCACGGAATCGGATCAGGATACCAGTGCGAAGAGACCACCCGAGTCACAGACGGAAGACCGAGTGGAGGACCTAAGATCTTTAATGTTGGAAATGCGGTTGAGTTTGCATAATATTGATAATAAACTGGATGCGCGCACTACTCAGCTGGACGCCGTCAAAAAACAAGTGGGGTCACATGAAACCCGACTGGACATGCTAGAAAATCGCAGCTCGGACTTCCATGAGTTCCAAGTGGAAACGAAGAAACAGTTATTATGCATGGACAAAGTGTTGGGCATCATCCGAGCAAAGAACAAAGACTTGGAAGCAAGGTCCTGTCGGAATAATTTGCGCATTACCGGAATACCGGAAACAACGGCCATCTCCCAGATGGAGACCTACATCTCAGACCTACTTCACGAAATTTTGATCCCCATTTATCTGCAGTGTTCGCAATAGAGAGAGTGCATCGCTGCCTGGGTCCCAGACCCCCAGTTGAAGCCACACCCAGGCCCATACTAGCTAAAATCCTGAACTATCAAGATCACAATCTCATTCTGCGGCTGGCCAGGGAAAAAGGGACTATTTCGCACAGGGACAACACCATCTCCTTTTATCCAGACATTACTCCGGCTGTGCAGGAGGCAAGGCGGGAGTTCCTGCCGGTAAAGCACACCCTGCTTCAAGCTCAGATCCCCTACTCCTTGCTATACACCACCAAGCTTATAGTGACACATGATGGCACAGCCCACTTCTTCACAGACACAAAGTCTGCCTTAAAGTTTGCCAAACATATTGGTGGGAAGAGGAGCAAACAGGGCACTAGCTCTGCGGACTCTCCTGCTGATCGTCTGAGTGATAATGATTGACATGGGTATCGTACTGTCATGTGATTTGTGTACTTTGTTTATAATGGGCAGGATTGGGGCACTATTAGTACATTGTTATTTTAGGTTGCAGTGGACATTCTTTACTCCAGTCCTAGTTACCACGGCGTGATAGGAATCATCCATACTAGTAGTTAGATAATGCATAACTCACCGCAGTTTTCTTGGCCACCCTGTTTATTACAGGGAAGTTAGCCGGCGTTACTGCGCCCTCATGGGAGAGCTCCCAAAAAGGGAATTTCCCTTTAAGTTGTTCGGGTTGGGATTTCTACAACCTGATTGGGGGTTTGGAGTGGGCGGTGGGTTGGAGGGGAGGGTTGTTATTATGTTTAAAGCCCGTATTATGCTATGCAGACTAAAACATTTCCACCGTGATGTATGGCCCATTGAAACATGCTCTGTTCCTACTGTTACTTTATATAATGCTGGGCCGGTCACCATATGACTACGTTGAATTTTTAACGTGGAACATTCGTGGGTTGAATGACTGTAGAAAGTCAAGATTAGTCCACTCATATCTCATACGCCATCAGATAGATATATGCGTGTTGCAGGAGACACACTTAAACGTTGCACTATCTCCCAGGCTAAAGCATAGTAGATGGGGATCTGTGTACTCATCCATATATTCAAATTATTCAAGGGGGGTTGCTGTGCTGGTCAGAAGAGGAATAGACTGGGAGGACAGTGAAATACAAGTCGATCCTGAAGGCAGGTTCATTATAATACTTGGCTATTTGGGTGGGCGGCAGGTTGTACTCATTGCAGTATATGATCCGAATGTTGATTCTCAAAGCCTCTTCCAAGACATGTGGGCTAAAGTGAGGGCGACAAACTGCGAAATGATAATCTGGGGGGGGCGATTTCAACGCCATACTGGATAATGATCTGGGCAGGAAGGGGGTATCTAGATCACTACACCCTGCAGCCAGTGCTGCGTTCAATGCTATTATCTCATCTCAGATGGGGACTTAATTGACATTTGGAGACACAATCACCCATTGATCAGGGAAGGGACATGCATTTCTGAACATCACAGGGCGTGGTCCAGGTTGGATTTTTGGTTGGTGTCCCGAGATGTGGCCACATGGGTCAATGAGGTACAACTTCTCCCTAGATCCTTGTCGGACCATGCACCCAGCATCTTGGAAGTGACGCTGCCGAACTCACTCCCACCTATGTTTACCTGGCGGCTGCCGCCGGAGGCCCTCCTAGACAACGCATTCAGAGAGGAGATTAGAAGTGATATAACTGACTATTTCTCCATTAATGAGGGATCAGTTGACACCCAAGCCTCGTTGTGGGAGGCATTTAAGATGATAATCAGGGGCAATTGCATAGCCCATCAAGCTGGGCTCCTAAAGTCAATACGAGGCACGTTTGAAATGTTAGAGGAACAAATCAGAGAGCTGGAGACGCAGTTCTATGCTGCGGGAGAATATAAGACAATGGCCCAGTTGAAGGAGAAACTGTTGGCTTTTGAGGAAGAGGCACAGCGAGAAGTACAATTTTTAGGGAAACGTGCCCAGGCCAGAAGATATGGGGAGGGGGACAGGCCGGGGAGGACACTGGCATCAATGTTGCGTGTACCCCACACCAATGCCTATGTAACCAAACTCAACAGCACACACAACACAGTGGTTCAAGGCCCAAAAGAAATTTTGGATGCCTTCTCACATTTTTACTCTGAATTATATATTACACATCAGAATTCAACTCTGGAAGGCCTACAGCCTTTTCTAGAATCATTAGAACTACTTTAGCTAGGTGGCATAGGGAGTACCTCGATGCTCCCTTTACGGTGGAGGATGTAACCCAGGTCATCAAAAGCCTGCCACTGAATAAGGCGCCGCGGGGTCGGATGGTTTAACCACTGCGTTTTACAAGAAGTACGTGGAGGAATTAGCACCACGCTTGATTGCAGTGTACGAAGAGGCTCAGACCTCAGGCATATTACCACCTGCAATGCGTGAAGCAATAATAATAACATTGTTGAAACCTGGGACGCCTGACAATTAGTTGGACTCATATAGACCTTTGTCGCTTATAAACGTAGATGTGAAGATCTTGGTGAAATTGGTCGCAAATCAGCTACAACCCCTGCTTCCGCTAATTGCATGCTCGGATCAATCGGGCTTTATCCCCGGGAGGTCTACATCACACAACCTCAGAACCTTTTTCATAGTGGTACATTACTGACATCCCAATGTGAAAGCAGCCACAGTCTTCCTTGACACCACTAAAGCGTTTGACACGCTCGAATGACCGTATTTATTTTGAATTTTGGAACAAATGGGATTCAGTCCACTGTTTCTTAGCCTTATACGTCTGTTATATGCGATGCCATCTGCTCGGATAAGGGTAAATGGAATGTTGTCACAGCCATTTGCCATTTCGCGGGGAACGAGACAGGGTTGTCCTCTGTTCCCACTTCTGTTTGCGATAGCCATGGAACCTCTTGCTGCTCGTATTAGACAGCATCACACGGCTAGGGTGATCGGGTTCAGTACGAGAAGCCTGCTAATATCACTCTATGCTGACGATGTCACACTGTATGTCATAGACCCTCAAACTAACCTCGCTCCCCTACTGCGCGAGTTTATCAAATTTGGAGGCCTCTCCGGGATCTCCATTAACTGGACTAAATCAGATGTTTTCTCCCTGACGGACGCCACTGCCCCTACTCCCACCGAATTTCCTCTTAAGTGGGCTGACGAACCGGTGAAATATCTGGGGATATGGCCCAGCAGAAACATACAGGATGTATGGGAAATGAATTATGGGCGAGCTATAACGTGACTGGAAGGAAAAGTCACTGCATGGGCCGGACTCCCTCTGTCCTTAGCGGGAAGAATAGCGTTAGCCAAGATGGTGGTGTTGCCAAAAGTACTTTACCTATTCGTCAACATACCAATCCCCCTCACTCAAGTCTTTTTTTAAACTCTTAGATCCCTGCTTGTGTCACTGGTTTGGGCAGGGGGGGCAGGCACGAATTTCCTGGGAACTCCTAACCCTTTCACCACACCAAGGTGGCCTGGGAGCACCGTACATGCAATTGTATGCATTGAGTGCCCAGGCACAATTTCTACATTCCTGGGTGCATCCGACCCCCTTTTTACTCCACACAGCGGTAGAAACAGATGCTTCAGCACCCATTCCCCTGCAGGTAGCTTTATACCAAACATGCAAACGACCCCAGGCGGACATAGATATGGTAAACACTAAAAGGTGGGAGTGGGATGGGCTAAAGAAAAGAGCCCATCTTTCCATCCTCTATGCCTCATCAATACCTTTGGCATACACCCCAATGTTACCAACGATGGCAGAGAGCACTAGTAGAACACTAGCACTAAAAATGGGTATCCGCACATTTGCAGACTTATATCCAGAAGAGATGTTTAGACACCCACCGGTGGCTGTGGAGGACAGGGTTGTACCCTTCTCTGAACTTTTTTTGTATTTCAAGCTTAGGGCTACATGTGGGTCTTTACACGACACCTCCCCGAGCCCCCCACCGACTCTGCTTGCATTAGAAAATGTGATTAAGTCGGATTCACTGCGCAGATTAATCACATGCATCTATAATCACACACAAAACTCAGCCCCACTGACACAGCCACGGGCGCTCCAAGCATGGAACGAGGAGCTGCGAGCTCCACTCACGGAAGAACAGTGGGCCTATTGTTGTAGCCAACTCACGGCCCTGTCGCCCAACTACAAGCTTCGATTATTACATTTTTAATACCTGCACAGGTTTTACAGGACGCCTGCTAACTTACATCGTATGGGACTAAAGGATGACGACTGCTGGAGATGTGGCTCTGCCTCAGCCTCTTTTTTGCACATGGCATGGAGCTGTCCACAGATTGTGACATTCTGGTCCAACATATTCACAACAATACTCAAGATAATAGACACACCAGAGGTCCCGGACCCCTTACAGGGGCTGTTGGGATATGTGAAAGATACGCCAGTTAAAACTCGAAAGCTTCATGCTATGCTGCGTCTGTTCGCTAAACACTGTGTGGCCATACATTGGGGGAGGAAAAGGACTCCCAACATAAAAGAATGGCTGCGAGACGTAACATTCGGCCATTCGCAACTAACCACCCTTTGGGAATTATTGCCATCAGCGTCCAGGCCTAAAGATATATGGGAGCCATTTGTGTTATGGGTTCGGGAGCAAAAGGAGGAGGGTGGAGGGGACCCGGAGATAGCCGAGAATACACTGATGAGTGCAGTGGGGTCTGAAGAAAACTGATGTAAGAGAAAGGGGACTTGTTACATACTGGGAGCTGTGATATAATGCAACATGATCAATTGTATTCACAAGAGAAGATGGATGAGAAGAGTTGGACTTTAAACTATTACCCTGTTGTTCTAAAAAGCCTCGAATTAGGATGGTTACCAATCCTTATCACACAATATGTAGAGAAAGATGCACGTTTGTACTACAATCTGTAATAATAGAGATACGTGGATGTATATTACTAGATGTACTGACTAGCAACTGGCATGTTGTTTGTAATGTTTATGACATTGTTTGAAAAATACCAATAAAAAAAAATAAAAAGATGAACATGGCCAGCCATCGAGTTTTCTATGGGTTTGTCCCTCGTTTGTGTGTTTTGTCCCATAGTTACAATGAGCTGGTGAAGAAGGCCAAATGTTCCACATGTTGCCTCTTGCAGGACAAGCAAGACTAAAGATCATCAGGAGGATATGAGACACCCGGCTGTGGACAGGACCTGTCTGGCATGGTGTTGCTTTCTCTTCTTTTATCCTTTTATGAGCTGTTAAGAGGAGCTTGTGTGCAGCAGGCATTTTCTTACTTTTTAACTGAGAGGTTGAAGCTACAGCGCAAAAGGGCTCCATCAGAACCCAGCTTCAGGAACACATTTTTGTTTTAGACATGCAAATAAGGAAAGTGGGCACCGAAAGATAAACTGCCCTGGATGTGTGAATGAAACCCATACTAGGGTTGATTTCTTCCATTCAACATGATTCAAAAAACGTGCATGTTGTCAGACTTGGGCACAAAGGCACATAAGTAATGCTTTGATTACTTACCGGTAATTGCATTACTTCTAGTCCTACTTCCTCGCCTTCATTGAGTATGAAATGAAGTTTTGTTGCCTCCCCTAGAAAACAATGCAAAGTCCCCACTCACAATAAAAGCCCCTCCCTTCACCTAATCCTCCTGCACGTAAACAAGCTCAGCAAACGATTCCACTCAGTTGCTCAGTACTACTCTGAAGAAAGGCTGGGGAGTAGGAGCAGGAGTAGGAGTAACGAAAGTACTGGTAATTAATTGAAGAATTACCTCCACGTTCCTCCCTCGCTTTTCTTCAGCATAAAAAAAGATACAGCAAGCAACGAACAAGGACAACTGAATTGCAATCACAGCAGTGATCCAATGTATTAAAAAAAGACAAAAAGTAACAGCTCTATTACTTCATGGAGGCCAGCACCGTAGGACCAAGAACAGGCTCAATGGTATCAAACTTAGTAATTCTATAATGTTTAACAAAGGTTGAGAGAGTAGACCTGTAGCTGCCCGACAAATCTCCCCCATGTTGAGGTGGCCTGCAATTCAGCCATCGAAGTATCCTTACTCCGCGTGGACCTTCCCTGAATGCCTGAATGAGGAACCTAGCCTACAGCCCCTTATGCCATCGAAACTAAGGATCGTATGCACTGGCTTAAGGTAGGAGTAGTTAGCTTTCTCCCGTTCTTCGTGGTCCAAGATTAACAACCAAGGAGAGGTTCAACCCTGTTTAAGTAAATGAACAGAGCCCTCCTGATATCCAAACAATGCAAGTTTTGTTTTTTCCTAATATGAGGAAGAGGGACTAAACTCTAGTAATGTCACCTCTTGCTGAGAGTGAAACGAAGAATTAACTTTGGGAGTGAAAGAAGGGACAGAAACCAGGGACACCCTATATGAATAAATCTTGCAAATGGTATAACAAGACAATTCCTCTCAAGACACCCTTGACAGCAGCGCCGCCAAACCACTGTGACCCCTGGTTAAGGCAGACCTTCCGTGAAGCGGGGAGAGACACCTGGGAACAGAGTATTGTATCAGGGGTACGGGACACGGCAGTGGACGATGGGCGTCCTGTCCCTTTCCCCCGCCCCCTCTGGGGCATCTGAAACTGACCACGGACTCTGAGAGACACCTGTACTGACTGCGGACCCTGAGGAAGACCTGTTGCGCAGGGGCGGGGAACCAACGAACGTGCGGCAAGGTGAGGTGGAATGAAGCCGCAGCCGCACCTAGGCGAGAAAACACTGGGGTGGTCGTCGCACCGGCCCACCATGCCCCCACACTGTTGGCAGAAGGGAGCGGCTACTCGAGCAGGCGAGGTAGGCGTGGACTTGTGCCTAAGTGTGTTAGATTTACAACATTTGTGGTGAGTGATTCAGCCGACTGCATGCCTCAGCGTGTGAAGCACTGAGTGAAGCATGGGAAAAACTGATGCAATGCAACCCAAGATCTCCTTTGAGCACTGCAAACCCTCCAGAGGAACTACCAATCCAGCTAAAGAGCAAGCAGCGGCAAGCATGGACCTCCCATCACACGACGAGCCAAACATTTGTGAAATGTACCCAAACTTGAAACAATCCCTGTCTGCGATCGACCTCAAAATAGACTCTATGTCTGACCGACTGGACCGGCTCAGACACAACGTGTCCAATCACGACGAGCGCATTGCTGAGGTTTAACAGCGCACTTCCTCGCTGGAGGATGAGAGCAATACAACCTGTGAGAAACTGCTGCAAATGGAGAAGGTTCTAGAAGTCATAAGAAACAAAACCGAAGACCTTGAAGCCAGGTCACAGCGTGACAACTTAAGAATACTCGGAATTCCATAAACTACAGCAATGACCAGGGTTGAGGACTATCTTGAAGAAATGCTCTGCTCCCTCTTTGGTGATGCCTTGTCAAAGGTCTGTATCATCGAACACGCCCACAGATCGGTTGGCCTGAAATCCCCTCAGGGAGCCCTGGGAAGACCAATAATTACGAGACTACTCAATTATTGGGACCGCGACATGGTGCTTCAAAAAGCCAGAGACTTGCAGGAAACCAGATATCAGGATAACGCAGTCTCCTTTTTTCGGACTTTACTATGTCCGTCCAAACTGCTAGAAGGGAGTTTGGGCCTTTAAGGCGAAAGTTGCAACAACAGGATATTAAGTACTCGCTTCTCTAACCCACGCAGCTCCGCATCTTCCACTCTGGTAAAACCTCGTTCTTCACTGACCCTAAGCTGGCTGCCAAGTTTGCTCAGAGCCTCAAGCCTGCCAAATCCGCTGCGCCTAAGGACAAGGAGTGGACGACTGAAGACCCTCTTAATGAAGATGATTAAAAACCTGACTGCGCACCCTCAGACGGGCTGCCGGGGGATCTCAGTAGCCCGGCTGCCCCGGGGGGGCAACAAACTCTTTGGCCCTCTACCGGCCACATCTGCCTTTGCTTACTGATCATGTAAAGAACTGAATGAGATAGCCCGATTGGAGGAGAGGAGTCCCTCTCTGTACTACAACTCCAGCCGCCCAGCACTAAATCGTTGGGATACACCAAGCCTCCTGGCGCTACCCTCTGGGATGAGTCCCATTCTCTGTTTGACAGTTGCCCATTTTTAGCCCATTTGAAATAAGGGAAATGTCTCTCAGCCTGGTTGGGTGGCTGTAGTGGGGGGGTGGGAACATTGGGTGATGGGTGGTTCCTATCGGCTGCATTTTTGTTTTTCTGTTTTATCCTTCCTTTGCCCCTTCCCCCTCTCTGGCCTCGCATCAGCACACAAAGGGAGATGGCCCGGTGGTCGTGGGACCCTGACCCGGACCTCCCACCCTTCGTTTTAGGCGAGACAGGCACAGGATTTTGCTCTCTTTCTTCTGTCTTTTATTTCAGGAAAGGGTATGTTTACAGCACATACTCCAAAGAATAAGGAAGTAAGTCTATGGGGTGGGGTGGGGTGGGTCTGGTGGTTAGACTGGGTCCTTTTCTCTCTGGCCTCTTCTTCTGTCTTTGCTCCTGGTCTTCTTCCCCCCGGAGTTTCAGGCGAGCAGTGACCCAAAAATAAAGAAAATAACAAAAGAGGCTCAGGCTGCTGCCTGGATATAAACGAAATAAGGACGAGGGAAAAGTGCTCCGCCACCAGTGTCCTAACTTTGTGGGTGACTAGTGCAGGGATAGGGGTGCTCACTCCTTCATGCCCTTCAATCGTGACCACAGCCCCTTAACGAAAAACGAACATGCATTTGGCACTTGCCTGACCCCACGACCCTCCTGGGCCTTGGTGAGAGAAGACCCAGCCTCCGCATCTCCTGGGGAAGCCTCGGTCTTGTGCGCATGCTCCATGAGCAGTTTCGGTCTCCACCTTCTCCTCCCCTGCTGTCGAGGTCGTCCTGCGTCTTCTTCCGGTCCCCGACGCTGTCCTCTTCTGCCCGAATGTCGCTGCTCACTCCCCACTCGTCCTGATGGTCTCGTCCCGTTTCTCTCTCCACTTATCGGCTCTGTTCGTCCACCTCTGAATGTGTTCTCGCTCCCCACCATTCCTCTTCACAGGGCGCGTCCTCCTGATGTACCGCGTCATCTAGACCACCACCTCTGCTTCCGGGCTGGCCAAGAGCGGCGGCCATGTTGGGTTTCTCGCCGCCGCTCGATGCTATGCTTGCTGCACCATCACAGGCCCAATGTTCACATATTCTGATCTCTGGGGCCGGTCGGATGGGTGAGGATGCCAACAGTGGGATCACTCTGAAAGCTGTAATGTGGAATGTGCATGGACTGATTGACTGCAGAAAGATGCAATTGCTGGTAGCATACCTTGATCGCCATGGGGTCGACATTTAAGCACCTGCGCCCGGATGGATGGGAGAAAGATTCATAGCAGGATACTCCTACTACGCTAGGGGTACAGCTATTATTCTGAGGAGGGAGATCCCATGGCACATGAGAGCTGCGATATGCGATCCCCAGGGTCGCTACATTATGGTGGCGGGGGTGCTTGGAGGTTGCCTTGTCAGGCTCATATCAGTGTACGGCCCCAACACAGATGATCCTCCCTTTTTTGCTGAGGTCTGGCGACTGGCAGAGTCCCTAGGCCCCGGCGCAACACTATGGGGGAGGGGAATTTTAATGTGGTTCTTGACCCAGAATAGGATAGATCAGGCGGACCTCGCAGACCTCATTCATGGGTGGCGGAACAGCTGCAGGTCCTCATGGAAGATCATGATTTGGTGGATGTCTGGCACCACCGACACCCTCACAGCAGGGAAGCAACTTGTGTATCAACAGCGGGACCAACGTGGTCTAGAATTGATTACTGGTTAACATCTCGGGCCATGGACACTTATGTACGTAACAGTGTTCATCTCACCAGGTCTCTCTCAGACCACACGCCAGCCCTACTAGATGTCTTGCTGCCCGATGCTCCGAGTAGAGCATTAACTTGGAGGCTCCCCGCTGGTGCTCTCCGAGACCAGGTCTTTCGGGAAGAGATTAGGTCCGCAATTATTGAATATTTCGAAATAAACACGGGCTTGGTGGAATCCCTGACCACATTATGGGAAGCCTTTAAAACCGTTATCAGAGGCAAGTGTATTACCAAACAGGTAGGGGTCCTGCGGGTGCGTAGGGTTGACCTCCAGTGCCTGGAAAGGGAAATACAGGCACTTGAATCTGAGTATTTTGCCTCCAACCAGCTAGCAATCTTAAGACAAATCAGGGTCAAGATTGCCAAAATTGAAGAAGCAGCACATAGAGAGACACTTTATCTGGGCAAGGGGGTCCGAGCCCACCAGTATGGTGAAGGAGACCAAGCCGGGATAACCCTGGTGGGACTTCTCAAAAAACCATAGGCAAATGACTATATTGGTGAGCTACAGGTCAGCGAAGATGGCTCAGCTGTTGGACAGGAGGCTGTACAGGCAGAAATGCTGGCCTTCTATTCCTCACTATATGCTGGACATCAGACTGATCTGCTCCCTTTCCTCGACGTGATTGAACTGGTATGGCTAAGTGATAGCCATCGTAGGTACCTGGACGAGCCATTCTCAGAGGAGGAGGTGATAGGTGTGATCCAAGCGATACCCGGTGACAGAGCTCCTGGTTTGGACTGACTCACATCCGCATTTTACAAGGAGTTTGCACCACTCCTTGTACCCCACCACCTCAACATGTATGAGAATGCACTGGAGCGCGGATTCCTCCCCCCCTCTCTCAGAGAGGCATTGATTGTGACTATTCTCAAGCTGAACAAGGACCCCTCTGCAGTGCGATTCTTAAAGGCCGCTATCCATGATCAACCTTGATAAAAAAATCCTTGCCAACTTGCTTGCCTCCCGGTTACTTCCCTTGCTCCCCATGGTGCTCGGACCTGACCAGTGTGGCTTTGTTCCCCGGTAGGAGTACTATCCACAATCTTCGCACCCTTTTCTCCACCATGCAAGAGGTGAACCCCTCTCTCCCGGCGGCTGCCATTTTTTTGATGCCACTAAAGCATTCGACATCCTGGAATGGCCTTACCTTTTTAAACTTCTCGCCCGTATCGGCCTGAGCCCGTTTTTTTGAAACAAGATTGCACTTCTGTACTCCACCCCTACGGCGAGACTGCGGATAAATGGAGTGGTCTCCCCTCCTATCAAAGAGGCACATGGGACGAGACAGGGCTGCCAGTTGTCACCTCTCCTATATGCTGTGGCTATGAAGCCACTTGCAGCTAGATTACGGCAGGACCATGCCTGGTATCACTATATGTGGATGACGTGACTCTGTATGCCAACCACCCGGCAACAAACCTGAACCCACTCATCCGTGAAATTCCTAGGTTTGGCCGCCTATCAGGTGTTATGACCAACTGGAGGAAGTCCATGATTTCCCGTTGACTGCGGTCACCGATGAGTTCCAGTTGGAGTTCCCACTCAAATGGGCAGACTCCACAGTGAAATATTTGGGCTTATGGATCAGTCAGTACCCAGCTCTGGCGTCACAATTATGGCAAACTAATGGAGTGGCTGGAGAGCCGGCTGAATTGGTGGAGGTTGCTTCCGCTGTCTCTGGCGGGCCAGATCGCCATCACCAAGATGGTGGTGGTGCCCAAGTTTTTATATGTTTTTGTTAACCTTCCACTGCCTCTCGACGCGGAATTTAAGAAGAGACTTCGATCGAACCTGATATCTCTTATCTGGGCGGGTGGGCAACCATGAATCGCGTGGGAGACCTTCACGCTTCTGTTTGAACAAGGGGTACTGGGTGCTCCGGACATGGAGCTGTATTACAACTGCGCATAGGCCCAGTTCAGATTTCATTGGATCTACTCAACTCAGTTTATGGCGCACACCACCCCTGAAAGCGACCAGGAGGATCTGGTCCCACTGCATATGGCCCTGTTCCTGCAGTGGAGCTGCCACCGGCTGGAATTAATCCGGTTGGCTACACAGTTTGAGCATGGCAGGAGCTTCGATGCAGGGCACGGTTGGACACTCTGTTCGCCCCCTCCGTGCCACTCACCAGACACCCAGCACTCCCCTTCACGGATGAGGCAGGAGTCTGCCACTGGCTGCGGAAGCTACAGCTACACACTCTGTGGAATGCATTTCCTGATGGCGCCTTCATAAGTATGGATGAGGCACTAGGGGACGACCACACAGGACTGATGGACAGGTTGACGTATTTCCAGCTCAGAGCCGCATTGCGCACGTCCTATGACTCATTCCCCGTAGTACCACTGACATTCCAAGTTCTGGAGGAATTTCTTACCCATCCATCACCTTGCAAATTCATCACCTACTTATATTCTGGTATGCAGCATGAATCTCTGATAATCACCCCCGCACAGCGTCAATGGGAGGAAAGCCTGGAAGCCCCCTTTGATGGGGGGGGGGGGGGGGGAATTCTGCTGCGTGCAGGCCAGGTAGCTGTAGCCCAATTACAGACTGCGAGTGATTCACTTCAAATTCATTCATAGGCTATATAGGACCCCTGTGTGGATGCATAAAGCTGGTTTGAGTGATGATACATGCTGTGTGCATTGCGGGTTTGCGGATCCCTCCTTTCTGCACTTGGCGTGGGCATGCCCGGGTGTTATGAAGTATTGGGGAAGCATCTTTGATATACTGGAGAAGGTGATAGGGCACAGATGTAAGTGATCTCAGCTAGTCGCCTTGCTTGGCTATGTGCGTAAAGTGCCCTCAGAAAACAGGAATCTGGCAGCTGGCAGCTATGCTTCTACTATTAGCTAAAAGGCAAGTGGCAATCTTTTGGGGTCATAAGCTGAAGCCACAGGTGGCTGACTGGCTTAAAGATGCAGCTTTCTGTCATAACCAGCTATCAGAATTTTGGGAATTAATGCCCCTGCAGGCGCGCCCCAAGGACATTTGCGAGCTGCTGCGGAGCTACCTTGTTTCACATTCGCCCGACCAGGCTGAGGCCCCTACCAATATAGGATAAGAAGATGCGTGAAGAAGGCTCAAACATTGTGCGTTTGCACTGCCGCAGTCATAAGATCACTTCATACCCGATGGCCAGAGAGATCCCCTCTTCCCCCTCTCTCCCCCCCCCTTTTTTCCTTCTTTTTTTGGGGTCCTCTCTCTTATTTCTTCTCTCTCTCCTTGTTAACTTTATTGGTTCTCCAAATACAGAATGAACTGTGTTCAGCATGCCAATCTGAGCGGCTGAGGATGGCCACATGGCCACAAGGAGGTTATATGCTCTGTAGGACTGGTAATGCATATAGTCTGCTTTATACAATCTGTGAAGAGAATGCATATATACACCAAATTGTTTGTCCTAATAATCCCTCCATGTGTGTAAGGGATGACAGATGCGGTTTGTATTTGATGACAAATTACAAATAAAAATTAAAAAAAAACAAAAAACTGCAGAAACTGTAGATTGGAAGGCCTAATGGAATGTGAAGGCAGGCGTCCTGAAGGTATATAGATGCCCAAAAATCTCCTGGATGAACCATAGGAAGGATAGACTGTAGTGTGACCATGCGAATCAGAATGATCTGATCCAGGAATTCACCCACGTCAAATCGAGCATGGAGGAACGCCCCTAATGCCTTTTGTACCAAAAAGAGAATGGAATATGTTCTGGTTCCTTTCTCTGATTCTGAAACCCTGCTGCAAATCGTCCCCTCCAATAGCAGTTCGTTGACACCTTCCAGCAAGGCCACATGCTTTGGACCATCAGCATGGACATGCATGCATCTGACACCAGTTTCTAGTGGCCATTCCACAAAATCGATTGCATATCTTCTTTTTAAAACGTTCAAGACACATCGATCTGAGGCAACTCACATCCAGGATTGCTGAAAGTGCTGAATGCTGCTCCCCACTGGAAGTGCTTCAAAAAAATTGGTAATTGTCAGGATCTCTTCTTTGTTGATTTCCTCTGCTTACAAACATCCTTCTTTGGGGAGAACAACTTTAGCTGGAATCTCTTCCATTTAAAAGAGGAGGAATGGTAATCACGCTTTGGAGAAAACCTAGATGATCTGGTCCAACTTTTTCCAGCATTAGAGCCTCCTTTATAGGGCATAGCATGCTTGCATTTTCTTAAACACCTTCGAAATCATGGTATTCAACTGCTCTCCAAAAAGGAATTGCCCTTCAAAAAGGATCTTAGGAATGGATGACTTTTCTGAAGGGTTGGCTTTCTATTGCCTCATCCACAAGCTACTCCTGGTGGCAATCAATGTCCATGATGACACAGCAGAAGACCCAATAACATCCAACAAAATGTCTGCCAATAGCCTGGCTTCCTGCTCCATCACAGCCAACAAGGCTGAACAATTTGACCCATCCTTGATAGTTAAAGCCAATTTATCAAAATCTTTTTTTTAAAATCTTTTTTATTAAACAGAGTCACAATATCTCTTACAAAGCAATACAGGCATACATAATTTAACCATTTCAATACATTGCTGTCTAAAGAATTTTTCAAAGCCAGGACCACATTTAAAATACACCCCAGTTTTGTCAGGATATCACATCTTTAACCATAGTTAGGACAAACAGTCTAGACTCGGAATTGCCTCTTACAGAAGGTTCAGCTATTTCCCCTGGCTCATCCCTGGGCATTGTCCCTTCTAGGTTTCTATTTGTCTCCCAGGGGGACCATACTTTATCAAATTTTTCCTTGCATCCCCTGCTATCATATATCACTTTTTCTGCTTGGTAGCACCAGTCAAGGTCTGCCTCCCATTCGGTTACAGTGGGGGAGGCGCTGGACGCCCATTTGCGTGCTATGTTGCGCTTGGCCACTCCGGCTGCGAGGGCAAGCCAGATTCTTGTGTGCCTAGGCCAGTCTTCCTCACCCTTGATTATCAGTAGGAGACCCTTGGCCTCCATAGGTAGCTCTACTCCCATTACCCTGGACATTATTGCCGCCACTCCTTGCTAATAGTGCGCGATCACTGGGCAGTCCCAAAGTATATGAAAGAATGACCCCTCAGCTTGGCCTCCCCTTACGCAGTCTTCTGACTGTTCTTTGCCCATTTGTGCAACAGTGTGCGAGGATAGTACAAGCAATGTAGAATTCTGAGTTGTATCAGCCTAAATCTAGACCTGATCGCTATTTCTCTAGGCCCCTGTAGCGTCCTCATCCTCAAGAGTACCCACATCGGATTACCAAGCTGCACGCAGGAGTATCAGGGGGTCCGGCGCATTGTGAATGAATTTTTTATATATTTTCGAGGTCGCCTTGTCCAGTATGGGATCTGCCAGTAGGCGATTGTCTAGGGGGGAATATTTCGGGATTGTCTCTCCTTTCTTAATGTGTCTGTGCAGTGCATGTATAAGCCTCATATGGGGAAATGCCTGGGCAGGTGTAAGCCAAAATTCGGTGCTTAAGTCCTCAAATGGAAGTGGCGCTGTACCCCTCCATATGTCGCCTAGATGATCGATACCCAAGGCTCTCCATACTGCAAACCCCTCCAGTTCGGCCACCTTCCCCAGCAGGTCACCCACCCCCAGTGGCGTCATCGCCGTCAGGCGGCGATGCCACCCTAAGTACTTATTATCTGCAAACCAGCATTGTAGGACCATTGCTGTGTGGGACGGCAAAGCCTGCATGCCCCCCGGGGCATGCAGCAGGGCCTTGTGGTTCCCATTGGGCATAGCCTCTCTGTCCATTCTATAGGCTGGTTCCTCCCTGTCAGTATATATCCATTCATTGATAACCATCAACTGTGAGGCCCAGTAATATAGCCTGGCGTCCGGGACCGCGAGACCACCGTCGTAGATTCCTCTCTGTGGCTTGTTCAGCGCTATCCTAGGTGTCCCCCCTGCCAGATTAAGTTGCGGAGTTCCTGGGCTATCTGCCTAAAGAAGACGGCCGACACCGAGTAGGGTGTATATTGTAGGACATAAAGAAGGCGCGGGAGGGTCATCATTTTATACAGTGCCGCCCCACCCATCAGCGTCAGGGGGAGCGTGCGCCAGTGGTGCAGTTCGGATTACTAAATTTCCCCCTGCTTCCACGGACAGAATGATTTCTCAGTCACACGCACATACACACATCACACGCTGGTGGGGCCCATAACACCAACATTCATTCTCTCAAACTATCCGTGCCTACAAAGGGACATCAAATCCTAACCACAGCTGTTCGCTTTGATACAGGAAACCACTTCTACTGAATCACCCTAACAATTCCTCCATCAAGAGGTCGGTCGAATCATTTAGTTGTTATTTAGTTTAATGATGCTTTAACTCTCAAACCAATCAATAAACATTTCAATGAAATAATCACCCGACACAGTAATTCAAATAATGATTTTCTTTTATCTAATTAAAATGCAGGTTAAATCTTAATAATGCAATATTATCTTTTGTCATATTTACCTATTCTGGCTAATTGTCGTTTTCTAAGTCAGAACTGGTCCTCAATAAGTTCGTCAGAGTTTTCTATCATATAGAGTCACCGTCCTCTCCGTCAGCATAGGGGTCTCTAATCATCGATTCTCCGTCAATAGCATCTGCACAAAGTGACGTCTAGTGAAGAGTAGCCCCTTCCCTCTCTAGTCTACTAATATTTATACTAAAATTTACATATTAAAGTTACATTTTCTCATTTCTCAGGCCAGCGATTAGCTGAATTCAAATACATCTCAATACATTAAGAAACATTTTCAAATTTTCCCATGTGGAAGAAGTTTCACAGTAAATGTATGGGAAAGACTAAGTCATAGTCCCAAAATGTATCAGTTCGTTGGTAACAGGTTGAGTTTGACAGTTCATTCTTCCATTAGCAACATTTGCTTCACGTTCAGGGACATTGGCATCTCGCCCAGGATAGTCTTCATGGGCATGGTCTGACAGGTCACACAAGGGACATGGACGAAGTCAGTGCAGGCGCCTTTCTCCATTGTTCAAATGATGAAGTAATGTACTTTAGTTAGGTTTCAGTCGGCGGCCATCTTTTGGTAGGCCAGGATAGTCAACTTTAAGCAAAGAAACACAAAATCATAATTAATACATTGAAATGATTAAAACAGTGTTAAACCCCCTGCTAATACCCTTATGTGTATGCATTTATCTAGCCATATGCAACATTCAAAGCCGTTAATGCTGGTTTATTTAAGCGCAAATCACAATAACATTACTCAAGCAACATTTATCGTTTTAATATGCATACAAACTTAGTTCACTTATTATTTTAGCCATGCAACGCATTCCCACGTGTATTCTTTCGGTTAATAAGGTTGGTTTAGTACCTTCACATCAAGCTATTAATTATTATAATTAATTATTAATCATTTTAATATAAACATATATAAATGGATTGGGTATCAAAAAAAAAAATATTTTACCCGCTCCATCAATCCCCCCTTTGGTGATTTTATCACCACAAACAAAACCCACAAAAAATCAATTTATTTCCCCTTTTATGGAAATTCGAAATGTTTTCTTGCTCAATTAAAATTCTGTTTCCTTTTATTCTTCCCTTTTTGTTTTGTCATACATACTCTCCTTCCATTCTTCCAATTCTATCTCATTTAAATCTCTTTCTTGTTTCTTTTCCTTCTTTTTGAAAATTTCTCGTTTAACTTTCTTTTTATTTCTTCTCTGTCTGCAACACATACATCCTAATCTAAGTATTAATAATATGAAAATCACACACGTTAATGGAAATAATATTTTCCCTAATATAGCACTACCTAATTTACCTAAGAAAGCTTTAATAGCAGCCATCTTATTACTAATTCTAGTCCAGATACTTTCAACCTCCAGGGGTTTTATTTCATCATGCAATTCTGTAATATTTTTAATATATACTTTTAGATCTTTGCTTTCATCAGGAATGTAAGTGCAACAATGTTGAACTTTCAGCATTCCACAGACTCCACCCTCTTTTGCCAATAAGATATCAAGGGCAAGTCGATTTTGCATAATCATAGCACGCATAGCAACCATTTCAGTATTTACCAAAAGAAATCTTCCAGCGGTGCTTGTTGACAAGCGATCCACTATGGTTGACAATTTCCGAATATTATTTGCATTCAAAGATATTCCCACTGCTGGTATCAAGGCTCCAAAAATATCACCTACAATTTCTAACCAAGTCTCTCTTCTACTTCGCATTAGTAGGTTATGTGGTCCACTATTTTCTACTCTATCCATGTGAAAAATCTTTGGAAAGACCAGGCCAACATAACATTTGCCATACCAATGGTCGGGCAACCTGTAATAAGCTTTGTTCCCACAAATATAATACAGTCCAGGAAAAACTGGATCTTCTCCGCCTCTAAATCCCCATCCAGATGCAATGAAATATGTATCATGACACTCACTTGTCCCTATATAATAATAATCATACTGGGATCTTTCCCTCATAATCCATAATTTGCCTTCCTGTGGTGAATCTATAGCTATTATTGGTCTAGCATCACCCTTTGTCTCCTTTTTCCCATCTATTTCACAAATGTTTTCCCCTTCCTTGTCTCCTTCTGCATTTTTGTGTATTTTCAATCTCCTCTCTTCAACCATATCTAAAAATGTTTTCTCTTCTGCCTTCAAACTACAAGTTAAATTGTTCTTAAAAATATATTCTAAAGTTAGTTATTTAGTTTCTATAAAAATCTCACCTAGTACATTAGCTGTTTTAGCTGGATTCAATTCATTGTTCATGGGCAATTGTCCAAGAATGTTATCTATATTAGACAGATTATATTCTAATTTCCCTACTTGATAAAATATACTAGTTAAAACGCTACATGTTATTCCATAAGTTACTGGGAGGTGATGATAAGTCACCCCTTCTGAAACAGAGGCAGGTAACTGTATGCATACATAGCAATCCCTTACGTCCATTGTTCTTACATATTCATACAATAATTTTGAAAAAACGTTGCTAGAAAAATCAGTTATTGACCTATCCTTGTGCATGTGCTCAGTGCTTGTTTTAAAAGGAACTACCTTTTGTGAACTCTTCACTATGTTAGTCATATTCTCTGTATGTCCTTCTAGTGTATCTAAGGTTACTTTGAAAGAGATCAAAAGAGCGAGTACGCTCCAAAGAAGCATTAATAGTCCTGTACAACAACAACATGCCTTGCACCATCTTCTCATAAAGGTACATCTACTCTTGTTATCATCTATGTTAGCCATCTTGTTAAATTGACCGTGTCTTTTGACTTAGCCTCTTCTACTCCACTTCTTGTAGTTTTCCTGCAAGAGCTAGGCCCTTATCAGGTGATCCAAATACTTCAATTTCTTATTCAATCCTTTATATTTTCTACAAGGACCTGCTTGAAATCACTCAGCTTGGCCTCTCGTCGTTTTTCACTTCATTTTCGTCATCCACATACAGAATTTCCTGATCTTCCGCTTCTTCTCCTATATCGGATAGGATAACTCTCAGGATTTCCGCTGTTTCTTCCTCCTTCAATACTTTCAGTAAAGCCTCCTCTGGATTTCCTTGACTATCTACCTCTTCTCCTTGTTCAGGCAGTGCCACATACGTCCATTTAGGTGACTTATACTTCTGGTTTGGCTTTCTTGATCGTTTGTTTGCTTCAGACACTTCTATCTCTCCCTCTTTTTCTCTTTGCTGACTTGTTACTTCATTCACTTGTTCAGCTTCCGAGGGTTTGACTCGTGTCAATCGATATCTCAATCTCTTTATTTTGTTTGGCCAAAGGTCTCCTTTAGCATTCCTTCTTGTTTTGCCGTCTTTACTGTTTCTTTCCTCAATCCAAGTTCTCTTTCTTAGAACTCGACCCTCTGGTATTTCAGTTTCACTGTCTTCAGATTCTCTCTCGTTTGGTTTTTCTTTTTTAATAGTCTCTTTTTCCACCTCTTGTGTTTGCCCTACTTCTGTCCCTCCTCGGGTCTCCGGCACGCAATCTTCCTGCTGATTACTTGTCCTTTCACCTAGCTGTGTGTTGCAGTTCCCTACAACTCCTCGGGGGTCTTCCGCAATCTGTCCCTCTCTCTCTATGACTGTCCCTTCTTCTCCTTCCAGAATTTTCTCAGGTGGAACTTCTTCTACTCTCTCATTTGGTGTAAATGGAACTTCTGACGGGACATTCTTTTCTTTTCTCTTCTTTTTTCTGTGCTCACCACTGACGTTTGCCCGTCTCCAGAATCTGAACCATCTGAAATCTGTAATCTCTTCGTCAGAATTTCTTCTCTGGGAGTTGGAACTAGTCTTGGCTCCTTTTCCCCCCTTTCAGGATTTTCTTTTGATTTTGCATTCTCATTGCTTGAATCATCACTTGATTCTGATTCAATGAAATATTCTTTTCCAATGCTATCTGCTGGATTTGGAACTCTTAAAGTGTGACTCGCATGTATCCAATTTTTCAGTCCAGCACACTTCACAGCTGTTGTTGTCGTCAATATCACTTGCCTTGGCCTTCCCCACCTTGGAACCAAGCAACTCCTTCTTCTGTGGACTTTTATTCTCACCCAGTCATCTGGGCTTAGGTCATGGGCTGGTTTTCTCTCAAGGGTGGTGGCGTCCGCTCCAACCTGGTGAAACACAGAATGGACTGCGTCAGCCAGGCCTTTACAGTAATCCAAAATCATGTCATCTGTTCTTGTCATCAACTTGTTGACTTGAACAAATAAGTGTCTCATGGCTCGTCCCATGATAATTTCGTGGGGACTCAAACCTGTAGTTCTGTCTGGAGTAGATCTAATTGTCATCAAGACTAGAGGCAAGACATCAGGCCATTTCATCCCTGTGGCTAAACACATTTTTCCTATTCTGTTCTTGATCGTACCATTTATTTGCTCAACCCCACCAGAAGCCTCTGGCCGATAGGCACAGTGTAGTTTTTGCTGTACACCCAGTGCTTCACAAATCAATTTCATGATCTCATTGTAAAAATGTACTCCTCTGTCTGATTCTATGGTTATTGGGAACCCGTATCTTGGAATGAATTCCCTCAACAAGAGCTTGGCCACTGTGATTCCATCATTTCTTCTTGTTGGGTATGCCTCCACCCACCTGGACAGACAAACTACCACCAGAACATACCTCAGCTTGTTATAAGGGGGCATTTCAATAAAATCTATTTGCATTCTGGTGAAAGGTCCTCCCTCTCGGCCTATTGTGCCTAGGCTCACCACTGTTTTCCTTCCAGGATTGTACTGCTGACATATCAGGCATCTTTCACAAAGACGGCTATCAACCTGAACTTTGCATTGTACCAGGTCTGCTTAAAAGCCCTTATCATGGCATCCCTTCCCAGATGTCCTTGGCCATGATACATCCGTGCCATGGTTGACATCATGCTATCAGGCATTACTGGTCTTCCATCCCGATAGACCCACACATGATCTTTCTCCCTTGGTGCACAACCTGCTTTTACCCACTGCTTCATTTCTTCATCTCCGGCTTCATCCTGCAACTGCCTCACTTCTTCCCATGTGTCCACAACGTTAGTAAACATTATGGAGCAAGAAAACATTTCCTTTTCCTTTGCCCTATTGATCGAATATAGATTTCGGGTACAGTACTGAGCCATGTCATTGGCGTATCGGTTCCCAGTAGTGATATAATCACTACCTTGACTATGAGCAGCACATTTCACAACTGACAGTTCTTTTGGCAATTGTATTGCTTCAAGCAATTTTCCCACCACTTCTGCATTCTTTATAGGAGTTCCACTTGAGGTCAGGAAACCTCTCTGCAGCCAAAGTTGGCCAAAATTGTGGACAACTCCAAAGCCATACTGGCTGTCTGTTATCACAGTCACTCTCACATTCTTCCCAATTTTGCATGCCCTAGTCAATGCCACTAGTTCTGCTACTTGGGCGGATTTAACTCCTTTCAAGTGTGATGCTTCTATGACTGCAGCAACTGTGCATATAGCATAGGCTGCACTCAACAATCCTTCATCTGTCCTCAAACATGACCCATCCACAAACAACACATAATCACTTTCTGGCAATGGTAAACCTTTTATGTCAGGTCGTGGTTTCGTGCAATAGTCAAGCACATCCAGACAATCATGATCAACATCATCTCTTACCTCCACTCTCTCTGCATGACACAACAATCTTGTTAATCTTTCTCAAATCTTGCACAATCCTGAACTTCCCATTGGTCTTTTTCAGTCCCATTATTGGTGAGTTACATGGACTGCTCATTATTTCTCTCAACACTCCCTGTTGAATCATTTTCTCAATTAAAGGTGTCACCCCTTCAATTATCTCCGGTGTCAGTCTATATTGGGGAATGTTGGGATAAACTACTCCTTCTTTTAGTGTTATGCTTACTGGATCTATATTTCTCATAATGCCAACATCTTCTCCAGTAAAATCCCAGACTCCTGCCTTCACTGACTGCTTCAATTCTTTGGGTAATTCATCTGGGTTAAATACTGCATAAGTTCCTGTAATTTCATTTTCGTGGTTGGCTATTGTCATTTTATACAGTACATCCTCATCTGGTGTCTCAAATGCTATTCCATCTGGAGTACAGAATATGGTGCAATTCATTTTGCACAGAAGGCCCCTTCCTAACAGATTTACAGGACTAGTATCACACACCACAAATCGGTGCATGTCTGTAAATTTCCCTATTGTAACCTTTACCGGTTCGGTAAAGTAGGTTCTAATCTGGGTGTTTGACACACCAACTACTTGGATTGTTTCATCCGAAAGAGGAAGATTTTTCACGTCTGCTGATCTGACAGTAGATCGTGTAGCTCCAGTGTCTACTAGAAAAGTAATGTTTTCATCATTAACTTTCCCATCCACAAATGGTCCTGTCTGATCTATTTCTAGAGTTGCGCCAAGTACGCACCCTTCTTCCTCTTTTCGGCACCGTCAATAAATCTCCTCTGACTCACTCTCGTCATTTTGCAGCCAATATTGTGGCACAGCGCTCGCACGTTGCGTTTTGTTTACCTGTTCTTCATTGTAGAATCCCGTTTCTCTGCTATATCTTTGGGTGTTCCGGCTTTGCGGTAATGGTGGTTTTGGCACCTGATTCTGTGGATTGCCTTTTCTTTTAGTTTTCGCTGCTTTGCCTCAATCTCATCACTAAAGTATTTAGCATGCCTTAGGATCTCATCTATTTTCTTACTCTGCCAGTCCACAGTATGCTGCTTAATCATTTCCCCAATTTCGGGACGCAGACCATACACAAATCTGTACACAAAATGACTTAGGTCCTTTTCTCCCAGATTGTCATCTCCACTTAACTGTTTGAAAGCTAATATTAGCCTTTCATAGTAAGCGTGAACTGACTTTTTCGCTTCTTGATGTGTTCGATCTATCTTAACCCAGTCTGTTTCTTTGGGAGGCACTTTGTTTTTCAAAAACACCATGACCTGTTCATATTTCTTCATTACCTCTGGGTCTGGTGCTCCTGTTTTGGGATCTCTCTGGTATTCTTTAGTTGGCCAATCTATGACGATCTTGCATTCTGCCCATAAGTCTGCTGGCACTATTATATCAAACAGACTATTCAGATCAATCCACAGCACCTTTGACAATTTAACAAATCTGTCTACCTGTCTGTACCACTCGACCAGCTTTTCTCGTAATCGAGGGAAGTCATTTGTAAATGACAAAATGTCCTGTCTTGTCCATGGGACATGCACATATCCCCCTCCTGGAATCTCTCTCATGGGGAACTCTGTCACTACCTTTTCCTTTTCTCTCACAGGAAACGCTGGAAAAGTTCTGTCTGAGGTATCATCCCGCTTCCTATACCACCTACTTTTCCATTTGTCCACATCTCCCCATTTCCTCAACACTTTGATTATGTCCCTAATCTGCCCTATTCGTCCTGCAGTGTTCAGATTCTCAATGCCCTTTTCCGTGAAATCCACTCGGTAAGGCTTCTGTAAAGCTTTTACCTTGTCCATGTCAATTTCCATTTCACTTGCTATTTCTGCTAGTCTGTCATGTAAATTCTTCGCTCTCCAAGTGACACTTTTACATAAAAACAATAATTCCTTATCTTGGTAATTTTTCAGCTTTTCTGTGGGGATGGTTCCTATTATTAATTCTTCTAACACCATCCGTAATTTTGCCACATCAATGGTATGGGATTCTTTCTCTTTACCTTGCAAGCCCTTCAGCCATTCACTCAATTCGTCTGTAGTTATACCCACTGATTTTTCTACATTCCCTGGTTCCGTCAGTCTCTGTGGTTCTAGTATTGGTCCTCCTACCATTCTGCTTCTCTCTACAGCATCAGGACTATAAAATGGGTTATTTGACACATGTAATTCACCTTCTCTCATAGTGTGTCTCCAGGAAATCTCTTTTGCTCTCATCAGGGGCTGTTCTGTCTGTCTATTGTTCACATAAGGGACTGTTAGACCATGCTCGCTTTCTTTCTGCTTCTCAAAAATAGGCATAACGGGACCTATGGTCACAGGGACTGTAACTGCTTCTAGATTTTTCGTCAATTCTCTTATTTTCTCTGTCAGTTCTAACGTGGTTTTGGCTAATTCCCTCGAATTTTCACTCTCTACTTTATTTTCCATCTCCCGTTCCCTAAGAGAATTCCTTCTCTTTACCTCTGGTGTCACAGCTTCTGTCTTAATGATTCTTAGAGTTTCCCTCACTGGTGTTCCTGCGTTTGGCATTTCTGATTCCTGCCTGTATGGAGGTGGGCTTTTGTAAAACATATCATCTAGGATATCGTCTTCTGTTTCGTTTGCTCCGTACCTTCTGGTTTCTACATTGTTTTTCTTTTCTATGCATTTCCTTCCCTCACTTTCCCCTGTGGTTCTTACTGGAAACAATCCTTCAGTCATACTTGCGTCTCGCCACCTTCTCATTCGATCACAATGAGTTTCCCGATCGTTCGGCCGTCCGAACATATATCTGTATCTACTGCCATTTCTCTGTTTTTCTCTTTCATGCATCTCATCTTCCTACTCTGTCAACGCCTCAAACTGCGTATGCCTAGGTCACGGATCTAAGCTCATCATCCTCTCCCGTAAATTCCTTAATATTGCCAAATTAAAGGAACCATTTTCTGGAAACGCTAATACTCCGTCTTCCTTTGCATACTTTGCCCAATTGTCTAACCAGATGCAAGTATGGTACCCATATTTCGCAACCATGAAGGATGCGGGGGTTTTCGTCGGAGGAAGTAACTGTCCTTCCCTAGTCACAATCTCTTTGTCCTTCACGAACCAATTTTTTATTTTACTAAACAAGGATTTTTTCTTTTTCTCAGGTGAATGATAATACATTTTCCTTTCTCACGTCAACCCTTTAGTCTTGTCTTTGACTGTACGATCTTTAGTCCAATAGCAACGCGACTCTTACTCACGCACCAATCCTGGAGCGTTTACGTCACTGTCACAATCTCCAATCCCTGCGCGACTCACACTAACGCACCAATCCAGAGCGTTTTACCCCTCTAACTAGCCGTCCAATCCCAGCGCGGTCTTCCTGACGTCAGCAGTCGCTGCAGCAGCTCCTGCTCCTGACTCCTGTCTTCAGTCTACCCCTCCTTTACAAAACTACTCGGTAGACTTTGTTTCAATTTTACAATACTTGTTAGTTACAACATACAAACATCTCCATTGTCTGCTTCGCTAACCACAGAATAGCAAAAGACCTTTCCCACGAGAATCCTGTTTTCTCCGAGAGCAGCGCTTACCTCTGCCCTACTACAGAATCGTTACGTCCGTTGGTAAAGTAGCACATCCCTCTACTTCACCCTTCTACCAAGCATCAATTAACTGTTTTCTCCAGAATTAAGACACATAGTTGGAAACGCAATGCTCCTGAGAAATAAATCCAGAGTTTCGCAATTAACCCGAATGCTATTTCATTCACGCACTTTCACACAAGAAAATATAGTTCATTCACACAGAATCCTGTCTTTTCCGAGAACAGCGAACAGTCTGTCCTACTACAGAATTATAACATACGTTAACAAAGCAGCACTTACCTCTACTTTGTCCTTCTAACAAGCTCAGAGAACACCTGCTACCTTTTCAGAGATAAGCGTTATTGGTATGCCAATTGGTTTCCTGGTACCTAAGACCAAAATTTCACAGGTAACCCTTTGCTATCATTCACACCTTTCACACAGAGAATTTCACTAATGGTAACACTTGGCAATGCTACTGAATCGAACCCAGACAATGCGCCGTGCAACTTCTTATTGTCACACATTTCTCCCGTGTACCTACGGGCAACCACAATCCCGTCTTTCCCGAGAGCAGCATTTACCTCTGCTCTACTACGGAACTGTCATCAATTCCCGACTTCCTATCTCCCAGAAGCCGTACAGACAACATAAAACTCAATACAACTTCAACATATAGTGTTAGTACATATATCAATACCAATCAATAATCGATAAGCTATATACATGCCAAAATCATCAAACCAAAACAATAAAAACCATTTCTAGCTACCAGATATACTGGTGCAGTTCGGATTACTAAATTTCCCCCTGCTTCCACGGACAGAATGATTTCTCAGTCACACGGACATACACACATCACACGCTGGTGGGGCCCATAACACCAACATTCATTCTCTCAAACTATCCGTGCGAACAAAGGGACATCAAATCCTAACCACAGCTGTTCGCTTTGATAGAGGAAACCACTTCTACTGAATCACCCTAACAATTCCTCCATCAAGAGGTCGGTCGAATCATTTAGTTGTTATTTAGTTTAATGATGCTTTAACTCTCAAACCAATCCATAAACATTTCAATGAAATAATCACCCGACACAGTAATTCAAATAATGATTTTCTTTTATCTAATTAAAATGCAGGTTAAATCTTAATAATGCAATATTATCTTTTGTCATATTTACCTATTCTGGCTAATTGTCGTTTTCTAAGTCAGAACTGGTCCTCAATAAGTTCGTCAGAGTTTTCTATCATATAGAGTCACCGTCCTCTCCGTCAGCATAGGGGTCTCTAATCATCGATTCTCCGTCAATAGCATCTGCACAAAGTGATGTCTAGCGAAGAGTAGCCCCTTCCCTCTCTAGTCTACTAATATTTATACTAAAATGTACATATTAAAGTTACATTTTCTCATTTCTCAGGCCAGCGATTGGCTGAATTCAAATACATCTCAATACATTAAGAAACATTTTCAAATGTTCCCATGTGGAAGAAGTTTCACAGTAAATGTATGGGAAAGACTAAGTCATAGTCCCAAAATGTATCAGTTCGTTGGTAACAGGTTGAGTTTGACAGTTCATTCTTCCATTAGCAACATTTGCTTCACATTCAGGGACATTGGCACCTCGCCCAGGGTAGTCTTCATGGGCATGGTCTGACAGGTCACACAAGGGACATGGACGAAGTCAGTGCAGGAGCCTTTCTCCATTGTTCAAATGATGAAGTAATGTACTTTAGTTAGGTTTCAGTCGGCGGCCATCTTTTGGTAGGCCAGGATAGTCAACTTTAAGCAAAGAAACACAAAATCGTATTTAATACATAGAAATGAGTAAAACAGTGTTAAACCCTTGCTAATACCCTTATGTGTATGCATTTATCTAGCCGTATGCAACATTCAAAGCCGTTAATGCTGGTTTATTTAAGCGCAAATCACAATAACATTTCTCAAGCAACATTTATCGTTTTAATATGCATACAAACTTAGTTTACTTATTATTTTAACCATGCAACGCATTCCCACGTGTATTCTTTCGGTTAATAAGGTTGGTTTAGTACCTTCACATCAAGCTATTAATTATTATAATTAATTATTAATCATTTTAATATAAACATATATAAATGGATTGGGTATCAAAAAGAAACATATTTTACCCGCTCCATCACCAGTGCCCCGCGTCCGCTCAAAATTTCTGCAATATTGGATAGAGATTTGCTTATAGGAATGACTGGGGGTCTCGAAATATGTACAGACCAAGGTATTTAAATCCTTCCTCTACCACTGGGGCCCCACACCCGGACGGCAGCCTCGAAGGGAGTCCAGAGAGGGGCACAACCATCCAAATAGCTGCCAAACAGATCAAAAACATGGAGGATCCAGGCAATGGAAAAATAAGGTCTAGATAGATATAAAAGTATATCATCAGCTTAAAGCGATATGTGTTCTTCCCACCCTCCCGGCACCTTAATACCCCATATCATCAGGTCTCTTCTGATCCAGTCCGCAAGAGGCTCTAGAGCCATTGCAAACAACCATGGTGACAGGTGGTAACCCGGTCTAGTTCCCCTCCCCAGTGCAAATCGACGGGATAACGTCCCATTCACCCTCACTTGTGCGAGCGGGTCTTGCTATAACAGTCGAACCCATTTGCAAAACTTCGAGCCGAAGCCCAACCTAGCTAGATCCGCAAATAGATAGTTCCATTCTATACTATCAAAAGCCAATAAGGCATCTAGTGCCATCAATGACGATTGTGAGGCCAATTTATCAAAATCTTGAACTAAAGATTGAGCATAATACTTTGCATAAACACTAGCCTTCAAGGCCAGATCTTCCTCTGAAAAAGCCTTCCTGAGGCGGGAATCTGCTTTCTTAATGGTAGCATCCGTTGGTGTGCAATCCTTGTGATTAATCACAGTTTTCCCAATTAAAGTGTCCAGAACTGTAGCCAAGTTTATTGAATGAGACAGAACATCTTCTCCCACCAGAGAATACAACTTCTGTAACAAGCGAGGAACTTGAACTTTTTCAATGCCCTTTCACCCATTACCATGTTTTAACTACACCATGAAAAGGCATAGGCATAGCTAGCCCAGAAGGCTTCACATAGTGTGGACAAAGAGTTCTGCTTTCCTAAACAGCCTAGAAGGGAGGAAACCCCAGTGCTGGCGACGGAAAAAATGGTAAGACCTATGACCTATGACATGCACATTAGTAGCAACACCATCTGCGCTTAATATACCAATTCAGTGAGATGCGATTCCCCCACCCCTTAACCCCCTATCCTATTGTTCTCCCCCTATAAGCAACATGTTATTACAAGTAAGGTTGTGTACATTCTAGTAGAATGTTTGTCGACGAAATATTATGTTGTTATAGCAAGTGCAGGGCTGGCTCTAGGGCGGTGCGACCCCACCAGGTGCTGACTCGTCAAGGGGGCGCCTGTTTGGAAGTATTTTATGGCTTTAAAAGCACCTGCTGCTGCTTTGCTGGCCTCTGCAATTTTCATACAAAAGTAAAAATGTCAATATAACATGGTGATTAATGTTCTTCCTGGAGAAGGAGTTTTGTCAAGCGGAAGTTTGAACTCATTTTATGGTAGCACAGAGTTAATGTGCCTGCTGCCAAGGATGTGTACCATGCAGATCACAAAGTGCATATCATTTAAATAGGTCAGTGCTTTTGTCAGAGAGATCATTTTGGTATTAGCAGTGTACATGTTAAAATCCTAACATGGAACAGTGACCGAATAACTATCATCAAAGAGCTGCATGCAAACTGCAAGGTATAGATTAGAACATTGTGATGTTTTCCTCCGTCTTTCATTATTCAAATGTTTCAAAAAGGGTTCACTTTGGTAAAAAAAAATCCTTATTATTAAATGTAGCCCCCAACCATGGTGTTATATTTTAAATTCTAAGTCTGTGCTTCTCCAGACCAAGCACTTTTAAACTATAACGTCTAACAGTATGGATGACATGTGACTCACCTTGTAGTCTTCTGGCTTATGTAACATTTCCTAAAAACTGATTTACACACGTATGATTGATTGTCTCTGTGTAATGTGTGTGTGAGGTAAAGTGCTTTTACACCCTACACTGGTACAGGTGGCACTATATAAATAATTAAATACAACTGAGAGAGAGAGTGGTTATGGAGACTTGAGGGGGCACTGTTAAAGGGTAGTAGTGAGGGAGTGTCTGGGGGGCCCCCGTGGGTCGCCCTTCCAGAATAAAAACCTGCTGGTATGTGAGCGCTACCTTAAGGGTTTCCAAGGAACCCTGGTAGCCTGGGTGCTGAGACTGTGTAGTAGGTTTTTATTCTGGAAGGGGGACCCCCCCCATTAAAGTATTGTGTAGGATCTCGCTTACCAGTTTTAATCCTTTAGTTCACATCCCACCACTTCACGAATCATCTCACTCGCACTCATCATACGGTATCCTCTTAAAAGATCTCGGCTAAAGTGACCCTTCGGGGGACCCGTAGGGCATTGCAGCGCCGGCCCAACGAGGAGCACTGCCCTATGATGAAGCATGACATCCTCTGGGGATGTGTGAGGGCACTGTGAACAGTCCAGCTGACTGTCTCTATCCAGTACTTTGACCCAAGGCATTCTCCACCCTGGAGATATAGTGCTTCTCTTTCTATTCCTCACAGGAACATTAGCCCATTGTTGAAAATTGGAGAAACTAACCAACCAATATCCCCCCAGAATACCATAAAGCCTTTCAATCAAAAACGAAGCTCTAAATTTAACGAAAAAGCATAATATGTGGCCAAATACCCCCATGTACCACATAGGGAAGGCATCAGCCACAATCACTGCTCTTCACGGGCCAATCTCCAACCTCGGAAACCACAAATCCAGGAGATCAGCCCCAGCCACGGAGGACTGCTAGACTCCATGACGGTGTCCTTAAGCAGAACTCCCTTCTCCCGCAAATGCAAGAGACTGTAGGAGGCATGACCCGGCTCCAAGAATCCTGTAAAAGAAGCTGAGCTCCATCCAGATCTGGCAACCACACCACCATACTCAGTGGTCCCGGTAAGAAAACCTTGGTCCACCCAGCTCTGCTGCAAGGGACGAAATGGTATCTAGCAAGGTAGACAAAAAATACAGGATGAGTAGGTGGAGGGAGGGGCTTTTGTTGTGAGTGGGGACTTTGGATTGGTTTCTAGGGGAGGCAATAAAGCCTCATTTTCTTACTGAAGGTAAGCGAGGGAGGGACATGAAGGTAATATGATTTGCCATAAATTTTATGTTTTTGCAAGTAGGAGACATAGACTATAATGTAGTACTACTTATTGGGAAGGCAGCCTCTGTGCCACCATATAACATGTTGGTGAATTTTGGTAACTAGAGCATGAAACTGGGTGGATTCTACATTCTAGCCACCAGCACCTTTTTGTAACCACACAATTGATAGGAACTTTTAGGTTAATTCTAGAGGCTTTCAATATTAGCAAAAAACACTCGAGCAGGAGAGTAACTTCAAAAAGCGATACCTTCCTGTATTCGCCATGGTGCATGAGTGCTAGTGAAAATATGACATCTTGGGGCATATTAACAAGGCGGCGATATGAAATTATCGCCGCTTTTGCGTCCGTTTTTAAGCGAAAAGCGGCGATAATTTCATCGCCTTATCAGCAAAGACACGCTATCGCGTGTCTTGCTGACTTAGCGCCCGTTTCCAGCACGCCTAACTTTGCATCGCTAATGAGATGCAAAGTAGGCGTGGCTGTGAAACCAACCAGGGAAAATATCGGGCCGGCACTGCAATGCCCTACAGGTCCCCGAAGGGTCACTTTAGCGGAGATCTTTTAAGAAGACAACGCTATACTTTAATGCGGGGGTCGCCCTTCCAGAATAAAAACCTGCTGGTATGTGAGCGCTACCTTAAGGGTTTCCAAGGAACCCTGGTAGCCTGGGTGCTGAGACTGTGTAGTAGGTTTTTATTCTGGAAGGGGGACCCCCCCCCCATTAAAGTATTGTGTAGGATCTCTCTTACCAGTTTTAATCCTTTAGTTCACACCCCACCACTTTACGAATCATCTCACCCGCACTCATGATACGGTATCCTCTTAAAAGATCTCGGCTAAAGTGACCCTTCGGGGGACCCGTAGGGCATTGCAGCGCAATGCTATGATATTACTACTTCCTATTTCATTTGTCTTTGACCTCTGCTGCTCCTAACATGATTTCTGCTCACGATTAATGGTCTCTCTATTAAACTCTCAGTCTGTTAAGGTGACAGCGAGGATTCTCCGACATTAAAACGATGGTCTAACTTCAACTTTTCACTGTCTGCAACATATTAGGACGAGGGAATATTTGGTACAATTAATCACTGCAGGAAAATGTAACTTCTTTGAATTATAATGGCTGCGAGATGATTGCGGGGTGGTCCAAACGAGAAGCACCTCACAGTCAATTCTATGTTTTTCAGACCAGGAAGCCTCAAGGTGGGACGCTTTTTAACGTGCATGCAGTACAGAGCTGACATCAAGGTTTTGCAGACTTGTTAACTGAATTAAGAATGTGTGAAGTCTGGCGGCTGGATGAGCGCTTCTGCTGGCCAGCTCTACGTCCGCTTCCTAGGCCGCGCCCCCTCCGGCTCCTGAACCCCTCCTCCGCGCGCGCCACTCACTCACTCCTCAATCAATACGTGAATCCCGCCGAGGGCCGACTCCAGACCAAGGTGCTGCGTGTGGTTCTCTACGCCTTCTAATCACATCCTAGTGTTTACACTACCATGGCAACCACCAGACAATTAATATCAATTAACTTTATTAGCAATTGGGAGGGAGGCAAAACAAGCCCAGCTCAGACTTGCAGGAGGTATTGATCTCTGTGGAGGCCTTGGAGGGGGATGCTGGACTGGAAAATTAGCAATTAGCTCAAATGTTTCTTCTCAGGAGGGGGAGCGAGGTTCAAGCAGAGGGGACGGATCCCTGGGAGCCCGCTGCTCGTTGAAGTGTACAAATACTGATTTACCCGCAGCAAACAGGGAAACAAAGGGCCTGTGTGCACACAGCATGGCATATTATTTCAAGGGAGAGCCGCTGAGTGCCCAGCGTGGCCTCGAGTACACGAGATGAGGGAGCGGGCGCCATGCACCATGGCACCCAACACAGGGGAGCGAGAAAGAGAGAGGCTGTATACCTTCAGTTTGCCAAACTGTGCATGAGAGTTCAGTGGTGTCACTCCCTTCCAATATTAAGTATTACATTTCCGACATATGAGTTAGATCCGAAATTAACCCCTTGACGACTATGTGACTCAGGGCTCAAGTCCTAAAAATGAGAAGCAGGGGGATTCACCAAGTGTGGTAGAATAGGGGTGACATCACTGTATGTGACATCACTGCATGTGACATCACCGCATGTGACATCAACGGAAGTGACATCATGGCGTGTGACATCTCATGTGGCATCACAGGAAATGGCATCACAACCCATGACCTCATAGGAAGTGACATCAGACCTTAATACCTCAAATGTGTTTAACAGGTCTATCATGAGTGCATTTGAGCGTATGACAATATTTAACATATTAGATTTTGCCTTCGGGTTGTGCCAAAATATTGACGCATCCCAGACACAAACTCTGGGCATCAACTTATACGTTTGTTTTTTAAAACCCTGCCACAAAGAGATTTGCAACAAGAAAAAAGTTACAGTACGTCTGTTATGCTTAATTGATTGCAATAACCATATTTCAAAATATCTTATGGGGTTAAAGCACCTGCTGCAGAGATTTTTGTGCGCCAGCTAAATCTCAGAGAATAATAATAATGGTAAGATAACTCTGGAGGATAACATATAAGCAGGAGAGATCTGTGCTTTGCCCAATCCTAGTTTTAAATCAAAGTAGCAGAGAGGGTTAATATGTCTCCAGCAAGGCACATTACGTAACACGCAGATGACAGATTTTTATTTTATGTAAGTGGGTTACTGCTTCTAAGACCGTGATCCTCTTGTTACTTGCAGTTCATAAATTGCAATCCTACTATAGCACAGTGAGGTATGAAGGACATGGGGCTCCTACACCTTGTAACCATCACTGTTTTATGTAACACTTCCTTTATATTCATGTACACACATATGATTTATTATCAATGTATAATCTGTATGTGTGATGTAAAGCGCTCTGACACCCTGCATTGGAATGAGTAGTGCTAAACCTCTATAAAAGGAATATAACAAAATAGTGGTATTTAAATTGTTATTTGTGTAAATACTGTGGCGACCAACCCACCTGACATTCTTACAGTGTATGCATATCTCTTATATACAGGGACTGAACAAAGTAAAAAGCATTTTTCTGTGAAGTAATAAGATGTCAGCCTTTGTTTTCCCCTCCATTGCTTCTAGGTATTGGGATCCCGATAGCTCCCAGACAGAATACTCCAACACAAAAAGGCCTAATGGCCCTTTAACTCCGGCTTTTGTTATGGGTGAAACAGGAATTTGATAAACCCCTTCCCCGTCTGCACATTGCTGCTCCGAAAAAAAGCAGACAATGTGCAAACGCTGCTGAAAGTGTACCGGTGTCAGAAAATTACACAGGGACGTGCTCAGCATATTTCTGAAAATAGCGGGAGAAGTAGGAAAGGAACGTGACACTTACTGAAAGTGGCCAGATTTGTAGCAGTGTAGATTGCTTCTACCCTCTGAAAATAGTGGGTAGATGGTGTCCGCTGCTTTCTCTCACTGCGAGAAGCAGAAACATAAAATGGTAATAACTACCATTTTATGTTTCTGCTTCTCACACTGCGAGAAAGCAGAAAGGTTTGGTTGCGGCTGGTCGGGTAGGCGGGACTGCTCTGCCAGCAGGGCTGGGCAGGGGAGGAGTGGTGTGCCCACTCCTGAATGTGCATGACTGGTTTGGGCCAATCAAACCAGTCATGCACACTCTGCCCTTCTCCATGCACGCTGCAATGCAGCCTACATGGAGAACATGGCTAGGCCACTAGCCTCTGGCTGAGCAGCGTCCCGACCAATCACAATGCTGCATGCAGCATTGTTATTGGCTTAGGGGTGGGACTGGGAGCCTGGCTTCCTGCTTCATGTTCCTGCCAGAGGCAGGAGAGCAGGAGAGGAGCAGAGACGACGCGAGACCCAGCCGGCTGGAAGGCTGGTCTACTTTTTTTATTACTATTAAATTAAACCCCCACCCCGTGCGACCCCCGTGCAACCCCGCTCCTCATACACACCCCTCCCCCCACCTGTGAGTCATGCGGTCGCTACTGGTGACTTCCCGTGTCTACCCTCCAGATATGAAGTGCTATTTTCTCTCTCTTAGGGTACTCATCAAGTCTACTGCCAGATCTTCCCATGGACCTTTTTCTCAATCCCTATTCACCATAGGGACCGTGTTAGTCTTCAATGTCTTGTCACTCTCTCTGTAATCATAGCACTCTCTGATCTTCCTCTCCACCTCGAAATCAAGCCCAGGCCAGCAGAAGCCCACTCTGATTTTACCTTTCGTCTTTCAAGCCCTAAATGCCCCTCATTGGTGATGTCAAAGACCCTTGCTTTCATAGTATTAGGTTAAACAAGGCTCTAGTCTGCATCTTCTGCATTTGGTACAATACTCCGAGCATCCAGACCATTTCTTGCATTTGGTACCATGCTGGGGGCACACATCGACATCCCTCTCTATTTAACGGTCGTTCTTTCCTGCATTCATTGTCATCCTATTGGCACACAGCTGTTCCCTCTTTTATTTGGTGTCATTCTATGTTTTCTCTCTGTCACAGACAAATATATTCTCTCTGTCTCCCCCAGTCACCTACTTCTCACAAAATGGGAAAAAAAGAATTTCCATAAAAGCAACTACATTGATTTTAGTGGGGCAATGTTTGCACAGAAACGCTTTCGCAAGAAAAGTATTTTGCCATATGATTTCATGACCAAAACGTATCCTGTAGGCTAAGGTGAAAGCTCTGGAAGCTGTGCATTGGAATGTTTGCCAAATCTGCTGAAATTCAAGGGTCAAGCTTAAAATTAAGCCTCCCGCACACACTTATGTGAGTAGGGTTGGGAGATATATTCTGCTCCTGTGCTGTAGTATGCAGAATTTTGGCCACTCCGGTTGTAACATGGACTTCCAGCCAAATTCTGCCAACCGCTGTGTTACGGAGTTTTTTCTCACACGCGACTCACAAACGGTAAGTAGGTGAGTGAGATTTGGTGTCCCCTAGCATGATTTTCGGTCACTAGGAGGAAGCCCCGCAAGATTTCTCCAAAGAAGGCAGTCGGGAGCAGTCGTGGGCGAGGGGTGACCGTTCGTGGTCAGAAATCTGCAGCTCGAGAAGAAAATCTACTCGAGTGACAGCAAAATCAGCTAGAGAAGCTGCACCCTCTTGTGCGCTGGCGCCATTCACACTGATTTTCCACAATTCCACAGAATTTTGCAGTTTTTTTGTAAGTCGCAGAATTCCATGGAGTAAAACTCCGTGAGTTCTACATTTGAGTAGTATTTTCAATGACAGTTGTTTTACTGGTGTACACTGTATCAAGTAGTCATTGCATCATGTGACACAAATATTTCACTGATGGGTATCCTTTGTTTCTGTTACCCATTAATGTTTCTTACAGACAGCTTCTGCTTCAGACAAATAATAATCTATGTATTGGGATAATTTGTGAATCCCACTTTGTAACCACCTTACCTTGAGTAAATATATTTGGAAACTTGATCAGCATCTTGGCTCGTTCTTTTTTGTTCCAGCAGCAGCCAGCTTTACCTGTCGGTAGAAGAGACAACCAACCTTAGCTGTCTGTAGACAGGCATACTCTTTCTGTAGAACTTGGCCCATTTTGGCTAAAGTCCCTAAACTTTTTGCTTTTCCCCTAGACCTTTTTCTGACATAGTGTTGCCAACTTAGATGCTTTAGACACTTTGCCACTGCTAAACAGTGTCAAAGTGTAAGTGTTCCCTGTATAAAGTAATTGTAATTGGTTGTCCATGATTGGTATGTTTTCCTTACTAAGTGAAGTCCCTAGTAAAGTGCACTATGTGTGCCAGGGCTGGTAATGCAACTGCTACTATTGTTCCTGCAGCACTATTTGTGCCACCCACACAAGTAGCCTTAAAAAGGCAACTCAGGCCTACCATTGCAGGGCCTGCGCGCAGTTTGTTAAACGGCCATGTTGTTTGGTCACGAGCATTCACTTGCCAGACGTTACCCATCCCTTTCTGTGTACATCAGACACCCCTATGGTAAGTCTAGGGTACCCCCTGGACAGGGTGCAGTGCATGTGAAAGGTAGGACATGTACGAAGGTGTGTGTCATGTCCTGAAAGTGAAATAATCTCCATTTTGTTTTTCACTGTTGAAAGGCCATCTTGCACATAAGATAGAATGGGAAGGCTGTGTAATATGTTTTCCAGCGTATCTTCCTAAAAGCTTAAGATTGAAAGGTGAAGTTTAGTATGCCTGAACTCACAATGTAATAACACATCTTTTTATGTAGGTGGTTTTTGCATTGTGTGTTTAGATGCCACTCTTTTAGAAGTGGCTGAGTTTTTGTGCTCTAACACTTCTGTGTGTCTGCCTGGCTGTGGATTGACTGTCTGGATTTGAAAGCGATAGAATCTAGGGAATGTCTTAACCCAGGGGAGGAGGTGAGACAGCAACAGGCTGACCTGCATCTGGAGTGTAGGGAGAGGAGAAGCCCTTAGAGGTGAAGAGGCCTGGGTTGCTGCTATAAAACAATTGGCTCATCGCCTGCTCAGTGATTGAGAATCCAGACCCCCTCTAATCAAAGGAAGAAAGTTGTCACTGGCAGGGAGGGACCCAGAACAGGGGTCAGTGTCCCCTGAGGCACAAAGACTTCAGGTGAGGGGTATAACTATGAGGGCTGAAACCCCTGTACTTTGGAGAATGGCTTGATCAAGTGTGAACAAGACTGGAGCTACTTCGTGGTGAAGAGGACTTTTGCCAAGGAAGAAACAACCGAAGAGACTGAAGGATAGGACTGACCCTTGCTGTGTGTTCTGGGGCTGGCCTGCAGTTTACTGTTTCAACCAATGAAAGGCTAAAGGGACTTTGCTGTGTGAAGTGTCCCCCTGCATGTAAGACTTTGCTGTGTGCTGTGTCCTGAAGTAACTATCCCCAAGGACCTGAGGTGAGCTGGCTCCCTGTTTGGAAACACAGGAACATAAGAGTTTCCAGTAGAGTCTCAGCGGCGCTGTGGAGCATGCCTGTTGCAGTCTGAGACCCTCGTAAGAACTGCCTGTGATCGTGGGCGCCTGGTGTCTAAGTGAGTCTCAGTGACGCTGTGTGTATGTGCTTTGTGTAGCACTGAGACCTTCAGGAGGATTAGCCTGTGATCGGGGGCACCTGGAATCCAAGCAAGGATCAGCGAGACTGTGTGCGTGTGCTTTGTGCAACCTGAACCCCGTTGTGAGGATTGTCCAGGGATCGTGTGTACCGGAATCCAAGTGAGTCTCAACAACGCTGTGAGCATGTGTGTTGGGCACTGTGAGACTTTCGTGAGGATTTGCCTTGTGATCGTGTGCACCGGAATCAAAGTGAATCTCATCGACGCAGTGAGTGTGTGTGTTGGGCACTGGGAGACCTTTGTTAGGATTTGCCTTGTTATCATGTGCAACGGAATCCAAGTGAGTCTCATCAACGCTGTGAGCGTGTGCATTGTGCACTGTGAAACTTTCATGAGGATTCGCTGTGTTGTCATGTGCACCGGAGTAAAGTGAATCTCGGTGACACTGTGCGTGTGATCTCCGTGCAGCCTGAGACCTGTGTGTGGAGTGCCCAGTGATCGTGCACCCGGAGTGAAGGAAGACTCAGCGACACTGTGTGCGTGTGCTTTGTGGCAGCCAGAGATCTTCGTAAGTGGAGCGGCACGGACCGGCAGTCCTGGAGGAGCTGTGTTGCCGGCCCAAGCCGCCATTGCCATTCCACAAAGCTGCTTGGAGGCCCAGCCGCTGGACGAGGAGAGTAGAGTGGGTTTGCGCCCCCCAGGGAACGCGTGTCGACTCCTGGGGCGGGGCGCGGGCTCGAAGGGAGATGCTCTCGGCCTCTCTCTCATGTTGGCAGCGCGAGGCTCTGCTTCGGCTCGTATCGCGGCCCATATTGCCACAGGGAGTGGGGGTACAGGGGCCTGAGTGCGAAGATGCACTTTGGAATTGCATCGTACTGTGTTGGGGGCAACTGTCAGGGGCTGACTGAAGGTCAGAAGAGGAGGCAGAGAGACCGCCTAAGGCCCGCTGATCGGGGCTTGAGTGTACTACGTAGTATTCAGTTTTTGAGAGCGGAGTACCTGACTGATGTATTACACATTGCTACATTTCTGTATAACAAACTACTTTGATTGTCGTATGATGCATTGCCTTGTTCCTTTCACAATGACCTACCTGATTAACGTATTGCGCATTGCATTATTCCTGCATAACGAATTACCTGATTAGTGTAGACGCATTGCCTCATTATTGCAGAATGACATATCTGGTGGTTCGATTACGCATTGCATTGTTTTACCTTGCAAAGTGCCTGATTGTTGCATTACGCATTGCATTCTTTTCTTTGCAGAGTGTCTGATTGCTACGTTACGCATTGCAGTATTTTTACATTGCAAAAGTACCTGATTCTAGCATTACGAACTGTATAACATGTGATTAGGAGTACAGGAGAATGCTTAGAAGAGCTCATTGACATTGCCAAAACTTACAAGGGCTGGTTGGCCTAACAATCGGCCAGGAGAAATATTACACAACATCATATGTTGGTTTTATCTCGTGTGGTCTTATCGGGTATCTTTTTACACAAAGTTTATACTTGTTTTAAAAAACTTGTGTGGAGTCTATTTATGGTGTCATCATCGGATTATTGTGAGCGTGGTTGCGAATACTTTACACATGTGCCTTGAAGATAAGCCTGGCTGCTCGTGCCAAGCTACCGAGGGGGTGAGCGGGGCTATCTAAGAAGGTGACCTTCCTTTCCCTTATGTTGGAACGCAGGTCCCTACTTGGCCTAACGTACCTACCTCAGCCAACCAGGGATCCCGGGTCTAACAGTTTCCAATACATAAAATTACTATAGTGGGTTTTGGTTCAGCCACTTCCTCATGATTGGACTGCTTTATTATCAATCTCAGTTGGCTACTCTTGACTGAATGGCTTTTCTCCATATTCTTTCTTTATTCTTTGGTATTCAGAGTGAGTGTGTCTTTGCTCTCTTTTTTAGGTTTCGCCTGTACAGTGCTTACACTGTGCTCGTGAAATATATTGTTTTAAACATATCTTAAAAGAGACTTTTATTGGTCTGTGTTCTTGCCAGTTTGCTTTCCTCCGTTTCTATTAGCTATAGCTTTTTTGGGGGTGTACTTCTGTTATCGGTTTCCCGTGGCCCAATTACCCATTCCATCCGCTTATATTTGCTTTTATGTCTGGAACTACTTTTATCACGTTAAGGCTGGCATCCAACTCCTTTTACCTTGATCAATGGACTGCATTTCAAAACATCTTTTTATTGCAGCACTCCCTTCTATATTTCTTTTGTTCTATGATACTTTTATTATTTATTTGGGACTTTATTTAACTTTATGTGCCTGGACTCATTTATTTATTTGAGCATTGTGCTACGAATTCCTAGTAACTAATGTTTCAGTACTTTAGCCCATGCATTTTAACACGTTTTTATGGCAGCACTCCCATCTACATTTCTTTGGTTCGACAAAACGTTTACTATTTTTATCCAGGGAGCTTCTCCACTTCCCACCCATTTTGTTGCTGTCTCTCGTTATCTGTTTCTATCCGATGCCTCGTGTTAGTCGCCATCCTGTTCTCCACGCCCCCTCCATCCCTCTGTTGCCCCGCAACACGGAGACCTGATTTTGAAAAAAAGAAGTTATGGTTTAAAAAAATACGTTTGCGCTACTAATTGTTTTATTTATTTACCGTTCCAAATGGATTGGTAAATTAAAAAAAAAAAAGTTTTGTGGAGTATTCACGAAATGCCGTCAGAGATTCTTCGGGTCCGTGGAGGTCACTTCCCCTTTCACTTACCATAAACTATTTAGTCCCCAACCTCTTAGCTCACAGTTCTACTGCTTTCCATTTGTCCGCTGAATTTGCATTCCTGTCTTGTTTCTCGGGTTACGTGTTGACCCCATAATGAGGCGTGTTTTCTATCTCTCAGACCATCGCCGTTACAGTCTAAACCCTCCCACCCCAAAGAAACATTTTTGTTGTTTAGGTTACTGGAAAACAAAAGGTTGGTTTTCAACAGCAGAGTGCCTAAATAATATCAGAGTGGTATGGTAGGCGCTGGACTGGAGAAAAATCATCACACCATGGTGCAGAAATTGAGCCCTCACCGCTGACGTTATGTTGTATCCAAGGATTTGAAGGAATATCCCAGTCACATGAACATTTTATAACCTGTAGTGTAAGGAAGATTCAATGCAGACATTGAAATATGTTTAACAGTGTGTTATCAGATAATCTGGAGTGTAACTCTAGAAGTATAGTTCTGTGTTGGTGAGAGAACAAAGGGCCAGATGTACAACCCTATTTTGCATGCGCAAACGGGTTTGCCAACCGTTTGTGCATGCAAAATCTAATAGGGCCATGTACAATCTCTATTTAACGAGTCGCAATTTTTTTGAGACTCGCTAAATGGGAATTGCGAGTCGCTATTAGGAAGGGGCGTTCCAAGGGCGTCCCTTCCTAATAGCGAGTCAGAGGCCTATGTCGTAATTTACTGCCCTCTTCAAGAGGGTGGTAAGGGACTCGCAAATGGCAAGGGGTCCCAATGTGAATGCAGTGGAAAATATTTTTTAGGAGAAGACAGTGGTCCCAGGGACCACTACCTCCCATAAAAAATAAAATGAAAGCGTTTCGTTTTTCTTTTTGTAAATGCATCCCGGTTTCCTTCAAGGGGCCACTCGACTCTGTGGCACTCTACAACACTACTCCACTATACAATGAACTATTCAAATCCCTCTATGCTACTCCACGCCAATTTAATACATTCTATTTTGACACACGACTCCACTCTTTTCCACTCTATACCTCTATGCTCTATAATGCTCAATGCCACTCCACTCTCCTACACTACTCCACTCTATGACAATCTACTCTGCTTTACACCACTCTACTCAACAATACTGCTCCACTCAAAGCAACACCCTCTACATCACTCCACTCTGCTCTGTGCCACTCCACTTTGCAACACTCTACTCCACTTTCACACCCTACTCTCTTCCACTCTACAACACTCTTCTTCCTCCACGACACTCTACAACACTCAACGCCACTCCATTACACTCCAGTTCACTCCACACCACTCCATAATACTCCACTCTACTCCACTTTATGACACTCCACTCCACGTCAGTCTCCTTTACAAAACAAACTTTTAGCCATGCTTAACAGCAGCCACACTCTTGCATAGGTGAAGCCTATTGGCTTTGCCAATGGTGGTCCTTCTTTATTTCTGTCTTTTCTCCCTCCCCTCCCCTGATGCTGTTTGTCTTGCATCGGGCTAGCCGTGTGACTTTTTCCAACTTAGATTTGTTTCCCTTTGAGAGGGTCTGGCAGCTAAGAAAGGGCTGTTGGGCTTCTCGTTTTCATAGTCATGCCTCAGGCACTGTTTTTTTTTAATTACAGTTTATTTAACCCTTCTAGCATGGCTGTCATCCACGTTAGAATGGCAAATAAAAAATGGGGATAAGTGAAAAAGAGCCACCATGCACAAGGAGTCAACGAGACATGAGAGCGAATGCATCACGATGCATTATTGCGTATCAGTAGGTACATTGAAATCAGTTTCATCTAATAGAAAACGCTTCCAAAAGTTGTGGTTGTCCGCTCATGCTTCTTGATGCATGTGTTAACATTCCACTGCCAGCAAGCATTCACAAAGCCAATAGCTCTGAATTTAAATGAGGGGTGGACAGAACAGGTGGAATTTGATTCCACGGAATTACATTAAAATTGCCGCAAGATTCAGCGGAATTTTGCGACGAGGAAGTGGGTATTTGGTGCTAATTTCTTAGTGCAACATGCACCCTGCGAGGATGCAGTTTGAACCAATAAATAGCACTGGTAAATAACAAATGCACTGCAGTACATACCCCTCTACGCCCTTGGATACCCCTGCAGTGATTACTGCAGGGTATGTAGGGGCGACAAGGGGTACTGTAACTACATTTGGTATTTGGCACTGCTGTGCCCTCAGCGCCCTTGCATACCCTACAGTAACCACTGCAGAGTATGTAAGGGCGCCGAGGGGTATGCACTCCTGTGCAGTCAGTCTGTTTTTAAACAAGGCCAGAAGAGGGAGCTGTCTCTCCATGTTTAAAAATCACAAGATCAAAGTTTAGTCTGCAGGGGTTTTTACACATAGATGGCCTGCACTCCCTTCTAGCCTTGTTTAAAAACCAAACACTGCAGATTAATTCCACTTTCAGAGTGGCAGAATTTATTAGTATTTGCATGTTATAAGAGTAACACGGAATTACCAAATTCCTCCAATTCCAACCACCTCTAACTTAAATGCCAATTCTATTAGGTGTGCAATACTTGTTTCCGCAATTTGCCCAGAGGAAGAGACATGCAAGCACCCATGCAAAGGGGAAACCTCACTCAGTATTTCAACACTCTTTAGTGCTTCTTTAGTCTGGCCGAGAAGACGAGGCGCGCTCCTTCCACTGATCCTTCTTTCTGAGCTCTATGATGCTGGTCATGACAGCTCACTCTCCTCTTCTTTGGCCAATGGAACAAATAGCTAGACAGTTATATATATATTTTTTAATCTATAAAATGACTAGAGTTGTTTAAGATTGGTGTCTCTGATGTCAGTCAAGTAGATGATTTTATTTATATTTCCAGATAGTATAAGCTCTCTGTGACTTATTCTCTAAGGTTCTAGGCTTTACTGGTTCAACAAGACTCTATTGGGCATATTTACAACAAAATGTCGGGGTGCAGAGCTGTGCCAAATTTGGCAGCGCCGTGCTCCGACATTTCCAAAACGCAGGGATGCGACATATTTACAATACGGCTCAGCCCTGTGTTTTCCCTAGCACTGGCGCTAACAACAGTTGCCTAGCGCCAATGCAGGCACCCTTGCACTATGCTGCACCATAGTGCAAGGGTGCCAGCATTGCAGGGAATGATTGTTTATGTGCAGGAAGGGACACCTTGCTGCGCTTAAACAATCATTAATGGTGTTTTGCTCTTTCTACGTGTGCTGCAGAATACAGGACACATAGAAAAAGCAAAAATGAGGAGAAATAAAAGTATTTTTCCCCGTTTTGCCATTCTAGCGCCTGCTCTTGTATGGCATTCATTGCTGGCGCTGCCTCAGATTTAGTTATCCTTGTAAATCTGGGGCAGTGTCAAAAAGCAATGGGTGTTGAGGTGGAACGCCCACAGGGACACCCATTGCACACCCCTTCCTCACTCAGTGATGCGCGTAAAGGGGTCATAGTCACAAGGTGGTGTTATGCCACAAAAAGCGGCTTAACGCCGTTTTGTAAATATGGAGATGGGCATAGCGCCACCAGAACATCGCTAAAAGCGACATTCTTATGACGCTATCCCCTGGTAAATATGCCCCTATATTTGATAGTTCAACACAACAACTTGCCCTTTGTTGTAACCCGGCACCACTTGTTTGACTCATCTCCAGAAGTGTCACTAGTATGACATGTCGTTCGGCATCAGAATTTCTGAACTAGTTACAGACCTAATGGGATGTCATGGGTCCACTGTAGCAGGAACGTCTTATTGCACTGGACGACCTTAAGACTTATGCTGGTCTCAGGCTCAAAGACATGTAGCACAGTGTAGCAGTTCATCTTCCCAAAAGATTTGCAGAAACCTATGATACTTCCACATGCCTGTGCCATCAGCAGGATTGCTTGGGCCATCCCCAGAGGCACAATTTATTTACGCCTTATAAGATTCTGCACATCTAGAAGCTTAACTAACTCCTACAGTCCTTTAACGTGAGCCACTCAAGTCTTCTTAACAGTCATAGGCTTATTTCTCTCAGATGCATATAACTTTGAGTACCTTTGGTCCAGCCCCTTGTTGACAGTTCATGCCTTCTTTCTGGCTCTAGCCCCTGACCGTTCTTTCTAGGCTGCTTCAAGAGGATCAAACTACTCAGAGCTCTTCTGTGCCTTAGCATGTGGTCGCCAAAGCCATAACCTCCGAGTCAGACTCATCATTGGATCCAGCCAGCATTTCAAAGACACCCTGCAACCTTCCACTGGGCTTCTAATCTCCAGACAATTAATGGCCAGACACAGCATTCTGGCTCATCACTCTAGAGTGGGCTGGCTGTGATATCCGCCAGTGCACATATTTCGGATCCATACTATAGGATGAGACAGAAATAACAATTGCTTTTTCTATGGCACTCCAACCAGGACTTCTAGGCTCTCTTCTTTCCCGCCTAGAAACAAAAGGCGACATCTGTTCTTCTAACCACGCCAGCCCATACAGCAGCCACAATTGACTGTCTGTGAAGCTTGTGTTTCTCTGGTTGTGTTGTGGCGTCTCATCTCCGTTGGCTCAATAGACACTACTCTGGGTAATCCTAACCCTATTAGGACACTTAGGGGCATATTACCAAGAAACGGCGTTAAAATTATCTCCGCTTTAGCTGCAGAAAACGGCCGCTAAAGCGGCGATAATGGGCTTGATAATATGCCCTTGAAAATTCCCCTTGAAGCCCATGTTCTGGTGTCAACATGGGCTTCTATTGGAATTCTCTGCGGCATATTATCAAGCCCATTATCGCCGCTTTAGCTGCAGTTTTCTGCCACTAAAGCGGCGATAATTTTAACACCGTGCTTGATAATATGCCCACCTTTTCCCTACTTAAGTTTTCATTGGTGTTGGGATCTTTTCTGGAGCTTCCTTCCTCGTTAATACATCGCCTATTCTCCCTTTTCCTGGTTCTCATTCAGATGTGAATGAATGACGATTGGTCTGCTCCGTTGTTTAAATAAAGCATTGTGGTGCAAATTGGGGACCACTCATTCAAAATGGGCTCTTGGTACTAAACACTAAAACAGGGCATGTCTTGGAAGATTTCACCCTTTTTCCCTGTCATTCATCCATTCGGGTTCTTCAAAGTTACTCTGATCACAACTCCAAGGTTTGGTGAGGCTTCTTGGAAGATCATCCGAAAATGATGAACATTTCGGGGATCTTAATAACGTTAACGACCATTGTGTCTTCTGGATGCACATATTGCTCTTTTTCAGGTTCTTCTTGGTCAAAAATAGCCTTAGTTAGCAAGGGGTCATTTGTTAATTAATGCATTCCCCTATTTATCATTACTGACACCATACCTTCTACAAATTAACTTAAAGTGAAACTATCCACGCCAGCACTCCATACCATAGACCCAGGCTACCACATCCATTCCCAAATGTATTTGCACTGGATTATGCTGTGTCTTGGTGCTGCCTGAAACTCATTGGCATTAAACTCCTTCTCATGGGCATGTTGGTTTCCTTAAACAGCCAACCTGACAGTCTCAGGCAAGTTGCCCCCAGTCACTCTGGAATTGTAGTTCAGCAATTTTGGCTCTGTTAACCTCCAGAACAAACTTTCTGAAAGTTAAATATATAGGCCATCTCTCCTAGGTGCAGATGGGCCTAAGCACCCCAAGGGGAAGTTTGGGGATCAACCCAGGAAAGAGGTAGCAGGTCCTGGCATGTTGACTCAATGTTAGGTCCGTTTCCTCCTCCTATCAGGTTAACTGCATGTTCCATAATGGCCTGGGACTTAGGGAATTTGTGATTTGTTTTTCAAATAACTCGAACCCCAAAAAACAGCTCCCTTGGTTTCTCAGATACCTTGACCTGGCTACATCCAGACATGGTAGGACACGTTCATGCAAATGGGCACAGACCTCTATTTCTCATTAAAGCTCTGCTGACCCGTTTTGGTAACAGCTGAACTTTGTTCTACACTTTGCTACATTGATCCTTTGGTCTTACACTCCAACCTCTCAGGTCCTCACTAATCAGTGACCTCTTCACACTCAGTGATTTCGTTCAGGGTCATCACAGAGGCAAGCAAGGCTCCCTAAGCATCCTTGGTTCACCTTGGTTAAGGTCATCGATGGCATGGCCAATGAGCTGTTGAAGCTGGTAGAGTGGGATGTGATGCTGTTTCATACAATGCAGGAAAGTTCAAACAAAGTGAAATATTCAGGCAAAGATTATGTTTAAACAGGGACAGCATTAGGGCAGTGCGACCGGTGCAGCCACACCTCGCACTGAGTTAGGGGTGGGCGCTGTGTTTAGAAATAACTTAGGGGCCTATTTATTAGCCAGTTTGCGGTGCTCTGAGCGACGCAAACCTTGCATGTGATTTATGAAGCCATGTTAGGCCACTTTACTTGGCCCAGAGTGGCTTCAAAAATATGGAATAAAGCAACGCAGCGCATATTGCTGCATTGAGTCACTCCGCCCTGGGAAGGCGTTCCATTGTGTCATGGTTCTGCGAGCCGCTGTCATGGTTCTGCGAGCCGCCCGCCACCGAGGAGGAGGGGTTAGCGGTCTAGTGCTTACGGGACCGCAACGGAAGGCAGAAATACTCACTTCCGGTTGGTCGCGCATAACAGCCGGGAACTCCGGCTGATTATCGCTTTGAATTCTCGCCTTAGCCGCGGAAGGAGCGACGCCACTCCGGAGCATCCAAACAAACCGCCGAAGAAGGGACGCTGCTGCGGACTTCGAGAGATACAGGTACTGTCTTAGCAGAGGACGCACCGAGGTTAGGTGGACGTCAGTCTCTGCCATCGCGACATTGTATGCTAGTCATACCACGGCACACCGGAGCGTGTACAGTGGAGTAGGGTACTCACCCTATCTTTATTATTTGCGCAGGAGCGCTGGTTTTGTTCCTATGATTTTTGCCACATTCCCTTCCTAATCAGGAGAGTACCGGACTGGTACACCAGGGAACCTTTATTATTTGCGCAGGAGCGCTGGTTTTTGCTTCCTATGATTTCGGTTCCATTCCCTTCCTAAACACGCAGGAGAGTACCGGACTGGTACACAGGGGACCCTTTATCATTTGCGCAGGAGCGCTGGTTTTATATTCTTGTTTTTGGGTTTGCACCATCTGTGGAGCTGCACGTTATTCCTGCGGCCCTGTAGTCCTGGACCTGGGAACCGGAGGCCAGTCACTTGAGGAGGGTCACACGACATCGCACCAGGTAACCCAGTGGTTAGTAGGCGGGCACGACACAGAGGAGAGAAGAGAAGGAACGGACAGGACAGTAATCGTGTTCCCTTCTTTCCTTCACAGCTTGGTGTCCAGCGCCATCTAGACTCGCGCCTCTCTGGCTTCTACCCCGGGTCCCCCCTTGTCCTAGGCGGCGCTCAACCCCGACTGGGGCACGGCGGGAAACGGGGTGGTGGTTCTTGTCGCCTCTGCAGTATCACCCCACCAAGGAGACGGTAAGCCTTGGGAGGGGACTCTAACACATTGGTGTTTAGTGGCTGTTCCCTTGCAACTTTCATGTTTTTTGACACATTGCCAGATTTATCAGAACTGGTAAACCTGGGAATGCTCTGAAAAAATATGCCTTCTCAGGTGAGGCGTAACAAGGAGAAATATCTTTATTTCTTTTCGTTAACTCCTCTTTGGAGGTGGCAGACAAACCAACTTGGAAACATTTTTCTCTGTGTGAGCAGAGGCATGGCCTCAAAGGAGGTGGGACTTGGAGATGGGGTGGGCTATCACATTGTCATTGTCAGAGCGACTATGGAGGAAAATTGGTGGGGCAGTGACTGGGAAGGAGGTGGCCACTTCTACCTAGGTTAAAACACAAAGGGCTTTTGAAGCCACACCCCATGTGTGCCAGGAGATTGTGAAATCCTTAATGGGTTTCAATAATGCAAAGCCTTCACACAAGATCTGGAAACCCACTCTATGAAGGTGTTTCCAGTTCACTTGATGCTCACCATTCGATATGGCTTGTCAAAAGGTCATGTGCCACTTTAATAAGACTCTGGGTGATACTACGATTTTAGGGTTGCCACACTAATGCCCCAGTCTAGATGCTCGGTCCTGGTTCCTCAAGGAGGAAAAACAGATGGCCTTACTTGTGATGAATTTGGTGAATCCAAGTACAATAAGGTGGGATTAATAAACTGACCACCAAGGCCCTTCTCTATCTAACAATGACATCTGGAGATGATGTGGGTGAAGACTGAGCTTACCAAAGCGTAATAGGTTTGCTATTCATATTTATTTATTTTGGCGGAGAATGCAGAGAAGCAGTCTGCCAGGGTATTTCTAAGCAGTGTCCCCTTCATTTGTTGGAATCCAGGCGCAGATACTTGGCCTAGCTCTAAAAAGTCTTAAAGGAACTCGCTGCGAAGAAGGGAGACCCTCCTCCCACACAAAGTGGCATTCAAACTTTGGTCATCACCTGATTTTATGAAAGATACCAAACTTGAGCAGGCCCACCTCAAGTGGTGGATCTTAAGTTTGAACTTCAATCTGATCCCTCTCGCTAGTAAAAGCAAGGACTATGGGAAGAGGAAGAGCTGCTCAGTTTGCCTTAGTCAGTCTTAGAAGATGGAGTTGATTTTTATGAAAGGCAAAGGGTTTTGAGGGGGATGTTGCCTAAGATGTTTAGAAATGCTTCCCCTCCTAAGACTCAGTTGGGCATTATCACCAGAAAGTGGACCCCATACTAGATAAGAAGGTAGGGGTTCAGGAGCTAACAGCACTAGCCAAAAAGGACTCTCTGGGAAAAACAAGACTACCATACCATGGATTGACCTGTGACCCACAGATTCACCTTCATCCTCTTGATATATAGTCCTAGTTTACTTAATGAATGCACAAAGTATTTAAAATCGTTGTTATGGTATGTTATGTTAAATATAATTAATATAGCGCTCAACTCACCCGGGGGCATCTCGGCACTGTGCGGAAGCAGGGATCGGGGCAGAAGGGAGAAAATTAGAATAGGTGGGATTTGAGAAGTTTTCTAAATTTGAAGTAGTTCGAGCATGTACAAACATAAAGTGGCAGCTTGTTCCAGTAGTGAGAGCAAGATAGGAAAAAGCCTTTCCTCCACTACGTGTCAGACGAATGCGAGGTACACATAACAAGGCTTTGTCACAGGATCTAAGGCAGCGTCCTGGGCTGTAAGTTTTGATTTTTTGTTGCAGATATAAAGGGCCTTTCCCTTTTTAGGGCGTTGTTTATTCGGCATACGTATGGACAAATGGAAGAATGGTAGAAATATTTCCTGACAGTCCCAATCACTGTATTTGTACAATGGAAACTACATATTTGCATATTGTGTTTTATATGCTTACCCTTCAGAGTGTGCCACAACACACAAAATGGGACTAATTTTTTAGTACTAATGTATATAGGGGCCAGAATGGACAACATGAACAACATACTTTTAGGCTTATGTTTAATATGCTTTTTATGGCACTGATTGAGTATTATGCCTTAAAATAATGACTTTAATTAACTCTACAACATTTTTCGCTGTACAAATTAACAATAAAATATTTACTACTACTATTTGCTATTCTAGTTCTATGCCCTCTTGAGTACCAAGGTTTATTGTTCATGGAACTAAAGTAAATATTTCTGAGCTAATACAGTTTAAAAACACTATAGTGTCAATAGTTCACTGGCTATTACACTGAAGTGAATGGTGTACACACACACATGCATGCATGCACGCACGCGGGCACACACACACACACACACACACACACAAACACACACAAACACATATATATCAAACAGGATTTATAAAGCACAGCTAATCACCCGCGAGGGTATCCAGGCACTGAAATCCAAGCTGCTCGGGTGTCATCAATTGAATAGCCAGGTCTTGAGTCCCCTTCTGAACTCCTGAAAAGAGGGACAGGCCCAGAAATGGAAGGGGAGGCTGTTCCAGAACTTAGCGGTGAGGTAGGAGAAGGAGTGTCCTCCACTGTTGCTTTGGTGGATGCAGGGGTGTGAGCGAAGGAGGGGGATCGCAAGAGTCCGGAGGGTTGGTGGAAACTCAGGCGGTGGTTGATGTATGCTGGTCCTTGGTTGTGCAGGGCTTTGTAGGAGTGAGTCAGAATCTTGAAGTGGCACCTCTTGTGGATAGGGAGCCAGTGGAGTTTTGTCAGGTGTGGGGGATGCAGGTACATCTGGGTAGGTGGAGGGTGAGTCTGGCCACTGAGTTCTGAATGGTCTGCAGGATCCTCAGGAGGTGTGTGGCAAGTGAATCTGGTGGATGCTAGGAGCTTTTTAAAGATTTTTTGGAGCATGTGCAGGGTGGAGAAGCAGGTGGAGGAGACTGTGTTGATCTTGTTCTTAATGGTGAGTTTGCTGTCCAAGATGATGTTGAGGTTCTCAATGTGGTCTGTGGGGCTGAGAGAAGGTCCCAGTTCAGCAGGTCACAAAGAGTTGTTCCAAGGGATGTGTTGTTCCAGAAGATCAGTACTTTAGTCTTGTCCCTGTTGAGTTTGAGGCAGTTGTTTTGAATCCAGTCAATGATGTTGGTCATGCACCAGTGGAGGTTGGCCCTCAGTGGAAGAGTCTTCGGATAGAGAGAGGATGAGCTGTGCAGGAGATCATGTTTAGTCCGTGGTTTCTGTTGATGTTGGCCGGGGGGGTCATGTAGGTGCTGAACAGAGTAGGGCTGAGTGATGAACTTTGAGGGATGTGCAGATGATGTTCTTGGGCTACAAGGTGTATAGTGGAAGGCAGATACTATGCGTTCTTCTGGTGAGGAAGGATGTAATCAATTAAAGGGCACCCTCTTGGCTTCCATTCTGATGCAGCCTCTTTATCAGGGTGCGGTGGGACTCAGTGTCAAAGGCCCCTGAGTGGTCAAGGAGTATCAGGGCAGCTGCTTCTCCTTGGTCTAGGAGGGTTGTGATGTTATCAGTGGCTGTGATCAGGGCAATTTTGGTGCTGTGGTTCATGCGGAATCTGGATTGGGATGCGTCCAGAAGATCATTGTACTTGAGGTACTCAGTGAGTTGGTGGTTGATGGACTTTTCAAAGACTTTTTCAGGAAAGGGGAGCAGAGAGATGGGCCGGTAGTTTTGAGCATGTTGAGGTCAGCTGACGGTTTCTTGATGAGAGGTTTGACTTCAGCATGTTTCCACTCGTCTGGGAAGGTGGCCGAGGGGATGGATGTGTTGAAGATGGCTGTGAGCTCGTTGTTGATGGTCTTGTTGCGGCGGTTGAACATGTGGTAGGAACTTGGGTCTGTGGGTGCTCCTGAGTGTACAGACAGCATGATGTCAGTGGTGTTCTGAGAGGTGAGCTGGTCCCCAGCGGTGATCCGGTGGTAGGAGGTTGTGACTGTGGGAACAAGGAGCCTGAGGATGTCAGCGGCGGTGGGCTGGGGTTTGAAGTTTTTGTAGATGGTGGGAATCTTGTTGTGGAAGAAGTCTACCTGGTTTTTGCACAGTACTTGGGAGGGAGTGATGGTGTTTTCAGTGGTTAAGGAATAGAGAACTTCTTGACCATGCTTAAGAGTTATTTGCTGTTGTTGGAGCAGGCTATGATGCGGTCGGCTAAGGTGTTCCTTCTCATCTCTTTCAGGAGTCGTCGATAATGGTTGAGGGATGTCTTGAAGGTGGTCGACTTGGTGGGCTCCTTGCTCGTGCGCCATTTCCTTCCAGTTGCTTGCATTTGCGTTTTGCAGTTCTCCGTTTTGGGATGTACCAGCTGCCATGTTTGGTGGATCTCTTGTTTTGTGGGTTTGATGGGGGCGACTCTATTGGCAGAGTTGGAGATGCAGATGCTGAAGTTCTTTTTAGCCTGTTCAAGGTTGGTAGCGGTGTCAGGGTGGAAGGTGTTGATGGCGTCGGTACATTGGCTTTTGGATACTGCGTTCCAGCTGCAGTGTGAGCTGGCATTGCTCGGGGATGCTGTGAAGGTGACGAGGACAATTGTGTGGTCCTCCCAGGTGAGCTCGGAGGCATGGATATACTTGACTCTGTCATTGGCTGTGTGTCCTGTGATGTGTGTGGGGTCGGTGACTAGCTGGGTGAGGCCAATGTTGTTCATTCGTTCAAGAAGGTTGCCTGTGTTTGGCATTTTTAGGGCCATTGAGGTGAGAGTTGAGGTCTCCGAGGAAGATGTAGTGTTTGGTGTGGCTGGCTTGGGGAGTGATAATTTTGGGGATGGCATTGCAGAAGTTGGGGCATGTCCCTGGAGTTCTGTAGGCGAGGGTGCCTCTGATGGTGGCTTTGCCGTCTATTCTGAGTTGGACATTGAGGTGCTTCATGATTGGGGTGGTCTCGTCATTAGCGGTGGTACAATGGATAGATTATTTGTGGATGATGGCGATCCCACCTCCCTATTTATTGATGCGCTCTTAATGCGCTAGTTTGTAGATGTGGCCAAGGCGATGTCGGATGTGGATGCAGGGTTGAACCAGATCTTGGTGAGGAAGAGGATGTTGGGGTGATGGAGGTGATGGTGTCCCCAGATCACGGTGGTGTGTTTGCAGAATGATCGGGCATTGATCAGGAGGCAGTGGAGTTGTTTATGGACAGTCGTGGTTAGCGTGCTGGCAGTGATTGCATTTATGGGTCCTCTGGTGTTCTAGGAGAAGAGGCAGTGGCGGCAGGCCAATGCTCCCACTGTTGAGCGTGGAGAGGTGCAGCAGCAGTTATTGCATGGTCTGGGGTCCAAGGCTAAGAGCTCGGCTCTGGTGTAGCTGTGGGTGGTGGGAGATACAGAGTTTCTGGTGCTGGGTGCAGTCCAGGCACGGACAGGTGCAGATGTACTTGCCTTTGACATGCCTTCGGCACGCAGGCGGTGGGACTGCACTGCATCCTCCATTAAGTAGGTCCTGGGAGGAGGAAAGGGTGCTGGGTGTTGGGAAGTGGGAGAAAGGGTAGTAAAACGAGTGGCACTGCGGGCCGGATCAATAAAGACAACAGAAAAATGCAAATTGCCATAAAAACATACAGTAACAGCAGTGATGTAATGGGGCTGAACAAAAGTACAGAAGAAAAAGAAACAAAGAAGAAAAAGGGCACAAAAGCTAAGTGAGAAGAGGATACTAAGGATATAGTAGCAAACAGTGAGAGACAAGACAATATAGTAAACAGCTGAGCATTCACAGAGGGCGGGAGCGGCAAGGGGCAGAAGGCACTGAAACAGAGTGAGGTGCACAGTCAGGGAGACCTCCTTGAGGCAGCGAGGGGGGAGCTGGCACAAAAGCTTCGCAAAAGCAACGAAGTATGTACGTAACTATTTCGTGTTAATTGTGTAGCTCACACCTAGCTGGTGAGAGACAGCGATCTAAACAATGGGCATGAGTTGTAGGGACCAATTGATGATTGTTCACAAGGAGCTGGACGTCAGAGGGTGCTATTACATGGAGGATAGTGTTCTTGGAAGAGGTGGATCTTCAGGTGTGCAATGTTAGAATTTCTTTCATGAATTTCACAAAAGTTTCGGCAAGTATGAGAAATGTTGTGGCATTCACTTGCTAGTAACTGAATGGCAGGGCATGCCTTGTGCTAAAATTTACGGGAGATGCTGGCAGTGGTTTGAGGAAAAAGTATCTTGGGTGATATATATTGGAAACCCAGCAATCACCCACTAGCAAAAATATACGAAATGTCATTAAAAGTCATTACATTTCGCCAAATGTCATTTAAATTAATTACATTTCACAAAATTAACGAATTTTGCATTTGTAAGAAAAAATGGCATTGGTTTTGTCTTCAATTCCTTTATAACTTGCAGGAGCTGTTCTAATGCTGAATTGTGCTGTAGTGTACTGTAAAATGCATGTTGCTCTTACTACCCGCATGATGGGGTTTGGAAATACTTCTCTACATGGATCACATGCTGCAATGTGTATGGATTCGAAGGAAGTTGCGTGGCTTTGATCAAATATGGAAAGTGTTTTCATGCAGTGCGTAATGACCACCGGGGTGTGGTTACCATGTCATGGGCTGCAGTTTTTAGGAGTGTGATGGGTGAAGAAGTGTGAAAGAGACGCACATAGTTTATAGTTTTCACTAAGTGGGCAGCTTTGAGTAGCTCTGCATGCAACTTTACAGTGTTTCTTAAGCTCAGGGTCCAGTAAGCTCATTATAGAGCTGGGTTGTCCTTTCTGAGAATTTTAGTTTAAAGTGTGTGGTCCTGGGGAGGCATAGCGTGGAGGGAGAGATGGCGAGGAGATCCGCTGACGTGGACTTACTCTCATCCCATATTTGAGCGACAATGTAAGATGTCAAGAAGCGGTCATAGTGTGCAGGTAGTTGGGATCCACAATGGTGGACTAATTAGAGTCCTCCGTTGGCCAGTGGTATGTAGCAGTTTTTTCAGTTGACCCGTGCCTGCTTTTTTGGTGATGGGTGGTTTATTATTGCAAACTGGTGCAGAAATGGGTGCTGGACATGACCTGTAAGGGTTCTGTCGTATGTGAGTGTAAGAAAGCCAAGCTGTATAGGCAGGTTATTGTGCAGGCTCTTTGAACTAGATTCAACTGCTGTTTGTAATGGTATTAGTATTAGTGAGGGTCAGTGGAGTTTATTTAGGATGTGTCGATTGTATATCATAACCAGGTAAGACGCTGCTGAGTCTTTGATATGATAAAAATGTTGATCCAGAGGCTGGTTTTGTTTTTGAAGTATTTCAGGACACGGCCACTCAGTTTCAGGACTTAGAGGAACAAATGCTCATCTGGCACTCTCGCAACAAGAGCGTCTAATTGCATTGTAGGTCACATCAGGTTGAGCTGCTATCAAAGTATCTTTCACTCTGTCCAAATATTCCAATGTAGTAATAGCACACAACTGCCAGCCTGTTGCTACTTAGAGAACCATAGGGTAAATCTCTGGACCGTGTATGTCAGCAGCCAGGGCAAAGGCGTCTTCAAATGAAAAACAGAAAAAATGCAGTTCAACAACCTGTCAAACACATGGCCTTGCTTACTAGCAGTAGGGGTTGACACTGGGTTAAAAAAGGGCGGATTTGCAACGCTTACTCATCCAGTGTCCGACTCTGATCTCAGTTCTAATTCCACCACTGCTTTTTGAAAACTGTTCCAGCAAGGTGATGTGTCAGAGCCTAGGTCTTTTTCTTTCTGTCCTCCCTCCCTCCTGCATCATCTTACTCCCTCCCTGTCACTTAATCCAAAGCTCTCATCCCTCACTTTCGATTGGGAAAGTGTAATTTTGATTTTGATGTGAGGTAACATAGGAGTGCATCATACTCACCCACAGTTGGCACTCAATTACTATGTGTGACTAATTTTACTAAAGAAGGGGTAATGTTTATTTAGAATATTCCATGAAGAGGTAAAAGTAAATAAACTTTGTGCATAAACGTGACTAATGGAAAGTATTGTATGTAAGGGACGTGTTGGAGTTTACGAAATTTAAAAGGCTAAGATGAGATATTGTGATGTTAGTAATCAGTGTATGAGGGTAGATTGAAGTCTACTCGATTGAATGCGTCAATAGAATTCATCACTAATGTTTTTAGTGCAAATGAGATAATGGTGACTTGCCCACATTTATTAACTATAGAGAAAATGTGCCCATTTATGTAACCCATTGCATCTTTTAAGTTGGGTATTATTTTAGGCCTAACGTGTTTATTTAATTTCGTGTGAGATTTATTTTAGCCCAACGCTGTATTTCATCGCAATTACAAGATGCAGTTAACATTTGATTCGTGCTTAGCCTTCAATGTTCAATGTTTTGCTGTATTTTGTCTCCACTGTAGGTCAGGATAAAGCCTTACAAGTTATCATAGAAGAGTTATTGTGTTGTCTGATAGTGAGGTGTGAAAGGCCACAGTAGCACTAGACAAACACAGGGATGAGTGCCCATGGGAAGGAAGATGAATGGCCAAGGATGAAGAGGTTAGCGTATATGTGCGAGAAGGGAGTTGGAACAATTTAGCCTGGCTAACGGAAAAGCACCAGCGAGAAGGTCATGTGGAACATGTTTCTTCGAATGCAATTGATAATGCTGGTTTGCATTTGGGGAAAGACAGACACCTTTGAAAGCTCGTAGGGTGCAGACTTATTCTTATGTGGCTTCATGCTACTTGACCCATGATTGAGGTACTTCTACTGAGGGCTTGATTGCTGACACCTTTCCTTTCCTTTGAACCTAACAATCATTTCTTAGAATGGGGGATCCTTGCTAGAGTAGTGTAGGGAAAATAAGGTTAATGCTGTTGGTTGAGACTCAATTAATGCAATTCGAAGCAACTTTGTTTTTTCTTGACTGTTAATTTCGTGGTAATTGAACTAATCACACTTTCCCTTTTGTGTTGAGAGCATCTCTTAAGCAAATTTGGACAAATCTTACTAATTCTGCATTGTTATATGCTTCTGCTATGATTGGTTCATGTGAGCTTATTTTTTAATCTGTAATTAACCCTAACAAAGCTTTTTCCAGTTGTGGACTGGATTATTGTGTGACTTAATAGGTTGCACTGTGAAACTTTGAAATTTAAATTGCTCTCTTTTTGCCTCTCATGCAGTCAAAGATCCAGGAGTAACAGAAAGTAAATGGGATCAGATTTTCTTAGTTCGGATTAAGCTGGAGCACCTTCTTTTCATTTAATATTTCACTACTTCTTTTTTTTCTCCATCAATCACTCTCTCTTCATTTTAGTTAGTGTTACTTGTCTGTATTCGTTCTTGATTTTGCGTAGTAAGGACATGTCTGTGATCATCCACTCAAAACCTTTGTAGACAAGGTTCTCTCAAGCTGTCCGAGGTGGGGGGTGCGGTCATGTGGCACTAGGATTCAATCTTTGGAACAAATTCCCCTATACTTTATTCCCATCACTTCTCAAACGTCCTCTTTCTTTTCTCAAAATTGCACTGGTAGCTGCACAAATATTCCTATTTACACTGTCATCCTAGATCTTCTTTCCAAAACCTTTCGTATCTGTAGCAGTGTTGGACTCATTTCTCCACTTTCTGCACCACCACTTCCTCCTCTCTGCCCGCTCTTTTTTATCTCACTCCTATATCTCGACCTGATTTCTCTCCTTTCATTCTTTCTCGCCTATCAACTCTTTGTCCCTCCTCTTAAATCTGTCCATCTTTTTATATCCTCTCCTGTTCAGTGTTTCTCCTCTGCTCATTTTTGTTGTTATCCTCTTCATCTTTCCTACTTCATTCTCTATAATCATTTTTTATTGCTCGCCCTCTAACTTTCCCATACCTGACATGAGCCTCCAAGTCTCATACTCCACAGTAATTAAAAACTAACATTGAAACGGGTCCCTAGTGGGCCCTATATTCAAGTACTTAACTTTGTTGACAAAAACACAGATAGATTTCTGCCCAATGACTATAAAAAAACGTAAAAAGTTGATCCATGTCAGTGATGTAGCTCCTATTTGCATGTCAGATATTTTACTTAACCTTGCATTCCCTTTTTGGGGGGATTTTGTTTTTCTGTAGTGTTTTTTCACACAGCATATCACTATTATATAGTATGTGCTTCACAAACTCAGTCGCCTCCATGGTCCTGATTTCAAGTTGGTTGGAATATTCTGACCCCTGCATAAACCCTGAGTTGGGTGGTATTTAATTCATCTGGTGACTACTGCGTGTGTGAAATATCTCCCTTTGTTAAATTTCAGCAGGTCAAACCTACCAGAATTTGTCTGGGGAAAAATGTATGTTATTTAGTGGACCCTGAGGATTTTGGTGCAGGAAGCACCAAAAATATGTATGTAATTCCCTTAAAAATAGTAGTAGGTGCTGTTAGATATTGGGGTGTCTGCTTGGCAGAGGTATGCACCCTGTCCAAGCAGGAACCGCAGTCTTAGTCAGGGTACAGTCACAAACGCACCCTAAATAAACCTGTGCTCACCCCTGGTAGCTTGGCACAGAGAAGTCAGGCTTAACTTAAGAGGCAATGAGTAAATATTTGTGCAACACTTCAAACAGTAAAACAGTGAAAATACCACACACAAAAGGTACCACAGCTGGTTGCAAAAATAGAGCTTAATTTAAAGAACAAAATACGACCAATACGACAAAAATCTGATCAATTGAAACTGAGTTATACATTTCTAAAGAATAAACTGAAATGTAGTGTTTAAAAGCATAAAGGCCCAGCCAGGGCTATCTGGTCACACTAGAATGGATCACTCTGGGTTGGAGGGCTGCAGGTCCACTCCTTCTCACTCCCAGGCAAGGAGGGCAGCAGGCAGCAGGTCGGCACTGCAGAGCTGGAGTCCAGCACAATAGCGGTCCAGCCGAGTGGTAGTCGTTTCAGTAGCACAGTGTTCCTTCCTGGCAGAGTATCCACAGGTCCAGAAGTGTACTGAATTGGTGGTGTCAGAGGTCCAGTACTTATACCCAGTTGTGCCTTTGAAGTGGGGGAGACTTCAAATAGATGCCTTTGAAGTACACCAAACCCCTGCCCTTCCTGCTCTGGCTCCAGCCTCACTACAGGGGGGTTTACAGCCCTTTGTGTGGTGACAGGACACAGCCTATTCAGGTAAAAGTGTCAGCCCAGGATGGCCCATCAGGATGAGGATGGCCCAACAGGTCACACCTAAGCTCCATTTGTGTGTGGCTGTCTAGAGGGAATGCAGAAACTCCAGCCGTCACCCACCCCGGACATGCATTCAGAAACAGGCAGAAGGCATCAAATGGTTACAACTTAGTGGCATTTTCAAAATTACAATTTTAAATCTGACTTCACCATGAGCTGCGATTTTAAATTGTGATTCCAGAGACACCAAACTTGGGGTCCCATCTCGTCCCAATTGGAAATTAAATGTATAAAATGTAATAAGGTAATCCCAATGTTATCCTATGGGAGAGATAGGCCTTGAGGTAGTGAAAAACTCTTAAATTAGGACAGGTAAAACTTAAAAGTACATGTCTTACTTTTTAAATACACTGCACCCTCCCTTCGGCTGTCCAGGGCCTGCCTAAGGGGTGACTAATGTATATTAAAAAGGAAGGTTTGGACCGGCAAGAAGGGTAAATTGCCAGGGCAACATGACAGTTTAAAACTGCACATGCAGGTTTTCCAATAGCATGCATGAGACATGTTTGGACTACTTAAGTGGGTGGCATAATCAGTGCTGCAAGCCCACTAGCAGAATTTAATTTACAGGCCCTGGACATAGTTAGTGCATTTTACAATATACTTATATGCAAATTAAATGTGCCATTTGTGGATAAGCCAATGTTATCGTGTTTAAAGCAGAGAGCACACGCACTTTAGCAGGGGTGAGCAGTGGAGAAGTGCCCAGAGTCCTAAACCCAGAAAATGCGAAATCAGCAAAACAGGGTGTCTGAAGGCAAAAAGTCAGGGGAAACCATGCCAAATATGCAAGGTCTAACAGGTGTTATTTATCTCACCCGATAAATAACGTCCCCAGGGTATAATTATTCATCTGGTTCAATAGATAGCACCTTAATTCTGACAAACTCGGAATCACAGCCTAAGTGTCTGTGTGAGTTGAGGTTGTGGCTGGGTGTTTTAAGCAAGCTACAATTCAGTGCCTTGGAATTCAAGCTGAAGGCAGGGTGAGTTTCTCACAGTGACCTGTCAGTGGGTCATAAAGGTGTTAATAACACATGCTCATCCAATCCTTCGCTTCTCTGCAGAGAGCAAAGATCACATGTGCCAATTGTAATTCTAGGCAGAAGTGCAAAGCAGATCCACAGTTGTCATAATATCGACAGGACATATTTTTAAAAATGCAGGGTTTACAGGTGAGTGAGTGAGTGAGTAAGTGAGTTGTTTGTGCGTAGGGCAATGCAGAAGTCTAAGAGATGCAAGGAGGTACATGAAGCAGAGAGTCAAAGGGAGATGCTGAAGAGGAAAGAAAAGAGGTGTGAGATATGCTCATGGAGGCTTTAGGAACGATGTGCGAAGAAAAAAAGCATAAGTCACTGATATGTCTGTGCAAATGTAATGGTAATTTCAATTAAAAATTTCAATTACTCTACAACACTCTACGCCACCCCACTCTCTGCAACTCTATGCCACTCCACACTACTCTATGTCACTCTGACACTCAACACCACTCCACTCAATCCCACTCAATGACACTCAATGACACTCTACAACCATCCACTCTACGCCCCTCCACTCCACGGCACTCAACTCTCTGACACTCTATTCCACTCCAATCTACTCCACTCGATGCCAGTTCACTCTACAGCACTCTACCCCATTCTATTCCTTTCTACACCACAACAATCCACACCACTCTATGCCACTTAACTCTAGGCCACCCCACTCCCTCGTCTCCACTCTATGCCACTCCACTCTATGACACTACTACACTGTGTGCCACTCCACTCATAGCACTTCAGTATGACACTCCACTCTATGACACTAGACAACACTCAATCCCACTCTGCACCATTCCACTCTATATCACTTTACTCAACTCTGTGCTACTCCACTCTATGCCCCTTCGCTCTACACCTTTCCACTCTACGGTCCTCTTTTAATGACACTCCACTCTGCGCCACTCCACAACATTGGGTGACACTTTATGCCCCTCTACTCTACCCCTCCACTCTAAGCCCCTCCATTCTACACCCCTTTACTCTACACCCCTCGACCCTACACCTCTCTTCTCTGTGACACTCTATGACACTCCACTCTATTCCACTGTTTGGCCATTTACACCCCTCCACTTTACAACACTTTACTTCACTCTTTTCTATGCCCCTCCATTCTATACCACTCAACTCCACACCACTCCACTCTATGTCCTTCCACTCTACACCCCTCCACTCTTCTCTGCTCCATTCTATGACCCTCCACTCTAAGACCCTTACGACACGCTACGCCAATCCACTCTACTCTGCTCTATCTGTGCCACTCTATGACACTCTACGGCACTTCATGACAATTTACAACACTCCACGATACTCTACGCCATGGCACTCTACTCCACTCTACTCTATGCCACTCTACCAAACTGTACAGCACTCTAAGCCACTGCAATCTACTCCAATCTACAACACTTTACTCCACTTTACTACACCCAGTTCTATTCGTTTTTCAGAGACACCACCTTAATAAATCCTTACCATTATTAAACAATTTCTATTTTAGTATTTCTATAGTGTTTTCTGCACCTCCTATTGAGGCTTTGAAGCACTTTCCAAGTAGCCTACTAATAAGATCCAATCTTACAAAGCATGGATGTGGTGACTTTGTTGTGGTGTCATCTAAAGGGTAGAGTTTTCATGTTTTGTTTGAGTGCAGGGAGAATGTGGTTTCAAATATGTCACAGCAGCATGTAAACATGATTCAAAAGTGAATGTGAGTGTCATTGAGCATCAACTGCGTCGCTTTAAGGAGAGCACAAGTCTTTGTTTGTGATCTGCATACCATTGGCTTTGACATCAATTTTTCTTTATGGGGGTGAGATCCAAAATTTGCCGGGCAGGATTAGAGAAGGTGCCTGCTGAAGTGGAAATGGCTGGAGTTGGTCCTAACACAAAATCTGCCAACCCCATGACGACACTGTTAGACTACCAGTAAATCACTTTTTGGAGGCTCTTTTGTACCACTCCTAGACCTCTTTGTATAATGCACCAAGGAGTACTAGAAGCCCCAAGACCATTGAGGGGCACTTAGAGCAGGGTAAAATATAAATACATTTTTTGTTGTGAAATCCAGCTGATTTTATATACTTCATTTATAAATAGAGTTTTATATAGCGCGAACATGACCCAAAAGGGAATCAGAGTGCTTTACAAATAGTCAAGGACAAATGAGAGGGAGACAAGTAGGGCAAAACAACAACATGAACATGAGAGATACAGGTGTTCACAGGAGGACCGATGTATCACAAAGTTGAAAAAGTCAATATGCAATTGTATATATAAGCAATACCAACACAAGGGTGTTGAATACAACAATATGTTTAGGAATGAAACAGTATGTAGCAGCGCTTAGCTGCAAGAAGGACCCTTTAAAAGAGGAAAAATATGTGTGAAGATGAAGCATCATAACGTGCCCAAGGGCAGAGTTGGGACATTTCTTGATCAGAAAGTATTCATCAGTAGTGCTTTCACTTCTTTTTTGAAAGACGCAGTTGAGGGATTCAGTCTGGTTTCAGGATGCAGGGAGTTCCAGATTCCTGGGGCAATTATACGTTTTCTTTCTTTGGGATTTTTGTGGTTTCATCAGCAAGGTGCTGGAACTCCTAGAAGATCTGCAACCACCAGATAGCTCCAGTTTGTGACCCCTGTGGGACCCCAAGTATGATTGGACTAGAATTGGAAAGGAATTGATTGACTTTAATTATTTGCATTCTGTTGTGGAGAAACTAGATAAACCAGTTTAACACTGACCTTTATAGTCCCAGGGACATTATAAGAATTTGAAAGGCCCTGGACAAACATATTTTGTGGACCTCGGTTTGGAACAGTTTTAAATTTATGATCCAATTTGAACTCTTTGTCCAGGTCCCTGACAGTTCACAGGTGCACTCGTCCAAATTTAAACTGTGTTTACACCTATTAATAGGCCATAGTGACGTGTTTTCAATACTGTAACACAGCAGCAGCTTACTGCAAATTTCTTCATTAATATTACTGCAAATAAACTCTGACACCTTTCTATTTCTCATATGTGAGGTACTGTTTTGATCTAAAAGAAACTTTTTAAAATAGATGTTGCATGAAACAAAAACACAGTATTTCAAACAATCTGTTTAAGAATTATTCAAGGTCATCAGGGCAAGGCTGCAGAACAGAGCTGGCTCTGTCAACGGGTTCCCCTGAAAGGCAGGGGCCCAGGCCAGAGCCCACTTTTCCCAATCGTCTCTGGATGGTTCCATCCTGCATTCCAGTAGGTCATGGTTGTCATGTTTCACTGTATCAAAAGCTGACGAGAGGTCAGTGAGGATTATAAGGTAGAATTTGTTCCAATCCAGCATTTTTAGAGCGCCATCAACTATGTGAGTAAGGACCGTTTCGATGCTGTGGCCCTGACAGAAACCAGAATGGAATTGATCTAGTAGCTGGAATTTATCTATGTGGTTCTATAGTTGGAAATGGACACATTTCTCAAGGACCTTCGAAAGAGTTAGAATGTTAGTGATTGGACGGAAGTTATTAAGGTCTGAATGATCTGCAGTGTTTTTTTTAAAATGTGCGTAAACTGCCCTGACTTTAGACAATCTGGAATCACACCTTGCAGTAGGGAGACATTTACTATCTTGGTCCAGAGTGGGACTATGGACCTCTTCATCTCGTTGAAGACATTTGTGGCATGTACTCCACAATTGCATCCAGACAGTAGTAGAAATGGGAAAGATTTACTCCAGGATCCCATAAGTTAGGGGTCAAGGTTTGGCATCAGAAAGAGGGTGACTTGCAAGTGGCGCAATCATGTCAACAAATGTGACAGTAAATCTGTTCTGTCTTACTTTATTGTTTAAACAAAGCAAACACAAGGAGATGATGGATGGCGCGCTGAAACTTTTCAGACACTCACCCCCTTGTGTTTGCTTACGTTATTGGTCACCAACAGGCTGCATTTTAAAACATCTTAAGAGGTAAGCCAACTGCAACAGAGATATTTGTGTTCCCAGCCAGTTTGTTGGGATATAAATGGTAAGATAACTCTGGTGGTTAATGCACTATTTGCATTCTGTCTAATCACAGTTATGGCATAGAGGGTTAAAGTGTCTGCTGCAATGTAAAACACAACATACAGATAAAAGATTTGTATTCTATGGAGGTAGATCACTGGGTTACTACTTTTGTAACAGAGATCATGTTGTTACTTGCAGCTCCTAAGTTACAATCTTTCTAAAATAGCACAATGAACTATGGACTGGAATCAAGGAGCTACAAACAAACCATAAGGCACAGGCTTATTTTTTTTTTTTTAAATCTTTTGACATTCTAAGGTTGCTAAAAAGAGAAGCTTTGGGTAGTAATAAAGCCTTATTAGTTTAGACAATACCTGAACCACTGCATTACATTTTAAATCCCTACTTTGCTTTTTACTGCATCAAGCACTCTTAACATATATTGCCTACCAGTATGAATATGTGACTTAAGCGTATTAAGTGTGTGTAAAGTGTCCTGATACCCTAAATCGGGATAAGCAGCGCAACATAAGGAAGTGAAATATAAACATTAAATTAGCAGGTGCTATTTAAATCTTTATTAGTGTTATTACTGATACGTGTAAATCTGACATTCTTACAGTACATGCATATCATACATACAGGAGATGAAGAACGTCAAAAACCTCCCTCCAAATTATTGTTTCTACTTCAGCACTAGTGAAGTGATAACAAGCTGAGTTTCCTTTGTTTCATTCTTGGAGTTAGATATCTCATAGCTGGGATGAGACTCGAACAAAAGGAGGGTTGTTGGCCCTTTAAGTGAGACTTTTGTATTGGGCCCAGACTGAAGTGAAAATAAGAAAACCTTCACTCCTTGCCTGTTGCTGCTCCAAACGGAAAGCAGATGATGTGCAAGCCCTGTGGAATGTGTCCCAGTGTGGGCAAATTACACCAGGACAAATTCAGCTTATTTCACTGGGGCTGGCGCAGATATAGGTCAAGAATAGCTCCCAGATATAACATTTGGCTGGATCCCCCTTAATTCCAATTCTGCATACAAATATATCACACAACAACAATGATATGCCTAAAACGAGCAAATCCCCTTTGAATGAAACTTCCTGTTGGCAGTGCCCCTTGATGCCACAGCTCTTGGACTACTAGACTGGGCTGCACTCCCACTGTGACTGCCCTGTAACGCCAACACTGGAGCCTCCAGGTTCAACGTTAGCTCTCCTGCAAGGCTCGCTTTGTCACTAGGGGACGGTTTTGCAGCAGTGCTGCAATATTGGCTCCAGGGCCAGACTGGGAACCGAAACCGGCCCTGGCAAAGTGCTCGGCTGGCCCCTGTGTGGGAGGTAGTGCTAGCAGAAAGCTCAGTGTCGCCCTTGTTGCTGGGGGCCGAAATTACAGCTATGCTACAAAACCAGCCACCGGTAACAAAAGCGGCCCCCAGGGATCTAAAACCGGCCCCACCCTGGCGGCCCATTGGGGAAACGCCCAGTGTCCACTGCGGCCAGTCCGGTCCTGATCGGCCCCCTGTAACAAAAGTGGGAGCAGTGGTTCTTGCGAGCATCCCTACAACCCTCTCACCCCCCCCCCCCCCCCCCCGCCCACTCTACCCAGGGCCGGTCGAGCAGCAATCCGCCAGCGCTGGTTGCTGTTCCCAGTCCGGCCCTACAGCTCCTCATGCCTCCTCCCTTCCCTCACTCTCTCTCTTTCACGCCCTCCTCCCGCTCATTTCTATTTAATTAGCGCTCCTACGGTGCAGCCTGCGGCTGTATTCTCGTGGCAGAGCCCCCGGGGCGGAGGCACTCCACGTGCTGCCCGACCCCAGCCCCTCGTATAGTCACCCCAGGAGCACTCCCCGGCCCGAAACCAGCCTGGGGATGTTCGGCTGCAGTCGGAGGATGTCGAAGTAAACGCTCGGGCTCTCTTGCTTTTGAAGTTACCCCGCCGCTCCCCTGGCTCCCGCTCCAACACTCTGCATTTTTAATCCCTGTTAAAATATTGATTGACAGTTTCTTGGAACGAGGCTGCGTCCCACCTCATGAAAGCTGTGTATACATATCTGCAGATTCTGGGGCGGGCTCTGCTGCTGCACAGTGATATCTATATAGTTTTGTAAAATTCAAGCGCAGCGTCAAGGGCGTCAAAGCGCTGCAGAGCTTTTCATCGCGAGCAGGGCCGGAACCTGAACACGAGTCGGTTTCCATGGTGCCGCGACGCGTCGATGCAAGGATACAGAATTCAAAAAAAATAAAATGTTAGCACCAAATGTACAGGGCAGCACAACTACACACATACAGGGATTGCACACAACAGAGAGCCACAAAGGAAGGCGCAGTAGCATCTAAAGTGGCCAACAATACAGCTAAGTAAACCTGTCAAGAATTTGAATTGCTTCTCATCGCAATGGGTACCTGTAATAGCTTCCAATATTCAGATAATAAGTTTGCATGCTATGCCGTAAAATAATAGATTGTGTAAACAGCTGTAGCATTGTGGGACATCGAAGGACGTGTTTACATGTAATGAACAACCGGTACATTGTACTGGGACCTTCGAACGACAAACTGATGGCAAAACAGGAAGTATCCGCTTCTCTTCTGAGACTCACTTAAATTGTGGTACTGTGGCTTGACAGTGATAGAGGGTGCTCTCCCAGTGGGAACCACCCGGGGGCTGCAGAGATTTGGGTAGCTTATGGAAGGCTTTCTTCTGGGTTTTGTGTTTCAAAAATCTTGGAAACTGCAGGTGTTGTCAGTTTTCTCTTACTTCTAAACGCGTGTTCGCCTCACCTCAGGGGGACCACATATATATAATGTGATGCTATATAAATAGCTTCAAGGTATGTAGATGCAGAATTAGGAATAGTAAATACATCTTTGTTTAGATATATTTACCTTCATGATAATTTTGCTGTCCATATTTTTGCTACAATATTTATGTAGTGGGATATTTTTGTGGTCGATATTACAACATAGAACCTGGGGGCATATTTATAAGGGCTTTATCTCCGCTTTTTTGGCTTAAAAAGCAAAAAGCCAAAAAAAGCGGAGATAAAACTATCGCCCTATTTACAAGAGGGTGCTAACATGCATAATCGCATGTTAGCACCCTTTTTCCTAACGCCTCCCTTTGCATCTATAACGAGATGCAAAGTGGGCGTCACTGGGCGTACCCTGGATGGACTACCTTGCAAATATCGCTGATGTTCACATCGTGATATTTACAAGGCTGCCTCAGCATTTTAGCACACGTTAGTTTTTGGAGAAAAACGCTGTTTTCTCCCAAAATTAACGTCTGCTAAAGTGCAGACTTACCTATCCCTAACATTGGGGTGGATTATGCTGATACGACCCTGTGGGTCGTATCAGCAAGGATACCGTGGTTTTGCAGGGAACATCGCTGGAAAACCAGCGATATTCCCTGCAAAACGCCGATAACCTCATTATCTCTGGAATTTTTATTGCCATGGAGAAACGCGTTGTTAATAATGCGCTACCAGGTCGATAAATTCCAGAGATAGCCTGCGATAACAAAATTATCGCTAAGCACGGCCAGCGATAATTATCGCTGGCCGTTGATAATATGCCCCCGGGTTCGTAGTATTGGTGATCTGTGTGGCCCATGTGCCTGTGTCTGCCATCTTCTTTGCCTCAGTGTTCCTGAGGATCAGCTAGTTTGTTGCCCTGGGTTTTAGACAACAGTTGCTTCCATTTTCAAAGGACTTAGTCGGCAGTACTGTCTGATTTGTGTCCCTCCCCTTCATCTCTGGTGGAGCTGTTGCATTCCCTGGATATTTACAGGGTGTCATTTTCTATTTGGGTGGTCCTGTCCTGTCCGTTTTGTAAATCTGATCATTTGTTTGTCATCTTTGGGATGGCTGGTCAGGTACATTGAATATTAATATCAATATAATTTCAGTATTAGTCAATTGATACATTTCAGGATTATCCTTGTATACTTCTAAGCAGAGACTTCCACCCTGACTGGTATTCAGATCCAGTTAACGAGGGCATTAGCTGATTAGCATATGGAGTTTTTCTGGCTTAGATCTCTCAAGTGGCTACTTGGGCATCTTCACATAGCTTTCTCCAGCACTCTTGGCTTTGAAGATGTGGCAGCTGATGGGATGACCTTTGGGGTTGTGTTCTTAATCTGACACTTTCTTGAGCACTCTTTGTTGGTTACCCTCTCAAAGCCACATGTTTTGCAGCAATGGTGGATGTATCAGTGCTTCTTTCGGGGTTTCTAAAGTTCCATGTGGGGCGTTGGTATTCTTCATTAGTAATAGCTGGTACGAGGATGATGGATGCTCCATTTACTTAGTGACAATCTTCACTTCTCTTGTGTTCATCTCATTTCTTTGTGTCCCACCTGCCCTTCCATTGGTCGGTTCAGCCTTTGGCTGCTTTCGATATGTCAAAAGGTTACTGGGACTGCCTGGCCAATGAAGATGCCCAGAAGGTTAGGCAGAGCTTACACTTTTGGCATGCATCTGTATTTTCATTCCTCAAGGAAAGATTTAGTACTCATAAGTAATGACTGGGATGAGGATAAATTGGACTGACAGGAAATGTGCAGTTCTACTGCTACATAACGCCTATAAATTGCAGTCTTTATGTTCCAAACCATATAATAACGTTGCTGAAAATCCTCATCCACATCCTACTACCAGGCAGTTGTGAAAGTTTCAAATTATAATTCCTGTTCCAAACAAGAAAAGAGAGATTTTTCTGAGTTAACACAAATCTGGAAGTTAGTGGTAGAGACAGCAGGGGAGATTTATCATCACTTTTTTGCTCCAGTACAAAGTCACAAAAAGTGATGCTAAAGCAGTGCACGTTTTGATATAGTATTTATTGTCCGGTGCAAAACTGTATTTGTGCTTGGAAGATGCCTTACGGTAATGATGCAAGTATTGCTTTGGGTAGATGGGGCATCCCATGGGTGTACCCGGGCATTCCCACAGTACCACTGATGGATTTTGATGTAAAGCCCTATCCATAAGCAACGGTAGACATGGCTTTGACCCAAAAATAACACCTCATCGGGGTAGGTGTTCAATTGGAGGAATATTTTAAATTCTCAAACACTTTTCCACATTGATTTTGTTAAGCACACAAGCAATGGGGGGAACGTTTTAAATTTAGCTTACGCATCCTATTTTGTACTGGAAGAGCAGTGATTATTATGAGCTAGAAGTTGCAGATGATGCCCACTGGCACTTTTTTGAGGATGGGGGGCTGTGACTAAGTGAGAGAAATGAAGAAAAAGGGGAAAGGAGGAGGAAGGGAACAATGGAAAAACAATCACAAAGGGAGGAAGAAGGGATGAAAAAGAACCTGCAAGACTGAGATAAAGCAGCATGGAGAATCTGTTGACGTATGAGAGAGGCATGAGGGGGAATTAAGACTAAAGAGCCTTGGTATTCCCCAATCCTGATACTCGGCTGTGCTCCTGAGCTTCTGAGAAAAACTTTGGGACTTGGCACTTATTCTTTTGCAAATTAAACACTCTGAAGGATAGCCTTACAGTACAAAGTCTATGCTAGACATCACACACCTTTGCACTATGGTGCAAATGTCTGTGCACGGTGCTATGCTGCCTGTTTATGAGAGATGTCTCAGGGCTTAACATTACCCTGTGAACCCTTTAACTCCTGAGTCTCAGGGTAGCGAGGTCAAGCAGTTCAAGACGTTCTTAGGGAGGTGATATAGGAAGGAGAGTCTCAGCACTCAACAGTATCAAACATAAGTTAACAAATTACTGTCCAGCCAGTACTTTAGTTTATCAAAAATAGATTTTTTTATGGAAAGTCACACAAGTAACAAAATACTGGCATAATTCACTGGGGGGGCGAATATTACTAGTACTAATAGGAACCATATCTAAGGTGTTCATGGGGACAAGCTTTGGCAGTAAAAGAATATTGGCCCATTGACCTGGTAGTGGCAGATTTCTGGGGCACCACTGTTAGCTCTTATACCCCAATTTCGCTTCACAATCATTCCTTAGTCCCGAAAGCTTTCTGACACTCTCCCACCTCTTGTCAGGGATGAATGTCACTATACCTGTCTGTCGGGCCACAATTTGTGGGGCTCATTGGTGGCAGGGCTTATTTACCAGGGTTGCTGTCTGCAGGGGCATGCCGCTCCAGTGGTGTGCATGGCCACCTGAGCGAGGGGCGGTTGGCTCTATCTCAGCCCAGCCAACAAGCTTGCGCTGTTGCTCAGGGAGTGTATTGGCACCTACTGATTAGCACAGTAGCGGCAGCACCACCACTGGTGAAGAGGAGGCTGCATCGATTTTTCAATGCTCACGGTCTTGGCACAGGCTTACAGCCTTAGTTTCTTCTGAGGGCACAAGCACAATACACCAGTTAAACAAGATTGGTGTCCACCCCAGGCCACAGTGGTGATGCTCGTGTGCAGGTGCACTCTTCACGGTGCTGGCAAGTGTTTCATGTCTATTTCTATCACAACATCATGTGGCATCTTCCAGCACATGCATGCTTCATGGTGATCGATATCTTCCTTCAGAACTCGCTCTGCCGAGTTCCCCCTGACCCTTCCAAGTTAGGCGGCAGTAGAGTTGCCTGTGTTGGGGACACGTCTGGCACTCTGAGCCTCACCCAGAGACCAGCAGTGCAAGTCTCTCCCTATACCCCAGCAGTATCTTCAAGTCATCAAGCCGGTCGCTTTCACAGTCTCTCAACTTCACAACGAAATCCTCCTCATGCAAGGGCACCACTAGCACTCCTCCTAAGCAGTGATTGGCTCTGTCCTTGAAGCTGCGCCCATGTAGCCTCTCCTGTCAGACTCATTTAGATGCCCCAGGTTTTAGCCCCAAACATGGCAAGAGGAATTTGCAATTGTTACCACAACCCTGGCACTCTTAAGGATTCTCCCAGACTCTACTGTTGTGGGACCCCCAAAATGTAGTCAGGAAATCTTGACACCCTGATTGAAGTTTCTGGTTGATCTTTCTACCCAAGTTGCAGGCAGCATTTTTTTATTCTAGTAGTTCAGTTCTGTGACCGGTTCTGAGCAGTCTGCGGTTTTGTGATTTCCACCCAGAGGCCAGCTATGGTCTTTATTTAGAGTGTGAGCAGGGAGTGGCATGGAGGTGGGCGAATCTCAAAACAAGGTTTCAAAAGGTATGTGGGCTGTCCCACTCAGCTGCTTGTTATCCTGTGGATGGGAGCCCTCCCAGAAAACAAAGGGTACAGAAAAGGCAATGGGGGAAATCCATAACTTCAAAGGGAACCACTGTCTCTTCTCCTAAATGTTCTCCAGTCTGACCTACTACAAAGATCCCTGAAATTTCTGAAATAGTCCTCCAATCCACATCAGCTGTCTGGGATGTCTCTATTCCCTTTTCCTTTGTACTACTAGAGTTTTTACCACTCAAAATGGAAGCCTGTGTGGCCATGGCCACATGCACCACATATGCTCCAAGCACTCCTAAAACTCATTTAGACAAGTTTACAAAGAAGCCATCAATGCCTCACATGGATGGGCAACACATTGCTTTAGGGGACTGACAGGCAAATTGAGACAGAAGGAAGATGCTGATAGACTCTTCTCCTGGCAGACAACAGTTAAAACAAGTATTGGCAAAGCCAACACGTCTAACACTTACAGTGTGAGTTCTAAGTTACTGGCTATTCAAATGCTAGATTGATAAGCATTGTTGAAAATAAGTAAAAGACAAAGTAACATTTCTAAATACTTGAGGAAAAGCAAAAACACATCTTAAGGTATTTGGAAAGTGTACATTTAATAATATATTTTCAATCTTTTTCAACAGCATGGTACATGTGTCAAATACTTTTCAACAGGAAACTCTGAACATAATTTAAAAAGAGCACAAAAGTGTCAAAATGTAAAGGAAACCACTTGCCAAAGCTTAATTTACTTTCCCTAAGGACTCAGAATGTAAACAAATGCTCCAGCCATTTGGTGGTCTGCAGCAGCCAAGGGAGCAGATGAATTGGGCCTGCAAGAGAGGCATCTCTTTTTGTATTCATCCTAGGTACGCTTTCTGTCTCAAATACCAGCTGAGTAAGTGAGCAGCTGTCCTCTTCCCAGCACTGTGTATGCTGCTCCTTTATACCAAGGCCTGCTCTTTATGCAAAATATGGGACATACGAGATAAAACAAAACTAACCTGGCAAAGACTGCTCTTTAGTCAAACCCTGGAAAAATATCTGTTGCCGTGCATTTATGGATGAATTGGGAGGGGTGGGAAGCAACACAAAGAGTGCATGGGTGGGAATGTGAGGTGGTAGGAAGCATATGGGTGACATAGTAAGAAAACACATGCACGCCCCTGGAGTGCTCAAAGAAAAAAAAGATTCAATGGAAGGATACAAGTCACTCACTGAAAAGAAGGATGCAAAAGCCATGCTCTATGTGAGGAACAAACATAAGAAGAGTAAGGAAAGCCATAGACTAATAAGCCAGGAGATGAGAGTGACAAGAAAGCCAACCAGTAATAAGCAATAGACTGACACAAAACTCACTCTCAGTATTTTTTTATGTATTTATTTAGATATTATTCTAGCCCACCTCAGACCATAAATGATATTCACGTTACATGGAACAAGAGGGAAAGCCATTGAATAAGGAGGATTAAGTTACTATATACCGCCCCTAGAGCCAAAGTCCTGGTTAACGGGCAGCTCTCTGCTGCGTTCCCCATTACCAGAGGCACCAGGCAAGGGTGCCCTCTGTCGCCCTTGTTGTTTGCAATAGCCATGGAGCCCCTGGCTGCCAAATTACGGCAACACCATAGAGACAAAGCGCTGAGATGTTTTCAGAGGCAGATCTTAATATCTATGTACGCTGACGATATCACTCTTTATATACGCGATCCTAAGGATAATCTCAATCCGATTCTTAGGGAATTTATCCGATTTGGCAGGATTTCGGGGGTCCAGATCAACTGGAGCAAGTCTTGTTTGTTCCCCCTGACGGCCTCTACTGGGCGGTTTGGGCCGGACTACCCCCTCGCCTGGTGTGAAGGGGACTTTAAATACTTGGGCATACATGTAGAACAAAACAGGGAGGAACTCCTGAGGGCGAATTATGGCACGGCGATGACTCGCATTACGGACTGCGTCGCGCGATGGATCACTCTGCCCCTTTCCATGGCTGGTAGAACGTCATTGATCAAAATGGTAATATTGCCGCAGTTGTTATATCTCTTCCTGAACATTCCCTTTTATCCAGGCATTTTCTTTTTCCGTCAACTACGCACAGAGCTTATTAGACTAGTTTGGGGCGGTAAGTCACCCCGGCTCAGGTGGGAGATCCTTATTAAACCGTACAATCAGGGTGGTTTTGGTATCCCCGACTTTGAGTTGTATTATCGAGCAGCCCAGGCGCACTTTGCCTATTTCTGGATACGTCAACCTAGATACATGCCCCAGCTGGCTGCCGAACACTGGCTGGCACATCCGATCCCTATAGACGGCGCGTTATATATCCCGGTGGCGGGTAGAGATAAGACGCCTACGACAGTGATCAGTACGGTGTCCGCGTGGGGCCACTTGACTGTCACGCTGGGGCTAGACTTGTTGTACGCGCCGCTTTTGCCTCTTACTTACCATCCTAGTATGCCCCTGCTGCAGGAAGCGGGTTTTCGTAAACTGCTTCACACTATTCACGTATCGACGTGGGGGGACTTGTACCATAATGGCACATTCCGGTCAATGGACCACCTTTATGAGGGCATACAGCCTTCTCCCCTTGACGTCTTTCTGTACCTCCGGCTTCGTCAAGGGATAAGGGCGCTGACACCTAGCTTTCCGCAGGAACCCCCCCATATGACACCGTTGCAACGCATCCTCCAGGACGATGTCCCGGCCAAGCTAGTTTCCAGAATATACAGATCGGTGCACTCGTCGACGTCCGCGCCGCAGTTGGCAGCTAGAGGCGGTTGGAACCAAGAGCTGCGGGCCCCACTGACGGACAAACAGTGGGAATTCTGCCTACTGCAGACGGAGCGCATCTCCTCCAGTAGTAGATTTAGGATAATACATTATAAGTACATCCATAGATTATACTATACCCCTGCCCGACTGTGTAGATATCGTCTTCGGGATGATGACAGGTGCGACAGATGCCGCGCCCCGGGGGCAGATTTTCTGCACCTGGCATGGGCATGCGAAGCAGTACACCGCTATTGGTGCCAGGTGTTTGAAGCGCTCTCTAAAATGATTAACACCGTGGTGGCACCCTCCCCTCTCCTTGCCCTGCTGGGATATGTGGAGCCCATACAGGCGGCACACCGCAAATTTATCGCGTTAGCTTTTTTGCTTGCTAAGAGAAGAGTTGCGTGCCGATGGGGCAGAGGCAGGGCCCCGAAATTCAAGGATTGGGTGCGGGATCTTGCCTACTGTCAGGAACAGATCAATACCTATGCTGAACTATTGCCGACAGCGTCACGTCCCACGGATATCTGGGCTCCGTTACGGTGCTACCTCTCGGCTGGGGAGGCTGTTGCGCGCGAAGGGACGATCGCATAGTGTCCTGCGGCTGACACTCCCACACACTCTTGAGGTCAGGCTACCCGAGCCCATTACCCGCTGGTTAGGTGTTGGGTGTGCACTGTGCATTGCGGATCTCCACACAGATGATACACACAAGGTGTGGGTGTATGGGTGGCCTGGGGGAGGTCCCTCTGAGTGTGGTGTGGTCTCAGTTGTCTCTGTGGGTAGCTAGTTGCTGGTTGTATAGGACTGTTTTGATGCTCATGTACGCACTAGCGATGCCTGCTTTGATGTGTCTTCTCCCTCTCCATACTCCCGATGTATTCCTTATGATGGTGATGTGTACTCATTGTCGCACCTTTTGACTGACGCTGTATGTTTGTTCAAAAAGTTCAAAATAAAATTCTAAAAAAATAAATAAATAAAAAGCCATTGAATAAGGAGCAAGCAAATTAGATTGACTAAAAAGCCAACCAGTCAACCACTGATAAGCAATGGGCTAACCCCCAGCCCACTTTCAATATTGGTATTGTACACAATAGGTCTTCAACAAAAGACAAATAGAAGCTGGTTGTAGGGGAGACTTTAAAAAAGCTGGATCTTTTCACTAAAATGAGTATTGCACCACCACCCTCAGTCTTCTACAGCCTGAGGAGGTGACAGAAGTAATTCACACTCATTCAAAGAAGGGTACACATGGTGTGCCCCTCTGCCCTCGGAGCCCTACTCAGGGCCTCACTCCTGTTACAAAAATGCCTCAGCGTCTGCGTGATCTTTATGTTTGCTGAGTTGGGGGGTCAACATGCTACATCCTGCTAGTGTGAACTTGTGTACGCTCTCCAGAGACATGCATTGGGGTCTTTCTCCATCCTAGCAGGGTCATGTACACAGACTCTGTGAGACAACTTTAAGGATGCATGGCTTCATGTGCTACAAGTGGCCAATCACAATAATGACATCCAGAGATTTTGGCACTGGTTATAAAAATTCCTAAACACTGTTGCTTAAGAAGACATTTCTGCACAAGTTTCATCTTTGCTGGCTTGCTTCAGGGATATAGGTTGCCCAGGGCCAACAGTGATAGTGTGATAGTTTACTTAGTGAAAAATCTAGATCATTCACATTAAGGTCAAAGACAGAAGTCTCGTTGTTCAAACCCTTGATGCAGGCTGACAAAGGAGGTGTCTTTCCTGGCACACTGACGTCCTCCTTGCTGTACAATGTAAAGTTTGCCTTAAGTGTCTCAATTTATCTCCAAATGTGGGCACATATTATCAGGTTACACCTGTGACAATGCATAGAATTTGTGCTCCTTTTTTTGCTCCCTACGATGAAAGGTTATAGGTGCCTGAGGAATAAAAGGAGTCATGATCAAATACAATTGACCAATTACAGTGTAACCCATTTGGCCACAAAGTAAAGCTCATAGTTGATTGATGGGATTAAGTATGGATTCAATACAAATTCAAAGCCAAGCTGAAATAAGTCAGCCGCAGAAACAAAGTATAAAAATACAGAATCACTAGTGGATATCTGAAACAATGCACAAAATGTATCCTCAATAACAGAAAGCAAATAAGGAATTCTGTAGCTGCTATTCAAAGAACGAGAGACAAGTAGATTGAATTGAAAGTTACGATCCTCCTGCTTATACATGAGGTTGTCCAACAAAATCTACTAAGCCTTATTCTAAACTAGGAAACAAGAAACCCCTATTTAAGTCAGGGGAGTAGATGAAGGTGTCAGCATAGTAGAACCTCTGTGGAGGTTTTCTAAAGGGAAAGAATATTGTATAGAATAAAGCCACACAATAGAGATGTGGTAAAGAGGCATGTGCCTCTCAAAGTATAAAGGGAATCTGAACAAAGCTGAAGTATACCTTTAATTATTCCATCTTCAAAGAACAAAGCTCAGCAACTACACTCAAGATTTCTTTTCTTTGTTCCACACATTAGAATGTCCTTGGATTCCCCCCCTTCTCACTATTCCGCTCAGACAGTAGTCCTCCCTTCGTTCATTAAAATTTCTTGTCTTTCCCAAAAGATACTCCTTTCGAGCCTCACTAACTCTTTCAATGTGGCTTTCTTTAACCGTGAGCTCATGCAACTGCACCTGAAGAGGATAGAAAAACATTGCATCCAAATCAAGCATTCACATTAAAAGTTCAAAATTTTAAGAAATCCTAGTGCTTACGGCCTTTGGTCAACTTAGTGCAGCAAGTATCTCAATACATGTTTAAATGTGTGATTATAGATACATATACGGTTATAATATAGATATAAAGCACTATTCAAATTGATACATTTTCAGTTATAAAATAAATGGAGAGCATTATTTAAATGAACACACAAATACATATAAGAATTGACAATATTATTCAAATTACACAAAAAAACAGATATATGTGAGAACTGCAATTTGTTGTTACTGTAAGGGAAAATGTTAATATGCACACTCATATAAATGCTTGAGATTACACAGTAAGTGCACTTTCTGCATCTGTTCAAGTGCACTACATTGCGTAAAAATGTTACATCGCACAAATACATGAGACCATACGTAACATATTTGTGGCCTAGTCAAACATGAAAGGGTGGAGCCAAGATTTTGCTGCTCCGCCTGTTTCTGGGATTACAGTGTATGAGGGATGGACCTCCTGAGAACCAAGAAGGTTTTTCCAGAGGGAATCTTTCATCTCTCCTTTGAGGACTCATCTGAAGTTGTATATGGTACATTCTGGAAAGATGAACACCCAGAAGTAAAGATTCACTCTAACCAAAAAGTAAGCAGCATTATACCTCAAGGTTTTTAACAAGGAGAGGAATTGGGGAAAAGGAGCATGGGTTGCTAAGTATATTAAAGATTTTTCAACCTAGAATTGCCTTGCTCCAGGATTTATTTATTGAGCGCAGAGTGGAGGAGAAAGTGCAACAAAATGTGAAAGCTGAGTTGTTCACTTTCACCATTCCCAAAACCCCTCGGGTCCTCTTCGCGGTCCTACTTCCAAAGGAGCAGAGCGGGCAAGCCTTAGGGTTCTATCATTTTAGGATTTGAGGAAGCCTGCTATTATGGTCATTCCGCCTTTGGAACAGGGAGAGCAAACCATTGTCCTTTGATGTATTTTTTGCAAAACTGACACTTATTACACCAAATAAACTTAGACGGTCGCCTGGATGAACATTATACACTGCATACAAAAGTCATGTGCAATACCTGCTCAAGTTATTTTTCTTACAGATTTTAAAGGAACGCAGGAAACGTCCATGCAACAGAAGCTTATGTGGTACACATTCAGTTGCCACAAGACATATTCTGCACCAACCTGTCTCTCGTAGGTGACCAAGTGTAACCGAGAGCAAACAAAAATTACTTCAAATGGACATAATTTACTAATCGATATTTATATGAAATTACTTTTGCGTAAGCAGAATTTCGCTTAGGCCTAAGCACTAGTAATCCTGTTATAGGAAATATTTATGGATGGTTACGTAGAGGGGCAGTGGGGGGGGGGGGGTTTACAAGACAAGAGATTCGTTTTTATGTATTCCTGAAGGTGAGATGATTGTTAGTGCTGTTGAAGATGAGTTGGACAGGCAGTACCCTAGAAGGGTGACTTTGAATGCAAGAGTGTGACCCACTGTATGATGTTTTGATCCTTGGGACGTCTGGGGTTTAGCTTCAAATGGAGATGGAATCCCAGAGTCTGACAAAATACAATACCAAGAAAAAGTGATAGGACCAACTGTTCCATTGGCTAACTAAGTTCATGGGGCATTCCAGTGGTCTACCCTTGGCACAGCCAGTGACCGATAAGTTAAACAGAATGAGGAATTTGGTAATCATTCTAAGAAGAAAGAGGTGATGGATGGCCGCTTTGGTTGCCTGTAACATGTGTTGTCCGTAGGGGTCCACAGGGCGGTAAATTTAAATTAGGAACTTGCCTTATCACACATTTGCAACTTACTGGCATCTTCTTTTTACGGTGATTAATGTCAAATTTGCAATCATTTTGGCCAATTATTTAGCGCTGTTAGAGTTTAGTTTTAGGAAATTGAAAGTTATTCATGACTCAGTATCTCTGCAGATGGTGTTGATTTTTCTTGTTTCAGATGCTTCTAAAATCGACTAACAGATGTATCTGCATATCCTCCCATTACCTTTTGCTAACTTACTATTTTGGGGCTTTAGACATGGCAACAAAGAGTGCTATGACAGGAGCTATATACAAATGCCCATATCATAACTTAATACCACGAAACAAATCATTTTACAGTCTTCATGAGCAGAGCAAGGGAGTAGAAAATACCACAAAAGCAGTCTAATGTGCTCGTATCGATCTATTTACCATCCTTGGTCTTGCAATATTTACCTAGAGCCATTGTCTGACTGTATCAAATTACCCCCACAAAAAACCAAGAGCACTGGCAGGGGCACCTTGTCCCCCCATCAAGCACATACTAGGTTTTCCAAAAGGTCCAGCAAGATTATTCAGCAGTTTGCTATTCGTTTCTAGCTTGCATTGCCATGACACACCTCTTGCCCGGGCTGCCTTTGCTTTATGAATTCTGTAGATATTGTCTGTGCTCGATAAAGTGTTGGATGGAAGAAAAATGATGTCAGGAACAACCAATGTTAAAATCTTTTCTTAAACAATATTTAATCCTGTTTAGATGAAAGGGCAAAATAATGTGTAAACCGTGTTAATGGGCCAAGGTTTACAGTGTTTCACTTCCTAGATGAACTACTTGAAATGTTAGAATCTACGAGATCTTGTAGGAATAAATGGAGCGATTTTGAATGAAAACGGCGGGCTTTACAGTAAGCTCGATATGTGATTAAGAGACTTTTAGAGAAGACAAGATGAGCAACTCTAAAGTTTGCAGTTTAGCAAATGGAGGTCAGTCAGTTGTACGAAGACCCACCAGGCTGTGCTAATCTGCAGTTGCCTCTGGTATTAAAAGGCATAGCATGTCCATTCACTGCTACCGATAAACCAGAATACAATGTCTTTTTTTTTTTTTATTGAAAACATTGACAGTCATTGTAGCGTCAGCTGGCTCTTAGCTATCTGCGGCACCCATGTGAGCATGCGCGCAGTTCTTACTCCAAAATAATCAAAATGTTTAACTTGTTCCAAGAGAGCTGACCCAAATTTGAACCTACCTCTAAATGCCTTTTTTGAGCGAAAGTTATACATTTTGTTTTAGAAACATTGATTTCCAAGCCACATTTTTCACACGAGTGAAAACCGATTTAATACATTTGCAGATAATGTTCCTTATATGATAGTTAGTAGTCTTAGAGTCAGAAAAGTGAGGTGGCCATTAAGAAAACAATTACAGCACCGGGGTAGCACAAGTCACTGTTAGAACATGTCCACCTTCAGCTATAAAAGGCATTTAGGATTCTTCAACTTTGGTGAAAGAAAGTTGGCGTCGCCCCACAGACTTCAATGGGAAAAATAAAATAATAATAATGCATTGTTGTTATCATTTTAGTGGCTCTTGGGGCAGGGCAGGGCAGGGCTGGAAGAGCAGGGAAAGGAGTGGTTTGCACTCCCTAAGTGCGCAGGGCTGCGCTGGACAACCAGTCCTGCACACTTTGCATCTTCCCCACCAGGCTTTCTTTACACAGCCTGGTGAAGGACATGCAAAGCCTCCCAGTTCCAATCTAAGCTCCATGGTTCAGCACTCAGACCAATCACAATGCTGCAACAATCACAATGCTGCATCGCAGCGTTGTGATTGGCTATGGGGAGCCTGGGCGTTTCCTGCTCCTTCCTGAAGCTGGCGGAGACAGGAAGAAGAGGACGGAGAAGTGGTGGCAGTCAGCCGGTCCAGGTAAGTGTTTGTTTTTCTTTAATTTCGTTCCGTCCCGCACTCCGCCTGCCCCGCCCCACCACTCCCGATCGGTATGAGCCACTATTGTGAAAGAATATGATAATGATCATCAGTAGCAATGCTCTATGTAGTGGGAAATCTGAACGCAAGATCACGCATGGTGCTGCTCACTGGCGACAGTTTTGAATTTGTGAAAGAGCACAACATGCCAATTAGGATTGTAGGTGCTCAATGATTTTGTTTCCTGATGTCTCTATCTATTGCTGTCTCTGACAGGGATGGGGTTAATCACTTACTCAAACAGTTGGGAATACATGGGAGCCTCAGCAAGATGTAGGAAAGTGCTATAGATATTGCACGTAGGTGGGCTTCATAAAGTTATTTACTGGTATTTAACTGTGCCTCAAGGGTAGGGGCCTCCTGCTCATTGGCAGACTCCTTATGGTAGTTTACTGGTGGTCTAATTGTGGTTCCCGAGATAGGGCTCTAGTGGCTTTTGGAAGGGCTCCAAAAAGTGATCTGCTGGTGATTAAATGGTGATTCCATTTTTAGGGTCTCCTATGTCTTTTTGGTGGATTCCATATAGTTGCTTACATGTGGTTTAACTATGCCTCTATGCTTCCTGACTCCTATTACTTGTGGGTGGGTTCTGTGGCTTGCTGGAAGTCTAACTTGGCTTCCAAAGGTTGGGCTTGTATCATTCCTTAGTGCAGCATGTATAGGGATATTTGGGTGGTATAACAGTGGTCCCAGAAATTGGGTTCCTGCCATCCCTGGGATGACTCAAAAATAGATTTACTGGTGGATTAACAGTGCATCCATGTTATGAGCCTCCTATTGGCCCTGAGTGCACTCCATATTGTGGTTTACTGTTGGTATACTGGGCCTCTAGAGGTTGGGCTCCTACAGCTCCTGAGTGGACACCATATAGTGGTTTACTCGTGGTGTAACAGGGCCTCCATAGATTGGCCTTCAACCATGGTCCTTTGGGGACTGTGAAACTGTCCCTTGGTCTACCTTGCAAAACTTGGGAGTGCTGCTACCTGCGTTTTTTTTTGTGCAATTCTTTTTATTGAACAAATGCAAGTCGACATGTCGGTTTACATGTAAAGGGATTGTACAAATTGAAAAAACAAACACTGTTGTGCACAAACGTCATACAGGCATTACATGATAGAGTACAATGGTTACGGCGTAGACGGTTCTTCAAGTAAGGGGATAGCTGGAGGGACACATATATTACCTCGATAGGCATTCCATTTGCTCCATATGGAGGACCATTTTTTGGGGCACAGTTTTTTCTCTGAACATACACCAGTCCATATCTGCACTCCAGACCACAACTTTAGGTGGTTCCCTCGCTCCCCACAACTGTGCAATGTTCCTTTTAGCCACCATTAGGCCCAGTGTGACCTATGTTTTATCTTTACTGTCCAAATCAGTGGGCTCCCAGACATTCAAAAGGCATCTCTTTGCTTCGGGTTGTATGTCAACATCAAGTACCTCACTCATACAGTCATGTATCTTCTTCCAATAGTACTGGGCATACCCACATTCCCATATTATATGCATGAACGATCCTACCTGGCCACACTGCCTTCTGCAGTTTCCCTCATCTGCTCTCCCCATCCGAATGAGACTAGGCCCAGAGACATAAATTCTGTGAAGGACTTTTAGTTGAACTAGGCGCAATCTAGAAGAGATCGCAACCTCTTGTTGGGAGGTCACTGCCTGCTGCCGCTCTTCATCCAGCTCCAGCCCATCTTCCTCCCAGCGCTGTCTCAACAGTCCTAGGGGATCCGAGGTATTATTAATCAGCTTTTTATTAATTAGGGATATCACTTTATTTGGAAGGTATCCATCAAGCAGTCTATCCTCCAGCGATGAGGAGTCCTGGGGGGAGGTGCCCTTTGGTAAATTCGACATGAGTGCATGTCTGACCTGCAAATAGCTAAAGTATTCCATGTCTGCGAGCTCATAGTCCTGCTGCAGTGAAGAGAATGAGACCACTTCTCCCTTCACCTATAGGTCCCCAATCTTTGGGATCTCGAGCAGGTCCCATTTGTCGAACCCTTTCACAGTCCTCGGTCTATAGGGCCCTGTTGTAATTACCACCCGGCAGCAACCATTTATCCATTCTGTAACCCGGGTCTTCCCAGCGGCGGTAAGTACAATGATTGATTGCTGCCAGGTGCGCAGCCCAGTAGTATCTTTTTATGTCTGGCAGTTCAATCCCCACGCCGTATCAACTCAAGACAAGTTTTTGCAAGGCAATGCGGGGTCTCCCATCCCAAAGCAATTCTTTCTGCAGGCCCTCTATCTCCTTAAAATACCTCGCCAGGACCACTTGCAGGGAATTTTGCAATGCATAGAGGAAGCGCGGCAACAACATCATTTAAAAAAGTGCTGCCCTCCCTAGCAGCAGCGAAAGCGGGAGTGCCTTCCAAGTTGCCACATCACGCCTCAGTCTCTGCAGGGGGGGGAAGCAGGTTACGCTCGTACCTGATTTTGGGGTCTGTGGTTATAAAGCCACCCAAGTACTGGTAGCCTACTCTTGCCACTTGTATAGGGCAACCTCTGGGCGGGGGAGGAGGAGCTCCTCTAAGGACATACATGAGGGACTTACTGCAATTAATTGTGTACCCCGAATATTTACCAAAGTTCGTGAAGACATTAAGCACTGTATGGAGGGTTGCTTTCGGGGAAGCAAGATAAAGGAGGGCTATCTGCGGTTTTGACGAGCTTGGCGCACTCTCTAGGCATCATGCATGACATGAAAACTGTATGCTTTATCTGACACCTCTACCCACAACACTTCCTCATCCATGTACTTGAAGATTGCTTCGTATCATATCATCCACTAGAAGTGTGCTTTTAGAATTCAAAACACACCCAAAGCACTATAGAAATGCAACAGTACAATATAATGCAGAACAATGCAATCCTTGTACAAGGGACAGGAAAAAGGTAGGCTCTGCCCACAAAGTCAGGCAAAATTAGGAAACTTCTCCTGAGCTGAAGTTTAGTCAGGCTAGCCTGCAGTCCATGATGATTTCCTATTGCAGAATGTCTTGCCCAAAGTGTAAGGAAATTGTTAACTGATGAGGCTGGTCACCCTTACAAAAAGCATCAGGTGAATGGAGTCTGGAGGAGAGTATGAGCAAAGATTGATTATTGTTTAATTGAAACTTTGCATCTTGCAAAGCAGCATTTTTGAGAATTTACACACAGTTGAGAGTTAGTCGACTTTGCAGCTTTGCATAGTCATTGGATGATGGGTGATTGTTAGAAATGGCCTTTTTTTAGGGTGCTTTCCCTTGATTTTTGCTTTTGTCTTGCCTGGATTTCCACTGATCTATGTGCTAGTCTTAGGAATTTGAGTGCTTTGACATTGCCATTCAGCTACATATGTGCATTCCTGATAGAAGGCCATAAACTAGGGGCTCGAGGGAAACTGCAGACCTCTGACTCTGAGGGGCCTTCCTGGGCAGGATACCTGGAGGTGGAACTGGCACCTGCATTCTAAGGGGCAGGGTCTTGGCCCCACTAAAGATATTGATCAAGCCTCCCAGAGTAGGGTGGCAGGCAGGACACATTTATAGAGGGCTGTGCATTTCAATGGTGGCATTTTGAACTGATCTTATCTTCAAAGACCATTATGGCTGTAACTACTGGGGCTCTGCTTTTGGGATTGAAACCATAGTATTCTGGTTCGATGCTTGTACATCGACAAGAGGAACCATTGGGGCAGGAGGGACTGCAACTTGATTATCCGCAGACTTGTAAGGGCCTGGGGCTTGTCGTGCTCCAGGGAGGGGGCTATCACTAGTGGATTTTGCCTGGATGTTGCTGGCCTGCAGCTAATTGCCAATTGTCCTGGCCCAGTTCCCTAGCACTCTCCAAGGGCTGTTTAGCTGGCCTCCTCTCCACAAGATCCCAGGGCAGAAAGGATCTGCCTGTTTCCACAAGATTGTAAGAAACGCGCAGGGTGTGGGGAAACGGGTGGAAGTGAAAGTCGGTTCTGACAAGGACCCGTCCTGATGAATACAGAAATCACACTGTGCAGAGGAGTGTGCTCATAAAGATCAGCTACCCACCTGGGGTGTTAGAATGTGAGGTTTTTGAGGAGTGTTGGGGAAGTTTGTTGAATCTGAGGGACCTGTGCTTGCAACCGGAAACCTCTGCTAGCTTGCACTCCATAGTGTGTGGTGTCTGAGGGATGTTGGGGGATGTTTGCTGAGTCTGCGGGACTCAAGCTGGAAGCCTAGACTGTCTCCAACCTCCAGATCGGGAGGATGACAGTGCCTGACATCATGGCCTCATCCAAGGTTGCCAGCTCCCTCACCCTGGTCCCATGCCACAAGGTACTCTGTTGTTGAGAATATCATGACCGGAAGGGTCTCATTGTGCCTTGTCTGCATCCATGGCTGGCTGCCTGGAGCTACTGCAGCTCGTACCTCTACCTGAGAGGAGCAATTTCTCCAATTCGGAAGCGTGTCAGCTTCCAGTGTCACAGTCTTTTGCCTACGGGGGAAAGTGATCCTGCACTCATCAAGGTGCCGCTGGGTGCCAGAAGGCCTAATCTGGAAGGACGAAACTAAGTAACTGTGTCCTTCTGCTTTAGGTGGTCCCGATAATCTAATCAAAGTGTCACCAGCGGGTGCAGTGTGTATCATTGCCTGGTATAGTTTGAGTTGAGTGGCTGAGGGGCTGGGTCATGAGGTGTAGTCCAAACCTGTGATTTCTTGACCATTACAACTGTGCGGAGTATTCAATATTAGGAATGTTGTGTTCAATGCAAATTTGTTAGCGTGAAAGTGGAATACCTCTGGGCAGCGTGCATATATGTTTCTGTTGCATTTGATGTGGGAGGGATTGCTTGGATCGTGAACACCTCGGGGAAGTATGCACATGGGTTTATGTTGCTTACGAAGCTGAGGGGAAAACGGGGTGTGTGAATACCTGACTAGTACATATATGTTTGTGCAGTTAAGCTGCTAATGGAGAGTTCAACAATTGCATATAACTATGCATATATAACAAAAGTATATATCCAATGTGTATGTCATTTTGATTTCAATGTGTGTGTAATACAAAGACCATTGTTTTATACATACGGTGTGAAGTTTTTTTGTAGTGTACTTAGTGTGCTGCAAGGGTGGTGCTGTGCCAATACTTTACACTTTGACCTTAAGGATAAGACTGACTGCTCTGTGCCAAGCTACTCAAGGGTGAGCACAGTTTATCGGACAAGTGTATCGTACTTATCCTGTCTAGGACAGTGGATTCTTCAATGCATCCTAGCCAGCCACAAACCTAACAGTGATGCACAGTCAGAGTAAATTGATATTTTCTGTTGTGAGTGCCAAATGGTCCTCTGTGTTCAAAGACAAAATACTTGCGGCCCGAGCGATGACCATCAAAGGTTAGTGACAGTATTCTGCCTCCACAACACACTTGAAATCACCATTGTGGAACTAGATGACCAGCATGCTGCAACCTCAAGCAATGTATATTTATGCATTGTGCATATCAGTAGGGGCAAGAAGGTGGCCACTCAGCTTCCCATAGCGAACTGTAGAATTGTGCTTTACAATAATGTGCTTTGCCTATGTTTTCCTATGAGCATGTCACAAAGTGTATTTCTTTGAGTAGCTCCATCGTGATGAAAACTTATGCTCTGACTGTTGTATTAGAGTTGGTCAGTTTACCTGACACAGCCTACTGAATGAATGAGACCTTTACTCTTGGAATAAACTTACTTCTGTTTCAACCCTGGAACTTCCCTATTGATTAATTACTTGATTTTACACTGGCGACGAGCTAAGGAGACTTATTCCACTGCATCTTCAAAGATTTAAACTTGTGTTTTATGGGGAAGAAGTGCAGGTCCCAACATCTACAAGTCTCTCCTCAAGGAGCAACATCCACAAGATTTTCTTCAAGGAACAACTGGAGCAACTTCACATCTTCATTGTTCTGAAAGTGTTGGCTGAGTTTCCCATTTCTCTTCCCTTTGATATTTTCTTCTTGGGGCTACCTCTGCTTTACTGTGGAGTGGGAGTGTTCCCGCGCACCTCACTCTTTCTAGACGGGTTGGCAGATTTCGTCCACGCACTCTTTTTTGCCTTATATGTTTGTGGGCAAACTCTTTCTAACTTTGGATTGGGAGCGCTCGCCGTACGTCTCACCCTGTTAGAGTTTCCTGGGTTCTGAGATATTGGTGCGGGCTCGTCCTTTCCCCCTTACGCTGTGTGGCCTTTGATAAACCGGACACCCTCTTTGCTGGTTTCCAGAGGTTGTTCCCATTGGAAAAGAAATGCATATTGCCCTAGTTGTTGCTACTTTGAATGGACGCTCTGCTGTTTTGTTTTACGTTACCCGCTGCCTATGCTTTGCCAGAGCTAAGCTGCCCTGACTCTTTGGTGTGTTTGTTTGATCCTACTACTTGGTGCCTCGCTCTTACCTTTTGCTTGCCTGCTAAGCTACACTGTTCATGCTACCACATGCTGTGACCACATGCGCTGCTGTGCGAGCTCATTGTCATCTTTCAAAGTTGGTACTCTCATGCTGTGTTCACACGTGCTGCTGTGCGAGTTCATTATCATTGTTCAAAATTTGTGAAGTCCTACATCACGTGCCGCTGCGCGAGGCTTTTGTGACAGCAATTTTTGTGATTTTGAAAGACAACATCTCACCATCACGAGTCCTGGAGTCCTAGGGGCGTGTGCGTCGGCACATTCCTCTTCGTTACTCGGCACGTTCTTCTTCATCTTTGTTGGCTTTGACCCCTGGTGTCTCGGTTTACTAAGAGTGCGCATTCCAGCGCACAATCTTTTTCAAGGCTCTATCGTCACTAGCGCACATTCAGCACATTACGCTCATTACTTGGCGGCCATCTTGGTTTAACTACGTGTTGTAGTTTAGCATGTTTTCAGGACCCCGACTGTTTTTTTAATACGCGGTCGCAACTACAACTGTCCTCCACCTGAAGTAACAAACTGGTAACAAGTTGTGACATCTTTGACTCATTATGCTCTTCCCAATTTTGTTTGTTGTCACATTTAGCAACTCATTTTGTTTGTAGGTGTGTAAACATTTTGTATGTCAAATTGTTTATTTAAGGCTTAAAAAGTTAACATTTCAGTACAGTACAGTATGCTTTTCAAACTGTTTCTATAACACTTTATATTTGGTGGGCCTTGGTAGTTGACATACATTCATTTTTATTTCTTGAAGGTTTATTATGAATTTCATTTACTGTAAACTATTTGCGTAAGTTACCACTCTCTGCTTTCCTTTACATTTGTCTGAAATTTGCAGTGTAACCATGCAGAATATTACTACTCCACCGTTTTTTTTAACATCCCCTGGTGATCCACCTATTTAAATGGCAAAAATGGAAGAAGGTGTTTGAAAGATACGCCAAGGTGTGTGGAACCAATCTCAGTGCAGAGAGAAGAACTGCTCTTCTCTTACATTGTCGTGGTTTGGAAGGTCAAGAGGTGTTTGATCACTTACCCGAAATAGATGATCCAACCTTAAATGAGTTTGAAATGTGCATGCTAAAGCTTGATAGGCATTACTTACCCAAAGTAAGCACAATCCTGGAACGCTATAATTTTGGTCGCCGAACTCAAAATGAAGGTGAGTCGGTAGAGAACTATGTTACTGCCTTAAGAGAATTGGGTTCCACATGTAAGTTTGGGGCTTTATTAGAGGAAAGAATAAGAGATCAGTTCATGTTGGGTTGCAATGTAGAGAAAGTTAGAGATGATCTGTGGCAGAAAGATGACTTTTCATTAGATAAAGTTCTTACAATCGCTTAGAAAATTGAACATTCTCTAAAGTGTGTAGAAATTATAACTAAGCATGAAGCTAAGGCAAATTTTGTCCAAGTGATAAAAGGTTCTACCAAAGAGAAGAATTGGAAGAAAATGTATTACGTTAAACCTGAAGTGAAAAACTCTTGCACTTTTCAAACTAAGTGTTACAGGTGTGGGAATGCAGGGCATCTTGCTAATGACTAGAAGTGTCCAGCACTAAAAGCTACTTGCTTGAATTGTAAAAAGGTTGGACATTTTACCGCAGTGTGTAAGGCTAAAAGAAACAAAGGCAAAATCAATTTGATTTCACATAAGAGTGACAGTGATACTGATGGCTGTTCTGAGTTTAACTGTGGTCAAATTGTCTCACAAGTGACAGATAAATGTAAGACAGGTCCTGTGAATGAAGTAATTGTTGAAGGGGGAAGTACCAGTGTACTTTTGATTCAGGAGCTAAAACCATTGTCTCCAAACAGTTTTATGTGTGCAAATTGAAAGATAAAGTAAAATTATTAAAGGCTGACATCAAACCCAGTGCCTACGCTGGAGAACCCATAAAGCTTTTAGGATATTTTTGGGGTTTAATAGAGTACCATGAAAGGTATCTATCAGGTAAAATGTATGTCTCACAAAAAGGAGATAGTATCCTAAGTTGGTCCCACCAGAGAGATTTTAGGGGTGAGTTTAGATTCGAACAATGACCCCCCTATCATTTTGAAAGAAAATATTCAAGTAAGCGAAGTTGCCATCAATCTAGACAATGATGACAACTACACGTTTGTGTTAAAAAGAGATTTTCCCAGTGTGTTTAGGAACGAGCTAGGATGTTTGCGAAACTATGTGCACAAGATACGACTGGTTTCTGGGGCTGTGCCTGTAGCAGGTAAAGTGCGTGGTGTGCCTTTTGCATTGAGAGATGAAATGAGATCAGAATTAGTAAAGCTCAAGGCTGAAGGGATTATAGAAGAGGTGGAAGGTACTCAATGGTTGGCTCCGGTTGTAGCCGCCAGGAAGGCTAACGGTAGCCTTCACTTATGCATAGACTTGAGAGAGCTCAATAAGCAGGTCATAGTAGACAAGTATCCCCTTCCCAAAATCTCAGACATGCTTATGTTGCTGCAGGGGGCTAAAGTCTTTTCCACCAAGGATCTAAAGTCCGCATATCGCCAAATAATGTTAGATGAAGAATCTAAAGACCTAAGCACGTTCCTAACACCATTTGGGACGTACAGGTTCATAAGGTTCGCTTTGGATTGGTGTCAGCAGCCTCCGTATTTCAAAGGGCTTTGGAAAAAGATTTAAGAGGTCAGCTGGGTGTAAAACTCTATCAAGACGATGTCCTGATTCATGGGAGAGATGAGATAGAGCATGACAAGAGGCTTAGGCAAGTACTAGAGAGGTTTCATCAACATAATCTCACAGTTAGATTGGACAAATGTAAGTTTAAGAAACCCTCTATCGATTACCTAGGTCACACCATATCAGGTGAAAGAAAGCATAGAACCCAAAATTGACTCGGTCGATGCAATACAAAAGTTACCGTCTCCCGCCAATAAGGAAGAGCTCATGAATTTCCTCTGGATGGCTGAATACTACAGCAAATTCATAAGGGGGTTTGCTGGCAAGTGTGTCAGTATCAGAATGCTATTTTGCAAAGGTGTGGATTTTATGTGGTCTAACAAGTGTAAGACTGAATTCAAAGAAATTAAGGAAATGCTTAAAAGAACCCCTAAGTTGAGATGCTTTGACCCTTCCAAGAAATCATTTCTTATCACTGATGCTTGTATGAAAGGATTAGGTGCAGTTTTGCAACAAGAAGTTGGTGATACTGAAAATGTCATACTGTTTCTTTCACGCAGTCTCTGAGGGGCTGAGTTATGCTACTCGGTTATCGAGAGGGAGGCCCTTGCGGTGCACTGGGCTGTGAAGAAACTCATTGTGGAGGACTAAATTTGTTGTACGTTCAGACAAATGCGAGGTTTTAAAAAAACAAAGGCATTAATGCGATTTCAGGCAGAATCTTCAAATGGGTCGTCGCACGTCAAGGCTATGATTTTGAAGTGAGATACCTGCCTGGAGTCAAAAATAGGATGGCAGATACCCTTTCGAGATTAGTACCAAGTGATGATGATAAACTGAATCTTGAAGAAGATGAACTAAACAAATGGGTGTGTAATGTTGAGAGTGATGGAGTAAAGGAAAGCAGATGGTGCGAAGAGTGTGCCTCAGACAGAGAGTTACAAGAACTTTCGTCCTTGCTTAAGGAAGGTTGGAACAATAAAATTAAGTGTGATTGTGAAAAGTACTGGAAAGTTAGGCATGAGCTTTCAGAGTGTAAAGGGCTAATATTTAGAGGAACTAGGCTTGTCCCTCCTGTGGTGCTTCGTCTTAAGTTGTTGGATTTAGCCCATCAAGGACATCAAGGCATGTCAAAAACAAAAGAAAGGCTAAATTACTGGTGGCCCGGAATGGATCTGCAGGCTGAGCGTCTAGTGAGAGAATGCATACCTTGCACCTTGAGTGAGATGTGCCTTAAGCCCAGAGTACAACCCATGGTCATCAGAGAGCGCCCCAAAGCGCCATGGGAAGAGATAGCACTTGATATTTTGGGCCCTATACAAGGCAATGTAGGTGATGTTTCGTACTCATTGATTTGTATTCCAGGTGGCCAGAAATCAAGCTCACTAGAGGTATTGATATGAAGCATGTCATCCTGTTTCTCAAAGAAGTGTTTGGTAGAGAAGGACTGCCTGAGGAAAAAGAATTGCAAAACAACCCTCGAAATTTAAAGACTATATCATGGAGCAATATGAGAGATGAGATCTTTTTTTTAAAATTCTCTATAGTCTCTCCTTTATTTGTGTTTTTATTTAATTTGTTGTTTGGTTTTTTTTAGTATAAAGAGGGAAGGTGTGTATTATTGTGTTTTGCAGTAATGTTCTTTGCCTATATTTTCCTGTGAGCATTTCACAAAGTGTATTTCTTTGAATAGCTCCATGGTGATGGAACCTTATGCTCTTGACTGTTGTATTAGAGTTGGTCAGTTTACCTGACACAGCCTACGGGATGGATGGGACCTTTACTCTTGGAATAAACTTACTTCTGTTTCGTCCCTGGAACTTCCTTATTGATTAATAACTTGATTTTACACTAACAGAGCAGAGGTGGATGAGCCAGACAATTCATGGGAAAAGTGGAGCCAGGGGTCTGGCTTGGATCTAAGAGTACAAATGCAAGCCAGGCCCACCAAAACATAGCATGGAAACCTTTAAATATTTTGTGGTACATTGTTGTAAAAATACCTCATGCCTGTAAAAGACCAGCCAAGCTAATCACGCTATTCATTCTTTTATGGTTCCATCCCTTCCCCTAATCTCCCTCCATTTCCCCCATCCCTTCCATCTATCTCTCACCCTAGCCCATTTATGGTCTCTCACCTTTTATTTAGCAGCATCTGCATGTTGACAAAAGCGCTACCCCACTGAAAGCTGGCCCCTGTGGCGCTTTCTTAGCAAAGGCTGCATCTCTACCTGCCTCTCCTGCCACCATGTCATCCCTCTGCTATGAGAGAGCCTTTGATCTTCGTATTGACGTTTTTTTAAAGTTTTAACAGAATGCTGGTCTTCACAGCCATTGTGTTAAAACTCTTTGAAACACTAGCACAGATGTATTGTCTAGTGGTCCGATGTGCCAAAAGGCAATGTATTTGTGTTGGCATTTTATTTAAAGTTCTAGCACAATGCTGGTTTTCACAGCCTATCAATACCAGCATTGTGATAAAACCCTAAGAAACACCAACACAGTCTATTGGTCAGATACCAAAAGATAATACCTCCATTTTAACAAAATGTTGGCTTTCACCATCTCTGAAGGATGACCCTCTCTAAGAGAGAGTGGTTGGGCTCGGCTGATGTTGTATACCCTGCCAAGTGGTGCCACCCCAGTTCTGAGCTCTTAGAAGTGGGCTTAAGGTGATATGCCAGCCTCTGTGGATCTAGCAGAACTGACACATCTCCTCTCCTGCACGGTGCAACCCTGAGCAGAACCAACACATCTCCGCTGCTGCATGAATTGGACCTGTTGCAAAGACCTACATCGCCACCGCAACCTGAAATTCCTTTAAAGTGCCATTGCACAATGTATCCTCTGCGCAGGCCTTTAACTTCACTCATCGATGACAGCCTGGACAACGATACCGAACACTGCATCTCAACCTCGCTGCTCCTTAGAACCGATGCACTGCCCTGATTGCATGCCGCATCCTCGATGTTGGGCTTCTCATCACAAGCCTGTTCACTGGGATCCTCTATGATGATGCAGGCCCTCACATCGCAGCCTCACTGCATCTTGGATACAACCGCATCACTTCGGCTGTGCAGTGCATCTTCAACATGGATCCTCGCAATGCCTTGCAAACCAGGATTCAAGGTAAGCGCGACCAGCACAGGTAAGAGCAGCGGGGCAGGTGTGGGGCATGGTGGGGGGGAAGTCAACAGGCACCAGGATAGGTAAAATAAATAAAACAATTAAAATAAAACCACTTACCTTGTGCTCACTGCATCGCCGACTGGGCAATGAGGCAAGCGCAAGGTAAGTGGTTTTATTTTTTTTATTTAATTTTACCTATCCCGTCGTCTGTCAACTCCCCCCACCCTGACCTGCCCGCCCCCCACCCGCCTCACCCCGCCTCACCCCACCACTCTTACCTGTGCCGGTCACGCCTAGTTCAAGGTACTTTGTTCAACTGACTTAACTGGGCCCCTTTAGCCGGCCTGAGCTCCATTGCAGTCGGCCTAAACTTGTGACCTTGTCCCAGCCCGTTGGCAATTTGTGCTTTTTGGCGATATTCTCCCTAAAATATTTAAAATTGCCTACCACCGGTTTTGTTGATTGGATTTTTTTTTGTTTTGGTATTGTTTTATTTACTAAAGAAAGCTAAGTTGGTGTGGGATCCTATTTATGTAGTGTTTTCACTTTATTACTGTTTGATGTGTTGCATGTTGCATGTTGTGTAGTATATACTTATGTGTATGCACTTTGTGGGCACTGGAGATCAGTCCTAGCACTTGTCTGATTCCGCTAAGGGACTTTTTTTCTGTTCAACTGCCTTTATTTAACTGTCTTGATAGACAACGACCAGTAGAGGTCAGTAAAACACCAGAATTGCTTTCTGCTTGTTCAACTGCCTCTATTTAACTTTCTTGATAGAAAACGACCAGTAGAGGTCAGTAAAATAGCAGAATTGCTTTCTGCTGAGAGCCTTTTTTTTGTTTTTCTGGCAACTGCCTCTAATTAACATTCTTGATAGAAAACGACCAGCAGAGGTCAGTTAAATACCAGAATCACTTTAGCATTCTGTAGATTCCAGTCCATAGTAATTGTCTGCCACAAGCACCCGTAGACAATAATATTTTTTTCAAATCTTGTATTTTCAGTGATCTGACCACCGAAGGCCCTGATTTTATATTAAAAACAGAGCATTGAACTATACCATTTCCCACTGAAAGGCAATATTTCTCTCCATGTGTTCCTATACCTGGTGTGTCACGCAGTTTGGTGCTTACTTTTCCTCCATGTTAAACAACAGTAGATGTTTCAGCACCCAGTTTAATGTGCTTCATTGCTAAATGCTTATAAGGCCCCAAAGGGAAGATGAGTTGGCCTAACGGCTAGGGCGGTCGACCTCGAATCTGGGGAACTGGGTTCGAGTCTCGGCAATGACGCTGAACATCCTGTGATTCTGGGCAAATCTCTTATTCTCCCCGTGCCTAACAGAAATGAATGTGTGTCCTCATGTAACGTAACTGGTGCTATGTCAAGCGCTCTGATATCCGATTCGGGTCAAGTTTGCGCTATATAAAACTCTGTAAAAAAAAAAAAGGCTATACCAAGTGCATTGCAAATGCTTGTTTTCAGTGGTCGAGGGTTTCTAGTCACTGTGGTTAAGTAGATGCTGGGAGGTTTATGGTTGTAAATTTGTGAAATGGAGAGAGAGTGGAGAGTTACATGGGCTCGAAAAAAAGAGAGAGGAAGAGCAATAAAATGTGAAAGAGGGAAAGAGAGAGATAGGAAGAAACGGACAAAAAAGAGAGAAAGATAAAATGACTGAGAACTGGAGAAAGTGTGTTAGAGAGAAAGACAGTGTGCGAAAAAGACATTGGGACATACAAAGAGAACGGGAGAAAAAAATGCGGAAAACAGAGAAATAGTAAAAGTGAGTGAAAAGAGCGACTCAGAATGACGTCAAGAAAAAGAGAGAAAAAGACAGACGAGGGGGCAAGAGAGACAAGATGAGTTGGAGCAGAGTTAAGAGGAACATGCCAGAGTGTGAGAATGAGAGAGAAAGAGAAAGTTGGAGACCGAGAGGTGGAATAGAGAGAGAAACTCACAGGCCCTTGGATACTATCAGGTGATACAGAACAGAATGCCTGATTGATGCAGATAATGTGTCTTCTTGTCCTCCACAAAGCAAGGTCTACAACGTCTCAGCTTGTGGAAAAATTACTGTAATCTATAGGGCGTGAAAAAACCCAAAGAGCAATGGTTAATCTTACAGGAAAACTCAAAGTAAGAACAAAGTGAAATCAATTTACAATAGACAAAGAGATTATCATTCAAACAATCAAATGCCCCGAGTTAAGAATAACATTCAGCAAATTTGGAAATATCACCAAAGACATGAAGAAGCTCCAGAGGTAGGACATGACCTCATTCCAAGCTAATGCCAAGGTAGGGACCACAGAGCAGAATTGTAAATTAAACTATTCACTTGAGTCGTCAATTCAATACTCCTGGATGCAAGGAAAATGTGTCCCACATACTGCAAGAAGCACATGGTGCTCGGCACACAAGATTTTAAAGTCCACGTGAATGCTTCCAACAATGCTTGCCAAGCAGAACCAGGAAGACACCCAACAACAAGCATTTTCAATGTAATAGGTCTCGCATTTACTTGAGTTTAAGCTATTGGCATTGTAAATAAATGCCTTTTATTTATGTTGTTAAAACAAAAAGTAAAAGGCATTGTTCTTTGCAATGTCAATAGCTCAAACTTGCGTTGCAAATGCTTCTTATAAGTGGCCTCCGTCGTTACGAGGATGTGTCCCTACAGCATACTTTATAGGGGTGTGCCCTTCCCTCACATTTTATAATTTGTATAATGTGTTTTGCATCAGATGCTGGCATTCCTACAGCCCATATTATTGCATGAGTTGCTCTGCAATGTACTCAATTTTACAGCTGTAAATAACGCTAAATACTGGGCCATACCTATGATTTTTAAGTAAGAGTCTTTTTTAGATGTTAGCAGGTTGAGTACGCCGTCACAAAGGTGACGGATATCCCGTCCACACTATTACTGTCTCCACAGGCTATAAAGGGATCGCAAAAAGGCGCCACTTTCTAAATCGGGCCCTATATCTTTCCTGACAGAATGTATTGCCACTCATGATACCAAACGTGTATTTTGAAGTGCGCCGCGTTTCTTTGATGGTACTTTCTGTTAAAACAGCTTGCATGTCTTTCGTATTATTTTAGATTCCAGTGGCGGGAGTGATTGTGCCGAGTAGCACTCCAGACAGCATGTTTTCCGGTGGGTTCACCGGTTGTAGATTTTGATTTTCATGGTGCCCTCTCTGGCTGGATTGCGCATTTTCGTGGAATGTATTTTACATCGGTGCGCGCTCCTTTCCATCCTTAACCCGGACTTCACCTGGCAGCATGCAGCCAGCGGAGCTCGTCTCTCTTGCCCAGAGGATGGCATCTGTGGCATCGCTTATGTGGTGGTATCTGTGCCATCGCACAACTTTATAATGTGTGCCGCAGTCGGCTGGGCTGTTGGTAATCTAAGCCACACGGGTTTAACGCCCACAATAATTCACAAGTGCCCTGCAGGTGCTTGGATATCCCGGGCTTTGTGCGAGTCCAGATATGTCTATGTTTGCCTGCTTGGAGAGCAGTTATCCGTGACTCGTGTGATTGGAATGGCCTGTGCTCAGCACGTGCGAACATTCCCAAAGGGGCAGCTTTAACGACGGATGCGCCCAGTCTTTCACATTTGTAGGAATATTCGACATAGGTCTTGACTGCAGTGCACCTTGCAAGTCTTTTGAGCCAAGGGTGTTGTTTACGATGCCATGGCTGTTTGAGTGTGTGTGTGGGGAGATGGGGGGAAGGGGTAGGATTGAGCGTGGTGGGCAGTGCTTATCGGGCAGCACACGAGGACTACATGGTTATTACAGGACATCCCGCCTTTAAATAGCACTTAAGGGAAGGCGTCTGAGGTGGACAGAGGTAGCACGTGGGACAGCGCTCATGGGAAAACACTTGAAGACTGAGCTAGAAAAAAAAGGGGCAGCACTTATGAGAAGGCACGTGAAGACAGAATTCCTCCTACTGTGTAACTTAGAAAAATAGCAGGGGGCCATCTGTTTTCACTCAGCCGCGTGTTTATATTTGCATCGCGCTTTCACTTTCACTTTAGGTGAAAGCGCGATAAAAAAAAAAATAAACACGCGGCTGAGTGAAAACAGATGGCCCCCTAAAGATAAGAAAATGCTTTGCGACAGCCGTAAAGCAGACGAGCCAGTCCCGATGGGCCATCTGAAAAGGAGAAAGGGCAGCAACTACAAAACCCCATTTCCAATGGCAGCCCACTGTTTAGCATAAACGGTGATGCCAGCCAATGGAAATGAGGGGCGGGGCTTCAAGCCCCATTATGAAAGTCCTCATCCACAATATCTCTCGCCAGTGTGCAGCGCATGTGCTGCAACGCTAGGCAAGACCTAAAAAGTACACACATTAGAATTCTCCTATTAAGAGTGGGCTTCCCCTGGTGAGAGGAGGGCCCTCTCTGGCAGGAGGAGATACACACCTGCCAAGACAAGTGGAAAGTACGAGCTTGAATCTGCTATCTAAAGAAAACAGACACAAATGTGCGCTCCACTGGGAAACACAAAAAAACCAAATGAAAACAAAAAGCTACAAAACAGAAAGTAAGCCTTAACAGAAAATGCCCTCATGGACGAACACTAAACGAAAACAACTAATAAGAAGGAAATCACATGCCAGCGATTGAAAACGGCTCACAAGCAGATCTGAAATGCAAAATAATCCTAACTAATGCTACAAAAGAAACTAAGCATCGTAACAAATGAGATTCAGGTCCCCATGCACTTCACCAATGTACAGAAACATGAATCGCCTACTTTGGGATTTCTCCAGCAAAATCGCTAACTTTACAAAGATGGAAAGCGAACAGAAGAAGCCCATCCTCCCATAGGAAACTAAGGTGGCAGCAAAAAGCCTGTCAGCTGTGACACCTCCAGAGATCCACAGACGCATGGCGTATTTGTAAAATAATGTTAGGACTACAAGGTCTTGCTGCAGTAAAGTAAACTAACGTGAAAAGAGAGAGAGGTCGCGATTCTAATTGCATCGTTTCAAATGGACCGTCGCTTCCCAACGTTGCACTGACGCATCACACTTGTTATCGTGCAATGCTGTGCCAAGTCACCCTGGGGCCTCAAGTCACACTAGCTGATTCGTGTCACAACAGCTGCCCCGTGCTGGCCTGGAAGCCTTGGGTCAGGCAGGCTTCCTCGTATCACACTCGCGTGAGGCCCGCCTTCTGATTTTACACTGGCCACCTCTGCTTTCCAAGGCTGCCTCAAAATCAACAGTGACAGGCTCGTGTCGCTCTGGCTTCCCCGTGTCACTTGACTGCATCAGACATAGCCGTCTGCATCAAACCCCTCTAAATTGTCGCACGTTACACACCCCCTGTCTCTTGGGTGCCACACAAGTTCTTGTTGTTCTGGCTGCCTCCTGTTTGTCTATGTCCTGCCACCCTCCCTGTCCCAAGCCTCACTGTCTCCTGCCACAATGTTTGCTGTATGCCTGGCTGCTTCCTGTCAGTATGACTTTACCCATGCCTGGCTGTCACCTGTCACTCTAACTTACTTACCCTACGCCTGGCTGTCTCCATTGATACTTCCTGCCTCATTCCTTGCTGCTTCCAGCCGCCCTGCATAGCCAAATGCCCAGCTGTCTCCTGTCACCTGTCTGCCCCATGTCTCACTGTCCTCTGCCACCACGCATGCTTAGTGCGTGGCTCCCCGACTTACCTCATGCCTGAGTTTCCCGCCGCCCTCCCTATACCATGCCACGCTATTTCCTGTCCCCCTGGCCTCCTCGTAGCACGCTTACTGCCTGGTATTACACGGCAGCCTTAAGTGACAGCGAATGCCTTATGTTACTACGCATCACTGTCTCATGTTACACTGAGAGCCTGGCTGTGTCGCCCTTCTTGCCTCAGGCCGCCCTCGCTGCTTCTGGTTAAACAGGTTGCATCAAGTGACCCTAGCAGTCTCATGTCACAGCCCCTTTCTCCTAATTGTACACTGGCTGCCTGCCTCAGTGCCTCTGGCTACCTTATGCCTATCTGTTTCCTGTCACCCTGGTCGTCTCGTATCACGCTGGCTGTCTCTTCTAACCCTCGTGTCACGCTGGCTGTCTCCTGTGCAACCATTGAGTCACGCTGACTCTCTCGCGCCACGCAGGCTGCCTCCTGTGACGCACTGCTCGTGCTTCCCTGGAAGGCACGTGCCGTGCTCCTGGATGTCTTTTGTCTTCTCTCAGGCTGACACTCAGCCCTGCGTCACCCGAACTAACTCCCTGCATCTTCAGATGGAAAACAAGACCCATCCATCCTCGTCTTCTAGTGAGGAAAGTGGAAACCTAATCAGCACTGACACAAATTAAGGGCATAATGAGAAGGCGTGCGCGTGTACCTCGTTTATTAAATGTAAACGATGCTCTGCTCATCTCTGACATCAAGAGCATGGCTCCTGCAGCTCACTCAATGGAGCCGCCGCGCTGCTGGCTGTTGTGAATATGCACACGCTAATAGTAATACTGTAAAATGTATTTAATCCTCGGTCAATGGTTTAAATGGAAAAAGAGAAGTACCGGTGCTCACCAAATTGATTGGGGTGGGTCTGGAGGGGGGAGGGGGGCGTATCTCTGAGACAAGCATGTACAATATCAGCATTTTCTACTTTAGATGTAAAGTTCCCTCTTGTGGCCTTTGGCCAAGGTCAGCTCAAAGGTGCAGGGCATAATTCGCATTTTTTGTAGTTTTATGTAGCGTGTGCTTGGTACAAGGGCATGATGCGTTTTACATGAGAAGCAGAAGTTTTACATGAAACTGATGAAAGCATACGTTTTTGGTTTTTATGGCACAGGGAGGTTTTAGTGATTTGCCCAGAATCATAGGATGTTGAGCCGACCCTGAGATTTCACCTCCCTGTGCCATCAAAACAAAAAAGTATTCCTTCATGTAGAACTTGTGCCTCTCATTTAAAAAACGCTTTAATGCCCTCCTGCCAAGTTTGAGCTGTATATAATTGCAAAAAACTAGTACCGATTGTGCATTACACACACCAGCCGAACTTGGCCAAAGGGAGTTAGGCGCTCTGACAGACAATGGCAAGTGTATTCTAGTGCTTCAACCTTTCACTATAACTGAGAGTGTTGTAGTGATCGGCTTGTCACGGTCTAGTGTTTCCCATAAAGGCTGTGTTTCCACCAGCCCCTCCTTGAGGGCTCGTTTCCATACTCACCCCACACCCGTCCATCACAGGTGTCACAGGTCACGGGATCCTGCCAATAAAAGAGCGCCGGGCCCATGTGCCCTGGGCTAGTTCTAGATACTAAACCACTGTGCCTGTGTGGTCATTGTTGCTGCATGGGGGCCTAGGGCCCCGATCTTTACAGTGGGGACAAGCGGGTTGAACCCGTGTGTGCAACAGCAGCCCTGAAGTTTGGCGAAGGGGAAGAGTGTAGCCTGAGTATAAGGCACCCCCTGCCTGCACGTTGCACAGGCGGAATAGAGTGATGGTGTCCGCCAGTGTGTGACACTACAGCAGCTGCCTGCTGTGAGCCTGTTGTGACCCCTGAGAGGCCATCAACAACAAGGCAAAGGGCCTGCTGACCTGAAGGGCATGAGGGTGAGCCTGTGGGGTGGCGGAGGTGCAGCTGAGCCGGGGCACTCCCCAAGGTGAAATAAGAGGTGAAGTGCCTGGTCTAGTGAACTGACCCCCTGAACAGGAGCCTCCCCCCGCACCTGCAGTGTTCATGTGGGCAGAAAGTTGACTGCACTGAAAGGGAAGCAGGTGAAGGGTTCGCCAGTGGGAAAAAAAACCCGGGAGCCTAGTTGATGCTAAGGGGGAGCAGAACCTCCTCCTATTGTGGGGAAAAGGAATGCACCAGGGCACGTGAGGTGACCACACTCCAAGTAAGGCAGCTCGATGATGTGGACCCCCTGCGGCATAGTGTAAGCTGTGCACTACCTAGAAAGGAAAGCAAGTAATGTCACACAGCCCGGATTATGACTGCTGTTGAGCAAGTGCGATGCCTCACCTCCCTGCTGTGAAGCGGTGGGTCGCATGGTGCCAGAGGGACAGACTCGGCACCAGGGTGCATGGCACTCTGACACCAGTGGGACTGGGCCTGCATCAGCCCAGGATATCGTGAGGCCTCACATGTGCAGCATGCCGCAGAACCAGCAAAGTTGACGCAACCCGGGAAGAGAATGCAGAGTACCTGCCACTCCCCTCGGGAATATGTACATGCCCGTCAATATTTCTCGTTCCTGGTAGCTTGCTGACACCCCGCCTGCAAGGAAGAGGGATGGTGGAAGCACCACCTAGTGGCCTTTTCCGCTGTACTGGCAACAAATGGAGCCTGCATTGGTGTGATGGTGCTGCAGCGTGGAGTACAAAATCCCTCCCTCCGTCACAGACCAAAGATCTCACAAACACACACTATCCATACATTTGCTGGTGGGGCCCATAACACCAACATTCACTCACCATCAATCTGTGTTTTTCGGAAGGCGATTATCTTCCAAACGCTGACATGAAAGGAATTACCTCTCTACCCTAATGAGCAACAAATCTACGCAACCTTCTGATACTCATTAGGCCCTGAACTTCACCTTTAGTATTCCTCTCATAAATCGGGATGGATCAGTTAGTTGCTGGTTTAGGTTGATTTCCAATTCTCTAATTTACCTTTAAATTAATACATTTTCAATGAATAAACAACCCAACTCATGTTGTAATTAATCAATTCAATCTTTATCTAATTAATGCAAATTAAATCATTTGATTATTCAAACCACCAATCATCATATTTACCTATTCTGGCTAATTGTCGTCCACTAAATCAAATCCGGTAGTCTCGCAAATCTATGCCCATCAAATTTAGTAATTTCAGTTCATCAGGAGTTTGGGCATTAATTCAGTTCGTCAAAGATTCAGGGAAACAGCTGTCCTTCAGCGTCACCGTCCTCTCCGTCAGCATAACGTCAGGAAAACGAGAAAAGCCATACAACCTCTCTATTCTACCATAATTTATAGTAAAATCATTGTCAAAAAGTAAAAAATATTGGTTTTCAGCTCCTCTGATTGGACAATCAGGGATCGTCCGACAGGGTTCACATGGAATATTGTCTCTTAGGTCATCAGTCTTGCTTTTTCCGGTTTTAAGAGGTGTCTTATTGTTCTTCTGAAAAGCTGGCTTGCTTCCCAGGGCGACCTTGGTGGGTACAGTTTGGTTAGGGTCACGACGAGGCCACCGTTGCTGGTGTTAGCGCAGGCGCACTTCACCCAAAACCTCGTGTAGCGTCGTCAGTCAAGTCAGGTACCGGAGGCAGCCATTTTGTGGCAGGCCCAAATGGTCAACTTAAGCAAAAGAAACACAAAACGCAATTAATACATAAAAATGACTAATAAAATGTTATTCCCTCGCTAATACCCATATGTGCGTGTATTTATCTAGCAGAAAGCAACACTCAAGCGGTTTATACTTACTGAATAAAGCACAAATCACCAATACATCACAAAAGCAACATATATCATGCAATATTCTAATTGTCTATCATTAGAATGCGTACATAATTTAGTTTACGTATTAATTAAGTCATGCAAAAGCAATCCCACGTGTATTTCAGTTATTAATAAGATTGGTTAATAAGTTTCACTTTATTCTATTAATTCGATTATAATTAATTAATTAATCTAATTAGAATAAACATTCAAAATGGGGAGGGTATACAACATTTTTTGCATTACCCGCTCCAGCAATGGCTCCATGCAGCCTGCCCAAAGCAGTTTAAAACAAGTGATGGCTGCAGCTAAAGGACACTCACCACATATAGGTGAGGCCAGGGGAGATTGCCGTAAGAGTGCGCGATCTGGATGAAGGCCCCTGGAGAAAGAAACTACCCTGGCTTAGACGGTGTGTTGGGGAGAGAGTAGCTCCCAAGAAGATGATGTAGCACTGCCATGCTCTAAGGCAGTTGGTAGAAAAAGGGACAATGTTCAAGGCACAGCTGTTGGGGACTCCAAATGGTGTTTCAGGGCCACCAAATCGCCATAAGTGGTTTACTGCAAGGGGATATTTTTCTTGAGCAAAGTCACAAAGTGCTGAGGAGACTGCCCAGTGCCTCGTCCGAAGTGGGGGAAGCACCCTAGAGATGTGAATGTGAAGGAAGAGTGAGAGGCTATGTGTCACCATGCAAAGAAGCCCCAGACAAGAAAGCTGCAGAGAGGACAGTTTAAGCAATTTGAGTGCAACCAAGGCAGCCCAGCAAAGTAAGGACAAGATTGTGATGCCAAGTGCCCATGGTAGAGACCCTGTGAGAAGGGATATCAGTGACAGACAGAGAGTGTGCCAGATCTGGAGGAGAGGGAGAGATCCACCAAGAAAGGAAAGAAAATGAGGTCAGGGAGGCGTTAAGGTCTGCATCTGGGGATCGGACAGCACAGGCAGGAGCCTGGGAGAGAGAGCACTGTGATGGAGAGGACCAATGTCGTCACAAGGTCACAGACCCTGTGAAGCATGCCTGAATGGAGTCAGGAGCAATTGCCAGAATGGCGGCGTCTCAAGACACATGCACATGACCATCGAGTGAGGATCATTGGGAAAAGGACAGGACTCTAGAGAAGCCCACAGAGAGAAGACCTGTGAGAGGTCCACAAGGAGACGGCCACAAGGAGACAGCCTGTGAGAGGCTCATGAAGATAAGGCCTGTGAAAGGCCCAAGAAGAAGACCTGTAAGAGGTTGTGAAAAGAAGAAGGTCACGACAAGAGGTCTGGTCAGTAGATGAGGAGAAGGCTCAGTCCTAGGGGTAGGAAGTGGCCAGGGAGATCCATGTGAAGTGCACATCACATGTAGAGGCCTGAGCAAAAGAAATAAGGGTAAGGCATGATGGCACCAGACCATGTTGTGAAGAAGAATATGAAATTGTATAAGTGGCATGAGGCCACAACTTTAAATGAAGAGGAACAAGTAAGAAGACGAAAGAAGAAAAGTGGGGCACGAGGTCACAGCACCAGAGCACTAAGAAAAAGAAGAGAATGGTGTGCAGCAGATATCTGGCACACCATAAAGAACAGAATAAGAACTGTGAGTGTTATCGCCAACAAGTGCTTCCCTGAGAGCATCCAAGTAGCACTGGACATCTAGAGTGAAGCCTTGTGCTTATGAAACACCCCAAGGTCAATGAGCCTCCTTTGGAGCTGTGAGAGGCTTGCCCCAAGAAGTCTTCGGTTAGACCAAGTGAACCTGAAACCTGCTGAAGGCAGCATACTTGACCATTTGTACCATCCACCTATGTGGTTGCACGGGAGACTTGGTTGTGGTCTGTTCAGATGTCCTGAGTGACGTTGGTTGTGGGGCGTCAAAGAGGATCCGAGCAATCCACACCGGCCCATGACTGACTACAGAACAAATAGGCTTCTGTGATATTTGGCATCAGAGATCTGGGGCTAGAAGAGGATATAGGTATCATAAAAGGAAATACCAGAACCAATCTAGGATTGCTTACTTTTTAGTAGACATATGTCTAAAAGATCTGGTACAGGATATTAAACATATTGGGGTCCATTTATCAGATCATTCCGCTGTGTTGTTAGATTTGGCCTTAGCAGATAGGGATATAGAGACCAGGTGGACAACGGATCGCACTTTGTTATTTGAACAAGATTTAATAGAAGTGCTGAATAAGGAGACAAAATAGTTTTTTCAATTTAATTTAGGTTCTGCACCTGTGGGAATAGTATGGGATGTGTATAAGGCCTACTTAAGAGGGAAGATAGGCAGCCTGTCGGCAATAAGGAGGAGAGCATACCGGAAGGAAATCACTCATTTAGAAAAACTGTAGCAAGCTAATAGCATGGAAAATAAACAAGCATTTGCAATGCAATAGGTTTCACATTGACGCGAGTTTGAGCTATTGACATTTATGTTTTTAAAAAGAAAACAAAAATAAAAGGCATTATTATTTGCAAATGTCAATAGTTCAAACTTGTGTCAATGCGAGACCTATGGCATTGCAAATGCTTGTTAACTTCTAGTCTTCAGTCCCGGACGCTAACAAACCGGAAGTCAGGTGCCCTTGACTGGGGACGTGGGCGGGGCCTGCTCCGGCAAAAAGAGAAACCGGCATGCCGTGCTAACGCGGGGCTCCCATGCTGAAGGGAGAGCCCCGCGGTGGCGGCCGGAGTGGAGAGAAGCCCCGGGTCCCAGGAGGGGACCCGGGTGAAGACTGCGGCGGCCGAGGCTGCCCACGGCAGCGCGGGGCACCCTGGAGTGCAGGGAAGCTCCGCAAGAGAAGTGCTGCAGACGTGAGGAGGAGCCCCCCCCAGAAGAGCAGCCCGGTGAGTGAAGAAGGGCTGGGGGGCTCCGTGTGGGCTATTGTTGGTGCCTGATCGAGGCACAGTGTCCTTTTGGCAAAGTGTCCTTTTGGCATTCTGAGCGGCCCCGTCTTGCAGCGGGCCGCTCAAACGGGGCTGGCATGTGGTCGGAAGGGGGACAGGAGATGTGCACATCACGTGTGTGGACGTGCGTGATCACGTGCGCGTACACAGGCTCAAATCCGCCAAAAGCCTTGCTCGTGCCCATCTCCTGTCCCACTTCCGAGGCAAGTCAGCAACAATAGATCTCGCTGGCGACTGCAGCGCTTCGCGCTGTGTTCGCCAGGCGAGACCTAATAAAGACCGCTTGAGGAATCTGGTTAATGAAATCAAATGCAAGGACACTGGGGTGGTGTTAAGGAATGGGAGGGATATTGAGGGAGTCTTCTATAGTTATTTTGAAAGACTATATCAATAGGAGTTAAGGATTACAGAAGAGGAGGTGAAAAGCTGGTTAAATCAGGATCAATTTGGTGTTCTGAGTGAAGATAAAAGAGCAGTCTTAAATAAACAGATAACAACTACTGAAGTAGATCAAGCACTAAAGGCTGGCAAACAGAGGAAAGCTCCGGGCCCGCTCCAGGAAGTCTACAGAGCCTTAGCAGAAGTCCTAGCTCCAATTCTAACAGACCTATTCAACGAGATGTTCATAAAAGGGACGCCCTAACCTGAGTCAAGGAATGAGGCCACCTTTAATTTTGAAACCTGGAAAGTGTGCTAGGAATTGTGAGTCGTACAGGTCAGTGTCACTATTAAATAATGACTATAAGATTTTTGCTAAAATACTGGCTAAAAGGCTTAATGGCAGTATGAGTAAACTGGTACATGAGGATCAGAAAGGATTTATATGGGGTATTGTTACATGAGCTAACATGAACTCTGATTGGCGCTATAGATCTAACGACAGTTTATAACTGCCCCCTGGCAGTCACAGCTCTTGATGCAACAAAGCTTTCGGCCGGGTTAATTAGATATTCTTACAAACAGTCATGAAATCCTTATATTTCGGAGATAGGTTTTGTAATTCACTGGCCTAATTATACAAGTCCCCAAGTCACAAGTGCAAAGGTGTTGGTAAATGGGGCTCTGACGCCTTCCTTTAAGATAACCAAAGGGACAAGAAAAGGCTGCCCCTGTCGCCTCTACTGTTCAATCTGTATATTGAGCCATCGGCTAGAAGAATCAGAAGTGGGTTAGAGATTCCCCCTTTCAGGTGCAATGGTTGGGGAAAAAGCTGGCCATGTGCACTGACAGTCTGATGATTTATAAAGTTGACCTGTAGGCTACAATGGAGCATGTTGGTAAACTAACTACAGATTTTGATAAGATCACAGGAAATAAGATTAATAGAGATAAGACCGAGATGATGGTTTGGAATACTGAAGGAGGGCATGAGAGGATCAAAAAAGAGATGAGGTATCTGGGGGTTAGAATAACACAGGACATCATGAAACTTTCAGAAGTAAATTTCAACAATGCTAAGAGAGAAGTATGTAACCTGATGGCAAATTGGGCACATCTACCTTTAACCATTTTTGGAAGAGCGAATTTGGTTAAAATGTTAATTCTCATAAAACTTACTTTCTTAATCATTCAATTTGTGTTTCCCACAAATGCTGTGTTTCCACCAGCCCCGCCTTGAGGGCTAGTTTCCACAGTCATCCCACACTCATCCATCACTGGTGTCACAGGTCATGTGACCTTGCCAATAAAAGGGGCTGGGCACACATGCCCTTGGCTAGTTCTAGAAATTAAACCACTGTGTCTGTGTGGTCATTGTTACTGCGTGGCAGCCTAGGGCCCCCACCCTTACAAGTGTGACCATTACAGTGTTGCGAGCTATATACTGCCAAGGCACATCTCCTTATTCCTGTAGCGCTGTCAGATAGAGTGTAAAGCTACAGGAGCAACCTGTCTCTGGAATACACTGACTATTAACTATCAGGAGCCCATACCCCAGAGCCTGACCCCAGCATGCCACTAAGAGTACCAGTACTCCCCTGACACAAGGAGAAGTCCTGGTAGTCAAGGGGAGAACACTGAGAAGTGCTGGTACTCAGTATCAGTGAGTTCCAGCCCACTTAAATCACTGGGGGTAGGAAACCAAGAAACCCAGCTACATTTTATGCTTTTATGTGCTAACTGCTTGCAAGTGAAAAGGCAGCTTCTTCACCCACACTTTAAGAAACATAACATAAGGCATTCGAGCACGGCAATGTTACTTTGTTACCGGATAGACTCAGATGCCTTTTTTCTGCCAGTAGTCTCCTATATTTTCCTGCCTTGCAAACTTACAAGTTCCAGTTTTCTTCAAAATCTTAATCATTAATTTCTTATACTTCTATTTTTACTATAACTACATGGTTAATCGACCAAGAGAGATTGACATTTTTTTAATGACTGAATGAAATATTTGTGAACATCTACACACATTTGTAAAGTAATTATTTTGTATGTGTTAGAAATGGGATTTTTGGTTGGCTAGGGCAAGTGCCTAAGCCAGGCAGAAACCACCACTCTAGTCAGGGCAAGGGAGTTACACACTGGAGATAACCCCTGCTCACCCCCTTGGTAGCTTGGCACGAGCAGTCAGGCCTATTCCAGAGGCAATGTGTAAAGCACTTGCGCAACACACTCACACAGCAGTGACACACTAGGCACACCACAAAAGAAATTCCACACAAGGTTATAAAAAAATAGCCTTTGTATTATCACAAAAGACATTAAAATGCAATCACATATATACACTGTGCCACCTGGCACTAAGTTATACTTCACAGGGGATTATATACATGACAGGGCCAATCGGGCCACTGTCAGAGCCATTAGAAAGCACAAGTAATAAAGCATCCAGTGACCACAGGTACAGGTGCTCTTAGCACCACGCATTAGGCTAAAACATATTAGGCATAGATCGTGCGGCATGAGGCATAAACATCACAGCCCTTCCTAATATGGCAAGCTAGGCCCAACATAATCAGCAGCAGTGTACAATAATAAACACTGCACACATGGGTACTAAACATAACCCATTACGTCTAAACATCATCAACAGTGGTGCACGTCCTAATATCACCTAGGACAGCCTATAAGGCAAAAACATGATCAGCATAACGCATTATGTATCAATCTTTTAGGTAAAACATCCCAATATAACCTGTGATGCAGAACATAATATCACATCATGGCCCCTTTTAACATAGGGGCGACCGTCAGGCCGACTGGCCTCAACTTTGGGGGCCCTTCCTGGGCGTCCCCGCAAAGCCAGGGCTGTACTCGTGGTGCGTGTCCATCTGACACGGGGCTTCCACTAGCCCCCTAGCTGCAGGTACAGCCGAAACGATGCCCCCAAAAAATCTGCAAACTAATCGGGGGAGGGGTGTAACTCACCCTTGTGTCCTCCCCAACCGGAGTGCCCCCATGTTGCAGATAAGCATGCAGCTGCCCGCGACCATGCGGCGCAGCTGCCAAGAAAATACCAGGAATGCCCGTTGTTAGACTTGGGGGTCTCTAGTTGGCACAGGTATGCACTTGTGACAAATAGAGACCCTCGCCTCTAGTCATGGTAACATATACAGTAATCAAGTGACCACACTACAGATGGACACCACACAGGTTTCATATCAAAAATAAGTATTCTTTATATAGATTTACCACAAGACCATAAACGACAAAAATCCACAATACAGTTACTTTAAGATGGTAGAATTTAGCTTAGTTCTCTTCAGTTCTTAATTACGACACTTTAAGTCAATGTACCTGCAGATGCGACACGCAGGGCAATGAAAGTGTTGCAACGATGTTGATGCGTTGAAGATTTTGGTGCAAAGAAATAAAGACGTGAATATCTTCCAGATGCGGCACGCTTCTCTGATGTTGCAAGAAGACTCGACTCGATGCGTCAGCTACATCGGCGACACCCCTTTACGCGATGCGACGACAGCGGCTTTGGCGGCGACACTCTTTTCCGACGTTGAGAGGCGCTTCCGCTCGATGCGACAACTGCAGCGGCGACACCCCTTTACGCGATGCGACGACAACAGCTCCGACGGTAGCACGCTTCTCCATGGATGCAAGGCGCTTTTCTTGAATCGGTGCAATGCGACAGCAACAGCGGCGTCATCCAAGATGCGACAGCAGCGGCTGCGACGGCAACACCCTTTTTCCTCGATGCGAGACTCTTCTCTTGATGCGGTGCAATGCGTCAGCTACGATGGCTGCTATGGCGACATGCTTCTTCGGCGTTGCGAGACACTTCTTCGATGATGTGAGAAGCTTCTGCTCGATGCGACAACTGCAGCAGCAAAACCCCTTTACGTGATGCGACAACAACAGCTCCGACGGCGGCACGCTTCTCCTTCTTGAGTCGCGCTTCCAGCTCCTTGCGACATGTAGTCCCTTAGAAGGCCCCAAAACAGCAGCAGGCACTTCCAAAGACTCTGGGGAGCTGGTGGTTGAAGTCTGTTGTTCCTGAGACTTCAGCAGGAGGCAAGCTCTTTTCCGAGACCTTGGAGATCCTTCACAAGTTGAGCAAAAGTACACACAAAGTTCCTTTCTCCTCTATTTGGCAGTAGGCAACCCCTGCAGGCCAATCCCCCAGTTTCAGGGATAGTTTCTCCTCAGTTTCTTCTTGGTTCCTCTCCTCAGCAGAGGTTTCTTCTTGTTTTCCTAAAGTGATCTAAATTCTTGGGATCAGGCTCCCAATACTTGTACCCCAAAATCCTTTGTCCTCTGAGGGCAGAGGGGCCTTTGCCTTGTTCAAACCGGTTCTGGTCAGTCCTGGAGCACTTTGTTTACCTGACTCCTTCTTTCCTTTCAGAGTGCAGGGCAGAGACATCAGACGCACCACAGGAGGTGGAGCCAGCATTGTGGAGGGAAGGCACAGCCCTATTCAGGTCCCAGGTGCAACTCCTCCCACCCATCTAGATGCAGATCTCTCTATTCACCACTTGGCTACCTCACCCTGTCTCCTGGAATTCCCCAGCCCTGTCACTCAAACTCCAGACAAGGAATACACAGCCTAGCAGAGGCAGGTTTGAATGGTTAGACAAGAAAATACCTACTTTCTAAAAGTGGTATTTTCAAACACAGCATGTTAAAACCAACTTTACTAAACAATGTATTTTATCATTCTGAGTTCAGGCATACTAAATTCGAATTTCTACCATGTTCCCTGAGTCAGTTAGGATTATAAGATGTAATAACCAAACTGCCTATTCTGGCCTATGGAGAACAGGTAGCCTTGCAACAGTGAAAAACGAAAATGGCTGTAATTCACTATTAGAACATGCCACACACACCAGGGCATGTCATACCTTATACTTACAATGCACCCTGCCCTTGGGCCTACCATAGGGGTGTCTGATATGAAGAAAAGAGAAGGTTTAGGGACTGGCAAGTGGGTGCATTTGCCCAGTCAGCATGACAGTACCAGACTGCACGCAGGTTCTGCAATGGCAGACCTTAGACACACTTTTACAGGCTGGTTCTGTGGGTGGCACAGCCAGTGCTGCAAGCCCACCAGCAGCATTTGGATTTACAAGCCCTGGGCACTCCTGGTGCACTGTACTAGGGTCTGACAGGTAAACTAAACCAACCAATCATGGAATCACAAATTCACACATTAATTTACAATAGGGAGAGCATATGCACTTTAGCACTGGTCAGCAGTGGTAAAGTGCCCAGAGTCATAAAACAGCCAACAACAGGTCAGAAAAAATGTAGGAGGAAGGCAAAAAGTTCAGGGATAACCCTGCAAAAAGGGCCAAGTCCAACACCCGTGATACCACGATGGGGGGCGAGGGTGCAACTCACCCGTGTCTTCCTCCAAGAATGCCCCTGGGGCTGGAGAGAATAACAATGCAGCTGCCCGCGTCGGTGCGGCGCAGATGCCAGCCAAGCCTGCACTTCTACTTTGCTGATCTTAGCCGGGATCCTTCTTCTTCCAGCACGTGTCTCCTCACCGTGCGGCCTGGCCGGTTTCCTCCTCCCAGGGAGCTCTCCTCATGGTCAGGCTCCGGACTCTGCCTGACTTCCAGTTCTAAGGCCCTGAATACAGAGCAAGGTCTCCGCAACTTCTCAGGCTCCTGGGCCGTGGCAAAAGGCGCCCGCCTCACCCTCCTGTGTGAGCAGACACGGTACAGTGGGGCAAACCCACACAAAGGCTCAGGGACCAAGCGAGGCTCTCTTGTCCTCACGAGAGCCTCGCCCATAACGAGGCAGCCTTTGCCTCATTCTCTGTAGGAGCCCCCCTCTCAGGTTCAGAAGGTGCTTCTGGTGTGTGAGTGCGGCTATCTAAGAGCAAGGACCCTCAGTCCTCTGAAGGCAGGGGCAAAAATCCAGCACCCCCAACGCCCTGCAAGCAAGGGGACAGCAGAGCACTCCAGGCACGCTGAGGGCTGGTGCCAGGGAAATTTCAGCACTTACAACACTCAAAGTCCTAAATTCACCCAGGGCAAAGCTGGGCCCAGGCAGGCCAGCACGCAGGGCCTCCCAGCAGAGGGCAGCCCCCCCAGCCCCCTCAGTAAGCAGCTGGGTCCCACTGCGGTTCCTCCTGGCACCCAGCAGTCCTTTTCAGATCCAAATAGGCACAACTTCCTGGGGTCTCAGCCCCAGTACTTATACCACGTGTCTTTTCTCTCTCCCCCTGGCACAGACCTAGACCCGGTCCAAACCAGTTCTGGGGGGCACTCCAACATTTCTATACAGTGCTCAAACACCCTCATTGTCAGAGTAGGTCCTGGCCCCAGACACACCACAGGGGGGCGGAGCCAGCATTGCACAAGGCAGGCACGGACCTATTTAGGGTCAGGGACTACTCCTCCCACTACTCCAAATGCAGATCTGCCCATTCAGCCTAGCGCTGACTCACCCAGCCCCTCTGGAGCCACATACCTCACCAGCCCCTGTCACTCCATAGCCAGACATGCAATACACATCAGGCAGGCAAAGACACATAACACACAGAAATGCCAACTTCTAAAAGCGGCATTTCTAAAATAGTGATAATAAATCTGCGCACACCATTACGCAGCATTTATTATCACTATTCCAAACATACCAAACTTGACCACGCTGCTCCTCTCATATCAGGAATTACCACTGAAACTCTTATCAGGGAATCCCCAATACATTCCTATGAGAGGGCAGCCAAATAGCAATGAGAAACCAAAATGGCTGTTTGTCACTACCAGGACATGTCACACAATTAAGGTACATGTCCTACCTTTCACCTACAATGCACCCTGCCCATGGGGCTAGCTAGGACCTACCTTAGGGGTGACTGACATGCAGTAAAAGGGGGTCACAGACGTGGCACCCAATTTGCATGCCACGTCACAGCGGCAGTAAACTGTGTGCACAGGCCCCGCAGTGGCCTGAGACAGGTTTGAAAGAGTACTTTGGTGGGTGGTGCAATCAGCGCTGCAAGCCCTACAGTAGCATTTAATTTACTGGCCCTGGGTATCTGAGATACCACTTTACAAGTGCCTAACAGGTAAATTAAATTCACCAAACAGGTGTAGAACAATCTCACCATGTTTACCACAGAGAGCACACGCACTTACACTGGACATCAGTGCTAAAGTGCCCAGAGTCCTAAAATCACCAACACCAGGTCAGAAAAAAGACTAGGAGGAAGGCAAAAACTTCAGGGATGACCATGCAAAAAGGGCCAAGTCCAACAGTATGGTATGCTCAATTTGAATGGCCTGTTTTTGGCTGAAACTAATATATTGAATGTGATTTGATTTGTGTTCCTTTGTAAGTATAGATTTACTAAATGTAACTCTACATCTATATACCTTCACAATATAGAGAACTTCAAGCTACACAGATGTGGAATTAATAATAGTAAATCCATACTTAGATCGATATACTTACCTTGATGATATTTTGGCAGTTGATATCTGGGAATCGATATTTCCACGGGATAATATTTTAGAACTCTATATGGTAATATACAATCCATTTTCGTAGGGCAGGAAAGTTCTGAAAAGATCTGAAAACAAAATGGTTTTGCAGGGCAGTGTGAAGTACTGGATGGCAGGTCACGTTTTTTCAGGGCACTGGAGATATGCAGGGCTTATGTTTATACAGAAGCCACTTCCTGTTGTAGGAAGCGTTGCCTGAACGCATGTTAACTTGAATTCAATTCCATTGCCCCCCCCCCCCCCCGTCGTGTGTGCCAGCCCAGGCTGAGACAGCTTCCCGGGCTGGCGAACTTCTTACTGCAGCCGCACCCTAGTACTTCACAGGTCTTTAAGAGACCATTTACTAGTTAAGGAGGCTTTGTTGTATTTTCAACCCTTCTTAGAGCCCCTGCACCTCCACCCTGTGTATTGCTGGAAGAGTTACTCCCCCGCCCCACCTTGAAGGGAGTAGCTTTTTAACAAAAATATCTGAACTGAACTTGGTATGTTGGTATGACTGATCAATGATGAATGATTTGATCCACTGAAACGCGTTTTTTTAATCTCAAAACGACATAAAGGTTGATTAAGGTCTAATGGCCAATATGATTGAATGCAGTGGACAGGCCAGATTGTCGAAGGCCGAGGTTAATACTGACACTGTCTCATAACTTAGCCCGAATCCTGCAAGTGAACTATACAGGATATGGTTCATTTCAACAAAAGTTGCATTTTGACTTGGATGGTGGTGGGGGATACTCCTAATATACAAAGAACGTGCTAGATTTAGATGGAGGTCCATAAGTGTAGCTTCTTTTTACATGGGAATAGTATGGGAATGAACTGATTGACGTTGTTATGGATTTGAAACTTTCTTTGGGGGTTGGAGAAAATGCCATTGCCACAAGCACTTAATCAGGTCTTCAGACAGAGAGCAGGAAAAGAGATACAAAAAGAAAGCTAGGCAAACAGGTGCAGAGTGGGTGATAGAATTGCAGCAGAAAAGGAGAGACCCAAGTTGATTGCATTTAATGGGTCAATACTACCATTCCTCTGCAGTGCTTCCATAACTCCAAAAGGTAAAGATGAGCTACATGACTGGATGCTGCCCTGCCTTATGCACTTTCTGGATACATAACTCTTTTATTTATACATGTGCAGTGCTCAGTTAGATTTGCCTCCCATTGAGCACCTCTCCTTGATAAAGTGGGCTGTATAGTTCATACTTAGATCTGTCCCTGCCAGCCACTGCTGCACTAAGCACCTCTCCTGAATAAAGAGGAGCTGCACAGCTGGATTTATCTGTGCACGCAGCGCCTACCTCTCATGGGTTCAGATGTGCTGCATGGATTGATTTGTCCCTGTGGCCAGCTTTTTTTGGTGGCATTTGACTTTACTGGGAAGGAGAGCTATATGGTTCTCTTATTTAAATGGATAAGAACCTACTGGTTCGTTTTGTTTATGGTGTTGTGCATCTGTTTTCTCACTGCACAGAAACAGGCTCACCTTTAAAAGCCCCTGATGCAAAACAGACGTGATCCGGTTGATCAAGGCTGTTTAGGAGAGGACTGCACCTTAAACAGCATTGAACATTCAGGCAGGACAGTAACATCTATGTTGATGTTTCCAAACTTTTATGTCTGTTTTCCCTCTTTGCTACTTTATAGCATTTTCGCTGACAAAAAGAAAGACAGGCAGAAAAGGGAGAAACTGCCAGGTTGCACTAACTTTGTGTGCAGGATCCAGCAAGAGAGATGCTCTCTTCTACCTCTGAACACTCTCAACAATGACGACATATGTGACGTAATATTATGGCCAGCCATAGAGGCAGGGAGAGGAGAAGAGAGGATAAAGGAGGAAATAGAGACAGAGGGGCAGATTTATAAGCGCCTTACGCCTCTTTTACGCCGCCGTTGCGTCACTTTTGTGACGCAGCGGCAGCGCAAAACCAGCGCCAGGCTGCGGGGTATTTACAACGTGACGCATCTGGGAGATGCGTCACGTTGTAAAGCCCTGCGCCAGAAGTAGACGTTCCAGCGCAGGGGGGGGGGGGGGGCGTTCCGTCGCAGGAACGACTCCTAAAAGTGGCTGAGTGAAATCTACAAGATTTCACTCAGTCACTTTTGAGCCCATGCTGCGTCAAAACCCTGCGCCTGCTTGAAGCAGGCGTAAGGATTGACGCAGCATTGTAACAATAGTGCACCCCAGAGCCTTGCTGGAGCTGCATCGCACTTGCGACGCAACTCCAGCAATGCGCCGCCTTTACGGCACAGATGCGTCACGCATCTTCCTGTTTTTGCCCCATGGTGCGCCGCATTGTAAATGCGGCGCATCCATGGTGGCGGAGCCGTGACGCACAATAACTGGCGCATCCCTGCTGATATGCAGGGATGCGCCAGTTATTGTAAATCTGCCCCAGAGAACACAATGTAATGTTAATGATAATGTAGGGGATTTATATAGCACACTGTTCCCAAACATAGTCTGATCTACTAAACAGCCAAGTTTTCAACTCTCGCCTAAATTTAAGAAGGGAGGTGGCTGAACGATTGGATAACGAGAGTTTGTTCCAGATGGTAATGGTACCCAGTTAAAAACATCTTTCACTTTTTGGACGGGCATCGGGGTACACCATCAACTGGTCCAAATCCATTTTGTATATGCTGCATGGGCCTCCACCACAACTACCTGCAGGGTGCCCGCTACAGATCACGACCGATGCATTTAAATATTTAGGTATCTACGTTACGACCGACCCTGAAGGCTTCTTTAAAAGAAACCTATTGCCCCCACTGGAGCGTCTAAAAAGGGACACAACACACTGGGGATCGTTGCAGCTGACTCTTCTGGGGAGGGCAGCACTTTTTAAAATGATGGCGCTCCCTCGCTTCCTTTACGTATTAGAAAATGCTCCATTCCCGATACACCCAACCTATTTTAAAGCAATTGCAGCTCAGGTCTCCAACTTAATGTGGGGAAACAAACCGGCACGCATAGCGCAGGCCAAACTGGTGCGAGGGTGGTATGATGGGGGGATAGCGCTCCCCAACGTGCATCTATACTACTGGGCAGCGCAATTAAAAGTGATTAATCAGTGGCTGCACGTGGCACAAGAAGATCCGGCATTTAAGGCTTACAGGACTCAACTAGGGACGGGAAGTATGCTGTCCCCCCTCTATAATAAAAAGCACACACGCACGTTAATAGGGCCCACGAAACACACAGTCGCCATATGGCATGCAGCACAGGCAAGGCTGGGCTGGCAAGGGGTTATAACCCAACTCACTCCATTGTGGGACACAGGGAGACTGGGATGACTCAGGAATAGTAAGGGCTTCGATCAATGGGATGCCATTGGCATATCCACAGTGGGGGACATGTGGCATAAAGGGGGGGTGGCCACCTTCGAGCGCCTACAGCACCAGTACGATTTAGCGCCCACTGAAATATATCGGTATACACAGATAAAGCATGCACTCGCGGCGGCCTTGCCGCCCGGAGTCGGGGTCCCGGAGGCCTCCCCTCTGGAGGACAGGCTGCTGACAGATCATATGCCTAAGCGAGCCACGTCATTCACTTACCGCAAGATAGTTAACAACCTGCCGGACCCGACGACATCTCTTAGGTACCAATGGATCAAAGACGTGGGTGACCTCGACGACACAGAATGGCAGGAGGCGCTGTCCTCAGCAAAGGAAGTGGGTATACCCTCGAGACTTAAATTAGTACAGCTTAAAATCCTGCACCGCACATATTACACCATATGCACTGTGTTCAAGATGGGCAGAGCCTCGCACCCGTATTGTCTTAGGCAGTGTGGGGAGGAGGGTACCTTTTACCACACGATTTGGCACTGCCCGAAGATCAGGGCCTATTGGGTGAAAGTGATGAGAACGATTTCACAGGCAGGTGGGGTGTCACTCTTGCCGGAGCCCAAGAGTTGTCTACTAAATGCAAGGGAACCAAACGACTTAACAAAGTTAGCGCAAGAGTGGGCAACTCTGGGGATTTTGATGGCCAAGCGTAACATAGTGCAGAAGTGGGGGGCGGGGGAGGTGCCATCGCTTAGTGCTTGGTGCGTAGAGATGGACACGGCCATGGTAGCGGAAAAAACAGTATTTATTCATCGCGGCTGCCCAAAAAAATGGAGCAAGATCTGGGGAGCGCGGAATAAATCCAGAGGCAACATCTGTGACCCACCCGCGGACCTGGCGGAGGAGAGCGCGGATGGGGACTGATAGGGGAGAAGGAGGATGGTTACTGGGAGTTGTGGGGTATGTAATTGCCATATTATGTTTGAACGCAATGTTGAGCCAAAAATGTGATTTCCTGCTTTCTGCTATGTATGTTTCAAAATGGGAAAATATCTGCCTTGCTGCTGTTTAATTTGTCAACAACAAAAAATAAAAACAAAGTTACAAAAAAAAAAAAAACGTCTTTCACCCCAGCTTGTTCTTTTAAATCTGGTACCATCAGAGTTCTAGAATTGGAAGATTTAAGTGCTCTACTAGGCAAGTACCATCTAAATTTCTGAGCTAAGTCCTGAGGTCCTATATTGTGCGAAGCTTTGTACGCAAAGCAAAAAGATTTGAATTGGATCCTCTCTTTCACTGGCAGCCAGTGTAGCTGTTTAATTGCATTCCAAACTGAAACATTTTTTGGAGTGCGAGTAAGGACCCTTGCAGCTGCATTCTGCAATACCTGGAGTTTGCTCAGATGCTAGGCCTGCATAATAAAATATAGGCAATTATAGTAATCTAATCTGGCCAATATCAAAGCTGATATGACCAGTTTTTGATAATTTACTGGGATAAAAGGCAGGATCTTTCTAATTTTTCTTAAAATGAAACAGGTGGTAGAAGTAAGGGTGCTGATCTGTTTGGCGAAAGTAAGCCTATAGTCCACAATTATCCCAAGATTTTTGGCCTGTTCGACTGGTTTCGTAAATCCCCTACATTCGCTGGCCACCACTCCAGAGACCAAAAAGAGGGGTCGTTTCCAAAAAGGAACACTTCAGTTTTATTAGAATTCAATTTCAAGCTATTCGAGCTCATCCATAAACTTCCAGCTGACATGCAATCACTAAACTGCTTACTGATGGCGAATGGTTGTTTCGTGACTGCTACAACGATTTGTGTATCGTCGGCGTAGGACTTTATGGGAAAGATGAAGGATTTTATGATTGGAGCCAGGGCTGGGATGTAAATATTAAAAAGGTAGGGCTAATTGAGGAGCCCTGTGGCACTCCACAAGAGAGTTGTAAAGAGTTGGATTTGAACCTGTGCATAGAAACAAATTGCATCCTGTCTTCTAAAAAAGATTTAAGCAGGTGAAGTGCTGACCCAGGCACACCGATCCCTGCTAGCCTGTCCACCAAAATAGAATGGTGAATAGTGTCGAAGGCTGCCGATAAGTCTAATAAAATAACGGCAGCCCTTCCACCGTTATCTAGAGCTTCCCTGATTTCCTCTACTGATTTGATCAGGGCCTACGCCGTGCTGTGCCCTGTCCTAAATCCATGTTGTGTTTTATCTAGGCAGCTATGTAAGTTAATATACTCCATCAGCTGTTTAGTCAGAGCCCTCTCCAGGAGTTTAGTAGGAAAAGGTAGACGTGATATGGGGTGATAATTGTTAACATCTGCTGAATCTACATTGGGTTTTTTTTGGGTAGGCAAGATTGATGCCCTTTTCCGTAGCTTAGGAAACACTCCTGTAGTAAAGATTGAATTACAGATTTTTACTAGGTTGTCTGCTAAAATATCTTGTGCCAATTTTACCACCGTCACAGGACAGGGGTTGATAGGTGAACCTGATTTGGAGTTAGCAATAAAGTCCATCACTTGCACCTTATCTAGGTCAGCAAATTTGTCAAAACATGGTTTCTCAATAGAAATATCTCCTACTGGCTCAGTATTGGAACTGAAAGAATTTGCCTTGGTTTTACAACTACCTACTTCATTAAAAAATTCATTAAAAATGCTTTCCACTTTATCAACAAAGTGCTTAGCAATCTCATCACACAGGGCTTGAGTTGGCACCGTTTCAGGAATGGGTAGCGAGGTAAGCAATAGGACACAGTGCTGAATAATTCCTTGGAAGAACTTTTTACGCTCTTATTGTTTTGTGAAAAATATATTGTTTTTTCACTCCTGATCATTTCCTTATATTTGCTCAGGCTATGTTTGTATTTTTGCCCTTCTACAGGATCATAGGCTATTCTCCAAATACGTTCCTGTTTTTTACAGCCTAGTTTGCATTCTTTCAGCCTATCATAGTACCAAGGGGCTGACGGGTGGCTGCGTTTCGAGCGAATAGAGATCGAGGGAGCTCATTGTGAACTGCAATATTTTCTACCTTATCTCATGGCTGGTCAATGAGGTCTGCGCAATGTAATGAATTCCTACAAAAAACAGATATCCTAAGTGTCTTATTGTACAATAGTACTAAATGTAACTGCAATTGTAAATGGAAATCCTCTGGCACTTGTTTCCTTTTCTTGGATTTTCACAACATCACTCATCCTTTTAAAAGTTTATTACTCAATGGTCTGTATCATTAGATTCTTCTCTCAACCATGAGATGGCTCCAAAGAATTCAGAGCACAGATGGAAGATACTCTTACATCTTAAAATAAGCACACTCATTTTCTTGCCCTGAAGGGTCAACGCTGGTTTCTGGTCACAAGAAGATGTTTATTCAAAGTCACGCTATTACATATCACTCACAAAGCATCCTCCAGATAAAAACCAACAAATACTCTCAACCTACAAGTTTGCATTTCTGGTTAGAACAACAATAAATACTTTTTCCTTGCAAAAAGAAAACAGTTAGGGACACTACTTTCTCCATGCAAGTTGCCAACCTAAGGAATTCACTCCCAGCGAAAATAAGAGATCCAGACAACCAACTGGAATTTAGAAAAATTGGTACAAGCCGGTTCTTCCCATCCTGACAATCATGGAGTCAATGACACATCTCATTCTACAAAATAGGACACATAGCAAGATAAAGCCTGCTTGTCCATTGTCAGAAGCTCAGGCCCACTTGTCAAGATCTCATGCAATAACTCAACCAGGCATACCTGCTGACACATCTCAATCTCACCTGGTCCTTATATAATTGGATGTAAAATAAAAGTACTATCAAATGTGATCAAAATGACTTTCTAAGTAAAGCATACCAGACAGTCACAGCTATCTTTTTAGGGGTCATCAACAATGTTCACAGTCACAGCACACCCATTGCTTACCACTGGTTGGCCTCATTGTCTCTCTATGTGCTTTCAGGTCACCATCCCTGTGATTGCCTCCAATCGTGGTGATTTGCGATTGGCGACCTACCTCATAAATATTGATGAGGTAGGTTGGATAGTGACCCACTGCGATCCTGGATTTAGCAAACCAACGTATTAGTACATAGGTTGGTACACAAAAGTATTTTCCGTTTGCAAAAAGTTGGCGTGCAAATTGGCAACCACTTCTTGCTAATGGAAATTTCCTATATAAGGCTCTAAGTCACTGATCAAAACCGCCAAATTTGCCACTTACCTTGGGTTCTACTCGCCATGAAGCGCTTCAACGCATCTTCAGGGGGTAGTAAGCGCTATATAAATACAATAACAATACAGAAAAAACACTTTAAAGGGCTGTTTACATTAATGTTGGGATGATGAACCTCTCTGTAGAACCTGGCCTCCTTAGCTCCAAGCGGCCCTTGCCAGCTCCAGAGCCATTTATTCATACATGTAATTATTATAAGGACATTCCGGAGGTGTGCCCTGGCAGAGATGTACTTTCTGGGACACCGGCGGAATTATCTCAAGATTAACCACCAGCGTGACAGGTGAGGCAGATTCGCCTCTTGAGCGTCGCGACTAGTCGCGAGGCGGGGACGGCGCTCCCTCCTGAGCGAGCTGCAGAGCGAGCCTGTTTATCAGTCCTCCTTACCACTCTCAAAACTTCACCAGCCGCCACTGTGCTTTCTGGTTCACCGGCGGAATTATCTCAAGATTAACCGGCGGACAGGTGAGGCAGATTCACCTCTTGAGCGTCGCGAGGCGGTCCCTCCTGGGCGAGCTGCGGAGCGAGCCTGTTTATCAGTCCTCCTCTCGACACTGCTCGCTGGCTCGCGCTCCTCTTTGCGCGCGGCCTCCCTGCTCTTCTCAAGTGCTCTAATGAGGAGCCGGGATGCGAGGGCTGAAAGGGGGACAGATGGATCCCGCCGCCGAAATAACGAGGGCCTGGCTGGTAAAATGGCTTGGAACCCAGGGCGTCACGGAAGGCGGCTGCTGCCCTCTCCGGGACGATCGTCAACACCGTCTGCCTTGCCTCCTGCCGCAGAGCACACGGCGGCGAGAACGGTTACATGGGCAGCTGGTGATTTCCATGGGCGCTTTGTGGTTGATTTCGAAAGAAGCCTCTCAGTCACACTCGCTTTGCACAACAGCAGACTTTGTCATACTCTTTGGACATCGACAGATGCTCATCCGGCGTCCAGAACCTCTCCACGAAGAAGTGCTCTTGAGTTTCAGCTTTGTAGTGGCACTCACGCTTGGAAGGGTCATGCCCAGAGGTGAACGCCCGTGTACTGCATAATTAATTTCTCCTATAGGTTTTTGCACAGTCCTTGCAGCGTGGGGCTCCTCCCTGATTTGGTGATAACTTTACTGTTCTGTTAGAGGTGTCCCAGCCGTGCTCTGTTTTTATCTAATCATTGAAACAAAAACAACAACAAAAGCAACTTTATGATTTAAAGTTACATGCGTACATCTAACCCGTAGGTGACAGTTTTTGCTAGTTTAACCTTTTCTGGTCAATGGTTAATTTCAGAGAGTTACTTCAACTCCAGTTTTTTTTTTTTTTTTACTTTTGTCTCCCGTATACATTTTCCAGTTTATGAATCCCCTTCCACTACATGTCTTATGCAGATGTCCGAGTTTCTTTAAAGCCCAGTACACATATTTGCATTGGTCTTTCCTGGAAGCAATTATGGTGAATATATTAACTGTGCAACATGATTAGGAACGTTTGTAAATACCCCGAAAGTGACTAATTTGTATCTGGTCACTCCAACACTGTCTCCTTCCACTCTTGTAGGCGTACCCCACTTGCCTCCTGACCTACTGCAAAACTACCGCCATACTTTCAGAATGCATTTTGTGACCATAGAATTTTGCAAATCACGAGTCTGGGAATCGGTATTTGTGAATCACGCCCACAAATCCTCTCTTTAGCTCGTCAAGGATGCGCAAATGCTTTGTGAATGAGGCCCTCTAGGAGCGTTGCACAATCCTGTCTGAAGATGGAGGCAGTGGCCAATGTACTGTTCCAGAAGGAGCTTATGACCCAGAGTAGAGTTGCACCAGCCTGCTTTTGCCTATGCCCTGATTTTACAATGGAGAGTTATCCTTCTGGAAGCTTCTGTGGCAGCTTTATAAAAGAGCACAGGTGGTGGCTCGAGTGTGACCCTTCGCAACAACCATGGGCAAAGACCATAACAAGATTATGGGCCTGGCCCACCGTGCCTCAGATGGGGATAGCACGAAAGCGTATCTCAAGCAGGTGCTGCACCACCACAGGACATGAACAAAGAGCTGGGCATTGAGCACTGCTGGACGGAAAATTCTGAGGTGTATGTCATGTTTAGCAAGCACAAGAAACTGGAGATCTTGGACACGTAGGGTGAAGAAAGATTGAAGGGCGGTGGAGGTCCCTGTGAGCCCAATGGTCCCGCATTCAGATACACCTTCTACAGAGACCCTCATGCTGTGTTGTGAATTCTTTGGGGTGAACGGAACGTCTTTTTAGAATTTTTTCAGTGCATGCAATGGTGACAAAGAAATGGACATTGGTGACCACTTTACCAGCTTTGGGATCGGTGGAATGGGTGGATTCAAAAACATGGACGTAATCCTGTAAGTAAAGCAAGACCCTCCTGTGATGTGCAATCTGAGGATTCATTTAGAGGGGATTTACACATGCTGCATGGAGTAAATTAAGATCCCTCATAAGTGTCTGAATCCAGAGGGCAGATCAGCATGCACAGAGATCAAGGAAGGGTGAAAAGAAGGTACTCGGCTCACCGTTTTTTTTTTTTTTGCAGAGTTTTATATAGCGCAAACTTGACCCGAATCCAATCAGGTATCAGAGCGCTTTACATAGCACCAGTTATGTTACATTAGGACACACATTCATGTTTTTTTGTTAGGCACAGGGAGATTAAGTGATTTGCCCAGAATCATAGGATGTTTAGCGTCGTTACCGAGACTCGAACCCAGTTCCCCCAGGTCCGAGGTCGAGCGCCCTAACCATTACTTACTTACTTCCCTCCGAAAAACTTTGTTCAGAATGCCAAACTACAGTAAACTCATTTGGGATATACCGGAATTTTTTTTTACCTGCTAAAAATCAGTCTTAGAAAGCCTCTGTGTGTATGTACACACAACACCTGACACGGGACAAAAAGAGCATCCCAACTGCCATAATGATGTCATTAAACCCAGCATGAAACAAAGAATCCCAGTAGAAGCACTACCGCTACCCATTGCCCCAGAGCCGCAGGGCGATTTCACCGTCAAGCTTGAAGTGAACTTCCTGGACAAAACTCCTCAGTACTAGAAGGAAGTACTAGAGCGAATGCTGCCAGCATAGCCAAAACGGCAAGACAATTAGGATGGACAGTCGATGTTGGTTTATGAACCATATCTGGCAGGAGAGCAGGCCACATGGCCTCCTTCAGAAAAATTGTGTATAAAGCTTGAGTTGTAAATGAACATTTAATGTTAAGCTCAACCTGCTAAAGGCCTGATCAAAATTACTCGCAGTGGGAAGTATAGGATAGCCCTGTGCAAGCTGGTGTTTTCTGGCTGAGATTCCAATATTACTATACCGTCATAGAATACTGAAGGTACTTCCCCACCTGCTACGTGTTAAAGTGTTAATATTTGTGAAGTCCTATATGATGTACAGTCATGCCATTTGTGAGGATTGTGGTGTATTATATGATATGGTTGTGCAACATTACCATGTATTACACTAGCAAAACTGTCTTGAAATAAGTCAGGCTGATTTGTAAAACATTTAGCTCAACCCTGGGTATTTGTGGCTTCAAGCAGCAAGGCTTAAACAAAGGAACTAGTGTAAAGCATAAACCCGGGCGTAGTGCTCCGCTCTGCCCACGGAGCGTACGTAGCGCTGCCTGTTTTGCGGTTTACGAAGTAGGCGTAGCAGGCAGCGCTACGCACACGCCAGGGCGAAGCAGAGCTGCCCGCCGCCAGCCTCACACCTCCCGCCCGCCCTCACCGGACGCCACGCGCATGCGCATTTCTCGTGAGTAATGCACATGCTCGGGCGTCCGCGCATGCGCATTTGTGAAAAGAAGTTGCCGTCAACGAGGAAGAGGGAGCCCCGGGACGCCACACCGCAGGTAAGGCATTTTATCTTATTTTTAACATAGTTTAACTTATTTTAAAATGAGGGCGGGCAGGAGGCGGGCGGCGTGTAGTGGGGCTACAGTGAGCGCGCGAGTGTGCGTAGATTTGGCCACACTACGCGATGCTACACGTAGCCCCACTACGCCCACTACGCCCAGGGTTAGTAAAGCATTTGGAAGCACCAAACAAAGAAATAAGAAAGTCATGCAGCACAAATGAAATTCAACACCAATTTTTAAAAGTAGATTATATATTTATGAATTTTAGCCATCAAGATACGCAAAATCTACAGGAGGATATGGATTTCTAAGTAAAATGTGAATCTCAGCTTTTTAGTCCAAAGCACAAACAAGCATTGGTAACCATATAATTTAGAAACTTTTGAAAGGTTTGAATAGTTGTGTTCGGATACTCTGACCCGAGTGTGGTGATGAATTCTGACAAGGAGAAGGTCAGGAAGGCCAATAAGGAGTATTAGGACAGAGACCTGGTCACCGAAGCAGCCTCATAGTCCAGTTTTACACTTTGAAATTTGATATTTATTAAAATCTATAGTGCCTCAATCACCCCGTATGGGGTATCTCCGTGCTTACGACGGTGTGCTGCAGCCAAACCATAGGGACTCAGAAAAGAAATGTTTTTAAAAGCTTCCTGAATTGAGGAAGGCTCTGGAAGTCGCGAAGCTGGAGGGGGAGTTCATTCCAGAAAGTCGGGGCAAGATGAGTAAATGCTTTGCCACCCTTGTGAGACTTCTTAATTCTTGGAGTGCAAAGGACTAGCTTGGATCCTGATCGAAAGGGCCGTGGGGCAGTGTACTTGGTAAGTTTATCAGACAGGTAGGAAGGCCACAGACCATTAAGGGCTTTAAAAACAATGCAGCCGATCTTGAATTTCACCCGCTTTCTCACAGGGAGCCAGTGGAGTTTATTCAGAAGTGGAATAGAGGCCGTTCTGTGAGGGGCGTTTGCTACTAGTCGGGCTGCCGTATTCTGGACAACTTGTAACTTGTTTAAGGAAGCCTCGTTAGTGGGTTACAGTAGTCCAGATGGCTTAATACTAGGGCTTGCATCAGTGCTTTTTTTGTAGAGGAAGGTAACAGAGGGAATACTTTTCTGAGTAAACTGAGTGTGTGGAAGCAGGTACCAGCAGTGGTAGTGGCATGAGCGTCGAGCGTGAGATTCTGGTCGATCCAGATTCCTAAATTCTTGACCACTTCTTTAGGAGAAGGGGCCATGCCCAGCTCCTCCGGCAACCACCTGGGAGTCCAGCTTATGGCTGCTCCTCCAAACAACATGATCTCCAATTTCTCTGCATTCAGTTGGAGGAAGTTGGTCCTCATCCAGGAAGCAATGGTCTTCAAGCCCTCAGAAAAGATGAGTTGTATATCAGGGCTAGATTTATCAACGGTGAGGAGGAGCTGGGTGTCGTCCGCGTAGGAGATGGGGACTGAACCCTAAGTTCCTCATTAGTTTGGCCAAGGGAGTAACATAAATGTTAAAGAGAGTAGGGCTCAAACAGGAGCCCTGTGGTACACTCTTGGTAACTTTTGTGGTTTTAGATCCAAAGGTCTCCTATGTGACTGTCTGGGTTGTGTCAGTGAGAAAGTCTGTCAGTCATTTTAGCGCAAACCCCTTTACTCCAATGCCCTGAAGTCTTTCCAGTAGGATATGGTGCGAGATGGTGTCAAATGCCGTCAATAGGTCAAGCAGCACCAACAGTGCCACCTGACCATTGTTCAGGGCCATTCTGATGTTATCAGTTACCTTTATCAAGGCGAACTCGGTACTGTGCTTGGCCCGGAAACCTGACTGGGAGACATTGATGCATTGAGAGGTTTCAACAAAATCAGACAGATGCCTGTTTATATGCTTTTCAATAAGCTTGCTCTGAAGGGGTAGCAAAGAGATGGGACAGTAATTGGACAACTCAGTAGTGGGGATCTTAAGATTTTTACGAATTAGTACAGCTTGAGCTGCTTTCCATTCTGGGGGGATTCTGCCAGCCCTCAAGGAACTATTCAGAATGGTACAGATGGGTGTGGCTAACTGTTCAGATAATCTGGAGGAGATTTTTGAGGGGATTATATCTAGGGGGGATCCAGATTTAGTTTTGGTAAGGAGAGATTCAACCTCTACCGGAGTGAGTAAGGGAAAGCAGTGGAGCTGCGAAGTGTTGTTGGTGGAGGCAGGATATCCTGTAGTAGGGTAAGATGGGATTTCGTTGGATGTGATGATTTTATGGTAGATGGCTTCGATTTTCTGGGTTAGAAAGGAAGCTATATTGTCGCAAAGCGACTGTGAGGGAGTCTGCAGTTTCGCAAGCCCTGGGATTTGTGTAAGTCTTCAGGATCTGGTAAAGGGTCCTAGAATTGTTACCAGCTTGCTCCAGCTGATTAGCGATGTGTAGCTTACGCACGGATTTAAGATTTTTATGATAAGAGGACAGTGCAGCTTTATATCTGTCTTTGTCTTGCACACTGTGCGAGTGTGCCATTTCCATTCCACTTTTTTACATTGGATCTTTTCAGTACGGAGGGTAGGGAAATACCAACTAGTGGGAGTGTGTTTTTGAGGGTTGTAAGAAACTGGCTCTATATATACTGCACAAAAGTGAGGTACAGTGTGTATAGAGTCCAAGGGTCTCCAGAGGTTTGGCAGAGGTTAGAGTTAGATAGAACCTTACTCTCTAAAGTGGTAGCTTGGTCGAGCAGTAAGGCAATATCAGAGGACAGTGTTAAGCATTTGATGTGCACACTCAGTCAGAAAATGAATTCACACACCCATGAACTGAACTCTTGGCCAATTGTTTTTGTATACAAAATATACTGGTGTTTTATTTCTAGAACCAAGCAAGCCTGGTACAGGTAAGCATATAAATACTTTGCAGTAGTAAATTATTTGTATGAACACAGTTCAAAATTGCAGTATAACTTGTACTGGTTTTGGTTACAGTTTTAAGTAAGCAGTTTGCAACACATTGCAGGTATAGTACATTCAAATGAATGGGCTTTTGAAGTAAAATGCAGTTAATTACTTTTCAGATTACTTTTACTAACACAGGGTTGGATCCTAGATTCAGCTCTGAGACATTTCCTGAAAACAGGTGAGTAAATGCATTTTAGTTAGAGGTACGATTTTTAAAGAATATTATTGTATTTCAAAAGTTGACACAAAACCTTTTTCACATAGAATCACCAATGTTATCCTGTGGGATGAAATTCACTTAACAGGTAAGTACCTTTTGCGTTACTTTTGTAATCCAGTGCTGGACTCCTAGATTCAGCACTGGGACATCTACTTAAAACAAGTAAGTAATTATGTTTTTGTAGTATGTACGATTTTTAAAGAATATTCTTGTATTTCAAAAGTTGACACAGAAACTTTTTCACAAAGAACCCCCAATGTTATCCTATTGAAAGAAATTCAATTCACAGGTAAGACATTTTTTAGTTATTTTTCTTACTCAGTGCTGGACACCTGGGTTCAGCACTGAGACCTTTCCTGCAAACAGTTGAGAAAATTTGGTTAGGTTATTTGTGCGATTTTTAAGGAATATTCTTAGTTTTCAAAAGTCGACACTTAGAAACTTTTCGGGAGAAAAAGTGGCAATGTTTTTCTATGAGGAAAAAGAGGTTATCGGTTTCCAGGTAGGTAATCGGTCTTTTGAATTAGGGTTCTGGGGTTAGACTCAGAGGTCTCCCAGGGTCAGTGATGCGCTGTTGTTGCACCCCCAGTGGCACTTGGGCGGCCGGATGCAGAGTGTTGATGCCCAATGTTATCCTATGGAGGATAGGGGGGCTCCGTCTGGTAGCGGCTGGCAAGCAGGCCACAGGGATGTGGGAGGAAAGCTCCTAGAGTTAAGCTCAGGGCAAGCTGGGGAACAGGTTAGCACAAAAGGGGCACCCTCAGCTGCACTAGGGCGGCCGGGTGCACGGTGCTGTTTTGAGGTCGGGTGCCCTGTTGATTTCAATGGAGATTCTCCGGGACAAAGAAACACTGCAGGCTCAGGGACGAGGATCTTCCAGGAGTGACCACCACTTCGAGGGGTAAGTTGGGATGTAGAGGGATGGTTAGGCACCACTGGGTTGGGCACACAAGGCCGTGGGGCGTCGGGTGCAGGGGTGCCTTTGGACGTCTGATTTTCTTACCCGCTCTGGTCGCGATAGGGAGGTTCTCTGGATTGAGACTGCAGGCGTCGTCTGGAGGCTTGAGGCATGTCAGGGGTCACCGGATCTCGGGTCAGGATCACCGGGGGGGCCTCCTCGTGGTGTTTGTTCATTCAAACATGGGCCGGGCTCAGCAGGTGCAGAGTGTGCTGGATTTGCGGTTTCTGACTGGCACCAGAAGCTGCAGTTTAAACACATCCGGTGTTCACTGGAGAAAACAGCTTGGAAAGTGAATGCAGGCAGGTCCTCTGGGGTTTTTGAGGTTGCTGGCCGCTGGACACGCCGGGGTTTCATAAGAGCAGGTTCGTGGGGAGACAGGCCTGTAGGGCAGGGGTCAAGTCAGTGGGCGTCCTCCTCTTGTTAGCTCTGCATGGCTTCTCGTCCTTCTTCTTTTCTTGTGGTTGCTGGATCTGAGGAAGGAAGGTTCAGGGTGCCCCATAATACTAAATTTAGGGGCGATACACGTAGGCAAAGGGCAGGGACAAATGGGTCCCTTCCCTGGGGTGGGTACACCCCCTATTCTGCTACTCTCCAGTGGGGGGAGGGCAGGAGCCTGTCCCTGGTTGGCTGGGTCCCCCATCCTCAAGATGGCGGGGACTCGAGGTTGTGCTTCAACTCGCCTCCCCCACCTTAGGGGTGGAGTTGGCAGAGGTGGGCACACCTCTCTTCCTCACTTGTTTTTCCTGCCGGTTCTCCCGCCCAAAGTAGGGGGTAGAACCAGTGGGGACCAGTTGCTGAAAGCAGCAAATGGTCTGGAGAGGCTCACAAAGGTGGCATGCCTTTGAAGCTTCTCCTTCTTGAACCTGGCCATCCTGGGGGAGGAGGCTTGGCACCTCGTCCCAGGATGTGCATTGTTTCAGGCCCCCAAGAGCAGCAGGCTCTCGACCCAGGGGTCCAGCCTGTGCAGCCACTCAGTCAGGTCAGTGGTAGTTGGTCATTTTTCAGAGGGCATCTCTTAAGATGCCCTCTGTGGTGCATTTTACATTAAATCCCACACTGGCATCAGTGTGGGTTTAATGTGCTGAGAAGTTTGATACCAAACTTCTCAGTCTTCAGTGTAGCCATTATGGTGCTGTGGAGTTCGTAATGACAACCTTCCAGCACCATATACTCTTAAAGGCAGCACTGCACTTACAGCGCCCAAGAATGGACCTGGGCACTGTAGGGGTACAGGGCTCATGCACCTGTTCCCTCACTACTGGCATAGGGCACCCAGCTAGAGGGGTGACTGATTTATGCCAGGGCAGTGGTTTGTGGGCATGGCACACAGGGATGTGTTACATTTTGACTCTTTGTTTTGTTCTGCACCTAGACACTCAGCCTGCAAAGGCAGTGTGTGTGTGTCAGAGTACAGGGCCTCTAAGGGTGGCACAATAAGTGCTGCAGTCCTTAGGGACCTTCTCTGGTCACAATGCCCTGGGTACCTATGGTACCATTTACCAGGGGCTGACATGTGGCCAGAGATGGCAATTGGGTTTTGTTTTGGGGAAAGAACACAGGCCCTGTGGTCCTGATTGGCAGGGCCCCAGAGCACATCAAGTGAAAGAGCATCAGTAGTCTGGCAACAAATAAAAGGGGGGGGGGTTTACTGCAATGGAACCCACTTTCTCCCACGGGTGGGTCTGTGGTTTCATAGGAGCTACATTATCTATGGTGGCTTGTACAATGGAGTTGAAAAGAGCTAACTGCTCTTCTACACTATGTGTGTTAGTATCGATGTTCCAAGAGCAAAAAGGGGTCAGGAATTGGTCAGGTTTCAGTTTGTGCCAGGGTCTGTACCAGCTTGTGGCGTGAGATGTAGGGGTGGAGAAATTTCTGGGACTCATAAGTTGTAAATTCCCCAGAGAGTGGTCAGACCAGGTCAGAGGACATGTTTCCCCACAGATGATATTCGTGGAATTGGTTAAATTAAGATCTAAAGTGTGTCCTGCACAGTGGGTAGGGGAGTTGTTGATCTACAAGAGATCAATTGTGCCAGGTCTTTTAGGCAAGCTGTGGCGTCAGGATTGAAGGCGTTCTCACTGTTTTTTTTTTTTGAAACCGTTTATTACATGTTAAAAAAAAGGTTACAAGTATGGGCCTACAACCATCCGGCCGGCCGCTAGAGTGGCAGAAGCATATGACATACCTACAGTAAGAGTCTCTTGGCGGTGCAGATCGGTAAATCAGGAGATATCAATAGCGCAGGCCACATAACTCCAAGCCCACAATACGGTTTCCTTTTTTCAAAACAGAACAACACAAAAAACCACACCCGCAAGGCAACCCGCCATCCAAAGTGACGGCACGTGCTCCTTAAGTGGGGGATCCCAACCAGCAGTCAAACTCTGAAGAGGGGAACGGGAATAGATCAGGGACTGGGGAACCACATGCCCGTGGCTGGGGGAGGGGGTCGGCTAGGGGGATGGAGCTGGTGAGGCGGCCGGTAGCAGTGGCGGCTCACAAATACCCCCGCGATAGGCGTTCCAGGGGCCCCAGATTTTCACCCACGCCCCAGGCTTACCCCTCGCCACATACACTACCTTTTCACGAAACATACACCAATCCATATGTTCTTTCCAGGCCAACACCGCTGGGGGCCTCTGGGATCCCCACAATTGAGCAATGTCGCGCTTAGCTATCATGTATCCCAGAGTCACCCACCGCGTCTGCGGGACCGAATAGTCATTTGGTTCCCACACATTCAGCAAGCATCTCCTCGCTTCAGGCAACAGCGCAACACGCGTCACCACACGCAGGACCTCATGCACACCACGCCAGAATCGCTCCACCTGTGGGCATTCCCACAGAATATGCATGAAAGTTGCCAAGGCACCACAGCCACGCTTACACAATCCGTCACCAACAAAGCCCATACGTAGAAGCCTTGGCCCCGTCACGTAAACCCGGTGGAGGATCTTAAGCTGGACGAAGCGAAGGCGAGCCGGGATGGCCACCTCCTTCGGAGAGGCCACCGCAGAAATCCAGTCCTCGTCGTCCAGTTCCAGCCCGTCGGCAACCCAGGCCTCGCGGAGACTAGTCAGCAGGCACGATCTGTCGTTAATCAGTTTTTTATATATAAGGGAGATCGTGCTGTCTGGGACATGGCCATCCAGCACTCTGTCCTCCAGGGGGGAAGACTCCGGAATGGACGCGACATCAGGGAATACGGAGCCCAGCGCGTGGCGGACTTGTAAGTACCGAAAGTACTCACTGCCTTGCAGCTGAAATTCCGTCCGCAGCGTCTCAAAAGTTTTGAATCCACCCCTTGTCCAGAGGTCTCCCACTGTGCTGATTCCGATCGTGTCCCACTTCTCGAAGCCCTTCGATGTCCACAGGGAGCCCAACCTCTCAGACGCATATAGCGGTGTCGCCCGGGTCAAACGGTCCTTCCACCCCATAGCTGCATTAGCCGCGTGCCAGACACGCACCATGACACGCGTCGGTCCCGTCAGACGGGAGTCGGGCGCGCCAGAGTAGAGCGCTCGATTGTAGTCGCCACCGGGCAGGAGCATCTTGTCCATTTCAAATGCCGGGTTCAGGGCGGGCCCGTAAAGGCCATGATTGATCGCAGCTAGCTGGGAGGCCCAGTAATACCGTTTAATGTCCGGGAGGGCAACCCCCCCATCGTACCACGGGAGCGTCAATTTAGCCAGAGCAATACGCGGCCTCCCGTCCCAGAACAGGCGCCGCTGCAGGCTCTCCACCTCACGGAAATAGCGCGCCGGAACCAAGTCCATAGTGTTCTGAAGCGCATACAGAAAGCGCGGCAGGGACATCATCTTAAACAAGGCCGCTCGGCCAAGCGGCGAAAGCGGAAGACGCCGCCAGCGCGCAACGTCCTCCCGCAAGCGCTGGAGGGGGGGTAGCAAGTTCCGCTCGTAGCGGGCCTCCGGGTCTAGAGTAATATATATACCCAGGTACCGGAACCCCTGGGAGGCAATCTGGATCGGGCAGTCCCGTGGTAGGGCCGGAGCCTCCCCGGAGAGCACATACACGCAGGATTTCGCCCAGTTGATGACAAGACCTGAGTTACGACCGAAGGAGCGCAAAACATCAACCAGGACAATCAGCGAGTTACGCGGGGAGGTGAGATACAAAAGGATATCATCGGCGTAGAGGGACACGCGGTCCTCATGCTCGGGGGTCCAGCGGAGACCACGGATAGAGGGGTGCCACCGCAGCCACTCCGCCAAGGGCTCCAAGGCCAATGCAAACAGGAGCGGTGACAAGGGGCAACCCTGACGCGTGCCCCGCCCCAGCGCGAAGGGGGCCGAGACTCGCCCATTCACCACCACCTGCGCCAATGGGCCCGAGTACAACAATTTGACCCAGCTAATGAATCCCGGTCCAAATCCAAATTTCGCCAGCATCGCCCAGATGTATGGCCATTCAAGCGTGTCAAACGCCATGGTGGCGTCTAAGGACGCCAAGATGGCCGGCTCCCGCACAAACGGGACACGCGCGAGCACCCCATGCAAGCGTCGCAGATTAAGAGCCGTGTTGCGATGGGGTATAAAGCCAGATTGGTCTTGGTGGACCAAATCGCCCACCACGCCAACCAGCCGGTTGGCCAGTACCTTGGCGAGGATTTTGGGCTCCGCGTTCAAGAGCGAGATAGGCCTATAGGATGTAACCCGCTCACGGGGTCTCCCCTCCTTGTGGATCACCACGATTGTGGCCAGACGCTGGTCCGGCGGGAGGGAACCCTGCGAGTGGGCCGCCAGGAACATGGCGCGCAGGTGGGGCGCCAGTACATCCGGTCGCAGCTTGTAAAGCTCGATGGGGATACCATTGGGGCCCATGGCCTTGCCGGACGCGACCAAGCGAATAGCCAGGGCAATTTCGTCCGAGGTGGGAGGAGCGTCCAGCAAATCCCTGTCCTCCACCGTAAGGGAGGGCAGCGCGATGTCCCGAAGCAGGGCATGGGAATCTTCCTCCGAGCAGGGAGAAACCGGGGAGTACACCTCGCGGAAGTAATCCGCGAAGCAGGAGACAATGGCTTCCGGCTCGGTGACAGGCACACCATCCATCCCCTCAATCAAAGGAATCACACGACTCGCTCTCTCCCTCCTGTCCAACCACGCAATCAATTTACCAGCCTTATCACCCACATCATACAGTCGCCCCTGTTGCTCTCTACTGAGGCCCCTGGTCGCCTCCGTGACGAGGGCCCTATAGGCCGCCTGCTTGAGGTGCAGAACATGCAACTTGGCGTCTGTTACCCCGCTCCCCAGGTCACCCTCTAGTTCCGCAATTTCGGCCTCCACCCGGGTTACCTCCTCCCGCTCGCGCCTCCGGGCATGGGAGATAAAGGAGAGGGCCTCCCCTCTGAGAACTACCTTAAAAGCCTCCCACAGGGAGATGGCCGAAGGGACAGACCCCACATTCTCATCAAAGTATTGCTGTAAGGATTTGATCAAGTCGGCACGAATAGTGGGGTCACGCAAGTACCAAGCATTGATTGGAGCCACCCTGCCCTCCCCCCTAGGGAAGACATCGAAATGTAACAGTACTGGGGAGTGATCTGAAATGCCCCGCGCCAGATGGCACACCTCTCCCACCCTCCCAGCATAGGCCGCCGGGACAAGGATGTAATCAAGCCGCGAGAGGCTACCATGGGCACCCGAGTGGAAGGTGTATTGCCGCTGTGCGGGATGCTTTAGTCGCCAGCAATCCACCAGGCCCAGTGTATCTAAAAGGCCGGACAGCCAGGCCTGTGCCCGGGGGAGGTCCCTAGGGGGATGGCGATCCATAGACCCAGAAACTACCGCATTAAAGTCCCCCCCAACCACCAGCAGGCCACCCGGGAGGTCCAGGAGGAGGCGCCCCAAGTCCGCAAATGTAGTAGATTGTAACCCAGGCGGGACGTACACTGATATAAAAACAAACACTCTACCCTCCATTCTACCCACCAGAACAGTGTAGCGGCCCCTCTCATCATGGCGCACCTCATCAATCTCCAACGGGAGCGAGTTCTTAATCATGATACCCACCCCCCGCGAGCCCGAGGTGAAGCCCGAGTGGGCCACCAAACGATAGCCTCGCCGATTCATGGCATGAAAGGAGTTACCTATAAGGTGTGTCTCCTGCAGGAAGATAACATCTGGTGAGATACGTTTCAGGTACTGCAGGACCACACCACGCTTAATCCTGTCCCCCAGGCCGTTAACATTCCATGACAACACAGTCAAATCCCTACCCCCCATCATACGTAGAAGCAATCAGTCGTCCCCCACAGAGCATCTCGAGAGCAACAATACAGTAAAGGGCTTGCCTTGCGGTGCAAACAAACAACACACCCCCCCCCACCCCCCCATCCCAACAGAACTCCCCCCTCCCTGCACCCCTGCATGAGCCCAAACAGCCCCCCCAAAGTGCAGTGTGCCTGTCGCCCCATAGATGAAAAACTAACTAGTCCCCCAAAGGAGGAGGGAAGCCCCCAACAGACCCCACACGACCTCCATCAGAGGGGAACATAAACGATCAGTAAATGGTAAAGGAATGTTGTCCAGAGCAAGGCCTATTCTTCACCCCTCAGTTCTGATCCGGCGGGCCCTCCCCGCCAACCGCACCCCCCCCACCCCCTCGGCCCCGATCTCCCGGCAGAGTGTCCAACCAGTCCCCAGCCGCCTCGGGTCGGTCAAAAAAGTGCGTGCGCCCATCCACCTCCACCCTTAGCTTAGCTGGAAAAAGCATTGAGTACTTAAGGTTCAGGTCCCGTAGGCGACGTTTAACTCCGAGAAAACTCAATCTCTGTTTTTGGACCGCCGGAGTAAAGTCTGGGTAGAAATGCACATCCATGTTATCAAGCTTGACCGGTCCCTGTTGCCTGGATGTCTGCAGGATAGCGTCTCTGTCCCGAAAATTAAAAATCCGGGCAATGAGAGGCCGCGGCGGGGCACCGGCCTTAGGTCTGCCCCCAGGGACCCGGTGAGCACGTTCCACCGCAAAGAGCTTACTCAGCCCCCGGGGCTGGAGATGGGTAAGGATCAATTCTTCCACAAAAAGATCTGCCGCCTCCGCCTCTCGTCCCTCCGGCACTCCCACAATGCGAACGTTATTCCTCCGGGCCCGACCCTCGGAATCCTCCAGTCGCCGGTCCATCAGGGCGCTCGCCTGGCCAAGCTGGCGCACCTCCTTTTGGAGGGCCACCACGTCCGTCGTGAGGCTCGTTGTGGTGTGGGCCAGGGAATCGACCCGGTCGTTGGTTTTGGACAAGTCAGCCCTCACAAGGCTAACATCCACCAGGACCGAGTCTATCTTTTGCGCTAGGGTGTCGAAGCGCTGGTCCACTGAGGCCTTCATCTCTGCGATGGCGCCCATGACGTCCCGGAGGGTCAGATCCACCGGTTGAGCAGATGCCTCCGTCGGGCCCGCCGGGGATGTGCGCGATGTCTCCGGAGATCCCTTCTGGAGGGTGTAGCGGTCCATACTGTTGGATTGAGGCGCCGGGCCGCGGCGGGTCGTCTTCACCTTCGCCCGGTCGCCATCTTGTTTGGTGGACATGCCTGCTCTCCCACCGTCGTGCCTCCTCGAAAGGGCCGATAAACCAGTTCACGGGTTCCGGGGGGGGGAGGGCGACCACTGGGCCGCAGGACGACTCACGGCCGGCGGGTCAGCCGGGCACCTGGACAAGGCCACACCACCGCACCCCGCTCCGCAGCCCTACCTCGCTTGAGGGCAAGGAGAGCGCAAAAGCGAAGGTGAAAGCACGGGATACGCGAGTCGCCCAGCCCTGCCCGCCGCTGTTGTTCGCTTTGTCCCCGGATCGCCCCACTACTCCAATTCGGGGGGCCAGCGCGGAGAAGGCCGCAACCTTCAATCGGTGCTCCCACCGGTGTCCGGGGTCCGATCCGAAAACGAAAAACGGATGGCGCCTCAGCTCGGGTTCACCGATGCAGTCCCCTCAACAAGGACAGGATATAGCCAGGATTAATTCAGGAGGTCGTGGTGGTCCTCGGGAGCCTCGCACCTACGCGGCCATCTTGGTTGCGCGCTAGGCTCCTCCTCCGGCGTTCTCACTGTTGATGTTAAAATCCCCCAGGAGTAGGAAGTTTCTGGTAGAAATGACATGTGGGGAAATTAATTCCATCAGTTGGCTAGTAAAACCTAGTAGCGGGCCAGGGGGGGTCTATAAACAAGAGCCCCTTTTCAGCTATGTTGAGGGTGCAGGTCAAGTATATTGCATCCGTACACATCTGATCTCAAATAGAGATAGATATGGATTGGATTCCTTATATATTAAGGCTGCACCACCCCCTGCCCATCCTGGCATGTCTAGTTTTTGAATTTGGTAGCCGTCCGGAAGTGCCACCGCAATAGAAGGGTTTGAGGAGGGTTTGATCTAAGTTTCGGTAAGAAACCCAATGTGTGGATCATTTTCAGTCAGGAGATCCCTTATATTTACAGCATGTTTAGGGAGGGATCTGACGTTAGCTAAGAAGCAGTTCCAGCCTATGTTGGTGGGTTGGGTCTGGATAGGACCTTGGGGGATTTTCCCATGGGGCCCAAATCCTTTAATCCGTTCAGGGGGCATCCCGTGAGGCAGAGTATGATGGGTAGCAATGCTCTGAAAGCTGCATACCCTGCACGAAAAAGGGCCTTCTAGTAAGGTGTGTGAGTGTGTTAGGTGCTCACAGGGGTTATGCCTGATCATAAGTAGTTCATCCCGTGTATAGGAGCACCGAAGACTCACAGGGTTGCAGATATCTGAGGGAAAACTAGCAGGGGTCCCGGCTCCTGGCGACGTCCAGACGCGGACGGGCGCAGACGGGCTTGCCTTAGGCGCGCCTTCGGAGCGTCCGCTGCGCGACGTGCCAGCCTTTAACTAAAATAGGGATTCTGGCCTCTAGACCGCTACCCGCGTTTCCGGTCTCCGCCGGAAATGCCCCTGGTCACATCCTTCAGCACTGCCTCCCTCCTCTCATCTGGCGAACCCGCATTGGACCGCGGAGGAGCACTTGGATAGCAACAAAGAGGTAAGATTGCCGTGGACTTCAATGGAATGGTCCTGATGCTGGGGATGCAGGATACTGAGGATGCTGAAAGATGTTCTGGGGTCTCTGCAGTCAACGGGGATGTCTTTTTGGTTATTCCTTGCCCCACGGGTAAGGTGGGGTGATGTCCCTTGACGTCTTCTTTGGAGCAGCAGAAAGCTAGCTACTCCTGGGCTACCAATCTCCATACACAGCGGGTTCCGTGGTATCCTTTGGTGAGGGCTTGTGTTCATCTTTGGCAACCAATCTGGACGCAGATGACACACCCATGTCCAGCAGACTCAGGTGCAACTTTCGGCCATCAAGGGCCCATCTCTTGGGTTGCACCAGCGGCGGTCAGCGGCAATTCAAAGAATGTGGCTACTGACTTGCCGAAATGGGCTACCTCAGCTTTGATGACCCTGGTGCTGGATATAGGTGCGACCGGTATTGGCAAGAATGGTGGGGTGGGATAGGGAAAATAAAATAAATAAAACCACTTACCTTGCACTTGCTCTCATCGCGGACACAGCAGTGCGGGGAGCGCACAAGTTAAGTGGTTTTATTATTTTTTAAATTTAATTTTCCCTAGTCCGTCATCTGTCGACTGCCCCCCTGCCCCACCGAACTTACCTGTACTGGCCTTGTCTGGCTGGATCAAAGGGGTCAGTTCACTGACCTTCGGAGTTACTTCTTTGTTCTGGGGTCTGGGGCGAGTTTTCCAGGAACCACAAGCACAGACTTTTCTTTACTAGCTCAAAGTGCAGAAGGCGCAGTCCCACAGTCAGTGCACCAGTCTCTTTTACCAGTCTCTCTTACCAGGTCCAGGAGTTAGCAGGTCACCAGCTCCATTGTGGTCTGAGGTTTAGAGTGCCAGGGGTGCCATATTTATACCCAGAAAGTGTCCTGAGGGGCTGATGCAGTCACTAGCCAATGGGCTACCAGGATCCCTCCCACCCTGTGATTACTTCTGGTTGTGAGTGGCATATAGGAATTCCAGAATGCCCTATTCTGCCAACTCTCAAAATGTCTGAATTCTTCCTTGAATTTGAGGAGCTTGGTAGCCCACCCTAGAGGTGTGGCTACCTGTGGGCTATACACCCATGGGAACACACGTTTGGCCACTGGTTTTTCCTCTCTGTGCCTGCCGTCAGCCTGTATACCTGAACAAAGGGGAAACCCTACTTGAGTGTGATCGCCATTTTCCCACCAAATGAAGCTTCCACCTTTGAAGCTGGCCTCTTGGGCCAACACCCTGTGTGGTGTGGCATCCTGCCATGGGGAGGTAACACCTCACCCTATAGCAGGCTTCTATTGTTCCTAAATCTGAAAGTCATTCCCACAAGTCCCCAGGAGGGCAGAAGGCTGTCTATTGGCCAGCAACTGTGCTAGGCACTGGACAAATTCGGCAACAGAGTGACAACTTTCTAAAATATGCCTTTCCTTAAAAGTTATATTAAATTTAACTTGGGCTCCAAGTCCGGTTTCATGCCATCATTAATTTTTATTTCAGTAGTACCATTCAGAAGATAGCCAGATTGAGGGGTCAGCCTGTTACTCTGGGTTAGCCAATGAAGCTACTAACTTTTCCACCGAAAAAACGACCATTTGGAAATTTTGCTATCAGTACATATTGAAAGTCTATTCCCTACTTCCAAATATACAGCTCCCTGCCTTAGGGCTTTATAAGCCTTTCTTAGAGGAGACTTACATTTATTGTTAAGTGAAGTGGGGGCTTTGCCATTGTTAAAATGGCAAATGGCAAAGTTGAACTAGCAGTTTTAAAATGCTCTTCCAGTCTGCAGTGGCAGGCTAAGAGCCATTTTGTACTTTGCCACATACATGGTGGCACAATCAGAACTACATCCCTGGGTGGACACTCCAATTTACATGCCCTTTGTACCCTCGGTACCATACACTAGGGTCTTATAGGTAAGGCAGCTTATGCCAGTTGAGGGTATCCAATATAATATGCACTTTGTAATTGGTTAGACCACTGGCACTGAGGTCTGGTTAGCAGGTCTCAGTGCACTCTCAGAGTCGAAAAAGCAGCAGTGTTAGTCCAAAACTTTAGGGGTGATCGTTCAAAAAGAGACACTTCCTTACATGCCCCCCATCCAGACAAAAGATGATCGGCAACTAACCCTTATACTGGTAGTTCCCATCATCTAAGTGGAACAACCTGGAATGGCCATCTGCATTGGCATGCTGTTGGGTAATGGACTACCTCAATGGTTTGGGATTCACGCCTCTCACCTGCATCAACCACCTTAGAAGTCTGTAGCCAGTTTGAACTCTGAAATGAGTCCCAAACAGGAAGTGTATCAGGCAACACCAATACATGTAAGGGTAGTGAATGGGAGTTTCAGGGGGTTCCAGCACCACTTGGATGGTCACTGCTCGCACCAAGAAGAGTTAAGACCCAGAACCAAGGCTAATCAATGGAGCATGCGTGGTTCTCATTGGTGCCCTTTGATCAGTTAATGTCACCCTAATATGCTGAGCAACACGGAATGCTATGTTTTTCATCTGTCAAATAACCCCACCATAAGTCTTAAAGTTCTGCAACAGAGGACAGCAGACTATTCAATCGGCGTGGGTGCCTCATGGCCTAGAAAGATGCCACAATCAGTGCAGAAGTGGAGGTGTATGAGCCTGATCCCATGCATTTTGTACTAAGTCAAACATCACCTGTGTGACATCACAGGAAACACTATGTGGTCTAGCCACCACTTTCCTTCCATTTAGCACTTTATTTGGGAGTGCTAAATAGAGAAGAGAGAGAGTCGATGGAAATGTCAGAGAGCACTGACTACCAATTTGTTTTAGTGAAGATAAGTTCTTCAGAGCCCGATGAGTGATTACAAACCATGAGGTTGATCTAAAAGCAAAAAACAGGAATAAATCACAGATGATTTATAGAGAATTGTATGGTCTGTTTTCTCATTGTGCACACCCTGATGGGTTCATTTGGTGTAGTCTTCACCACAATTGCTGCGCACCCCAACTATGTAACTGTCTTGAAGAATGTTAGATACTAATTGCTTATATCTTGATGGATATTTGAGTCTTATGTGTGTGCTTCTTGTATAAAATAACCAGCACAAGATGACAAAGTGTTCTGTGATTGGCACAAAGTAAATATGTTGTGATCAGGATGCTGTGGGGCAAGTATGCACTTTCATCACTGTCTATTCATCCGTCCATGTATCAGAAATACTTTTTCTTTTACGTGCAGCAGGAGAAAAGTGTGATGCCCATTTTGGTACATGCCTGACCAAAAGAAGGCATGTCTGTTTGAAGTAACTCTCATTAGAGTAGAGTTGGCAAGCTCTGAGTTAAAGTGCAATAGAATGTGGAGAGGAACAAGAGGTGGTCATGAAGGTCATGACTGTAGATGGGTAAAGCAGAGGCTGGCGGTAGGAATAGGGCCTCATGAGGTAGCATATCACAAGAGATATTTCTAGGGTAAGAGATGTGTACGGTTGCACCAAGGAACTTTTGCTATTTTTAATTATTGCACCTTTTCAGATTCAGTCTCTTCAAAGTACCATAACACTCCTGGGAGGAAGAAAGACAGAAGAACGGAAGGGATAGCTAAAAATGGAGAGAGCAGGACGAATGGACAAGATAGAGTTTATAATGAGTCTGGGCGGTGAACTCTGCTCCGCTTGCAGAGTTTGCGGATATTTCCACACTCCACGTTACGCAGAGCTCACGGAGTTCTGAAAAACTTGCAGAGTGGAGTTTTTTTCCCTCGCTCGCATTCATCAACGTCAAGTTAGTGAGCGTGAGCGAGGAAAATCCACCTCCTGGCAAGATTTTTCCTTTTCCATTTCACCTTTCTGTTTTCTGAGCCCATTTTTGTTGACTTTTAGGACTCTGTGCACTTCACCACAGCTATCCAGTGCTAAAGTGGGTGTGCTCTGGCTCCTTAAACATGGTAAATTGGCTTACAACCAACTGGAACATTTAACTTTCTTGTAAGTTTCTAGTAGAATGGTACTACCGGTACCCAGGGCCTGTAAGGGGGAGGAGGGAGGAGAGGCTGTGAATACTGAGCTCCCTGCTTATGAGGTGCAGTGTGGGTGCGCTGGGGCCTTCCCCCACGGTGATTAGACTGATTCTGCCATAAGACTGAGGGAGTGGGAGTTAGGCCTTGTGGAAATGCCCTGGCCTGTGGACCAGGGGATAGCAAGAGATGGTCCGCTAGCCCTTGAGACTGCATGCATGGGCCCGCCTCCTGGGGCACAGTGGGGCCTCCTGGCATGGGGAGCATGCCAAGAGAGCCCTTGGTAGATAGCTGATACCAATCCTGCTGGACTGTGAATAAGATTGTTGGCACCCGCTGGGTCCCCCTGACTGCAACTGAAGGACTACATGAGGTATTGCTCTTGATCGGCTGACCACCGGGAATTGGGTCATTAGGGTGTCACTGGAACAAACAATGGTCTGCTCATGCCCCACGGCTCTGTGAGGCAATGCATGGGGCAAGGTGGGACCCTATACATGCCCTATACACAACTGTACTGAATTAACATCTATTAGGACACTGCACTCTTGGAGACCACTCAATGCAGAGGGCCATGTACTATGATGGGCAAGCAAGACACTAAGCAGCCCAAACTAACACCTGAGAGTAGGCAATCTACCCTAACCAAGGAGGAGGATCGAGGAAGAGATATGTCACTGTACTGGACATCTAACAACACTTTTGTGGAACAGGACATCAGGAGCCTGCTCACTAAGATGCAGGAAAGCCTCTGCATCATAGATGATAAAAGTGACTCGCTCACAACTCAACTAAATCACATGAAGGGGTGCATAGACAAGCTAAAAGAACACCTAAACCAAATGGAGAGGAGAGGATGTCACTACTTCACAAACCGAGCAACCCCTGCACATAGAAAAAGGCCTAAAATTCATCAAGGCAAAGAATGATAACTTCGAATCGCGATCTAGGCAAAATAACCTGTGCATCCTGGGCATCCTGGAGTCAACTGCAATAGACAAAATGGAAACAAACCTTGAAACAATGCTCCATGACCTTGTTGGAGATGGTCTCACGCCACTGTTTTTTGGTTGAGCACGCACACTGCTCGCCGGGCCTGAGGCCCACTCCAGGGGCTTCTGCGCACCCTATCATAGCGTGCCCCAATAGACTATAGAGACCGGGACTCCATTCTTCGACTGGCCAGGAAGAAATTGGAGAGCACATATCAAGGGAACTGAATATCCATCTACCCAGATTTCACCCTGGCAGTGGAGGGTGTCAGACGGGAATTCTTACTGGCCAAGTGCATACTCCTGAACGGTGGAGCACCTTAGACTCTAATGGAGCCTGCTAAGCTATGTGTTACAGTAAATGGTCTCACCCATTTCTTTAACGATATAAAGCGGGCCAGAAAATTCTGCTGGGAACTTGTCCACAATACCACTGGGGGAACACCCGCATCAGAAGGGACATCAAAGACCTACCTCAAGGGACCCACACAGTCTACTTGTAACACCTGGAGAGCGGTTCCCTCTTAAGTGCCCACATCGTCAGCTGGATCCCAACTGGTAGCGCGGTGTGAGCATGGAACTAAGTATTGTGCCTGGAGACCGGATTTCCTTGTGCAGAGCCCTAAAAGTACTCCCTGCATTTAAGGAGTGTGGTCTGGATCGTGGTGCCTAAACATGCATAAGCATCTCATTGGTGGTGAGTAGATTCACCGGTTGTGGGACCCCATGTGGCCCGCTTCATCGATCGTGTTCCATCTCTCTCGTACAGCACGATGACTGCATGATCATTGCATACAGTGCCCATTCATAGGTTGAGACCCTCGGAGGTGAGGGCGTATCTGGTAGTAGAACCTCATTCTACATCAGACATCACTGCTGAAGTTGCGTGTGTGTGTGTGACTGGAATTGACACGGCCCATATCAATACGCACCAGATATTGTGCCTCATTTCCAGTGAGGTACAGAATATGCAACTCTTCGTTGTGTGTGACCTTAATTGTCTGGTGCAACTCAGATCAACGTGCACCAGATGTTCTGCCTCATTTACAGGGAGGTGTGGAAGAGCGGATTCGTGTTCCATGGTGCCAAGGTTGCCTGGATACTTTGATCGATGTGTATGTGACGGGGTGCTTCCTTCTTCGGAGAGGCTTCCCTGCTTCATCCCTCATTCATTAAATGTTCCTTTTGTGCCCTCAGTGAGGGGGACCAACTGCCATCACCTCACCCAGACCTTACAAATTTGTGTTTCCAGCTAGTATTGCCCGGATCGAGCTTACGTAGTGAGAGTAATTGACTGGGGTTAAGGAACGCTTCCAAGAGCCATCAGAAGTGGGTCAAGAAACTGTATGACCCCCCTGTGCTTCGCAGAACTGGGGTGAATATTGGAGAAGGGTTTGGACCATGGGGTCTTTATGTGCATTATCAACTGACCTGCCAGATATCTGTTGCACCTCATTACGGTGCTGTGTGTGTGTGCGCAAGTGTGCTCAATACATACATACCTGATATCCAGGGCCACCGCTTATCGGTGAGTGTGTGGGAGTGACTGCCAGTTATTAATTACACAGCGGGGTTGCTTTATATGTTGATTTCATTACAAGACCGGAGGCTACCATTATGCATTATTTCTTTTAATGTATCTTCCCGCAGCCACTTTGAAGTAATGCATCATAAAGTAGAGATCTAGAATAGAATGCTCTTGTGTTATAATATCCACAAGCCTAGATTGATCTGCCTCTTTTAAATGCGGCTTCAAGCAGATAAGTATAACTATTTCTCCTCCCTTTAAGCTTTTAGATATTTTGTCTTAAGTTAAACAAACTGCTTTGCCTTTTAACTATTGTGTTAGGGCAAGTAATGTAACTCCTGTTCTGTACCCCTCACGTCTTTCCCGACCTCTATTTCACTCCTTTTCAATGATTTAACCTTTTTCAATGCACAGCCCACCCTCTTTGTCCTATATCGTTTGTCTTAGACCTCTTTATATATAGTTTGTCTTATGCCGTTTTTGTGTTTGTCTTCCGCTGTTTATCCGACTTGTTATGCCCATTACACCCTTTTTATGCTCTCCAATTTATGGAGAATAGCCCCTCTCACCACCTATACCAAAAACGTTACCTTATCAGTTACCCGGAACAAAATTCACCCTGCGGGACTTCCGAAACCTCTCCTCTCCTGACAACTGCAACACTACCTCGATCCCCATTACTCGAGAGAAGGACCTTAGCCGTGCCATGAGGCGCGCTTCATGCACGCTTCCTGCTGTTCACGGAGGCACTCGTGATTAACAAAAAAAAGAGAGGTAGAGATGGAAGGCCACAATAAAAACAAAACAACAAATAAAAAGGGGGATTTCAACGCTCTTCGCCATAAGCACTGAAGCCAACAATGTGTTGCCTAGTTATAGGTGCTAGGTTACAGCTGATTTCTTGCGAAGCCCCGTCTTGGAAAAATACGACGGTTAGGATGCGTACGATCAGCTGTGTCTTTCCATACTCTCTCCAGGCAAGAAAATAGATTTTATTTTCTCTTAAGCCTAATTGCCCTCTTTGTTCTGGTTCTGGGTCTTCTTTTATATTACAATAATTAACCTCTCAGTAACCTTAATCTTTAGACATCATGTCTGACATTGAATCAGACGGCTCCCCAGCCCCTGCTGTTCGCACCCCAAGTTTTGATAGTTGAGAGATAAAGAAGTTTATCCAACATGAAATGCATACCTGCATGCGCCAGACTATTAGCCAAGTCATGGCAGGCAAAAGATGCATAGCGGTGGTAACACTTCCGAAGACCTGAGAGGACAATTAACGAATATACAAAGAGTGGGGGAAAAAGATTAAATTAAACTAATAATATTGACAGAATAAGCCCACTGAGCACGTTGGGAGGTCCAAGCACCTCAATCCTACTGGAAGGTCTACACACCTCACTGTCTAAAAGAGGATGAAGCGCCTAAAATTATATGGGTGGCCAACGCACCCCAAAGGCATCAGGTGTCTTTAACAGCACAAACTACCAGGATGCCTCAAGAGGCACACATTAGCAAAGTGCTCTTCCTGACCATCAAGTAATCGACCTAGAACAACAAGGTGGGCTTGAGGCTATGGACGAATACATTCTTGATCTAGACCCTAATAAGAACGATCCTGACTTCACTCTTTCAGAAGATGAACTTCCCTCTTCTTCTAAAGAGATAATAATCAACCTCCTAGGCGAATACATGATGTTCCACTATAATATCCAACATTCCAGGAGCTCAAAATGGTGGCCACAGAACCACGTGGCAAAATTCATTAAAAGATGAATAAGAAACCCCCTGGAGGGAGACACAAGAAACATTTAAAAGGCAGAACGCCCTAGACCTGTGGTCCAAGACAAGATATGCCTCACGCCTAATTTAGACTTATTACATAGAACTTATTACATTTTTGTTTAAACTGGGCAGGAACCCAAGAAAGGGCATGGAGCGGTCCCTTAAGACATGCCAGGACTGCATGCTTGACATTCTAGGTCCTTTATGTATAATTATCAACCCAATTGAGGAAAGCCACATTAATGGCTCTTCCCCAAACCTTGAGCTACTGAGACGATGTAGCCAGAGGACACTAATCCTTCTAGGGAATGCCAATGCTGCAATTAACACTGAGAGGAGAAGGGTCATCCTGACTAAGATAAGATTCCAAACTTAGTGATATGGCCGAGAAGGAACCTTCTGTTAACCTCAAAGGGCTCCTTTTGGGGGACATGATCAAAACCCTGGGGAAGTATGTGGCAACTTTTGCTGCACTAGATGTGCACAGACTTATTAACCCTAGTGTTTTTGTCAGGGCTGGCAGAAGAGGTTGCTCTACCGGCAGTCCCTATCAAATACCCTTCTTTAGACAACAGGGTTTTGGTCACCCCTACCAGAGGAACCCCTTCTATTCTCACATAGGAAGACATTTCCGTTCCAGAGGCTTCAGAGCTAGAGGTCAAAACACCTCCAGCATCCCAAGTAAGTACCAACTCACATCACCCTTTTAAGCAGAGAAAGTGGGGTGTTGACTAAAACACTTCTTTCACACCTGGGAACAAATTACTCAGGACCCGTGGGTTCTAGAAACTGTTCAGGGCTTCAAAATAGATTTCATGGAGAAACCAACACAACATACAACACCCAAAGTGTTAAACCTGACCAAAGATCAACAGAATTGTGGCAGAAGAGATGAATTCTATGTTGGAGAAAGGTGCAACTGTAGAAGTACCTTGGGATATATATGCTACCTAAGCAATATATTCCTGGTGGAGAAGAAGGACAAAGGTTGGAGACCTGTAATAAACCTCAGAGAACTGAACACATGTCTCACCTACAGACATTTCAAGATGGAAGGTATCCATCTCCTAGGAGCCATGCTTCTACAAAAAGACTAGTTAGTGAAACTAGACCTGAAAGATGCCTACTTTACAATTCCGATGGGCTAGAATCCCAATCTTTCCTCCAATTTACATTATCGGGCCCTCTAAAGGATGAAGGGCAGAGCCCTTTGATCTGGCCTATGGTACAGAGACAAAATGTATCTAGACATGGAAGCCACGACAGACCAGACCTGGTGGTTCCAAAACCTGGACGCTTGGAATGGGAAAGCAATTTTTGGCAACTCCCCGGAATTTGTCCTGGAATAATAAGATCCCTGCCACCTGCAACCGGTTAGACCACTGGACCTGCTGTCTTCCAGAAAATCTGCAAGGCCTCCAACAAACTCCGGAGACCTTACAACCTTCACCAAAGTGCCAAGAACCTCCCTTTGAACTAGAGGTGCTATTCCCTGGCATCCGACGGTACAAGAACCGCAGTAGTGAGGATCGACCCATGGGTTGACTCGACTCACTGCTACCAAAGAACTCCAGAACTACAGTGGTGAGATCCGACCCTTGGGTTGATGCTACAAATGAACTCCATGACCGCAGCAGTAGAGGATAGGCACTTGTGTTGACGGACCTGGGTCAAAAGAGCACCCCACAGCAGGACGGCCTATACGACCGATGCCCGAGAGCCCGTTCCCTCCCGCAAGTGGCACTGTCAGCTCCTGCACTGCCTGCCGCACCTCGATCTCCCTGTGAAAGTCCGACGATGGCATAACTTCTCCATCTGATCGACAGCAGCCAGCTGCCAGTGACCACGATGGTAACTGTGTTGGTGGTCTTCTGAAAACCAACTCGCTCCATTGCTCTCTGCTCACCGCGAGGGTAAATCTCATTGCCGGTATTGACCGCCTCAGGGTAGATACTGAATCCCACACCATTTGGGTGCCCTCAGTCCCCCATGACCAACATTGCCCACATTGTTGGCTTGAGACACCTGAAGACTGAACTGGAACTGTAAGTGGTGAATGTACCTGTTACACCACACAATTGTTTTCCCCACAGGTGAATATTGAACTGCTCTGAAATTTGCACTGTCAAACTTCTGAATCCTGAAAAGTATTTTTAATAAGAACCGTACTTAACATAATGTAAAGACCTTGGTCTTAAAAATAGAATATAAACAAAGTATAATTTTCGTAAATTGATCTAGATCTCCTTCTTGAGTCGTGTGTCCAATATTGATCACTGTTGTGCAACAAATGGCTTACACTACTCCGTGCTAGGCCTAAGGCTGCTCACCCACACCACCACTAATAGAGAACTTTGGGTTTTGCATTGAGTCCGGTACACTTTTGGTGAACCCTTGGACTCTGTTCACGGTATGACCACATAGTGGCACTATCATATAGAGTCAGCTTCCTGCAACCACCAATTGTTCAACCGCATACATGCCAATTTAATTATCCTGGCTGGTGCCGATTAGCAGCCGAAAGTTTTGTGGGAGGTACTGACATTTGAGCAGGGTGAGTTGAGTGCTCCTGATCTGGAGCACTACTATTACTGTGCCAAGGCCCTGTTTGCCCACTATTGGTTTAGCGCCACGTCCTTTCAGCCTCGTGTGGCTGTAGAACATTACCTTGCAACTCTCTGCCACTAAGTACCGCTATCTGCCTGCCCTTGAAGCAGCCTAGGATTGAGGTGGATACAGTGAGCTGCACATTAAGGGCCTGGGATGCTTACGGCAGTGAGTTTACCTGGGCCACTTGTACGCTGATGCACTCCCTACAATAGATAATCCAACACTGCCACTCACAAAAGGTCATGGCGTCAGTACCCACCTGCATAAACTGCATCTTACTAACATGGGGAAGCTACTCCTAGATGGTACATTCCTTATCACACAAGTGGTGAGTGGGGACCCAGTGAGCACGCTTCTGGATGTCTTCCTGGTCTATCGGCTCTGAGCCAGATGTAAAGTGATATATGACTCATTTCCTGATGCACCACTGATGCTGTATGCCCTAGACCTTATATTCCAGATGCAGACCCTGTGTCAGCTAATCTCCAAACTATACAGCACCTTGCTGGACAGGCTCTTGTGTGTACAGAAACCTCTAGCGGCTAGACCTAGACACAGAACTTATGGATGATCAGTGATTGTATTGTTGCTCGCTGATGTGTGCACTCTCACCCACTTTCAGGCTGTGACTGATACACTTTAAATACTTACAGAGGCAATATCACACTGTGGCCCGACCCAGGCACTCCCGGCGTGTGATCCCTGGTCCGCTGTGGGTGCTTCTCAGCTTTGCACAGCTGCCTGGTGTTCAGAAGACCGCAGCTGGTCTTCTGCCATGTGGCCTGCGTCACTGCTGGTGCCCTGCATTGCCCATCCGACTAGTAGCAGAGAGAATATCGAGCCAATGTGGAGGCGCCAACTTGGCACCAAAGGTGAGCCTGCAACCCCATCTGACTTGAACATCTCCGAGGATCGTACCACTCAGCCAACCCCTCACCCCCATCTCAACCCCCACCTCGACCCCCAGTCTGTGTGCTGGTTTGAGCAACACAAAAGCGAACTCCTGTATCCACATTGATACCCTACAGGCCCTCAGGGATCTCTGCTGCTCCCTTGGTGATGTTGAGACAACCGGGACAACAAGCATGGTGGACATCTGGCTATCATTAGCTTGGGGATCCCTCCGGGCCAAAGATTATTGCCCCTGAGGGCAACAACACCCTGAAGGCCTGGCTGAATGAACACCGCAAGAACCCCAGGAAGTGCGAGATCATGCTCTGTAAATATGTAATATATTTTTGTCCAACCATAATCACTTCAACTTTTCTTAAAATGTAATTTTGAGTGAATTTGCAACTTGTATATATCTAACTCTAACTGCTAGTATCTGTAGTAGACATATGTACTTACTACCATTCTTATGTGAGTTTAGAGTTTATTTGTTATGTATATTTTATGTAATTTATGTACTCTGAAGTCCTTATGTAATGTAACGGGTTCTATTGTAAAGCACTCTGACATCTTTGGGTAAAGGTTGCGCTATATAAAAAGGCATAAATAAATTAAGCAAAATAAGGCTGGCAGGAGACACCATATGCAGTAGGTGTGGAGCGCTTGATGCAGACTTTGTACATGTCGCCTGGGAGTGTTCGAGAATGCCTGCATTCTGGGCAATGGTGCTTGATGCGGTGGACCAGAAATTAAATTGACCTTCAGTTGCCCAGGACCCCATTAATAGCACTATTAGAATATGTTGGAGTTATCCCCAAAATGGTGCACCATTTTACTTTCCTCCTCCTGCTCCTGGCCAAATGCCAAGTGGCGATGCACTGGAGGGGAGACCTGCCCCCCAATTCATGGACTGGATACAGGGCACTGTCTATTGCCAACTGGACAATTATTGGGTGCTCATGCCATCCCAAAAGATATTTGGGCCAATTGGTTACTTATCTGGCCTCTCATCATAACTCGACCACTCCAGACCACACTATGCCTGCACTGTTGAGTCTGGGGCAGATCCGGAGAGTTATTTGGTTGCCCCGCTGGTGCTTCTCAGCAACAGCCTGATGGAACAGTGCTGAATTGTAGAAATGCTTACAATCAACCCCAGATATCTGATATGGTATTTATTGAACTGGGAGAACAACTCAGTGCTTTCGCTGGAGTGTAGGGGCGGATGTTCAGAGACAACACCACAATGTTCTCATGCTCCACTGTGTTTTGCCCTACCGCACTGAGACCGGGAAATGATGCTATGTATGCCTGTGTGCCCTTGCAGGTCCTTTATTACATACCATTATGCTGTAATTGTGAATGTTTGCTATACTGTTTGTGCCTTAAAAATGCAATACAAAATAAAGATAAGAGGCATGACATGAAGTGAGCTCAGGCACAAACCAGCCTGCGGTGAGGTCTTTGTCAATATGACAAGTTCTAGAGAAAGTGTTTCATGAAGGGTTGGTGGTTGTTTTTTGCAGATGGGGTAAAGCCAGATGTACCTCTTCGTAGCATTGTGATGATGATAATGATGATGATTATCATTACTAGTGGTACTGCTACTGCTACTACTACAACTACTACTACTACTGATACTACCACTACTGCTAATAACATTATTAGTAATAAATATAATCATTAGAGAGTAAGTTTTTCTCCCAATTAACATCGTTCCACCCAGTAGATCTTCATGGGCTGAGCATCTACATTACACCATGTCTTTGCTTTTCGGACCCAACCCTTGGCCAAATAATGCACATGCATTGCTCCAAGCTAGCTACTTGCTCAGCCTTTTCTACCTTGATGACACATCCACTTCAAGATTTGTTTACACATCACCCTGCAACATTAAACATTAGACACAACTCCTGGAACCATTGGGCACTCAGAATGGCTTCAGACCATCTAGTTGGCTAAGCGTTTCCTACCTCAAGGGCACGTCCATTCTGGTTATACTCTTAGACCTACATTCTCTCACCAATCTAGATCTATATTTTATCGCCAATCTATATAATAACCAAGTAGTTGACAAGTGTAACATACCCACATAAGCATAGAATGCCATTAAAGCCACATAATAGTTAATGTTGTTTAAAACATTACAACCACCTAAAGTTGAGCAGTAATCGACCCTACATCCCAACTATATGAAGCCAAGATCACTGCCCTTTGGCACACACATATATGCACATAATACTTTAAAATGATCCATAAAAGTATCTGCTGACCACTTTCTGAATATTAATTGACAAAATATTCATTAGTCTACATCAGTCTCGGTGGTTACTATAGCGCTTTCTTAATATACATCCACCTACAAATCTCGTTGTAGAGAACCTTTTGGTTCCAGAGAGGTTGAAAAACTTTTTCCACCGTAGGCATATTAGAGCTTTCCAAATCAATTAAAAACATCAATGACATTAGAATTTGCGATCAGTTAATGAAGAGAGGGTTGTGAAAGTTTCAAAACCTTTATTTATCGTAAGGTTAGAATATCTAAATCTCTTTATTCAGATTAGTAAATTTACAGAAATATAACATTGAATGGGTAAAGAGTCAACGTTAGAAAGACAGTGATCCATAAAGAAACTCCATAAACTGATGAAAGGACCTATTCTAAGTAGAACCCATGAAGAGTTCCTCTGGAGAAGAGTGCATAAGAAACAAACTTCTGATGAAGAGTAATTCTGAAAACTCAGGCGAGTTCCCTACAGCAGCAGTAACTACTGTAAATAAGAATGCAATCCTTGCAGTAGCATTGATCGCCAAAATCCAAAATGTGTCACCTAAGGGGAATAGTTGAAGAAAACCAACTCTCAATAAAGAAGAGTCTAAGGACACAGAGGCCCAGTAGCAAAACAGGAGTAATGGGTAAAGGAAATGGAAGTAGCAGTAGAAGGGATAAAAGTGGTGCTAGCTACCTAGGAACACTCAGTAATATAGATGCATACTTTGGCAACAATTCAGTAGGCATCCTACGTCGATATAAATAGGAATAGTGCACGAGGTGGTGTTATCGGTCATATGATGCTACTTCTTCCGATTCCCACAGTCTATATCCTTCTTGCTATTTGTCAATATAATTTATTTAACACTTGTTACATGAGTGAAAGATCTCATTAGAACGCTCTTACCTAAGCTAAAGGATGCTTTATGAGATGGATGTATGAATAATTGCTAGTCAGTAATATGAAAGCATCTATCAATGTTATCTGGAAACATCATTCAAAAAGTCTTTAAGTCATCATTCAACATAAACGGTTTTATAACACAATGTTATAGTAGGCACATTTCTGAATGATATCACTAATGCTAAGCAGTTTTCCAAATATCTAATTCATGTAGTTGTGAGCAAGAGTTGAGTGGGAAGACTTTTGGGCCTTGTTAATATACATGTTAAGAAATGGTTGCTTAGTGCTACAACAACAAAATTATCTGAAACATGCATTAATAAACATGTATTTAGTTACTGTTTTTTTCACAGTTTATTTTACAATTGTTCTAAAAATTATGCAAGTATTTTTCTACGAATCATTTCCCACAGAAAATTTCTGCAACATTTAAAGCATTTTAAGTGCAATTCTAGAAGGGTGAGTAACTTGGTTTTCTAAATTTGTGTTAATTTCCCCCACCACTATCCAATATGTCTCAGCTTTAACCCCTTCAGTGCCCACCCCTTTCCCCGCCCTGTGCCGGCCGTTGCATTAGCGGGCGGGGTCTATGACGAGCTGGACTCGTCATGGGCACAGCGCAACCGCGGCCCATGACGAGTCCAGCTCGTCATGGGCACTGAAGGGGTTAATCAATACCAAACACAAATTCAACAGATCACTAGGACCCGGTCATTGAGAATACCAGAACCATGAAGGATCACCATGCCTTGAAAAATGGTCTAGTAATACAAATGATGTGAATGGACTTTACAGATAAACTTAAAACAACCTGGGAGAATGGAAGCTCCCTGTGATGGCTTTTCACTAGTACCGCAATTAAAAATAACAACTAGTGTCAGATCTTTTTTATATTAATAAAGACACAGCTAGTTTTCTGCATTAATTCACTAATTGTGACGAGCGACATCATAGTGCAACTGCAGGCATTGCTGCCACATATTACCCTTGGAATTCTAGACATTGTCTCACAAACTGAGAGTGAGATGCCAACCAGGCAGCACCAGGCAGCACCAGGTTTGTTTACATAATGAGAAAAACAAAAATTCTAACGGCACAATTACACTGTGTCATGTGCAGAACCTTCGCTACAATAACAAAGAGCAGTGACAACAGCAGGAGACAGCTGTTCCCATTTTTCCCTAAATTCATGTATTTCCCTATGATACCTTTGCACTCATTTCCAAGCTATTGCAACAGGATATGCCTGCATTCCTGTTTCTGGTGAGTAAACATTGAAAAACAATGATCTACTGGCAGTAAAAGGTAACCTGCTTTTAATGACTGAAACTGCTCGGATTCAAATGTTGGCTAACATCTAAGATAGCTAGAATTCGGTTCAGCTCCCTATTTAGTAAAAGTAAAAAAGGGCACAGCCTTTTCTATTTCTATTAACTGTAAATGAGTATTCCCCAAATATTTCTAATGTATGAACATTTAATTGTTTTGTGGTCAATTCACACAGGCATTTATGAGTACTTAAAACAGTACTAAAGGAGAAATAATTTACTCACTCCCAAATCCCTTTGTGATTAGACCACCTTATTTTTAAATGAACTTAAAAGCATAATCTATATTTTTTTAAGTATGTAAGTTTACAATTGGAGTATTCTTTTTTATATTTATTATGTTAAATTCTTTATGCTATATTTGAGTAATCATTTACTATAATGAATAAAATAACCTCTTAAATATACTAACAAGGATATTGCAAATCATCACGACTTTACGGGACATTGTAATAACCACTATAACATCTTTATGCCTCTTATGATCATGATATTTTTGGTGGCTTGTGTCAGAGACTTGTGCATTTATATTAGGGTGCATCATTAACACCGTGAAGAATGTAGTTTCACACTTAAATATACATGTACACACTGGCATAGTACTGATGCTTTTAAATCGAGTTTCCTCTGTTTTGCAGAAGTGTGTTTTTCTGAACTCTGTTAACTAGGCCTCATTACAGGCTTAGCAGTCATGATTTTCAAAGCGAATGCACCCTTGTCTTCCACCTGAACTTCTCTTTGTTCATAATTTCTACAGTACATGCTGAAGCAGGTTAATGTCAGTTTATTCCCATTGTCATTGTTGATCTTGTTTTCAATTAACTTTCCCCAGCTCAGTCACAACCTTTAACTACATTTCAAGGTCCTTCCGTTAGTTCACTGTACACTATTAATTCATAATAGTTTGCTGTTGCTTATGTAAATAGTTTGTTCTACCATCTCCAGGTGGCATTAGCATAGAATTGACAGAATTTTATTTCATGTAGTGGGATAGTTCTTTGGTCTTAAGGCATTGTGACATTTAATATTCCTCCAGTCATAGTTGCTAATGAAATGATACATTTGCTCACACCACAGTGATTCTGCAGCTTTGGCAATTTTCATATGCAAAAATAATGTATAAAAACCTTTGGTTTTGAGGGTGAGACACAAGTCTCTCCTAAGGACTAGATGCTTCTAGGGAGGCTGGCTGTTTCTCTCCTGATTTTTCTGCCCACTTGGGACTTAGAAACATTTGAATCTGCTCTTCTCTGTAATGCCCTATTTGCTAAGAGCCTTCATGGCACTGACTATGGATCGCATTTACTATGAATTTTTATAATACATGTTTTAACTATTCTACTGATCTAGAACTCAATTATTGACACATAATTCATGAAGGACGGAGCGCTGAAACTTTTCAGACACTCATACCCAGTCATCATCTTTCTTTAGCTCACGTCACCATCTCAGTTCAGACCCAGCTATATGCAAATCAGTCTTGACCCTTTGCCTCATGAGACCAGTTCAGACCAAATTGCTGACCCAGGTCTTTCCTGAACCGGAACCAAGCATCCTGGGACCGGTTTCGGGGTTACACCGCTCATCAGCCAGGCTAGATTGAATCCAGTGGCAAAGTGAGCAAGATACCCACGGTTGGGCATACCCTGCCAACTTAGGGTGCACAAAGCAAACACAAGGAGATGATGTAGACGGAGTGCTGAAACTTTTCACACACTCACCCCCAGTCATATATCTGGGTTGAATCCATCATCGTTCTTTAGCTCACTTTGCCGCTTCATTTCAGACCCAGTCCAGACCGAACTGCCAAGCCAGGCCTTTCCTGAACCAGAAACAAGCATCCTGGGACCGGTTTCGGGGTTACACCCCTCATCAACCAGGCTTGCTTGAATCCAGTGATAAAGTGAGCACGAGACCTACTTCAGGGCATACTCGCCAACTTAGGGCGAACAAAGCAAAGACAAGGAGATGATGGAAGGAGCGCTGAAACTTTTCAGACACTCACCCCCAGTCACAGATCTGGGTTGAATCCATCATTTTTCTTTAGCTCACACCTATGGGCTCACCAGGACATTTTTCAGATTCCTCTGCTGCTACTTGCCCATAAGCACAGAAGCTGCTAACTTTAGCTTGAAGATGTCATAGTATAGTCAGAAAAGGTGGGTGTGATTACTGTATGAAAAGAACGTTTTGAGTGATAAGTATGCCAGAACTTACGTGCTCCTGTATGAAGTCAAACAAAAGACAAATGCATGCTACTGGATTTAATATTGGTTGGTTGCCCACGTAGTACACGAGCATGATGCTGAGATTGTCTATAAAACGTGAAAGTTCCGTCATTTCATGGCACTCGTTATGTTTTTTATGCTTACACTTCTACGGCCACGACTCCCCAGCCTCCTGCTGCCATCCGTTTGATGAGCGACAGCAGCTCCACCTTCTGTTCCAGGCGCACTTGCTTGCTCTCTTTTTTAGGTGAACAGTTGTTACAGAGAACCGGTCGCTCTGCCCTGATTTATGTCAATGAGAATGAAAGGTTGAAAACTGTTAAGTGAGCCTAAAAATCCAAACGTGTCATGATTTTAATGGACTCACTGAAAATACACTCCCCAGTGGTCACGTTACTAGATGTTGAAGTCCCAGAGACCTTTCTTCAGAAGGACAATGGAGAAAAGCCCTGGAATATTATTTTCTAATAGCCAGGTAGAGATGTGCACGTGCAGAAGAAACTGGGCCTGCAGATGCAAAGCAAATATGGGAAGCTGAAACATAAATGGCATTTGGCCTGGAGGAAAGAAAGCTGTCTTTAACTACAGAAATACATAATTGTAAAACATGGGAATGTCTATTTCCATTCACGTTGTGCTTACCAATCAGTTGAGGTGAGATGTTGCTAACCCTTCAGATAAACTGTGTCTGATTGCAGGACAGTCCCAGACTTACTACATTGTTCACACTGACCTGTCTAGCAAGGCAATTTTATTGTGAATTTTGAACTGTTGTCTTAAATGCTATCAGAATTGGAGTGCTACAGCCTTAGAATCGCGTGTGCGCGTGCTATAGATCTTTTTTCGCTGTGTAAACCCTCTGTAGGCCCCACTTTTGCAAGAAGGACCTACCGTTGTCCATTCATTGAAATAACGCTCTGCTCAGAAAGTGCAGGACCAGTATTCAGAGGGGACGCAAAGTGACGGGAGCTGAATATCTAGGCTCTGGGCTATTATATGCACACATTATAATTTTAAATGTTGGCTTATGGCTCACATATAAGCATCCCCCCCCCCACCCACCCCCACGTTCCTGGCACTCTGGATTGCAAAGCTCAGTCAAAACTAAAAGTGCTACTTAAACACCCGAAGTGTCTAGTGGATGCATTTCCCTATTTCCACAAATCAAATATACGTTGTGAGAAGATCGTCTCGGCATATCTATTATCAGTGGTTAAATGATGAAAGGTTCACAATTGTCCTGCTATGTTTCAGGTCTATGTAATGGCTACAACCCCACATCATCAGAAATTACTAAGAGCTCCAGGTGTTTCCATCCAAATGGCATACACAGTACTGTGATCATAGCTTCTAAGCATTGCAGGGGGTGGTGCCTTACTCTTATTGCTTATTGCTGGTGTTAGCCTTAGAGATTACCTATACACTCATACCCACGTTGTCACTAGTAATATTGGGTCTAAGAGGTCCTGGGGGGTGCAGCTTCACAGATGTGTGTCATGTGTACAGAGCAGTCATTCCCCTATCAGTGAAGCACACTGTCCGTGCTTTGTGGTCATGGTTCTTAATAGTTTGATGAAATTGTCTCCCACAGATGTTTATGGAGTCACAATGGAAATCAGCCATGGATGTAATTTCTTCCATGGTATTGATGACTGATTGTCATGATGGTGGCGGTGTCAGTGTTAGCACAGTGTGCCATGAAACCAACATTGCTACCAATGCTTCATTGGTTCACTCTGGCATGCCAAAAAACTCAAAACTGAATGCAACACCCTCTTCAGGCTGACTAGGCGATGAGGCAGATCCAGAACTTGTGAACTGGTAACTGAGAGCTTTCCGCTAAGTTTAACTGACCTGTAAACCAAGCCTGAGTTCCCAAGTACAGACCTCCACAGATGCTTAAAACTTAAATCACTGGTTTTCAAAATAGGCCAATTACGCCCCCAAGATTGGTCAATGGTGCTGAAAAAGCTAAACAGATTGAGAAACCATGCATCCAAGCTTTATCAATTACTTACTATTAAGAAATGTACCCTCCTTCCCCCTCTGCAAAATAAATGAAATAACTACCTACATCATTAAAGACAACTACCTTAATTCAAGAGTTGATTCACCGTTTATGAACACAATATGTGGCACTTCTAAAATTGCTCCTTCCTGAGCTCAGTGTAGATACCTACCCCTCCAGTGGTATCACTGGACCCTGCTTGACCTGCACAGGTTGGGTCTTCATACTAAAGACAAATATTGGATTTGCCAAGAAATCATTAGCAACATACAGGTGGAATTGTTAATATGCACCTAAACCTGGATTTTACACCACAATCCTAGGTATATTGTAGCCAACCCTATCCACAAATGACAAAGGAATGATCTACTATTGGTTGAACTTATGTTATTGAGCACAACAAAACTTTGTCAGAATGGAATCCTTTGGAAGTCCGGTAGGCTTATACCTGACGGTCATGGCTCTGCTTTGTGCACAGCTCAGATAGTGTTCTGCTGTATATCTAGCAGAGGACAGGCACTGTCAATACCATGGGGATATATGCAAAAAGACCCCCCTTTTAACTCAATCACCATTTATTTGTATAGTCTTTACACAGCACCGGTTACACCCTACTGCTAATATGTGTGTGTCACCTGGAATACCAGCCTTATAATAGTACTTTGAATCCATTCAGTTTACTTCCCAACTTCGCACTTCTATTTCTGATTTTTATGTTTTTCCCTCTTCTGCTGTCTTTATTTAAGTTTTTTTTACCAGACACATCATTTTAATTGATCAAGCCTTCCTTTCCGATCAACTGAGTTTTATACACAATACGTTTGATTGTTAACATACCAAGATATGTAATGCATACCATCCACGTTTTGTAATTTAAAAACATTGAAAAAAATGTTTTCATCCTGCATCTTCCAATACTTGAACTCCAACGATCTTCAGTGTCATGCACGTGCACCGTTCCCCTTCAGTAAGTACCTGAACGGTCATCTTTATGTAAATGTGTCATAGCATGAGCTGATTACCTGAGCCCAGAAAACCAGAGTAATATCTAAGCAGTGTTCTACCTTTATACGTGGTCATTACTTCGAATTACAATTACTACTCATATTTTAGTTCGCAGATGCCATTACTTAGCATGCATTTACTACGCATGTTCCATTACTTAGCATGCACTTACTACGCGTAATGGAGTGCAAATTAAAGTTTTGGGGTGCAGGGGTATTTTTTGGGGTCAGGGTGGGTTAGGGTTTTGGGGTGTAGGGGGTCTTTTTAGGGTTCAGGGTGCATTTAAGGTTTTGGGGTGCTGGGGTATTTTTGGGGTTCAGGGTGTGTTTAGGTTTTGGTGTGCTGGGGTAATTTTAGGGGTCGGGGTAGGTTAGGCTTTTTAGATGTGGGAGTAATTTTAGCGTTCAGGGTGCATTTAAGTTTTGGGGTACTGGGGTATTTTTAGGGGTCAGGGTGGGTTAGGGCTTTTGGGGTACATGGGGTATTTTGAGGGTTCAGGGTGCGTTTAAGGTTTTGGAGTGCTGGGGTATTTTTGGGGTTCAGGGTTTGTTTAGGTTTTGGGGTACAGGAGTATTTTTAGGGGTCAGGGTGCATTTAAGGTTTTGGGGTGCTGGGGTAATTTTAGGTGTAGGGTGGGTTAGGGTTTTGGGGTGTAGGGGGTAATTTTAGGGTTCAGGGTGTGTTTAAGGGTTTGGGGTGCTGGGGAATTTTTGGGGTTCAGGGTGCGTTTAGGTTTTGGGGTGCTGGGGTTATTTTAGGTGTCAGGGTGGGTTAGGGTTTTGGGGTGCATGGGGGGTTTTGAGGTTTCAGGGTGCGTTTAAGGCTTTGGGATGCTGGGGTATTTTTGGGGTTCAGGGTGCATTTAGGTGTCAGGGTGGGTTAGGGTTTTGGGGTGTAGGGGGTATTTTTAGGGTTTAGGGTGCATTTAAGGTTTTGGGGTGCTGGGGTATTTTGGGGTTTCAGGGTACAATTAGGTTTTGGGGTGCTGGGGTAATTTTAGGGGGCAGGGTTGGTTAGGGTTTTGGGGTGTAGGGGGTATTTTTAGGGCTCAGGGTGCATTTAAGGTTTTGGGGTGCTGGGGTATTTTGGGGGTTCAGGGTGCATTTAAGGTTTTGGGGTGCTGGGGTATTTTTGGGGTTCAGGGTGCGTTTAGGTTTTGGGGTGCTGGGGTAATTTTAAGTGTCAGGGTGGGTTAGGGTATTGGGGTGTAGGGGGTAATTTTAGGGTTCAGGGTGCATTTAGGTGTTGGGGTGCTCAGGTAATTTTAGGGGTCAGGGTGGGTTAGGGTTTTGGGGTGCATGGGGTATTTTGAGGGTTCAGGGTGCATTTAAGGTTTTGGGGTGCTGGGGTATTTTTGGGGTTCAGGGTGCGTTTAGGTTTTGGGGTGCTGGGTTAATTTTAGGTGTCAGGGTGGGTTAGGGTATTGGGGTGTAGAGGGTAATTTTAGGGTGCATTTAGGTTTGGGGTACAGGGATATTTCTAGGGGTCAGGGTGAGATAGGGTTTGGGGCATTGGGGGTATTTTTAGGGTTCAAGGTGCGTGCCAGGGGATAGGGTACTATTATGATTAATTTTTTGTTTTAAAGTACCAATAACGCGGTATACGTAATAATTAACTGCGAAGTAGAAGCATTTTTAATGAATTTGTATATATTTGCGAAGTAAACGCATGCGCACTAAAATCATGCGTAGTAAAGGTATTTGCAAAGTAAAAACTTCAAAGTAAATACCTGCGGAGTAACGGTTTGCTAAGTAACATATATTCGGGAGAGAATTCAGTAAGAACATCTATCTGGTTAAGTGTTTTGGCATTGAGGTATTTATCACTCCAACATTTAGGTTTTTTTTATTTGACAGTGAGACACACCTGTGCACCATTGCAAAGGAGTACACATGAATTGGGAGGGTATGAGGACCAGTAATCGAGAGCAGGGGACCCAATGAAAATGTAAAAGTATTGGTCTGTGGGAAGGAATCGTGCAGAACTTGCTGGCAAAGTTGATGGGATTTGGGGGGCAATTGTTTGAGTGAAAGCTTTTGTGATGTTTGTCTAGGAATGTACAGAAGAATGTCAACTAAGAGATAGTGACTCTAGGTACTTGGTAGAAACAAAAGGGAATATTTGATGACCCTGAAGAAGGGTTTTCGAAAACAATCATTTGATGGTGAAATGTATTTCAAACGATATGAAAAAATATTCCCTTCTATGTCATTAACAACTGTTTTATTTAATTATTCGTCCAAATTTGTGCGTCACCAAAAGCCACTATCTGAAAGCAGCTGTTCTTTCAACAAAGCAATCATCCTTTCGGAAGCTCTCAAACATTTTACTTCTCTCCGTATGGTCTAAGAGCTTTCATAGCCTCCTCGTGAAACATGTTATACAACACTGACCTGCAGGTCTGTTTCCTAATGGAAAGAGGTGGACCCGGGGGCTGTACATGGTTTAAATGTGTGGTCATTTGCCACAGTAGTTAGATGATGAGACTATAGACTGTGCCACATGTTCCTGCATAATTTGCTTTTCCATGCTGCATAATTCAGTCAACTGTTCTACATAATTTCTTCATCCATTGGTTTATTATTCCAGTGGCCATGCTCATTAGAGACCCCATCACTGTTTCTCGCTTCGTTAGATTTCGGTTTATACTGGGCTAAAACCTCTTGATCACAGAAGCTGTCATACATTCACATTTTAATTCCTCACTGCAATCATGTGATGGTTTCACCCCCTACAGTGAAAAACGGCCGGGGAGAGTCAAGGCTTTACCAGCAGGGACCACATATTGCCCTTAAAAGCTACTTCAAAGGTGTCCAGTCTAGCACGCCATGGCCATTGACATACAAAGGAATGATCTTCTAAGGAACCTTGAAGGTGGATTGAGAAAGGGGGTAGTCAAACAATTGGACTTCTGGGAGGCTCTCCAATGTCACCTTCTTCAGTTTATCTGCCTTCAACCTTTCAAGCTCAAACCTTTTCTTCTTTATGGCTATATTGTTTCTTTCTTAGCCATTTCCCTTTCATTCTGTTGTTCTGCCCTCTCTTGGTCCTTCTTCTTCCAGTCCACTTTGCGGTACTAGGGCTTCTTAGCTAGCAAGTCTGTGGAGGCAGCCCTGTCCTCATGTGTATCCTAACTAGTCTCTACCCCAGTGTTCTCATATCACTAAATTGTGATACAAGGATATAAATGATCAGCTGATCTTTCACTGTGCAGTGAGTGTTTAATCCCTTAGCACAACCATTTTCCTCAGTCTCTCCTTTGGAAATGCCTGATGTTTAGATTGCTCTCATACACAACAACTTTTTAAGTATTCATGAATGGATACAAAATTAACTTATTTCGTGATTTTAGTTTCTTCCGAGAGTAGACTAGTGATCACCACCACTTGCTCGCCAATGTGAGACCAGATCCTGGAGTCCCAGTTCAGCCACAAGTTATTGCCTTCTAAATGTAACAGTTAGAGTAGATTACCACTGATCCTTCTACCAAACTGTTGTGTAACCATAGACAGTACCAAAAAATCTATATTTTGGTCAAGATACCCTTCAGAGTGGTTGATGTTCAGGTTTGTCATGTGGTTATACACACCGGGTATACACACTTTCATTTTACATGCTCACATTTAAAGTTGACATAAAAGGTAGTCATAATAGTATTTCCCATAACAACCAGGCAGCCCAATGTCACCCTGTCATCCAAATATGCAGCCCTGATCATCAAACATACTTAATGGCGCAGCTCAGAAATCTCTGCTCAAACCTCTCTCCACCTCTTTTGCCACTTTCTCCCTGCTGCTTGTGGACGTCACTGAGTCAGGCTCATCGGCCACATCAATGTCCCCTTCTTCAACCTCATGATTGAACAGTCTCTCTCTGTAAAGTAGAGAATTGAAACAAGAACGTGTAAAGGATATTTTCCTGATCTTACTTACATACTCTGCAATCTAGGTGGAGACATCCCATCCCCATCATCTCTTTTGACAAGGTAAAGAAAGTCAGTAAACTACAGATTCTTAGAAAAACAGATAAAATCTGTAACAAAAAAAGGTTAAAACTCACTAAGGAGCAGATATGGCTATAATGCTAAGTCAAAATAAAAGAGAGGGGTATACCAGGGGCCTTTTAACCACTCTAGCGAAGGCACTAGCCATGTGGTCAACCCTTCAGTACCTTATAAGTTAGCGGGTTACCGTTCTCTTTGGAACCCAACCTCTCTCGTGCACTGCCTCACCTCAGTAAGGTCCTGAAGAAACGCCATTGATCTTGTTGAGGACAAATCAGGCGTGAAACCTGTCGACCTTTTACCAGTTACTTGGGCACATTAAGCCCCAAAGTAACCCACTAACCTGATTGGTTTTATATCCTACCAAGGGTACCACGTAATTAAAGTCAACCTGTGGATACCCTTAGGTATTTTTATACTCTCACTGCACGCAATTCACCCCTCCCACTCCTGGATCTAGCCCGCATACCCACACTCACCTGTCGGCTTTTCTCTTAAAAGATCTCCGTGAAAGCGACCCTTTCAATAGGTGTCCGGTCGGGCATTGCAACGCCGGCCCAACGAGGAGCATAAACCCAGTGATGAAACATGACATCCTTCGGGAAGTGTGAGGGCTAACAAAGAGGCGAGACCTTACCCTCCCCTTCGGGACTAGTTCCTTGATACCTGGGATACACATCTGCCTCTTTCCCTTTCTTCTTTTTCTCACTACCCTCTTTACTCTGACTTTCTCCTCCTGACGAGTGGGTGATAATTCACACCCGACTCTTGGAACAGTGTCCCCCCTTGTTTTACATGGCTATAATGCTGCCACTAGCCAGTGTGTTTCTTTGCAGGTAAGGTACTCAAAAAGGCTATAGTGTCAGCCTTCCTTAGATCGACCATCACCTGATATTATCGTTCACAACCAAAAAACCTCTTTCTAGTAGCTGGATGCTATTTACACCACTCAGCCTGGAAATACTGGAATAACTAGCTTGGGCTTCTAAACCTTTTGGTTATGTCCCAGATCATTGGAACCCCGTTAATTCCCTCTTATGATAGAACCTAACAGGAAATAATATCTTTATGTACTCTTTGGAACCTTGTGCATACACAATCAGTTGAACAGACTTCTTTTTAGGAGAGTCCTATATCTCTTTCTTTTCGTCTTAGCATTCTGGTATAAACATCTCTCTGTGTCTTTCGTTCATCCTCTACCCTAAGTACATGCCTGGCTCCCATCCTTCCTGCCCCACTCCTATCCTCTACCCTTCTTCCTACTTCCAGGACAGACCGTCTTGCTCCACGCCTACCAATGATCACGTAAGAAGCACATCACTTAAAAATCCATGCATTGCAATCAATCCTTCTCTCTTTTTATAACTATTTTCCTCAAGCTTGTGATGTAGAGTGGAGTCCGGCCTCTGGAAGGGCCCCTCAATTACATACTGAGATTATTGTTTCCTTGCATATGCCTGTGACTTTTAAAATTCGACCTGCTTGTTATATGCTGTTGACCGTCCTGGACATAAGTTAATCATCTGCCGTGAATCAAATGTATAAAAAAAGGTAAATCCTGGGATTCTGTGAGGCACTCGGGCTTTCAAATGGATTACATTCACGCTATAAAAGAACTAAACATTAAACGCATTAATATTCGGCAGATGCTAGTGGAAAGAAGCCCCCTCTTTCAAAGGGTCTCTCGTTGTTGAGGTGTTGGTCTTCTCTTCTCTCCTTGGTCAGATGTGTGTTTGACCTGGACAAGAAGTCCCTTTCGTTTTCTCTTATAGATCTATGCCGTGGGTGGGATCATGAAACAGATATGGGGGTCAGTCATGCTTTTCCAGGCCCTCCTACAATTATATCCAAGTGCTCCTACATTTATATGGAATTGGATTTTCTTGCAAATTCCTATGGTACTCATGAAAGTCCATTTACACTGATTCCCTGATTTTACTCCTGGCTTGCTGCTCCTTTAATATTTTTATAATGTAAATGACATATTTTGATGAAGACAGTTAATACGAGGTAATATTAACATTTGATTAATATCACAAGAGCTGCAGCTGTGGTTGCATTTATGCCAAGTCTGGTTATTACCACAGACAGAGTCGGTGAAACCATTGATACATTGCACAAGGGCCTGATTGAGAGCAGGCTGGTCTATCGAGGTAGCACTTCATTATTACTTTCTAAAGTGTGATTCAACTTCTCCAGTTTCTCTGTGAAGCAGCTCTGGAGTGTGTGCAGAAAAATCAATGAAAAAATCAATTTGAAACATAAACACAGGCAAGATCCTTCAAAGTGCCGCTGCTGACTGTGGAAAATTGAACCTGGAAAGAGAAAAAGGACTCAAGCAGGGACTATTTGTGGGGGCTTTAAGTTAACAAGGACTGCATAATTAGGAGAGTAAAACTGTAAAATGCATCTGAGAAAAGTGGAAACGTGAGAAATGTCACATTCTCCACAGCCGTGGTATAAGAAACACCTCGATCAGGTCTGACCAACCTGTCGTTCCTCGCGTTTTATTTCTATAGTTGCGAAGCCGCAGTGATGACTGCTACAAATGCAATATGACATTGACTGATTGTTGGAATTTAATACTTTTATGTACCATTGCCTCAAACCTCATCATGATTATCAATTCGAGCTGACACTGCTAAATCTGTAGAACTAGTACTTTCTACCTAATCAGTGGTGTAGCAATAGTGCCATAAGCTTTAATGCAACCAAAGAAAATGGGGCTCCATCCCTTGGTTTGGTGTTAAAAAACACCTATATTTGAGATTAAATGGGCTCTTAATGCCCCTTAGCTATGCTGCATTGCATCTGCTGGACTATTGATAGCAACAACACAATGAGGTTGAGCCTACGTACCCCTCTAGAGCCTCGGCTACAATAAAATACCTACAAAACAAAAATTGCTCTTGCAGGTTGGATCCAAAAAGCATTAGTCAGCCAATACTAACAGTTAAATTGTTATCTGCAGAATTATTATCATCCAACTGAGATACTTTCAACAATGTTTTGTATAACCTGCAGATCACTTTTCTGCATTCCCTTTATTATATAATATGCAACGCTTATTGATGCAAAATCTTGTCATTACTCATCAATTTAGACTTAATTACTCATACAAGTATGGAAAAAGGTTTTAAAACAATCACCATGTACCTTAAATGCTGCACAATCCTTGCCAACATAAATATTTCCAAAAAGTGATGGTCATTCTCAATTTTTGAACTTTGGACCATCAAGAGATAGTCCTCTCAAGGACAGGACCAGCGAAAAGAGTTATGTGTCCAATGTCTCTAGTCATTTACAGAAACAGTCCTCAAATCACTTGTGTCCCTTTAAGGTCTATTCCAGCCGGCTCCTTGTGGTGTGGTCGACACGTTTTGGCCAATTTATTCAAGTCATCTTCAGGCAGGACTGAGCAAGCGTATGGACATTCACTTTACTAACCATATTGAAACCAAATGATCAGAGGATCACAATGGCCCATTATCAAAACAATGGAAAGTGCATCAATGAATCACTAGTGCACATGCACATCAAACAGTGCACTGCAATGTGAATAAAATAGTAGAAACACAGATGTCCCAGATGCAGTGCATTAACTTATGATGTATCAGTAGTGCTCATTCTTGAACCTTGTTTTGCGGTCTATACTTTAGCCAAATCTTGCAAAATGTGACACCATGAACGTAGGGCAAGATTCACACTGAAGGACTGAACTTTGCAATCTCAAGGTATTACTTATATTACTTAAAAGGAGGCTGTGGTATAGTTGATGGTATAGCTTTAAGATGTTAGCGTGTATTAGGATTCTATATGTTGTTATTTAGAGCTTGCTGAGGGATCTAGAATATGCATCCTGTGAAAGGAGGAGGTAAAAGGTGATCTGTTGGTCTCAGAAGTGGATGTACTGGATGTAACTGAAAGGAAATAAATACTTCTCTTGTTTATATAAGTGTGAGGACTATCTTTTCCACAGTGGCAACCAGATCCCCCATTTTCCGGAAACCAAAAATCTTCTTACCCAACGCCTGCCTATTTCCATTTTCACTTTGTGGATACTGTTCTCACTGAAACTAAAAGGACCAACGTGTGAGACAAACCGGGGAACACAAAAAACTGTTTTGATAATTACCTTGTCAAAGAACAATCTAACATACTGAAAGTAGATCCAGCTGCTGCTTCATCTTCCGGGTGGTGGTAAAATGCAGGGCTTTAAGTGGGAAAAAAACCTGGGGGTGCTCCAAAAGGGGCGTGGCAATCCCCATAAAGGGGTGTGGCCTATCCATGTATGGGCGTGGTCTAAATCAAGATAACTAGCATTGTGTGCTTAAGAAAATCATACATTTGTATATTACTGTACAGTATAATGCACAGTATAATGAATATCCTGAGGCACTGCCATCCATCTACCACACTGCATCAATGTATAGTTTAAGTCATATTCTACCTAACTGCATCACTATTCAGATAACCCTCAGCACTGCCATTCTTCTGCTTCACAGAATCACTAAATGGAACACAGAATGCTCCTAGGAATTGCTACTCTTCTACCTCACTACTTAGAATAGGGCTACGCCGGCATTGCCATCCTTTTACCTCACAGCACTGAACAACAACCAACTCTGGGCATTGCCATCTCTGAGCCCCTGAGAAAATTAAAGATTATACCTGGGTACTGCCACCTTTCTGCCAATCAATAATTTGCTGAACACCTGCACTTGGAAAATATATTTTCAAGAGCAAAAAACTGTAATAACAACTCGAGTTGTAAATCTAAACCACTGGCATTTCAAAAACTGATTAGGATAATGCCTTACTTACCGGACATCTGCCATCCCTAAATGTACTCCTGCATTCTGCTGCTTGTCTTACAGCTAACACCATAACATGTCATCACATTACCCCCATTACAAGCGCACATGTAATGACAACGATTGTAGTAAATCAAAACAATAGCTAGATGAGAAATGCTGAAACTAATTATTTCCCCGACGTCCAACCCCTCCAATTATCCTACCTTTGGAAAACACGGCGTCCAAATCAAAGTGTAGGTCGATTTCAACTTCTAACTTCATGGTGCTGTTAGGGTTGGGGCAGGATCACGCAGACTAGTTGCTCTCTCTGAGCTTCACTTGTTGCTGGATTACACTGCAACCTTGACGCTCAGTGTGAAAGGTCAGAGCAGGGTCGTGCTGGAGCAAGCTGCCTGTGGTCCTCTCTACTAATCATACCACGATGTCAAGGCTGTCACCGAGACAAGTTGCTCCTGTGCTGCAAAAAAGAGAAGGGAAATCCTGAGAGAAAATGGTTCTCTTTAAAGAATTTCCCTTCCTCCTACAACGCGGCTCACCTGGCATGACGTCATGCCGTCATTCCTTGACCTCCACTACTCAGTAGTGAGAAAAATGAGCATGCGCACATCGATGTGCATGCTCTCACTGAAGTCCAAGAAAAAAAAAGAAAACGGACTACCTTAGTGAGGCCCAAAAATAAAGGCTGATAGAGACCTGTTTCGAGGCCCCCTGAAAATAACTGCCGGTGCTCAGACCCGGACAGACCCGGCCCACTTAAAGCCCTGGTAAAATGGTTTGGGGGGCCATGTCAGGTAGGTGGTCCACTCCAAGTATCATTCGTACAGAGCGGGCGTTCCACACTTGACTCTGCATTTCCTCTTAAGAGGAAGCTGGAGAGGCACAACCGGATGCAGCACAGTCACATGGTGATGTGCTATTAGTCGTCCGCCATCTAGGAAGGGGGAAGGTAAAGCCTCGGGACCTACTAAAGACCATAAATGTTGCATGCCTCAGGTCGTAAAGTAATAAAATACCTCAGCTTTATGTAAAGGTTGGCAAATAGCTACAAGTTCCTCACATGTCGTTGTCTTTACACAGTTACCAGAGTGGGGAAAAACACACCTGGTGTTATATTGACGAACGAGCGCCATTTTGGAACGAGGACCATCAAAAGTGTAATGAATGTGAAAATTAGAGTATTTACTGCCTCTCATCTCCATACAATATTTTGTATAAAAGAATTATTTAAAGAACTCATCCTATTTTAAAATATCGAAAACCTCTCTCATGTATACTGGCACAAAAGCTGTAGCAATGTGTTCTCATCTAGTTGTATGATGGGAGCCTGTCTCGTGCACTGTATCATGGTCTGGTGAGCGACCTTTTATTTACAATTCATATGTACATCAAACCCAGCAAAAAAACAGAGAAGATGGCAACATTTAAATCATTTGCAATAAAGAATCACAATGTTAAGAAATAACAAACATATCTATATTAGATTGTAATCAATGCCCAAAGTTCATCATGTTCATTCAAGTCCTGTATATCTGTCTGAAAGTTTTCGATGTATTTTGCTTCAGTCTTTACCAACAAGGATTCCATAGATCCTCCTCTTTTACCTATGGTTGTAACAAATAAACTGTCCACCTACACTCATCTTCAGAATTATTTTATTCTTTGAAGTGTTGTACTAAAGGTGCTCTGCGTGTTTTACACCGGATATGAGATCTGTGTTGGAAAATTCTATTCTTGATCTATGTTGGAAAATTCTATTCTTGACTGGTTGGATGGTTTGTCCTATGTATGGTTTTACTTATGGACACCAAACACAATAAACAACGTTTTTGGTGTTGGTTTAATAGTATAGGAACCTCCGATGTGTGTTTAATGTCATAAATTGTCACTTCTTTATGATTGTTTGTGTAATTATAGGCTATACATTGTTCACATTTGTGGTGACCAGTTATCAGGGGAAACTTAAGAAGTGTTTACAGATATTTTGGTTCTGGTTTCCTGGTAGCTTGAACCAAGTGTTGATTTATGTTCAGGGCCGGACTGGGAACAGAAACCGGCCCTGGAAAACTGCTCAGCCGCCCCCCCCTCCCCCGGGTTTGGCCGATTTTGATACCGATTTTGCCAACCCCCGGCAACAAAAACGGCTCCCAGGGGCCCAAAACCGGCCCCCACCCTAACGGCCTACCGGGGAAATTCCCAGTGCCCGTATGGCCAGTCCAGCCCTGTTTATGTTCATGTCTCCCTTGAAAGAGAGCAATGGGTTCGGTATATCACATGATGCCAAGATTTTCCAAATGTTTTTAATGATTTTCTTTATTTTATAGGCAATGTTGGAAAATGCCAAACTACACCTGCACCTTTTACACTGGGAAATGTTATACAGAGGACCAAAGTTAGTAGTTGTGTGCTTCAGTTTTTCATATATTCATTATGGGGACTGGTCCTCGAAGAACTGTGGTCTTCACAGTGATGATGTTTGTCTGACTTTGCGTACACACACACTCTCTGTGTCTCTATACCGCTCACAATGTCATAGATTTGATTGGAAAGACTTCAGTTGTCCGTTGTTCGAATTCTTGAAAACCTCCATTTGAAATGTGCAACCTGATAATGAAATGTGTTGATGCAAAAATCACTGAAGATGAGTTGAATGGACTGGCATTCTCTAGGATTTCATTAAAATAAGTGAAGATCCACGTTAGTCATTGACATGCAGCATTCTTAAGAGTCTGAAAAACACTTGGTAGAAGGCAGATAAGTGATTTTTAGGCTGCTAATTTCGCTCATGATTTGACTTTGTTATGCAAAGTCTCTCTGATTCCTAGACATCATTTTTATATTTATATTCTGAATAATGGTGGTACATTCTTGAAAATTTTCGGCCCAACTGAACGTCTCTTTTCATTTTATTCTTAACCTTTGTTGCACGTATTACAAAGGTACAGATATAGTTTCAACATAATCACTGGCTGGGAGTTGGCCGCAGTGCAATACACCAAAACAAAGCTCCAGTCTGTACCATAAATCCATGTGTCTAGAATTACACCTAAGCGTGTCTGCTTCTACTGACCATTCATCCAGACCATGAAATTCATATACCTCACTACCATCCTCTCTAAATTCAACCACATATCTATGATAAACTACCCAAATTCCCTGACCTCTTTGATTAAGTGCTTCAGTAAAATAACACCCTTTATGTAAACCATAAATTCCTTAGCTCCACTGTGATCCCTGAGTAGTAGTAGTTGCATGCAGATTATCTATGAGCAGGGTGACTGCCCCTTTTCATTCACTCTGATCTTGAGCTTTCCTATTTTCTGGTTCTGTGTGAGGTTAGATGGGTCTTTGTTTATGAGGACTGGGCCAACCAGGACTGTCACCAGGTTAATGACCACCCAAACACCACTAGCTTTTTTAGAGGTTAGAGGCATGCTCGCCTGGTCAACAGTACCAATTTTACCCTGCCTCCGCCCCCCAGGTCCCTGTAGGCTTATTTCATTTGTAGTATGACAAGAAGACAATCATTCTGTCAAATAGGCTCGATCACTGACCTCCCTTTACCACATGGTTTAATAGGCATAAAGACACAGTCCCAATCAAATAAAGCCACCTCCCAATGATGGAGTGAATCTTCTCTCACGTGAGATTAGCCGAGCCCAATGTGTCCAATTTACTTAAACTCTATTAGACTTTAAAGTTACAGTGTATCGGAAAATATCTTAATTTCCTGATAGGTCAATGGGACTTTGTTGGATTCCCAAGGGGATGTAATATTTTTATGTCCTCTAAAGAAAAAGAGTGTTTCCAAAAGGACTTCTTTTGCCCCGTCTGCAGTCACTCCTTCACAGTAGCAGTCTAGCGGATCTGGAAATTATGGCGGATCTGACATCACATCAGGGGCGGCCTTAGGCATGTGCAAGCTGTGCACCTGCACAGGGCCACCAAACCCCAGGGGCCACCACGAGGAATCGGATACAATACATATTCGTGGTGGCCCCTGGCAGGGATTTGGCGCATGAACGACTGAGGCGTGCTAAATCCAATGTGATGCACGCTGAATGGTTGTTCTTATACTCTTTTCCTTTCTAACCCAGTCTCGTCTTTGTGTGGGGTCGGCCTTGTTTCGGGCTCTTCTGGTAGGTCTTGTGCTTGTTTAGAACTTTTTTTCCAGGAGAATCGAGCTTGTTTTAATAGTCCAGATCTGGCACCTCCGGAGGCTCGCATGCGCGCGCATGCGCAGTGCCCGCGAGTCCTGCAGCGAAGGGGTTACAGAAGCACCACGCATCACTGGCGGCAGGAGGGGTGGCAGCACCCGTGCCCGGCGTGCAGCGAGCAGCACCGAGACCGGCCGAGGCCATGCACCGGCGCACCTAGAGACCCTGGGCAAGAAAGGCCGCCTTGCAGAGGATAGCATGCCAGTGTGCAACCTTTGGTGCAAGCTGCGAGGTGAGCAGCCCGAGGGTCAGGGCATGGGGAGGGGGAGTGAGGAGGTCAGCGTGTGCCACTGCAGAGTGAACCCGAGGGAAGGTGAGCCATTGGACGAGGGTGTGGGAGCCCTGGGGAGGAGGGCAGATCAGGCGTAGGAATGTATCCCAGCCCATGGGGGTGAGGAGCCGGGGGCGCGGGCAAGGTTGGGTGAGGATGTTATTGTAGATGGTGTGTGCTTTGGGTCTGGGTGGAGGTAAGCCATGTGAGGTGGCGAGCTGGAGGTATTCTGGTGGTCATGGGAAGGGAGGGCATGATGAATCGTGAGAGAGAGCCTCTCTCTCACGATTCATCTCTGAGAGGGCGCGGGTCGGTGAGGTGGTCACCATGCGCCAGGGGTAGGGAGTGGTACAGATCGGCGCTGTATGTTGAGGGAAGAGTGAGTCAGGAGTGCAGGGGCGGTGTTTACTTGTGGCTGAGGGGAGGCATGGTGACTTTTGGAGGTGTAACTTGGGAGGCACGGTCGTATTGGGGGAAGAGGAGAGCAGGGTATGAGGTGTTAGACGTAATGTTAAGGATTCATTAAAATGATTACAATTACTTATCAACAATCATGAAAACAGAGTATGAAGCTGATACTTGTGATCTAATGAGTGGATCTGCCTGCACAAATCTTTTAAAACATCGAGTGTTCGAATGTACTTGGCATTTGGTTATGTCTGTTTATATGGTGTTGAGGCAGACATGAAATGCAAGCACCTATGGATGGACGCCTGAAATAGGATGGCAGTGTCTACCCATGTTAACTCAGTCTAATGCCCTTTTGCAGAGACCTTGGTAGGAGACTGGCTTCTTGATCATTTCTTTAATTACATTCCAGTGCTTGTCATGTGACTAGCAGAGAAAACTAGTTTAACTAGTCCTCAGTTTGCAATTGGTGAAGCAGCCTTCTCTGTCCATACTAGGGGCATAGTTACCATTGGTTCAGTAAGTACAGCGGTACTGAGACCCAAAACCCTCAGGGGCCCATTGAACCCTGATAATTGCTATATTTTACTTCCTGCTTGAAAGTTGTCTCCTGACTGGATGTTCCTTGCACATTAATTTTGCTTCAGTGAACCTCTAGTGCCTTTTCATAGCCTTAGGACTCACTGTAATTAATCCTTGTTTAATAGGTGCTCTGAAAGCGAGCAGAACTGGTTGCTGGAATATGGCACTATATAAGAAACCTTAATTTGTCTTTTGACAATGTGGTAAAGTGGACGAGTCTTTGGTTACCTGTAGGCTGTCTTCAGGATCAGTTAGTGACGTACTGAGACAGGTCTCTGTGTGCCATGATTTCAAGGTAGCTTACTCTCTTCCTGCTAAGGTCACTTCCCAAATAGATCATGAACTATTCTCCAGGCTCTACTGTTCTCAGTGGACTGAGAAAACAGACCTTGTATGCCAAGTCACATGATCTACCCTATAGTTTTATAACACTCTTCAAATAAACCTTCCATATGTGGCTAGTCCTCATAATGTGTCATACATGTAGTGGGAAGGGTAATTACTATCAATCAGTCTGGGTTTGTAAAGCTCAGCTGCTTCACACATAAGGGTCTCGAGGCGGTGTGGGATTCATGCTGCTGGATCATGCTGCTTGTTGGTTGAACAGCGAGGTCTTGTGGTCCTTCCTGAACTGCTGGAGCGATGGTGAGGCTCTGAGGTACAGGGAGAGGGATTTCAGGTCTTCACTGCCAGGTGGGAGAAGTAGCGGTCTCCACTGTTTTATCAGTGGCTGCATTGGGTGGCTGCTAGGGAGATGGTTCTGGAACATATTTTCCTGGTAGGTTGGTGGAAATTCATTCGTTCATTAAGGTATGCTCGTCCTTCATTGTGTAGTCCAGGGAAGACATGGCTTGGCAGTTCGGGCTGGACTGTTCCCATGAGGCACAGGGTCAAGGCTGATTTGCATATGGCCATGTCTGAACTGGGGTGGTGTGGTGAGCAAAAAAACGATGGATTTAGGCCCAGATCTCTGTACTGGGGTGAATGTATGACATTGTTCTGCATTCTGTCCATCAACTGTTGTTTTTGCAAGAAAATAAAAATGACACATCAAAATCTTTCAGCAGCCGCCACTGCTGATTGTCTTCTTTTTTTCCCTACCCACTGCTAGCCTCGCCCGCTGCATTGCAAGCAAAATGAAGAGAATTCGAGTACACAAATCTGGTTATTCGAAACGAAAGAGAAAGGTGGCTCAGCAGGCTTTCGTAGTGTCACAGGAAGGAGCAATCCTGAACTTTATCACCCAAGGGAAACCTAAAGATGGAGAATCCTCTGGCCAGAGTACTGCTGATGCACTAGGTAAAACAGGCGCTGACGACCATAAAGAAGAACAAAAAAATTATGATATCCATGAGCAGAATGATACTCATGAGCAGACCAATGAAAATGAACAAGGTGACTCTGAAATTAATACAAACATGCAGCAATTACCAACTCAGGATGAGGATTATTACAAAAGACCCTCAGACAGAGAAACTCAAACATCATTCATCGGTCCATCAACATCTGGCATTCTGAAGGAGGTTCAGAGTTTACAGACGGATGATGCTGGTATTGAAAAGGAAGCCAAAGAGCAAGACCATGTTACAGACCCGTGTTCTGAATATGATTTATGTGATTGGAGGGATCCTACTTTGTGGCCGAACTCTCTTACGGACGCGCAACATGTTTTTCTTGTTGAAAGGGGTCCCTCCAGAGACCCAGATTCTAAAACAAAGTATCCAAGTGATGAGCACTCAAAAAGTAAACGTCGTTTTTCTGTTACCATGTTACTGGTCATCTAACGCCTTTTCTGGACGTTTTATTAAAACACCTTCCTGCGCTCCGCCCCGCCCGGACCCCCTCTTCCGGGGCCCCCTACCTGCGCTCCCTGCACAGGGCCACCATGAGCCTAGAGCCACCCCTGATCACATTCAAACAATCATGTCCTGTAAAAAGTGGATTATGGCTTGTTACCTAACCCCTAGTGTGATAGGAAATAGTAGATCATGAAATGGGCACAAAACTAAAAGACTTCACTGAGTTTAGTAAAGGAAATACTCAACAAAAACGTAATCACGTTATATGCTTACAAAATCAAAAAAATTAATACAGAGTATGAAAACGTTTTGAAATTCCCTTCCCCCACGTAACATGAAACATTTCTGAATTTGATAGGCCCTGGAAAGTATCTACCTCTGTTTACGTCATATGAAGCCAATGCAAGGAGGAACGTTCGGTAATATTCAAGTTAGCAATTAACCCCCTGATAGTAGCGTTTTAATTTCCACAGCTTAAATGTTGTTTATAACAGGAAATTAATTCCATTTTATTAGCATAATTGTAAAGAATTCTCCTTGGACACCTAGTGGCGTTGGAACAACTTTTCCGCGAAGTACGTAGCTCAAGATACACAGCCGGTCCCTCAGTCACCAGCTGTCAACTGTCAACATTCCAAGCTGACAGCTGGTGACAATGTGCAGCGGTACGGTGTCTGGGAGAGGACACAAGTGTACAGAATACAACACATCTCCCTCCTAATGGAAAAGAGAGAGAGAGAGATGTAGCGAGAGAGAGAAAAAGAGAGAAAAAGAAATGCAATAAAATACACAGGAAAAGAGCATGGGATGCGTAGGGAGAACTACTTACAAACATAATCTGAGAGTTTAACAGGAGGTAACAACCTTCGACCCGCTCTGCTTGTGCTAGTGGCCGCGGAAGTGTCTAGCATAGGAGTGGTGGGCAACCTTCTACCAACTCTACACGTGCCAGTTAGAAAGGGTCTTTGGTGCAAGGGAGTGGTAGTGGGCAGCAACAGTGAGGAGTTTGCAGGGGCATTAGGAATGTGAGGATCGAAGTCGCTCTCGTCATCAGACAAGTTATGGGTCTGCTGTGTAAAGAAGTACTTGGATGCTTAGCAAAATCGTCTTTATGGGACGGATTTCTGGGAGTAGTCATGGTTTGCTCACCAACAGTTGGTTTGAATAAGGAGAGGGCAGAGAAGTGCCACACCTTGCCATAGCTCAGGAGAGCAGAGTTGCAAAACACCTTGCATACGGAAAGGGGTTGTGAGAACCTGTCACATCCTTTGCTTATGTGTTCTCTTGACCTTGACAGTGTCCCCAATACTGAGCTTTACAGGTTTGCACCCATGCTTACAACTGGTCTGTGCCAGCACCAATCTACTCCTTACACAGTCGGCAGACCAGTGTACACTTTTTGCAGCTTTGACCCACCCTACATTGTCTTTGGACAAGGGAGTTCTTCAACGGATGAGCTCAAAAGGGCTGTGGCCCATGGTGTCGCACGGTGTGATGCGATAGGCCCACAGGGTTTTGAGAACTTCCTGTCTCCAACTCAGTTTTTTACTGTTGGCTAGCTAGACAATGCCCTTGATGACCCTAATAAATCGCTCATCGGCACAGTTGCCTGAGGGATGGTAGACTGATGTGAATTTTGTGAGTTATCTGATTTCTCTGTATGTAGGTCTTGAATGTGACAAGAATTGTGGTGCGTTATCACTTACTATCTGTTTGGGGAGACCTTCACGTGTGAAACCGACCATGGAATCAGGTTTAGTGACAAACTTGAGCTCGGGCCATTTTGAGAAGTGGTCAATAAGGACGATTACATACACCTGCTCCTCTTGCTCATAGACGGGACTCATGATGTCCACCCCTATTCTCTCCCATTTCATGGAGGGACTAGTTATTGGGTGCAGGGGCGGTCTGAAGGTGATCTGGGTTTTGTCTGAATTGAGGCATAATGTGCAGTCCCTGACCACCCTTTCCACGGCTATGCTAATTCCTAAATGCCCTTCGTGGCATAAGTCTAGTATCTTTTTCCTAAGATTGCTTGGCGGAACGACTCTACCTCCCCATAACAATAAACCATTTTCCTGTGACAACTCATCTTTGACCTTCCAAAATTGATGTAATGAGTCTGTCAGTTTACTCTTACATGTCCAACCTTCGTTCATCATTTTTATCACTTGGCATAAAACTGAGTCATTAACTTGTTCAGTAAGCCATTCCTCAAAAGAAATGCCATGTAATTCCTCATGAATACTTGCAATGCTTGACTCTTCAACATCAATAAGTTCCCTCTGGTCTGAAACTTCAACAGGCATTCTACTCAAGAAGTCCGTTACCACATTTTTCACCCCAGGAACATACTTTATAATGTAATTGTAATCAAATAGGCGTACAGATAGCCGTGCTAACCTTGGGGAAGCAGCATACAGGCCCTTAGTGGTGAATACCTTGGTGAGTGGCCTGTGGTCAGTGCATAGAGTGACCTTGTTACCCCAAACGAATTGTCAGAAATGTTCAAGGCCCCAAACGCATGCTAGAGCTTCTCTTTCTATGACCAAGAATTTCTCTTCAGTGGGGGTTAGGGAGCGGGAAGCAAATGCTATTGTATATTCAACCCCTTTAGTGTCTTTTTGTGTGAGCAGAGCACCCAAACCCTTGGAACTTGCATCTGTGATAATAATATTCTCTAGTAGGGGGTCGAAACCTTGCAAGGGCACAGCAGAGCACATCTCTTTCTTTAATGAGCTAAATGTGTGTTGACATATTTCATTCCACTCAAATTTGTTTTTCAACTTAAGTAACTGTCTTAGAACATATGGTTTGCACGAAAAGTTCTTGATTATTTTCGCATAAAACTCAACCAACCCTAAAAATGATCGTAATTAGTCCTCATTGTTAGGCACGGGAGCTTCTCTAATGGCATCTAACAGTTCTTTCTTCCGGCTAATACCATCACCATTGATCTCATGGCCCAGGTAGTTAACCTTATTGCACGCAAATTTGCACTTCTTGTGTTCAGCTGTTAAACCTTTGGCATCGAGGATTCCTAGTACTTGGTTGACTTGCAAGTCATGTTCCTCCTTTGTTTTTCCCATGACAAGGATGTCATCCTGGAACATTAATAAGCCAGTGACTCTCTTGAAGATGTTCTGCATCAATCTCTGAAACATCGTTGCAGTGGAAGCCAAACCAAAAGGCACTCTGGTGAATCGGTAACACCCAAAAGGGGTGATGAACGTGGTTAGCCTTTTGCTGTTACGATGTAGAGGGACCTGGAGGTAGGCAGATTTGAAGTCAATGGATGAAAACTACTTCACTCCTTTGGTGCTCGCCAACATTTCATTGATTTTGGGAAGAGGGAATTGCTCCACTACAATGTGATCATTGAGGTTTCTTAGGTTGCCATTTGCTCGTTTGGCCACGACCAATGGTGCAACCCATTCGGAAGCTTTGACCTGTTCAATGATGACATCCTTGAGAAGCTTGTCCAGTTGTGCTTTCACATCATCTTTAACAGAAAAGGGTGAATTCCTTGCTTTGTGTACCACTGGGATGGCCTCAGATTTGACTTGTATCCTGTGCTGGTACCCTTTTAAGGCACCGATTTCGCCACTGAATACCTTGGGAAACTTGCTCAACAAGGACTTGCTATACTCCTCATTTTGTTGAATGACTAAGACTGGGTCAGATTTGCTGGGGTCCAGTATTATTCCTAAATTTCCTTGATCCAGCCATCCCAATACTGAGGGGCCTAAAGAGGAAACGTAGAGTTTACCTATGGATTCTCTCCCCTTGAATGCAAAATGTAGTTTCCTGAAACCGCATACTTCTATATGCTCACCCTTTGATGGTGATATCAGCTTTATCCAGCTGTCTTCCTATCTGTGGTACATATTTTTCTTGCCAGACCTTGCTTTTGACAATGGTGTACGGTGACCCAGAGTCTGCAACAGTACTGATCTCAACCCCTCCAATGCTCATTTCACAGACAGGTTTCTTTGTCTTAGTATTGTTACCCTCACTGACTTTTGATACACAATGGTCCTCTATGTTTAGAACAAACATATTGATATTATCTTCGTCTGACGTGTCACAATAAGTTGCGTCATCCTCTTCAACCAGTTTGAATGAGCGTGTGGTTTGTCTGTGATACACTTTCTGAAAGTGTCCGAAGACACCACAAAGTGTGCACTTTATGTTGCGAGCAGGGCACTTCTGGTCATCTGCCATATGAGAGGAGTTTCCACATCTGTAGCAATGTCTCTTGTTGTATTCCGTTTTTTTGAGGGACGGTTTGGAACTACCATTATTCTTGTTCTGATATGTGGTGCATTTAGAATCTGTTACTTTTCTCACTGAGTCTTCCTCTTTCTTTACTTTGTCCTCAGATAGAACTGCTTTAGCGCAGCGACCAGTGAGTTCTGCTTTTCTGGCAATGTCTATAATATTTTAGAGTGGGTATTCGCCTTTGGCCCATAGACCATCTTGGATATTAGAGTTTAAACCTTGCATGACGATCTGGTCTCTGATAAACTCGTCGCGTAGATTACCAAAGCGACAATTAATGGCTAAATTTGTGATTGCTGATACGTAATCGTCAATTGATTCTGCCTTGCCCTGTTTTCTGTGGAAGAACTTATATCTATCCACCCCAACACAGACCTCAGGTTTGTAGTAGGCATTAAGGTCCTCAATATCATTTTAAATACATCCTACTCACCTTCTGCTCTTAATTTCTTAGTTATGCTATTCTTCTTAGCTGTAAACTCCTTGTCATCAGCAAATTGTGAAATGTAGTTATTGAAATATTCTCTCTATTCCTCCCACTTAGTATAGGTTCACCCCTCGCTGGTAAGAATGCCTGTGGAGGTGAAAGGTTTCATAAGTACCCAGAAACCCTAGTTGGGAAAGTCGAGAGCGCTAAGAATTAGTTATAAATGCAAGGCAAGTATCAGCTGTAAAATAATGTAACACTGAGTAAATGAATTATACTTTCATGAGGTACACGTCGTGTGGTTGTTCTTAGTCGGATTTAGAATTGTAAAGCGATATTGTTCTAACCATTAAGCTTTGCTCACAAGTATCTTTTAGCAGACGAATAACATACTACTAAAATATAATTTCAATGTTGAAGGAAATAGGCACTGCTTTACTGCTTTTAGGTTGTGCTGTGCCCATCAGCGTTGCGAATGACAGAGATTTAGGCTGATATTTTCTTTACGAAATGTCAACGTATATCAGTCTTAGGAAAAGGCACCGATTGTATTTTCTCCCGAAAGGTCTATAAAAAGTACCTGTAATTCCTTCTTTGTATAGACTGTGGGACGATTGTATCACGCTTTAATGTGTTCTCCCATAGTTTCGAGTGATTTTTTTTTAAAGATGGCGCCACGCATTCAAATGTAACGCGTCACTTGCATAAGCTGGGATGTTAACCTGGACTTGTTAAAGATGGCCGCTGGAAACGTGACCCTGCGTCCATCTGAATCAGCTGCTGTCGTACGCTTCAGCTGAGTTGTGACGTGAGCGCTGCCAAAAAAAACTGAAGACCGTTGACTGTAATCGTTGGTGATCCGTTGAACTGCTGCAGGCGGTAAACGGTGAGGAAAGTCCATTATTTTGTAGTGTGACAGGATTTACTTAACGCTGTGTTGAAAATTCTTCACAGACTGTGCGCAGTATGCTGACTTTTCAAAGTTTACGAACAAGTTCGTCTCATTCCGTTGTTCGTTTTAATCAGAGTTTACATTTTATGTTTCCTTTCTACACTAAACGCACATTCGTTCTCATCAGTCGGTCAAAAGCTGAATCTTATTATTTTATGCAGTTACTTGGTTTTCAAGTGCAGTCAACTGTGCACTCCAAGTTTCTTTATCTACGCCGATGACAGTAATTATTGAGGATTGACCTTGTAACAAGTTCTCTTAATTTCTTCTGTGAACTTCTTCTTAATTTTTTTAAGATGGCAAATGCTTCATTATCCAATATTAAATTTGCGATGTTGCTTACTGTTACGTTTTTTTGTAGATTTCCTTTCTTAATCTGCGTAGTATTAGATTCTGGCGTGGGTTCACGTGTTGGTGATCGTCGCCAAATTCTGCAAAGACAGAGTAAGTAAGAGTTAGTGAGAGTAGGTAAGACTAAGGGAAAATTACTGAGTGAGCATAAGAGAGCATAAATGCGTGATAGAGTATGAGTGAATCAGTGTAAGGGTGAGATGGGTGTGTGAGGGTAATAGTAGGTTCAAGAGAATGACTGAGAGAGTGCAGGGAAGTGAGAATAAATGAGTGAGTGAGAATGTGTATGAGTGAGAATATAGTGCTGTCTTTGCAAATCTGTTGTTGGCCCTGGCATGCTAAAGGTCATTCTAGGCTTATAGAGTCACCATCAATCAATCAATCAGGGTTGGTAAAGCGTAACTACTCACCTGTGAGGGTCCCAAGGCACTGGGGAGTAGGGTGGTGGCTCCGTCGATTGCTGGGGTCACCCAAAAAAACAGGTCTTGAGGTCCTTCCTGAACTGAGGCAACGTGGGAAATTACTGAAGGTGGAGGAGGAGGGTATTCCAGGCTTTCGCTGCGAGGTAGGAGAAGGACTTGCCTCCCATTCTAGTCTTGCTGATACGTGGGACAGTGGCCAGAGAGAGCTGGAATGATCGGAGGTGTCTTTTGGGTGCGTGGAAGTAATGGCGGCTGTTCAGGTATGCGGGTGTGGGGTTGTGAAGCGCCTTGTATGCGTGGATGAGGAGTTTCTAGGTTATCCTTTTTTCAAATGGAAGCCAGTGGAGATCGCGGAGGTGACTGCAATGGGGGATGTCAAAGATCAGTCTGGCTGTGGCGTTCTGGACAGTCTGTAGTTTGTGAAGGAGTTTCTTGTTGATTCCAGCATAGAGAGCGTTGCGATAGTTCAGTCTGCTGCTGATGAGTGCGTTCGTGACAGTTTTTCGGGATTCAGTTTGGATCCATCTGAAGGTCTTTCGACTCATGCGGAGGGTGTTGAAGCAGGTCAAGGAGAAAGCATTGATCTGGCCATTCATTGTGAACGATGAGTCTAGTATGATGCTGAGGTTTCATGCGTGGTTCGTCTTGGTCGGTGGATTTCCGAGGGCAGAAGGCCACCAGGAGTCATTCCATGCAGTGGGCAAAATGGTGGTACTAGCATACTGGAGGCAGTTTTTATCTTCGCAGGCACCTATGGCAAACATCTGGCACTAATATACTAGAGATAATATGTGGCATATAGGACACCCATGGGAAACTACTAGGGGTCATTCTTGACATAGAGAACCCATTCCAAAATGCTGATGAAGGCACATTAGAGGTAATTCTTGCAATAAGGTAGGACATCTTTTGCATATGTCAAGACGGCAATCATGAAAAAAGTCTGGCCCTGACATACTAAGGGTCATTTTTGACATGAAGATCACCCATGGTATATGGACAGCACTAACAGTAAAATTCTGGCAAGGACATACAGTGTGTAATTTTTGGCCTAAAGTTGGGGCCATGGCATATTGAGGTACTCGTACTTTTACCATGACAGGAAATTACACCCAGCCATGTTTCATTAATGTGAACACATGAAAAAGATGTTTGAATAAAACCTTCACTTTGTTGATTTGCACGATTGATAGTGATAGTGACTTGAAAATGATCATGAATCATAATGTATAAACAAGAAGGAATAATTTAAGGCAATACTATAGTGCATATTCAATATATGATCTATCAATACATTTGGACATAATTGCTTTCTTCCTATGGCGGTATATTTTATTCTTTGATCAATTAAAAATCATTACAATGTTTATAAAAACATTAATCAGGCATTTTGCGCTACACTGCTCCCATCGAAATCAATGAGAATATTTACATTTAGACTAAAATTCCTATCTAAAAACGAGGTAGCCTTCATGTAAGAGCAGGTGCAAAGTAGCGCTACTGTTAAATGGTAGCGGCAATTTCAGTCGATAACCCTTCAAGTATTGCCCGGCGGTAATCGCCTCTCATACCACTCGATAATTTACCAATGAAAGAGGCAGGCGCCGGAGACTGGAAGGCAGGAAACAAAGTTTTATTCCGTCGGAGCAGAACACATCAGATCAGACAGCAAGGTATCGTCACGAGGTGCTCTAACTGCATCTCTGAGGCCTGGCCTCTTATACACAGGTTTATTGCTTTATTACACATGGTACATTCTTATTGAGACTTTGATGTACGGAAAGACATTCCTTGGAACCCCCACTTCGAACTCGTTTCCACACATATCTACAGTAGAAGTCCCCACCCCACCCATAGTAGGAGATGGCTATCACGCAGCTGGATATTCCGCCAATTCCCGGGGGTGTGTGCGACCGGCCGGGTCTCAGGGGGGGTAGGGGCTTTGATCCACTGTAATCCCTTTGATGTGGGGTGTTTCCCTTACAGTAGGGGCAATAAACTGCATCCGCAGGGCTAGGTGATGGCCTGGGATCGGTTCGGACAATGGGGCGCAGAGGAAGGGGGTTTATCAAAGAGAGGCATGACCATGTATGGGATGTCGGTCAGGTGTGGGATGTGGTTCCATGGCAGGGTCGCGCAGAATGCGAGGGTTTATGGCCCGTGTATGAGAGAGCGGGGGTGGCCGGCGCGCGGGGGATGCTCGCAGCGCCAGGGGAAAGCGCTGGCGATCGAGAATGAGCGGGGAGAGAGTGGGGTGCTTAAAATGGCGGCCGTGCATTCGCTGTGCGTGGCGCTGGGGAGAGGCAAGATGGCGCAGATAATGTTCAGTTTGCAAGCTAAATTTCCACAGTCCTCCCTTTTAACATATCTCGCCAGCTTGTCTAGTTCGGATCTATCCCCATAATACTACGAATTTCCACCTCATACAGAGCTTTCATTCGCTCCGTTTCAAAGTCCAAAGTCTTAGGGCAGATGCAGTTCATAAAGAGCGAACATAAAGGTGGCAGACACTGAATCCCTAAGCAACATCCACATAGTATCACAATCGGTATTAGGATAAATGAAAACAGCCTCCATCCCCAACTTTTAATAGTGTCCCAAAACCAACTCCCCAGTGACCATTCTTCTTGCTCTTGATGGACCTCTGCGGACAGTCTGTGGAGGTGTTCAATTGCTTTGTAGACTGAGGGTGAGTTATCCGGTACGTAGGTACAACAGCTGGACCCAATGATGCGGCATGCTCCTCCACGATCAGCCAGAACCACATCTAGAACGAGGCGGTTCTGAAGGGCCACTAAGCGGACGGCCTGGAGCTCGGCGGTGTTGTTGGCGAGGGCGCCAGCCGTAATGTTCATCGCCGTTTCGACTGCCTGGGTTAAGTGGCGGATGGCACGGCTGTTTGCCATTGGACCCCAGAGTGGAACAAGGCCTTTTACTGCGTCCATGAACTGTGCTCCGGCGGAGTCGGCTTGCACAATGTCTTTGGCCCGTTTCTGTCGGTGATGGTTTGCTGGAGCCACATATGTCGGAGGAAGGACAAAGGCGATGTAGCAGGTGCCTCCCCAACCTTTCGGAAGCCAGGTGTAGGCCTTAGTACCACAGACGAAGTACATATTCGGGGAGGCAACAAAGGAGGGTGGGTCAACTGAGTCCAATGTTCGGGTGATGAGGCAGGAGCTGTGGCCCACCAGCTGCGCCCCCAGGCCTTCGAGGCACACAAATCCAGTGATGTTGATGACTGACAGGGCCACTGTTAGGGTGGCGGCCGTCCGTTTCCGGAGGTAAGAGAAGGTGGGTCTGGCTGGGTTGTTGAACACTTGCATTTCAACTCGTTCTTTGGCAGGGATGTCCATGTGAAAGGAAGTGTTCGATCTCAGAGGGCAGAAGAGGGCAGAAGTTCTTCCAGTTTTGTTCAGCCAGAACCCATGGTAGAAGTGTGACATGGTTCTGCCGGAAGTGGCATTGTCCTTGTAGCTTTCTTGCAGGAGGATTAGCCAGGCGAGGCAGGAACCATGGACAGAAAAAGGTGAAGGGATGAAAGGGATAGAGTGTCCAGTGGCATGTGGTAGCAATCCACAGATCCAGCAATTAGTGGCGTTGGCAGCAAGATTGTGTTGGTGGAGCAACTGCACAAAAGAGTTATTCCAGAACTCCTTACGCCTTTCTCGGAGTTGGGGTGAAAGTGAGATCAGATGGTGTTCTTTCGTGGTGGTAGGTTGAACGGTGGTCAGCAATGTCTTATGAGCGGGTGTGCTCTCCTCCATGATCCAGAAGGTGACCACGAGGAGAAGGCAAAAGAGAAGGGTAATGAAAAGTGCAATATTCTTTAAGCTGTGCATTCGGTCAGTCTTTGGGTTTTTGTAGTGGATCTTCGGACGTCCGGTTGCTTCCATCATCTTCATGTCGGGCGCTTCCATCACCTTCAAGAGACTCGGTAGCGGGCAGAACCACAGACTTTGTTTAGTTTCTCTCCTGGTGGCCTTTGAGGTGACTAGGCTACCGCTCTGAGATTTCCACTTAGCCTGTGGTCTGCTTAGCCGAAGTTCTCTCCTTTCGTCGCAAGTTATACCCTTCCTTGGATGGCACGGTGGGATCAGGATATCTTACTAACTCGAGTGTCTCTGTATCTGGGCAGCGGCTCAGGGATGGTCGGTCTTTGTCCAGAAGTTCTTCTTGGGCGGTGATGTTGTCCGTGGTTGTCAGGGTCGGTGATACCTTCTTGCAGTGGTGTGCATGCAGCCAATTGCGTTTCCCCTCCACTCGAAGAGCTGTTCGGGTGGTGATCAGGACTTGCAGGGGGCCCGTCCACCGGGGCTCCAGACTCTTGGTGCGCTGGAAGTTACGCACTAAGACGAAGTCACCGGGTTGGATGTCGTGTCCGGGGCCCCTGGAAACATCGGGAATGGCGTGCAGCACCTGCTGATGGATGACAGACAACGTTTTAGTTAGGTTATACAAATAGTCAGACATGAGGACGTCCGGGACGTCGTGGATGGATGTTGGCTTTGGAGCAGCCCAAAGGTTCATGGGCCGCCCGAAAACGACCTCGTAGGGGGTTAAGTGGTGTTTAGTGGGGGTGGAACGCATTGATAGCAATGCTAGCGGGAGAGCGTCTGGCCATCTCAGTCCTGTGGTGGCGACTATTTTTGCTATCTTAAGCTTCAATGTGGCGTTGTGTCGCTCAACCAAGCCTGCAGATTGGGGATGGAAGACCGCATGGAATTTCTGTTTTACACCCAACCCTTTTAAGATGAGTTGGATAACTTCGGCTACGAAGTGGGGGCCGTTGTCGCTCCACAAAATTCGACAAAGGCCGTATCGGGGGAAGAATTCCTTCAGTAGTACTTTTGCGGTAGTCATAGCGGTGTTGTCATGGGTTGGGTAGGCTTCTACCCACTTGCTGAAGGCACACACAACGACAAGTACATACTTCAAACCTTGGCACCTTTCTAACTGGACATAGTCCATTTGTAGGACTTCAAAGGGGTGATTGGGGACCCCAAACCCTCCCCGGGGTACAGCAGTTCCTTTCCCAGGGTTGTGTTGGAGGCATACTAGGCATTGTTGGACCAGACGTTTGGCTGAGTCTGGGATTTTGTCGTTGTGCCAGACTTTGGCGATGAGCTCGATCATGGGGGCAGACCCTATGTGTGCGGGGGAGTGTGCCATGGTCAGCATGGGGATCAAGTATGAATCTGGTAGCAACCATTTGTTCAAATCTTTAGTTCGCCAGCAACAGTCATCGTCCTTCAATCCCACCCGGGCCCATTCAGTTAATTCGTGTGGTGTGCTGGCTAGTTGGATATCCCTGATTGTTTCCCTAGCATCCTTCCATTTCTCAGTTTGTGACCTGGTCACGTACATACGGGTCGTGGACCTATTCTCGGCTGTGGTTCGGGCAGTAATGTCAGCCAGTGCATTTCCCTGTCCTACAATGTCTGTCACCTTGTTGTGTGCCTGGCATTTGATCACAGCTAACCGTGTGGGGAGGAGGACTGCTTCGGTCAGGGCAGAGACTAGATCTCCATGCAGAATGGGTGTGCCATGAGAAGTCAAGAATCCCCTCTCTTTCCATAAGAGCCCAAAGTGGTGAACTACCCCGAAGGCGTACTGACTGTCTGTGTAAATGTTTGCGGTTGTCCCTGCTGCCAGGATGCAGGCTCGTGTGAGAGCAATTAGTTCCGCCGCCTGTGCGGATCGCTGTGTGATGCGGGCTGTCTCAACAACTGTTCGGGCTGTGGTGACTGCATAGGCAGCTGAGGTGGTGCCATCGGGGAGCTTGATGCATGAGCCATACACCCACAGTTCTCCGTCAGGGTCCGGGAAGGCAGTATCCCGGAGGTCAACCCTACTCTTGGTTTGTTCGTCGGTGAGGGTCAAGCAATCATGTATAGGGGACGCATTGGGGTCAGCGTCAGGGAGAGGCAGTAGAGTAGCTGGATTCAGAGTGGTGCATCGTTTCAATGTGATGTGGGGTGCAAGCAGAGTTAGTTCGTAACCAGTCAGTCGTGCGCTAGTCAGGTGTTGAGTCTTGGTTTGGTTCAGGAGGGTGTCAACCGCATGGGGTACCAATACTGTGAGGGGGTTTGAGAGCACGATCCCCTCGCTTTGCCTGATAGAGATAGCCGCGGCGGCTACTGCTCGAAGGCAGGCGGGCAAAGCTCTGGCTACAGGGTCAAGAGTGGCAGAGAAGTAGGCACAAGGGCGTTGTTTAGGGCCTATGGACTGGGTTAGGACAGACAACGCACATCCCTCCCTTTCGTGGGTGTAGAGGGAGAAAGGTTTAGTGTAGTCTGGGTTTCCTAGGACTGGGGCCGAACAGAGGGCGTCTCGTAATTCTTTGAAGGAGGATTGACATTCGGGTGTCCAGGGGAGGGGGAAGGGGACATCTTTAGCCAGCAGGGAAAGCAGAGGTTTTACGATAAGACTGAAGTTTGGCAACCATTGTCGACAAAAGGAGGTGAGGCCTACTAGGGACTGCACTTGCTTCTGAGTTTTGGGAACAGGGGTTTCTAGGATGGTTTGAATTCGGTCAGGGGTAAGTTTCCTCCCGTCTTTGGATAGTAGGTGGCCTAGATACGTTACTTGGGGCTGGCAGAATTGCAATTTCTTTCTGGAGACCTTGTGACCGTTCTCCGCAAGGAAGCGGAGGAGGTGAATGGTGGCTGTCACGGCAAGTGGAGTGGTGTCGGCCGCCAAAAGAATGTCATCGACGTACTGTATCAACACCACTCCATCGGGTAGTTGGACTGCATCTAGTTGCCTCTTGAGGGCTTGGCTATAAATACTGGGACTCTCAGTGTAGCCTTGGGGTGCCCTGCAGAATCTGTACGAACGGGCTTTTAAAGTGAAGCCGAACAGGTAGCGGCTGTCTGGGTGGATGGGGATGGAAAAGAATGCGTTCTTGAGATCAATAACAGTAAAGGTGGTGGCAGTGGATGGAATCAGGGTGAGGATGGTGGTGATGTCTGAGACCACGGGGTACTGGGGTATGACTACTTTGTTAACCTCTCGCAAATCAACAATGAAACGGTAGGCTTTCTCATCTCCCTCGCCTTGCTTCTTTACAATGGGTAGGATAGGGCTGTTGCAAACATTACTGACTACTTCTTCTACCACTCCTGCCTCGACTAGGGACTCGATGATTTCCACCAATGCCTTCTCGCCTTCGGGTGATATCCGATACTGTGGAAGCTTTGGGAGCACTGCGTCCGGTCGGACGGTTATGTGTACCGGGTCGATCACCATGCGCCCTACATCTGAGTCGGTTTTAGCCCATAGATGTGAAGGTAATGTGTCGAGTAGGGACATGTCAGCATCGGTTATAGAGAGCATACGCCGTGTGTGACAGGGTCTGGACAGATCTGGGTTATCGTGTAGGATGACTCGAACTCCGTCTGGGGAGCATCTGATGGTAGCTCGAAAATGTTTTAGCAAATCAAGTCCCATAATAGCATCGGGGGTGTTGGAGGAGAGCAGAAAGGTCGTGTCAGTGGTGTTATCTTCTAAGTCAAAGGAGATTGGTGCTGATAAGGGGTTAGTGGTGGGCGTTCCATCGAAGCCTATTGAGGTTACATGTGAGCCAGACAAGGGTGCCCTAGGAATCAGTCGTTTGGATAACGCACTACGTGTCGCCCCAGTGTCTACCAGGAATGGAGATTTTGTGCCCAAGACCTTAGCAGTGACGTAAGGACCTTGCTGGTCAACACGGAGTTCGACTGGATCCCTCCCTTGCCCCTGGCGGTCCTATGCGAAGTCATGGGTGCCTTCATAGTCGGACTGTTGACACTGGTTTTGTCGGGGGCGATCAAAGGTGTTTGGTCTGCCTGGCCTGTCGTTGATGGCGTCGTCCGTGTACCCTCGTCCCTGTCCTCTATTTCTGGGGTCATATGCTGTGTCTCTGGGGTCCCTATTTTTGTTCATTTCCAGAAGGACCGGGCACTGGGATTTCCAGTGTCCGAACCCTCTACAGAACGCACATTGATTCCCATCTAAGTCTCTCCGTCCGTTGTAGGGTGCAGGGGTATGGTCTCTAGGGGGTAGCTTTCTAGGGGCGGTTGGTTGGTAATTCCCTTTCGGGGGTTCTCTTCCTATGGTCACCCCTTGCAACTGTGCTATCATTACCCTCTCCTTTAGTTCCTTTTTCTTCCTTTCTGACGCCCTATCGTTCTCATTCTTTTGGTTTTCGTAGTATTGGGCCATCTGGAGGATAGCTGCGGGTTTGGAGGCTGCCCAACTACTCTCGCTGGTCTGCAGCTTCTGAGAAACTTCTTGTGATAGACCCTTCACATAATTCTGGACAAAGAGGTGATGTCCGGTTGCAGTGGTCATGTCCTGGCCACTATAATCGGAAAACACAGTCTCGAACCGAGAGAAGTATTCAGACACATCCTCCTGGGGTTTCTGGCGACAAGCCGTCACTATTGACCAATCTACCTTTCTTTCTGGGATTAGAGTCTTCAACTTAAGTACAATCTTGTCTGGGAGCTCTAATATGGCTTTCGGGGGTTTCTGTCCCGGTTCCCGCTGTTTATCTATGGTATCGAGTTGTACCCAGGTATATCCGAACGGCTCAGCGTGGTCAACTTTCCGGATTTGTTTCCACACATCAGCCGGCAGTCATAATCCGAAGAACAAGTCGATATCTGCTAAAGTCATTATTGTTGAGCCTAAGGCTGTACCTAGTTCGGTGTAGAAGGCAGTCGGGTTCTTTCTTAAGTCGGGTAGAGTTTTTCTAAAGGTCAAAATATCTTGTCGGTCCCATGGCTGGTAGACCCAATTATATACAACCCTCCCCTTCGCATCTTGGTGGTTGATGTCGTCATGTGTTCCCTGACCTCTTGGGGGGACCCAGTAGGGGGCGGCCTCTTTGATGGGCATCATGGTATCAGTCCTTCCTTCCTGGGGCTTAGCTGCTATGGGGGTTTCTGTTTTGGTTGTCTGCCTGTGTTCTTTAAGGTGTCGATAGACCTCGAGTGTACGAGTGAAGAGGTTCGTCACATCGCCCTCTCCTTCTTCCCCAATGTCTACCTTCCTATATAGGGCCGCTAAGCCTTCGGGACCTTTATCGTGGTACCTATCCTCATATGCATTCAGGGCGTGATAACAAAGTCGTACGACAAAGTGTCGTCTGCGGCTGTCGGCATACGAGTTATACACGTCTGTTATATACTCCTCACTTTCCTTCCGCTCCACCAGTGTCCCTACTATCTTGTCAATTCCTGCTCGTTCATCCTTTGTTAATCGATTCATTCTGGTGGAATCTTTCTTTCTTATCTCAGGGTCATCCAACGTCGTTGCCGACGTTGTGTTCAGTACAAGAGGCTCGGCCGGCGCGGAGGCCGTGAGGACCGAGGCCCCTGTACTGCTTTCGCTCGTGTTTGGGGGTTGTGGGTGTTGCACTACCGATTGGGAGGGTGCGTATGGAGGGGGCATGTAAATGATTGGGGGACCTAATAGTAATTCGTCATTCGTTCGTTGCTTAGAGGACAATCAGGGTAGAGCATAGAGGGGGTCCTAACAGCGTACTGGCCTGAGGTTTCGGGCTCCTGTCTTAGTTTAGTTTCCCTTCTCTCCTTTATTTCTTCTTCTAACTTTCTAGCGGCAAGGTGAGCTGCCTTTCGTAATTCCTTTTCTGCTTTTACTTCTTCCCTCTTTTTCCGTTGCGTTGCTTCTTTGCGCCACATGCCGATACTGTCAAGCATAGTAGGCGTCGTCTTATTGCTACGCAGAGCCATTTCTAGCACTTCTATCTTATGGTCGTCGAAGGATCCCATCAGTGGCCACTGACTCTCGGGGTCCTTCTTTGTATATTTATGCCATAGCTTGGTATAAGCTACGGCGACTAGTCCATATTTAGTGAACATGTCCTTATTAGGGGTGCCTTCCAGTGGAGCCGGATGGTCCACCTCTAATAAGCGGTCCGGGCAGAACCAACTACCAATCAGTGGGGAGAAGATAGGCATGACGGGTTTCAATGGGGACAAAAGTCAGCACTACCTATCTTTTCACTGCTTGCAAAGACTAGACAGAATATCTCTATTCCTCGTTATTTGTAAGCAGAGAATACCTCCAAAGAACCAATATCGAACAACTAGTGTTCGGACAATCAATCAATCAATCAATGGGGAGATAAAGATAGGCACGACGGGTTACAACGGGGACAAAAGTCTGCGTTACCTACCCTTCACTATTTGCAAAGACTAGACAGAATATTTCTATTCTACGTTATTTGCAAACAGGGAATATCTCAAAGTGCACTATTCTTCAAAACAATCAATGTTCGGACAATCAATCAGTGGGGAGATAAAGATAGGCACGACGGGTTTCAACGGGGACAAAAGTCTGCGTTACCTACCCTTCACTATCTGCAAAGGGAGAGAGAGAGAGTATTTCTACTCCTCCCCGTTTGTAGACAGCGAATATCTCAAAGAGAACAATCAATGAGCACAATCAATGAGCAATACTAGTATTCCAAAACTTCAAACAATCAATCAATTATTTCGCAATTTGTCGTGTATCACGACCTTACCCGGACCGCGTGGACAGTTTCTCGTCTTCCGCCTCCAGCGCCCGATCGTCCTCTACTCTCAGTATTTGCCGCGGCACTCCTGATGGTTCCCAGTCAGGACCGTAGATCACTCGAGAGAGGTCTGCTCGGAACCAGTGAAGTTCGGATGATCGGCTGCCAGACGAGGGTCTATTGGGCAGGAGCTCTCCCGATCGTTGCAGTCGTTCACTCTGTCGTCAGGACCTCTCCCACTGGATCCACGTGTCTCTGATGGGCCCCACGCTTGGGACGCCAATTGTTAAATGGTAGCGGCAATTTCAGTCGATAACCCTTCAAGTATTGCCCGGCGGTAATCGCCTCTCATACCACTCGATAATTTACCAATGAAAGAGGCAGGCGCCGGAGACTGGAAGGCAGGAAACAAAGTTTTATTCTGTCGGAGCAGAACACATCAGATCAGACAGCAAGGTATCGTCACGAGGTGCTCTAACTGCATCTCTGAGGCCTGGCCTCTTATACACAGGTTTATTGCTTTATTACACATGGTACATTCTTATTGAGACTTTGATGTACGGAAAGACATTCCTTGGAACCCCCACTTCGAACTCGTTCCCACACATATCTACAGTAGAAGTCCCCACCCCACCCATAGTAGGAGATGGCTATCACGCAGCTGGATATTCCGCCAATTCCCGGGGGTGTGTGCGACCGGCCGGGTCTCAGGGGGGGTAGGGGCTTTGATCCACTGTAATCCCTTTGATGTGGGGTGTTTCCCTTACAGTAGGGGCAATAAACTGCATCCGCAGGGCTAGGTGATGGCCTGGGATCGGTTCGGACAATGGGGCGCAGAGGAAGGGGGTTTATCAAAGAGAGGCATGACCATGTATGGGATGTCGGTCAGGTGTGGGATGTGGTTCCATGGCAGGGTCGCGCAGAATGCGAGGGTTTATGGCCCATGTATGAGAGAGCGGGGGTGGCCGGCGCGCGGGGGATGCTCGCAGCGCCAGGGGAAAGCGCTGGCGATCGAGAATGAGCGGGGAGAGAGTGGGGTGCTTAAAATGGCGGCCGTGCATTCGCTGTGCGTGGCGCTGGGGAGAGGCAAGATGGCGCAGATAATGTTCAGTTTGCAAGCTAAATTTCCACACTACAGTGCATAAGTATTCGTAGTTCAGTGCAAAATCAAAATAGTATTATATTGTCCAACAGTTCCTCGATAAAGTAGTGAATGGTTAAATAAAGGCTCTAAGTCGAAGTAGCTTGTTCCATGCTGTACTGTCGCAGTTTTAGTGTGGGGTTCAGAGTTACAATGATCTATAACAGGTCGTTGATGTTACATCTTTTCCTCGAGCCCAGAGCTTGGCGTTCCATATATCTTGAGCAGGGTTCCACATTTCTTAAAAAATACACAGTGTTTTAGTTTAAAAACAAGTGTAGCACTTGGAGGAGGTAGAGTCATCCCTGTGGTGTGCTGTTGGCTTTATAAGATAATTCGATGTGGTGAAACTGAGATCGGAGTCACCAAATAACCGGATCAGGAGCCTAAAGTACGACAAAAACGACTTCAAATGTATTCAATTGCTGTGTCCACCTGTGGCTGTTTCCTCATTTTGTCACGGTCGAACGTGAATTTTCTGAATGGCCGATAGGCTGCGTGAACGTACAGCCTACAAGATGGATAAAGATCATAAAACTGATATTTAGGGCCATATTCTCTGGGTTCAATGCCACGATGATGCCTGCCTGCAGGACTGGACACCCAGGTTGTTCCACTCAGGCCTCAGCTTTGATCTACGCAGGTCTATCAGTGCTGGGCAGATGCATACGATGTGCTCCAGGGATTCGACTGATTCTCAGCAACCCCTACACACAAGCTCATCTGATGGATGCCGCCAGGGAGGTAGATGTTTCAAAAGGTGCCACTTGCCTAGTCTAAGCGCCAAAAATCTCTGCTTTAGGTGCAGGGAAAATGTGCAAGCAAGGTATGGCAATGGAGAGGCCAACTTGTAAGAATTGATGACTACCCATGCATGCTTGCGTTTAGATAGGATCAAGAAAAAGAAGGGGAAGAAACAACAAAAGATAAACAATGAAGGAGGAGGTTTTCTAAGTGGAAAAAAAAACCTGACAAAGTCTATACCTGGCAGATTAAATAATCCCCCTTGGTTCCATGGAATGTCGTCGTTAAGACCTGTTTTGTATGTCTGTAACCGGTACACCCATCTTGGTTCTTTGAATAGGAGAGTTTGTTGGACTCTGTTATGTGTGGTTGTTTTCTCCATGATTATCCATTTCAGGTCGCTCTTATTGTGATTGGATTCCAAGAAGTGAGTCGTGAGTTTGGTCATATTTTTTTTTACAGCGGCTAGTGCTTCTGTGTTTGCTGATCCTATTTTTTATTTTTCTGGTTGTCATGCCTATGTATTTGAGATCACATTGGAAGGTGATCATGTATTTGACATTCATACTTTTGCAATTTATGCGGGTTCTTTGTTCCCACAGGGTCCTGAGTCCTAGATCGATGCTGGTAGTGTGTGTTGTAAAGGGGCACACGGTGCAGCTACCACACGGGAAATGCCAATTACCTGGGAAATAGGGGTTTCTCAAACTCTAGCTTGTTGGATGTGAGTAACCGCCAATGTTTGTTGATAGTTTTCTTGATTAGGTTTGACCCAGAGTTGTAGGTTGTAACACATATGATTTTCTGGGTTTCAGATTTGTTAGTTTTGTCAAGGAGACTGTCTCTGGGAATGTTGCATACTCTTTTCTAGGCTTTGTTTACTATTTGTGTAGGATACATCTGGTCTTGGAGTTTCTAAGTTACTTTATCTGCCTCTTTTTTATAGTCTTCTGTTTTTGAGCAGTTACGCTTGACGTGCATTAATTGTCCTACTGGTAAATTTTCTCTGAGGGCACTAGGGTGTACACTCTAAAAGTGAAGAAGGCTATTGGGGTGAGTGGGTTTTGTGTATACTGAAGTGCCAAGTCTTCCCTCTTCAGCAGTGATATTCACATCTAAAAAGGACGCTTGTTTGTTGTTGTGTGTCATGCTGAACTTCAGGAAGGCATTCCTGTTGTTGATCCATTCACTAAAGAAGTCAATAGCGGTGTTATTGTGTTGCCATATTAATAGAATGTCGTTGATGTATCTGATCCACGGACGCATCTGGGTTGCATATGGGTTGTTCGTCCAGATGTTGTGGTCCTCGAACCAGCTAATGTATGGACAGGCAATACTGGTGGCAAAGGTACTGCCCATCGATGTTCAGTGACGCTGCAGGGAAAGTTTATCCTCAAAGCTTAAGAAATTATCAGTAAGAGCCATTCTGGCCAGTTCCATGATCCATTCGACTGGGGCCTTACTTTCCCACTCCTGGAGTTTTAAAAGGTCTTGAATTACTTTGAGACTGTCTTCCTGAGGGATGCTGGTGCAGAGTGCTTCCACATCCAGGCATATAAGTATCTCATTCTGTGGATCAAATGTCATGTCTCTGAGGATCTTTTAGAGGTGGGTGGTATCCTTGATGTAGGATTTGGCCCAGGTGACTAGGGGTCTAGGGTACCAATCTACAAATTGTGACAGTGGTTCCAGGACCGAGCCGATCCCCGAGACGGTGACGTCACACGGGAAATGGGCCATTTCCTGTGTGGTAGCTGTGCTGTGTGCCACTTTACAACACACACTACCAGCATCGAACTAGGATTCAGGACGTGGGAACGAAGACCCCACACAAATTGCAACAGTATGAATGTCATATACATGATCACCTGCCCATGTGATCTCAAATGCATGGGCATGACCACCAGAAAAATAAAAACTAGGATCAGCGAACACAGAAGCACTAGCCGCTGTAAAAAAACTATGACCAAACTCACAACCCACTTCTTGGATTCCAATCACAATAAGAGCGACCTGACATGGATGATCATTGAGAAAACAACCGCACATAACAGAGTCCAACAAAGGCTCCTCTTCAAGGAACAAAGATGGGTGTACCAGTTACAGACATACAAAACAGGCCTTAACGACGACATTCCATGGAACCAGCTAAACAACCTAAACAGATAACCGTCCTGTCCTCCCCTCTAAGCAAGAGATATAGTTATATCCATATATCCACATATACACTCTTAAAGTTAGACCACCTCCTGAAATTCACACTTGTTCCCAAATGCTGTTGATAGCATAATGACATCCTATTACATTACTGGTCACTTCTAAGGGGCTTAAATAGCTCCCCACAGTTAAATCTCCATGTGGTACCTTATTCAACCTACGCAGGTGTCAAACTATGTCTTATGACACGAAAAGAACCACCAAAGAAACTAGGGCTGCTTTATCTCCCCCCACAGCGATTGACTTCAATCACACCTTTTTAATAGAGGCAGTTTATTATCATTCTTATGCCTATTATTTTTTTTACATCAGCCTCTTCAGAAGAATTCATTTTTTTTAACAGACAGCCAAACTTTATTGCTCAGGCAGTCTGTCCCAGAGGTTCATTTTTCTCTCATTTCCCTCCGACACCAAGTGGGAGCCCCTCCCCTCTGATTCCGTAACAATCAGGAAACTCACTTTTCCTGATTCCAACAAGCGCCTGATCAGGTGGTGCCCTACGCAACGTCGAGCCCCCTCCACCGACCCAGGAGAATGACGGAAGCAGGGTGCCCGAACGCACGTAACCGGCTCACGCTCGCGAGTGAGGTATTTCAACAATGGTGCCTCATTTCCTCTCCAGACAAGCAGGGGAGCAGAGCACAGTAGGTCTCCTTCGGGGATAGACCTTTGACACAGTAAGTGATGTTCTCTTATCAGAATCAGACACCTGGCAAACAACTATAACTCATGGAGGCTACCTCCTGCAGCCTTCCTAAAATGATCACTTTAACAAACGATGCCGGCTTGTCTTCTCTGTTTTTTCTTTATTCCTCAGAGTGTGACTACAAGGCCTCCCCCTCCAATCCCCTCCATATGGAGTTGAAGCACTGTCATACCCGGGGTGAGTGCCTAAACCACACTGCCATTTTTACTTTAGATGTCTAAAAAAACGGGCAACACTTTGATTGTATGTATGACACTGAGAAGCAATGGCACAAATGAAATAAAACTTTCTTGCATGTTCCACCCATAAAATGTATGGTTGATTGTTAATTCCGTGGATATGTGTCACTGGTACTATCTCAATTTTGTGAACACCAGACCTGATCACTTTCTGGCGCTCCCCTCATGGTTCCAGTCACTCTCACGTTATGTTACCTAGGGGGACAACAACAGTGAAGCTTCATTACAACAAGCAGCTTCTGGCTTGACTACACAAAAGTCACAAAATGGTATTGATATGTATGTTTGTTTCTTTTCTTCTTCAGGCAGTCCCTCGAAAAGGACAGTTGCAGTTATTAGACTTGTCCCTTTAGTAATACATTTACTAGTGTGATACATGTTAATTGTATGACCACTTCACATTCACCTCTTTGGGGGAAGTGACCGCTTCGCATACCGCTCTGATGAAAGCCCGGGACCGTTTAATAGGCCATTAGCAAGGGCTGAAACATATTGGTGTTCAGTTAGGGTCATAGGACCATCATATCCTCCCAGCCTACCACAGTCAGTTTTTAACCTTGCCTCCCTCTTCACTAATAAAGGATACTTTAGGAGCGGGAGAGGAATTTTATCTTAACGTTACGCCCCATATACAATATCTTTATAAATGCTCCCTGAATCACAGTTGAGCCCATCCTGACCTTTAGGAGTCGCGGTGAGCCTGATGATGAAGCATGTCACTATCAGAGTGAGTGAGGGCTATAATAACAAAAGCGTCTCCCTCCCTTCCCACCCTTCAATCAAGGGGGAGTATTTAATCAGCAAGGTATAGACTTTGTCAATTGTTTTTCTCCACTTAAAACACCCCCTCCATTATTTATCTTTTGTTGTTTTTTCCCCTTCTTTTTTTTGTTGCTAAGGACCTCTTTGGTTCCAGGATGGATATCTAGTCATTAAACCAGTTATACATAGGGAGGATATATCCTTTGACATTTCCTCAGTGAGGACCTCTCTACCCTTTTCGAGACCCCACCAGGGCCCCGAAATTTGTGATACAGAGACTTTAGCTAGGACTGCCCTGTCTGACAAATAGCGACACAATTGGATACGCTTCTTTATGCTTAATTTGAACGCTTTTTGGCTTGGATTGAGATTCCACAGTTCACTTGCTAATTATTGCAGCATACATTCATTATAGAACTGACTATGTGACCTACCAGGGTTATTTGAGCTAATCAAATCCACTCCAAAAAAGAGGAGAGGACTACTTCCTACTTCAACCTCCCTAAACTATCACTGTCCACACAAAACAGAGGTAGGAGTGGAGGATGTAACTGTGTAATCTTGTGCATGTGGCATATGCTTAGTGCGAAAAAACTGCCCTCACTCACAAATTGTGACATGCCGCATCATTGGGCTCGTCAACATGCTTCAGCCGGTTTCCAATTGCCGGCGCAAGGAGAGCAGTGCGAAGGCAGCGCTCTCACCTTGAAGAATGTGTGACTACAGGGTGACGCTCCTACTCCCATGCCATTTCGAGTGCACATACTGATGAAACTCAATACCACTGGAGTATTTTTTACTTATCCCCTGAATGAAAAGGGAAATTCCCAAAATAACCTACAGAATTAAGTTAGGACAGGAGGGGTCTTAAAAAGGGATCAAGAGGTCCTCATGAAAGCCGTACAGACCTTATATTGTGGACTATTGGAAACCATCTGAAACATGTTGACGAACATGCAGTAAGGAGGGGTGAATGGTTACTAACAATCTTTTTCACCACCATCCTATTCTCTTTTAACCCTGGCGGGGTAATCCAGGAATAAAGCCTAGCAGCGGATATACCCGAGCTAGTTTTAATGATCACAAACTGCACATTTATTATTTTTTTAATCCTGTTATTATTTGTATGTTTGTATTGTCTCCCCCTCCCCTTTGCTCCACCCTAGGTGTTGGTCTATGCGGGGGTGTTAATTAAAAAGCCCAATGATGAAGCATGTCACAATTTGTGAGTGAGGGCAGTTTTGCACAAGATTATAATGTTACATCCTCTACTCCCACCTCTCTTTTGTGTGGACATTATTGGCGATAATGTTAGTCCATAACAGGGACTCAAGGGAGCCAGTACATAGTTGCCCCAACTTGTGGCACAGGATGATAAAAACACCCACACTTTGCAGTTTGTAGTTAAGGAGCCCTAGCTCTAATCAAACCTGGGCTGCGGACGAGATTTTTGGCAGTCGAAGCACATTTTTGAAGTTGGTTTAGTGCGATGCTGAGCTTGCCCAAAGAGATTTCAAAGCCGTACGACAAGGTGTGGCCTATCTTAGCTTGCATAGCTTCCAGCATTGGGACTAGACTAGGACCTGTCAGCTTGTTAGAGAGTTTAGAGAGACTGACTTGAAGAGTCGTAACTCTTTTACCGATTTCACTGCTGTGCTTGACAAGAGTGCCCCTAGAGTTGATGTAGATTCCCAGATATTTATATGTTTTTCCTTTGAAGGTTGTTGTACGACCGACTGCTGCCTCTATGACATTTCCTGCCAAATATAACCACTTGAGTTTTCCTTAGGTTTACCTCCATATTATTAGTGGTGGTATAGCGTATAATTTATTTAGCAGTCATTGCAGCCCAACTCTCGTGAGACGTAGGAGAGCAAGGTCATCTGCATGTAGGAGATTACAGATCTGAGGCACCACTGATCATAGGGGAATGACTATTTATTGCATCTAGCTCTACTGAGAGGTCGGCTAAAAACAGTTTGACGAGCTGAGGAGATAACACACATCTCTGTTTAAATCCCCTCAAGTCTGTATTTTTCTGTATAGATCAGAGCCAGTACAAAGGTTTACTTGAATACAGGTGTTAGTAAGCAGCTGGATCAGCCTGTAGTTGCTTGGGGCTGATCGAGAGCCAGACTTGTGAATTGGGTGAATTATTGTCCACCGCCTAGAGTAGGGAATAGTTGAAGTCCGTAAGGTGTAATCTAAGAGGTTAGCTAACTGTTTAGACCAAAAATGTCTGTTTTAAACAGAGCCTGTGGCAGGCCGTTTGGGCCAGGTGCTCCGTCAGATCTTGCTTTGGTTAATATTTTAACCAGCCTTGTTGGAGAGATGGAAATTTCTTCACTTAGGTGTTGCTGTATGCCTTGCAGATGGCCTAGACACTCCCAATGGATGGCTTTAGGGAGTATAGCACTGTTAATTGATATATTCATTATTCTCATCTGCCTGGAAGTGTCCAGTCAGGAATGCTACCCATTCTTGCTCTGAAATGTTTGCACTCCCCAGGCGAGTTTTTCCATTAGTTTGTCTGTTTACTAACGTCCTAAACTTTCTTGAGTTCTGGCTCATACTTGCACAATGAACAGTACACCAAAGTTGTTGGAGGTGATGTTGTTTGTCGTTTTGGCATGCCCGTCTGTAATTCTTTTGTGTAATTTTATAGTCGGTCAATAACTCTTCTGATTCAGGATGCCTCCGAGCTGCCCTGAGGGTGACATTTCTGGTTTTCTTTAGCACTCTTGTTTGAGTTGAAATAGGGCTCTGTTTATTACTAGGATCAATATAATGTTGTGGTAGTGGTTGGAATTGACTTAAAAGTTGAGAACAGAAATATATCCAGTCAGTTATTGGAGACATAAGCCACAGGTTACAACATATGGTGAATTGCCCGTTCTCGTTCATGATCTTTGTGCTGATATCATCGTTCCATCTTAAATGTTTTAGGTTTTCGGAGTGGACTCCTATGTATGTAATTTTGGCTACGTCGTGGTGAGCTACATTTTGAGTGATGGTAATAACTTATGTGCGGTGATCGCTCTCAGAACGCGCTATTATACTGTAGTTTTCTATGTATGGGAGCAAGTCTGTGTTTCTGATATTATAGTCTAGCTAAGAACCCTTTTGGACGTTTGTCTTCAGCCAGTTTGGTGGGATGTCCTGTGGGAATCTATCATTCATTACGATGAAACCCTCACTCTAAAGTTGTATGACCCAGTGTTCCTATAGGCTACAATGCTATTGGGATTTGGGTTTTACCTGTACCTTCACTTTGAATGGAGGGAATCAAAGGAGACTTTCTGAGTCCTCTGGGGTCCCTTGAAAGAGGTTGGTGTTGAAGTCCCTCGTGAGGAGACATTCTGCGTGTGGTAAATCCCCGGCCAAGTCACACAGAACTGTAAATAGTCAGTTTAACTGAGACATTTTTGTTTGAGCGCTCAAGTTAATATAGGCATTAAGAAACAACAGGGGACACTGCTGTCTCTATGAGTTGATTTTAATTCCAAGCAGCCAGTTCTCTGAAAATGTAGTGATCCAATGATACCTTTTAGGCTACATGAAGTATATATAGATAGTCCCCCCCTTAGGCCGGCAGAATTTCCGGTCCCTTACAGCTGCTTCCAGTGTTCAATGTATACAGATAAAGGGTAGTTTTGAGTGGCCCATGTTTCCTGAAAGGGGAGAAAGTCGTGTCAGGAAATAAAGCTGCGTATCTCTGGAGTGTTTATTTTGTGTTGAAGGCCACTGATGTTCCAGGAGCACAAGGCTGAGGAGGACTACAGCTGCGAGTTGGTTACGTTTATAGAATATGATTGACGCTATTTAAAGTTGACAGCTTTGTTTTGCTTTTCTTGTCGTGGTAGCTGTTCATCAGGTCAGGCTGAGCTTTTGTTGGACAAGTCTGCTGGCAGCCATCCCCAGTCTGGCTCAATATTTGTAGTAAGAGTTGTGGTTCGTGATCTATGTTTTGTGGCTACGTGGCCTTGAGCGTTTTTTAAGACTTGGTACGACTTTTTTGTATCTTGCTCCGCTATACAGCAAGAGATTGGCTGCATGATTGGTAGGTATGCCAAAGCAGCTGGGTCACCTGGTTTAAGAAATGGGTGGATTTTGAAACCCCATGACCAGAAAATTTCTGTGCTGGCTAAGAGGGCTTTCTTCCTATGATTTATCAATACATTCTTGTGGTGGTATACACTAGGGGACCTATCATTTCATTACATTTTGTGGTATAAATAATTTACTTCCCCAGTGCTGTTGTGTGGCACTATATCCTCCTTAGATGAACACATAATTTTCATACAATACAAAGAGAAACAAGTAACATTTTCCATTACATTATGTCAGCGCCAAAATATATGCGGCATCTAAAATAGATAGTTGGCTGTTTTGTGACATTATTTTAAGCATGCAGTTATTATGAAACTTCATCTATGTCAATTATTGTGATGCCACCAGGGTTAAGGCCATATGACATCACTTATGGGAATTTAAAGATTCAGGATTAAAGGTAGGATGACGCCACTTCTGGTGAAGACCTTAAGGTAAAAGGGTACATGATGTTACTTGTGCTACCCTTGGCTTTTTGGTTAATCGAAATCCATGCAGATGTCCAGCCTACTCACAAATATAGAGTCGTTTGACTTCTTTAGCTAGTGTCTCGACTAATGCACTTGATAGAGCATTTTTCTGGTTCCACTCTCTTACCATTTGTCCTTTGATGAACCTTTCTTATCTGCATTAGGGTTGAGGAGAGTTAGTGCTTTACAAATGAAATTCAATTACAGTGTGACTCATTTGGCTTCACAATAAGGATCAGGCATCAGTATCTATAGTGAAGAAGGTTTATTACAAGTTAACAATCAAATTCAGGTAAATTACCCTTAGAACCATGCTATAAAGGTAACGAATAACAACAGGGAAGGCCAACCTCCGGAAGAAATTGAGGCATTCTAAAATTAGGTAAACAAGCAATTCAGTCACAGCAATACAAATGAGTAATACTAGAACTTGATGTTCAGAGAAAAGTCTCAAGTTCTCTTGTCTATACATTAGTAATCTAGATTTCCTAAACAGAGTCCTGGCTGGTTCTGTGGATCTGAAGAATCTCAAAATTGAGTGAAATTCCATAAAGGAAATATAAGACAAAGTAGGAAAAATCAAGGAGGAAGATGTCAACATTACAGAAGCTCAGTTAAGAGTCTTCTCGGGCCAGGAAACAAAGTGTTAGCCAAAGCCACACTCAGCAATGAATCAGGAAACCATAGAGGTCTAAACCTCTCGAAGTCCAAAAGAATAGTGCTGTAAGGGAACCGAAAACGATCTGCAAGGTATCTAGAAAGAATCTGGTAAGCATCTGAATCTCCAACAGTGTGGACACTAAGGGCCTGATTTTGATGTTGGTCCAACCACCGGATTACAATACCAACGGTTGGACCACAAGCTGTCAGGGGAAAACTGCCGCCTCCACCAGGATCTCAGATTCCAAAAGGGTGGCGGTCGGAATCGTAGTCCCGACAAGAGATGGTGCCTAAGGGCCACAAACAGGACCCCGACCCTTGTGTGCCACAGCAAAGTAGTCCTGGGAGCACATGTGGTGCCACTACACATCCTCATGCATGTCTGCCCTGCACCACATGGTGCATGGCGGTGCAGGAGTTGCTCTGCATAACTGCGGCTTGTGCTGCATTGCTTTTCAATGGCTGCAGCACAAACTGCTGTGGCATGGAGCAGTTTCCAACCGCCATTATGGCGGTTGCATCGTAATGCGGCATTCGGACCACCGACTGCCTGTCAGGTTGTCTCCTGACCGCCACGATAGCTGTCAGGAGCCCAACCACGTGGCATCGTAATGATGCCCTAAGTTATAACACACAAGAGTCTCTGGGCAACAACCCTTTGTGCACATTATCAGGGGTCTCTTGTCTTTCTCCACTTCTCACATTGGAGAGAGGAACAATCTCCAAATATCCCACATTGCACATTAGGAACGACATCAGACATATTATCAAGGACGGCGTTAAACTTTATCGCCGGTTTAGCGGCAGGAAACTGCTGCTAAAGCGGCGATAATGGGCTTGATAATACGCCCTAGAGAATTCCAATAGAAGTCCATGTTCTGGTGTGAACATGGGCTTCTATTGGAATTCTACAGGGCATATTATCAAGCCCATTATCGCCGCTTTAGCGGCAGTTTTCTGCCGCTAAACCGGCGATAATTTTAACGCCAACCTTGATAATATGCCCCATCGTCTTCTCACACGCATACCAGGTTGAAACATTGCTAAAAATCTAACCCTCTGGCCCTCCATGTTCTTTAATCAAGGTCTTCTTTCAGGCTCATCCTCTATCTCTAGTACAGTCATATATCTATTCTGCGGCTAACAATGAGTTTGAATACCTGCTAGAAATGTCATGTTAGCAAAAAATGGAAAACAGAGTTTTATTTAGCATGGTGTAATACAGGCCTAAAACGTCAACTTAAAGTATTAACAAGAGTGTACATTTAATGTGTGTGCAATTTTAACATCAACGAATATGAATAATCAATGCATTAGGTTCACGTTACATAAAGCATACAATAAATCCTTTGAATAATCATGTGTAAGTATGGCCAAGAACTACATTTATATCTAATGTATGAAGCATGAATGCACACATTACATAAAAACTTTAATCGTTTCAAGTGTATTAAAATTCTACATATATGAGGATGGTTTCTTTTTAAATATCTAAACAGTAAACACTAATCAATGTATTAAGGCACACATCATGAATTCAAATTTCATCTTTATAGTGAGTACACATATACTAAGTGTGGGTGGTCTATTCATTTCTCATGAAATGCATTTAACCAAATAGTTTGAGTAAATCACTAGCCCTAAACTGAATGCACGTAGGTATTAAGTTTAAATACTAAACTTATTTAAATATTGCTATCCCATATAAGAATCAAATGCTAAATGAACATTCATGTCATGTATCCTGTTGTGACTTATTTGAGACATATAAGGATGGGCAAAATTGTGTTGCACCAATCCCCCCTCTGATGGCGAAGCAAGCTATCACCTCAAAATCTTATCAGGTGGACAAATAACCATCTGGTTATTTTCATCATCTATCTTCTGGACATCTCCCTGAAATGTCATGTCATCATAGTATTTGCTCTGTCTATCTTCCAGTTATACAGCTGCTCTCTTCCTCGTCAATCATTTATTTGCTTGTGCACGTTAGTATCCCTTATAAATTACAAACTAGACTAATCCACAAAGAGCAATTATTATTAAGGTTTTGAAAATACTTCCAACAAGTGCACTAACTTAATTTCCAAACCTTCTGCCTGTAGCATAAAATCCATTCCCTATTGCTTCCCAAACACCCGTTGCTGTTGACCCTTTTAAATCTTCTTTTAAGTTAGTAATTTTCTGATTCTATTTCTTTAAGTGCTCACTCCCCTATGGAATGTAACCGCAACATTGTTGAACTTATAACACCAGGCAGACTCCATCCTCTTTCGTGAGCAAGACCTCTAATGCAAGTTGATTATGCAAAACCATGGATCTTATTGCAAACATTTATGTATCTATAACTAAAAATCCTCCAGCAGTACTAGTGGATAATTGATCAACTACTGTAAAAAGCTTTCTGATCTTGTGTGAGTTGAGTATCACTCCTACCGATATTATCAGAGCAATAAAAATATCACCCACAATTTCACTAGCACTAGCACCTCTTTCTGTTCTCACATGTTGTTTCCTTGTTGAATCATCAAGTTGTCCTAAATGATAAACCTTTGGAAAAACTATCTGCATGTAACATGAACCATGCCGTTTCTTGGGTAACCTGTAAAATGCATTCTTCCCACAAATGTAATAAAGTACAGGAAAAACAGGATCTGCTCTAAGTATAGTCCCCAATTTCCGCGAACTTCAAAAGTATGATCACATTCACTATTATCCACAAAATTTGTGTCAATGGGGGATTTTCTAATGTATATACATTTTCACCCTTTATGTTGCCAATCTAAAGCTAAAGTGGCCATATTTCCCCCTAATCTATGCACACTTTCGTCTTCAGCCCATCGTGGCCCTTTTGACTGATTAGTTGCTTTAGCTTATACGTCTCTTCGTCTATCTTCTACTGAATATACAAATTTCTTTTCAATACCTGTTAAAAAACAATTTAAGTTATGTCTGTGCATAAGCTGTACCTAATGTCATGGTGAGACTAAATAAATGTCCCTCTATTCCAGATTTATTTGCAACAGTATGAATGACTATGGAATAGGTTTTTACATTGCGTCATACATTTTAAAAGCAATTAGTGTAAGGAAAAGTATTGTTCATGTATGTTGATTTCTAAAGAATATTATTTATTCTGGAATATGTTTTTTTAAGATGAATTATACAATCTGAAAGTAATTAATGTAAGGAAGGTACTGTGTCTGTAAGAATGATTGTAAAAAATTGTTATTTGTAAGTGAAGGTATTGTCGCTGTAAATTGATCTTGAAAGAATATTATGTACTATCCAATCTATTTTATGGTTGTTTCACAACCCGAATAAAGTTTATTGAATTGAACTGCATCAGGCTGTCAATTCAAGTGCTTCAGCACAGGAAAAACCAAGCCATGATTTGAGTCATAATATTGAAAATGACCCTTTCCATGGAATAAGTTCAGCAATAAGCTACAACTAACTCCATATGTCAAGGAGAGATGATAATATGTTATCCCCTCTACAATTGCTGCAGGCAATTGCATGCAAATGTACCAATCCCTAATATAAACATAAGGTGTATTTGTAATGCGCGCCTTCACCCGTAGGCATTTTGGCGCTGAATAACAGATGTGTATTGCAGTAACTGCCTGTGTTTCGGACGAGTGGCAGGGCGGGCAAGGGGGGAGTGCATAGGGGTCACAAAGGGAGGGGGGCGAAATAAAAAATAATTTAAAAAACGTGCTTTCAGCTGACCATGTCACGCTTTTTAGCCCCTCTTCTTCAGGCTCAGGCTCCTAGAATGCCATGTGGCCAATCCTGAAGCTGCTTTCACATGTGATTGATTAGTCTGAGTGCCCAGGACAGACTGGGAGTCTGTGCCTGCTTTCTCCAACCCCAGCTGGGGTTGGAGAGAGCTTCACTGCACATGACGGTTTGGTAGGCCTTAGACGGCCGACGGCCACCAAGCCGTAATGCGCAGTGAAGGGAGTGCACTACCACTCTCCTCAGTGCTGTCATCCCCAGAGGCCTCGTCCTGCCCCCAAGTCTCGGCAGGAAAGGAGGGAAAAAACAAGCTTCTTTTTATTTTCCTGTTGTTTTTGGGTGGGCGATTCTCCTCCGCCATAGCAGAAGAGCCGCTGCTGGTTTATTGTTACCCAACGGTACTCATTTTATCAACCTTCAGATGGATGAAAGGCTGAGTGGACCCTCCAGGATTTGAACCTGTGACCATGAGATCCAACACAGGCCCCTGCAGTGAAAGCATTAGTCTACTGAGCCACCAGACCTAGCAACGTACATAGTGTCAATATATTCATAAAGCAATTGTGAATAAACATTCAATGAATAATCTCCTCAAGAAGCATCTACATGTAATTCTTCCTCATCTATAGCAGGTAAACTGGTGTCAGTAAGAAGTTTGTGTTTGAGGGGCACATAAAGATCTAAGCTCCTTTATGTGTGAAGAATGGGGTATACTTAAATTTACAAGCAAAGCAATTAGCACCAATGTCACAACAACAAATACTCCTACACATAAGCGTCTATGTCTACTATTGTTTGGGTAAGGCTCTATGAGTTCTCTTCTGACAGACCTTTTAACTAGAAGATTGCAGCACTGTCCTTTCATTTAGTTTCCGTATGCGCAAACAGTAAAACTAAGTTCAAATGTATTTTATAGTGAAAAATATTTACATTGATCTTCATGAGACTTACTTAGCCCTACTCCGTGGTTTTCTAAGGGACAATCTTCAGGCCTTGGTACTCTTCTTACTAGTTTGGGCAAACCTATTAAGTTTTTTATCTAATAAATGCTCAGTTCAAATTCACTAATGATCATTTCCAGGATAAATTAACTCCGTCTTTTTAGTGGCAATGCAATTTCAAAACTCAGTTAAGCCACAAAGTTTGGTTGAGGGATGCTCAATTTGATGCATATTTTTATAGCAAAGGTTGCAAAATGCTCTCTCCCAGTCACTGACAGCTATATATGTCAATTCAGGTGTAGAATATCTCCAACAAGGTACTCTAGCTTTCTTTGATCTCCTTACTGCTGGCCCTTCTTCATCACTGTCACTTAGGATCAGCGCCAGTGTCTGAATCTGGCACAGTCAACACTACAGGATGGGTCCCTTCTGTAACCATCTTCAGCAGACTCTCTCAAACCTGAACAAGTGCTGTCCCAACTTCTTGCTGAACCCCAACAGCTTGACTAACCTGCTCCATCTGTCTCACTGTAACCACCATGTACTGCAAAACAACGTTCACAAGGAACTGATTCGAAAAAATCATCTATTACATACAATCTCAATGATTGCTTTTGAATTAATCTCACACCAATAAGTCAAGAAAAAAGAATAAAAATTAAACAAAAACAAATCAATGATGAACACAGTAAGTCTGCACACGACCCTTTTGAATTACTGAAATCTACCAAGCCTCAGCCGAGGTCTTTATTTAATAATCACTTTTTTATATCACATATAAAAACACATTTTATATATACACAAAACCTCTCTTTCTTACATTCACAGTGAATAGTGAGCCCAGTGAAAAAAACCATAACCTTTTACAATGTGACAAGACAAGACAAAAAAATGTGGAGGGTTATTGGAAAAATTATAAGGACAGTTTATATACAATGTACAGTGATTCAGTCAAGGCTGTCTCTTATTTTGTTGTCGACGGCGTTTCGACCCACTTTTAAATACCGGGTCTCATCAGGACTGTAATTCTGGGGACTGAGAGAGAAGAAAGAAGGGAAAATAACTATACTATGGTCCATTATTCATATACTAATATTTAAAAGAAGGGTACCTTAAAGACTTACAAATTCTTGGCTTACCAGTATAACACATACAATCGTCCGTATAGGATCCAGTATGCTTAGAGATGTGACGGATGAAAAATACATCCAAACCTCTCAGTCCCCTGAATTACAGTCCTGATGAGACTTATTGGTGTGAGATTAATTCAAAAGCAATCATTGAGATTGTATGTAGTAGATGATTTTTTTCGAATCAGTTCCTTGTGAACGTTGTTTTGCAGTACATTGTACTTACCCGGTTCACAGGGACATAAGGTCGCTCTTGTAATTTAGAATATTCACTGTAACCACCGGCACATTAGGAACAAGGGCTGTTATATCGTAGAGTTTACAGGGGACTCTGCGAGTATGAGCACTATGTACCCAGTTATGAAGACCTCTGCACTTCACAGCTATCATGGT